>NC_138771.1:382788707-383988707 GCF_965119305.1 Pelophylax lessonae
AATACCCTCCCTCCCCCTCACGCTTCAATCCCCTCTCTCCCGCGTACACTGTAGAACCCCTCCCCCATACACTGCAGAACCGCTCCCCCATACACTATAATCTCCCCCCCATACACTACAATCCCCTCTGTCCCCCCATACACTACAATCCCCTCCCTCCATACACTACAATCCCCTCCCTCCCCCCCCATACACTACAATCCTCTCCATCCCCCCACACTACAATCCCTTCCCCAACACACTCCCTCCCCATACACTATAATCCCCTCCCCCCATACACTACAATTCCCTCTCTCCCCCCTCATACACTACAATTCCCTCTCTCCCCCCTCATACACTACAATTCCCTCTCTCCCCCCTCATACACTACAATTCCCTCTCTCCCCCCTCATACACTACAATTCCCTCTCTCCCCCCTCATACACTACAATTCCCTCTCTCCCCCCTCATACACTACAATTCCCTCTCTCCCCCCTCATACACTACAATCCCCTCCCTCCCCCCCACACTACAATCCCCTCCCTCCCCCACACACTACAATCCCCTCCCTCCCCATACACTATAATCCCCTCCCCCCCATACACTACAATCCCCCCCCCCATACACTACAACCCCCTCCCCCCATACACTACAACCCCCTCCCCCCATACACTACAATTCCCTCTCTCCCCCCTCATACACTACAATTCCCTCTCTCCCCCCTCATACACTACAATTCCCTCTCTCCCCCCTCATACACTACAATTCCCTCTCTCCCCCCTCATACACTACAATTCCCTCTCTCCCCCCTCATACACTACAATTCCCTCTCTCCCCCCTCATACACTACAATCCCCTCCCTTCCCCAACACACTACAATCCCCTCCCTCCCCCATACACTGTAGAACCCATCCCCCTATGCACTGTGGAAGCCCTCCCCCATACACTATAATCCCCCCCCCATACACTACAATCCCCTCTCCATACACTACAATCCCCCCCCCCCCCAACACACTACAATCCCCCCCCCCCATATATATAGCTCCTTCTGTTCTAAGTATACTAAATAATCTATACATATAAAGTACAAGTGTCTCTGCGTCCAGTCCCTGTGTGCGTGGGATTGCGCTACTGCGCATGTGCCCCACGGACAGCCGTTGGGACTTGGAGCGCAGAGACTTCGGGCAGCCGGGCAAAACTGTTGGAAGCGGTTGGTGTGCGCACGGCGGATGCGCGCTCGCGTGGACTTACTGCTAAGTCTGTTTTTACAAATGTTTGACCACATATGTTCTAGCGCCCGTTAATTTAACGGCTTAATGTCTAGTATCTTATAAATTAACAACTTTGTGTAAAAAAAAAAAAAAAAAAAAAGAAGAAAAATACCTTTCATTTCCACATTTTCCAAAGACTTGTGGAAAAAAAATTACATGCTCAAAAGACTCAGTAGACCTCATAGAATATACGTTGGGGTGTTTTCTTTCTAAAATGGGGTCAATTTGTGGTTGATTCCATTGTCGTGGTGCTCCATGGCCTTCAGAAGTGTGAAAGATCGTTAGGAAATGATATGTGTAATTTATGCTCCTAGAACACCTGACAGTGCTCCTTGCATGTTGGGCCTCTGTATGTGGCCAGGCAATCCTCTCCCTCCCCATACAATGTAGAGCCCCTCCCCCATGCACTGTAGAGCCCCTCCCCCATACACTATAATAACCCCCCATTCACTACAATTCCCTCCCCCATACACTACAGTCCCCTCCCTCCCCCATACACTACAATCCCCTCCCTCGGCCCCATACACTACAATCCCCTCCCTCCCTTCCACACTACAATCCCCTCCCTCCCTTCCACACTACAATCCCCTCCCTCCCCCCAACACTACAATCCCCTCCATCCCCCACACTACAATCCCCTCCCTCCCATCCCCCACACTACAATCCCCTCCCTTCCCCATACACTACAATCCCCTCCCCATACACTACAATCCCCTCCCTTCCCCAACACACTACAATCCCCTCCTCCCAACACACTACAATCCCCTACCTCCCCCCACCCATGCTTCAATCCCCTCCCTCCCCCATACACTGTAGAACCCATCCCCCCATGTGCTGTAGAACCCCTCCCCCATAAACTATAATCTCCCCCCATACACTACAATCTCCTCCCTCCCCCATACACTACAATCCCCCCCATACACTACAGTCCCCTCTCCCCCCCCCCCCCACACACTACAATCCCCTCCCTTCCCCACACACTACAATCCCCTCCCTTCCCCACACACTACAATCCCCTCCCTCCCCCATACACTACAATCCCCTCCCTCCCCATACACTATAATCCCCTCCCTCCCCATACACTATAATCCCCTCCCTCCCCATACACTATAATCCCCTCCCCCCCATACACTACAATCCCCTCCCCCCATACACTACAACCCCCTCCCCCCATACACTACAATTCCCTCTCTCCCCCCTCATACACTACAATTCCCTCTCTCCCCCCTCATACACTACAATTCCCTCTCTCCCCCCTCATACACTACAATTCCCTCTCTCCCCCCTCATACACTACAATCCCCTCCCTTCCCCAACACACTACAATCCCCTCCCTCTCCCCACCCACGCTTCAATCCCCTCCCTCCCCCATACACTGTAGAACCCATCCCCCTATGCACTGTAGAACCCCTCCCCCTATGCACTGTAGAACCCCTCCCCCATACACTATAATCCCCCCCCCCATACACTACAATCCCCTCCCTCGCCCATACACTACAATCCCCTCTCCATACACTACAATCCCCTCCCTTCCCCAACACACTACAATCCCCCCCCCAACACACTACAATCCCCTCCCCCCCCCATATATATAGCTCCTTCTGTTCTAAGTATACTAAATAATCTATACATATAAAGTACAAGTGTCTCTGCGTCCAGTCCCTGTGTGCGTGGGATTGCGCTACTGCGCATGTGCCCCACAGACAGCCGTTGGGACTTGGAGCGCAGAGACTTCGGGCAGCCGGGCAAAACTGTTGGAAGCGGTTGGTGTGCGCACGGCGGATGCGCGCTCGCGTGGACTTACTGCTAAGTCTGTTTTTACAAATGTTTGACCACATATGTTCTAGCGCCCGTTAATTTAACGGCTTAATGTCTAGTATCTTATAAATTAACAACTTTGTGTAAAAAAAAAAAGAAGAAAAATACGTTTCATTTCCACATTTTCCAAAGACTTGTGGAAAAAAAATTACATGCTCAAAAGACTCAGTAGGCCTCATAGAATATACGTTGGGGTGTTTTCTTTCTAAAATGGGGTCAATTTGTGGTTGATTCCATTGTCGTGGTGCTCCATGGCCTTCAGAAGTGTGAAAGATCGTTAGGAAATGATATGTGTAATTTATGCTCCTAGAACACCTGACAGTGCTCCTTGCATGTTGGGCCTCTGTATGTGGCCAGGCTATGTAAAAGTCTCACACGTGGTATTGCCATACTCAGGAGGAGTAGCAGAATTTGTTTTGGGGTGAAATTGCAAATATGCATATACTGTGTGTGAGAAATAACTTGTTATTATGACAATTTTGTGTAAAAAAAAAAAAAAAAAAATGCGGTTTCCTAAGAATTGTGGGAAAAAGTTATAACTTCAAAAAATTCCCCATGCTTCTTACTAAATACCCTGGAATGTCTACTTTCCAAAAAAGGGGTCATTTGGGGGTTATTTGTACTGTCCTGACATTTCAGGGCCTCAAGAAATGAGATAGGCCATCGATACATCAGGTGTGATTAAGTGTGATCAATTTTTAACCACTTAAGCCCCGGAAGATTTTACCCCCATTCCGACCAGGGGGTATTTTGCGATTCGGCACTGCGTGGCTTTAACGGAGAATTGCGCGGTCGTGCGACGCTGCACCTAAACGAATTTGGCGTCCTTTTTTTCCCACAAACAGAGCTTTCTTTTGGCGGTATTTGATCACCTGTGCGATTTTTTGATCACGCGATATAAACAAAAAAAGAGCGTCCATTTTGCAAAAATAGCAATATTTTTCCCTTTTTTTTATATGAAATTCCCCCAAAAAAAAATGTAAAAATCAAAATTTTTTAAAATTTTCGGCCAATTTGTTTTATGCTACCTATGTTTGGTAAAAAAAATCGCAAAAAGCGTATTTTGATTGGTTTGCGCAAAAGTTATTGCGTTTACTAACTAAGGGAAAGATTTTTGTCATTTTTGTTGTTTTTTTTTTTAACGCGTAATGGCGGCGATCTGCGATTTTTTTTGCGGTACTGCGACATTGCGGCGGACAGATCGGACCCTTGACTGACATTTTTGACACTTTTGGGGTTACCAGTGACATTTCTACAGTAATCAGTGCTATACATATGCACTGTTACTGTAAAAATACACTGGTAGTGAAGGGGTTAACTTTATTTGAGAGGGAGGGGCTGTGTGTGTCCCTAGGGGCGTGATTCTAACTGTGATTGGCTGGGGCTTCAGCTGTATGCAGAGTGATCAACGGATCTACATAGTAGATCCAGATGATCAGCTCTCATACAGCGAGGAGAATGACAGGCAGCTTGTTTACACAAGCTGCCTGACTTTCTCCTTCTCCCCCGCCGATCGCAGAGTGGCCGGCGGACATCGGGTCCGCCGGTCACACGCGCGGGGGGGTCCGTGACCACTCGGGAGCGGGAGCGCGCCTCCGGGGGCGCGCGCTCGCTCCCTAGACCCTCACAAGCTAGTGACGTAGCCCTACGTCACTTTGCCTGTGAGGGGCTGACCGCCGACATAGATAGTCGTGCGGCGGTCGGCAAGTGGTTAATGATTGGCTCCATAGCTTGTAAACTCTATAACTTTCACGCAGACTAAATAATATCCACTAATTTGGGTTATTTTTACCAAGGATATGAAGCAGAATAATTTTTGGCCCAAATTTATGAAAAAAAAAATATTTGCGAAATTTTATAATAGAAACTAAAACAACATTTTTTTTTTCAAAACTTTCGCTTTTTTCACTTATATCGCCAAAAAAAAAAAAAAAAAACAGTGGTGATTAAATCCTACCCAAAAAAAGCTCTATTTGTGTGAAAATAAAAAGATAAAAAAATTTGATTGGGTACAGCGCTGCATGGCTGAGTAATTATTTGAAATGTGAGAGCGCTGAAAGCTGAAAATTGGTCTGGGCAGGAAGGGGGTGTAACTGCCCTGTATGGAAGTGGTTAAAGTAGAATTCTGGGATATCACAAACTAATCTTAAAACTGCACGCTCCTTATTCCTTTCCATTTTCAGGTCAGTCCAGTCTAGTCATGTGAACGGCTCCCCACTGTCAGCAGCAGCTTCAGGGGAGAGTAGGGAGCACTGACATTTAATGGCCCATGGTAAGTCTATAGTTTATGGCATTGCACAGGCATTCAAGGCATTGCCTGAACACACTCTCCCCTTTAGCCAGCACTGGCTGATGGGAGATCACTTGACCAGACTGGAGCAGCCTGACAATAGGTAACTATATGCATCTTTCTTATGCTGTCTAGTTAGTATAGGTGTAAGGATAGGTGTGGCGGCATTTTTAAGATTAATTTAGAGTAGAATTCTAGGAAATCACTAAAGTGGTTGTAAACCTCAAACATGAAATATGAACAAAGCATATTCCTCTATAGATTGTACTGGTCTCAATCCAGAGCACTGTCTTATTTCTCTCTGCTGCTTTGTTCCTCTATCAGCATGAGTCTCTGCTGACCAGTTTTTCTGACACCAAGAGAAAATTGGTGAGTGTAGTAACCTACAGCAGATTGGCAGCCCCAGCTCTTTTCCTGTGAGTTGTGTGGAGGGGAAGGGGTTGTTCTTACCTCTGATCAGCTCTCTGAGCTCTCCTAATTTTCAGCTCTGTGCTCTTTATTTTCTGAACTCCCAGACAAGCTTTAACCACTTTAACACTAGAGGATTTTGCTGTCTTACGTCTGGGCCACTTTTTGCGATTCGGCACTGTGCGACTTTAACGGACAATTGCACGGTCGGGCAACGCCGTACCCAAACGAAATTTATGTCCATTTTCTTTCCCACAAACAGAGCTTTCTTTTGGTGGTATTTGATCACCTGTGCGATTTTTACTTTTTGCGCTATAAACAAAAAAAGAGCATTTATTTTGAAAAAATAACAATATTTTTCACATTTTTTTTTTTATATGAAATCCCCCCCCCCCCCCCCCCATGTAAAAATCAAATTTTTTAAAAATTTTTGGCCAATTATTTTTATGCTACCTATGTTTGGTAAAAAAAAAAACATCACAATAAGCGTATTTTGATTGGTTTGCGCAAAAGTTATTGCGTTTACTAACAAAGGGAAAGATTTCTGTCATTTTTGGTGTTTTTTTTTTAACGCGTAATGGCGGCGATCTGCGATTTTTCTTTTGCGGGACTGCGACATTGCGGCGGACAGATCGGACCCTTGACTGACATTTTTGACACTTTTGGGGGTACCAGTGACATTACTGCAGTAATCAGTGCTATATATATATATATATATATATATATATATATATATATGCACTGTTACTGTAAAAATGACAGGGAAGGGGTTAATTTTATTGGCAGGGAAGGGGTTAATTTTATTGGAGAGTGAGGGGTTAATGTATGCCTGGTGCTTACTGACGTGTGGGGGGGGAGGGGACTGAGTGACACAAGGACAGATCGAGGGTTCAATTATGCTGAACCCTGCAATCTGACCCTGCCTGTCAATTCAGAGATCCGCCCGCTTGTGTTTACACAGGCGGGCGGATCTCCACACTCGATTCCCCGACGATCGGGGAAGAACAGCGGCGATCGCCACTGCTCCTCCCCTGGTTTGACTCCCGCTGTGACTGAACACAGCGGGGGCGAGCCTCCGGCGGCGCACGCGCGCCGCCGAGAGAGGGGAGTGTCTGACGACGTAGGTCTACGTCGTCAGACGATAATGAACCACTTTGCCGCAGTAGGCTCAACGTGAGCAGACGGCAAGTGGTTAAAATTCAGCACTTTGAACTGCTGTAGAGAAGAGATAACTGCAGATAAACAAATGCAACTAATGTAGGAGGATTTGTTTTATCTCATCTCTGTGTATCTCATTTCTCACGATGGTGTAATTTCTCACTTCGGACACTTCCTTGACTAGCCAACTATGCTTGTGGGAAGGTAGACTAGAAGTACGTTTTTAGAGCTTGCAAATATTTGTTTCTACCCAACAAAGCTCTAAGCTACAGGTAGACTGTAGACAGAACATACGTGTTAATTGTGTACATTTATTTTAATGCTTTTCAACTCCTTTGTAAACTGAATGCAATTTAATGGGTCATGTTGTGTGCATTACAAAATCTGATTGAAGCAAATGACGAGACTTTTTTTAATAGATTGTTTTAATCAATTACAGGAACATTCAGGGCGTGTGTTTCGCCTTCAGTTTGATGAATTCCAAATCATTAGCAGCTCCCATGATGATACTATTTTGATCTGGGATTTTTTAAATGTTCCTTCAAATGCTACAAATGAAACCCGTTCTCCATCTCGGACATATACATACATCTCCAGATAGCATCATGCACGTTTCTATCCTTACCAGGTAAATGTCTTATTAAATAGATGCAAACCAACTTTAGATTATACTGTGTGTTTGTCTGGCCGCTTGGATGTAAACGAATAGTACCTTTAGCTAGTTTTATTTATAATGTTTTTAAAATCTGTTTTAAAAGACTTATTTTCCATGAGATTTGTTGGTGGTATTATTGAATAAGTCTAAAAATGCATTCATTTGGAGTTCTAACCTAAAAGGAAAAGTATGTGGTCAATTTGTATGGGCAATATAAACTTACCTGCAGATGTACTGTAAATAAAGCGGGGAGTCTAAAATATAATTGTATTGGTGGCTTATAGAGTATACCTATGGCTGGGCTATGGACGTTCAAATTCGTACATATAACATGAAATGAGTTTGAAAACAAACCATCTCTGAGCTCTGTATCACCAGGCATTGAGAAGCAAGGTTCACAGGAGAAGCACTCAAGATTCTTTCTGACAGCTCAGCTCACCTTGTTCCCACCTCCCAGCAGTGACACTATAGTATTTTATTGTAAGCACAGAATAGAAGATAAGAATGCCCTTTGCTGCCTGAATTTACGTTAGAATGGCTGGCAGAAAGATGAGAAGGTGGTGCATCACTGCTGTGAATAGGCAAGCAGGGTTAGCTGAGATATGCGAGTAAACTTGAGTTTTTGTTTCTGCTTTAAATGTTGAGGATTAAAACATATCTAAAATAAATTCCAAATAAATATTTTGCATCTTAATATTCTTTAGAGTTTTTCCCCATTTTTTTCCCCCCTTGTAATTGTTCTCAAAACACAGTTCTTGGGGAGTCAAAGCTCACCCTCCATACTATAGCTGAGAACAATGTAACTTATAAGAGTTGGCAATACGTGGGTAGTTTTGTTTGGTTTTGGGTTTATTTAGCCCTCTCGCTAAAGGAAAAAAAAACATCCATGTACACGAGGTGATGAAAACTCTCTTCTTTCTCTAAGATATCAAGACATTGTCAAAATACCATGGTCAGTGGTTGCAGCTGATTGGCAACACAAGAAGTTTGCAGCTTTCAAATTTAGTGAAGGGTCATAAAGTGTGTTTTGTTTTTTTTTTTTTTTTTTGTATATAAACGTACCCTTTTTTTGTGCATCCTAAGGAAGGAGTTTTTCCTGAAACACATCAGGTGATGCTGTGTTAATAGCAGTACAAGACAAGTCGTCATGACAGAAGACAATCCTTGTTAACCAGGGATATTGGGTATCAATGTGTGTATATTGTAATACATTGTATATGTATGAAAAAGCAGTGTTATGGTTTTAAAATAAATTTTGCAACACAATAAAGGCTGACATGATTGTTTCAACACAATTTGTGCTATATTGCCAAGAAAATCCCAAATGGGGAAAGCAGCTCGAATGGACCACTACCGCACCATATAACACTGTGATTTACTGTGTGGCAGCTGTCTGATTGATGTGAACAGGACTTAAGGCCTGGCCTCCTGCCCTAGGCCTGTACATTGCATTACTGCCACATGGTCACATGTATGAGTCTAGGTGCCCCAAGCTCACTTTCTGATAGCTCCAGAGCTGATTTCAAAGTGCTTATTGACGTGTCAAAATCTGTATTCTGAAGTAATGTTGCTCTCTGCTCTGTCTTATTTAGCTTTGTCTGGTGTGGCTGCATTCTCTGCTCTTTCAACTGTGTTTTTTTCTGTATTTATGACCATACTACACTGCTCAAAAAAATTAAAGGAACACTTTGAAAACACTTCAGATCTCAATGGGGAAAAAATATCATGCTGGATATCTATACTAATATGGACTGGGTAATTTGTAAGGAACGAAAGAATGCCACATTGTTTGGTGGAAATGATCAACCTACAGAGGGCTGAAGTCAGACACCCCGAAAATCAAAGTAAAAAAATCATGCCGCAGGCTAGTCCATTTTGCTGAACGTCGAGGCATGCACCTAATGAGACGACTGATGGTGTCCTGGGGTTTTTCCTCCCATATCTGGACCAGGGCATTACTGAGCTCCTCAACATAATGTCCCAGAGGTGTTCTGTTGGATTTAGGTCAGACGAGTGTGAGGTCCATTCAATGATATAAATTCCTTCAGGAACTGGCTGTAAACTCGCGCCACATGAGGCCAGGCATTGTCGTGCATCGGGAGGAACCCAGGACCCACTGTACCAGGGCCTGACAATGGGTCTAAGGATTTCATCACAATACCTAATGGCAGTCAGGGTTCCCCTTTTCTAGGCTGTAGAGGTCTGTGCGTCCCTCCATGGATATGCCTCCCCAGACCATCACTGACCCACCACCTAAACCGGTCATGCGGAACGATATTACAGGCAGCATAACGTTCTCCACAGCTCCTCATGACACTTTCACGTCTGTCACAAGTGCTCAGGGTGAACCTGCTCTCATCTGTGAAAAGCACAGGATGCCAGTGGCAAACCTGTCAATTGTGATGTTAAATGCCAATTGAGCTCCACAGTGACGGGCAGTGAGCACAGGGCCCACTAGAGGACATCGGTCCCTTAGGCCACCCTCATGAAGTCTGTTTCTGATTGTTTGGTCAGAGACATTCAAAACAGTGGCCTGCTGAAGGTAATTTTGTAGGGCTCTGGCAGTGCTCATCCTGTTGCTCTTTGCGCAAAGGAGCAGATACTGGGCCTGCTGATAGATTTAGGACCTTCTAAAGCCCTGTCCAGCTCTCCTAGAGTAACTGCATGTCTTCTGGAATCTCCTCCATGCTCTTGGGACTGTGCTGTGAGACATAGCAAACCTTCTGGCAATGCCACGTATTGATGTGCCATCCTGCATCCTGGAGGAGTTGAACTGCCTGTGCAACCTCTATAGGGTCCAGGTATCGCCTAAATGCTTACCAGTAGGGACACTGACCTAGCCAAGTGCAAAACTAGTGAAAAACAGAAAAGAGTAGGGAAAAAAACGTTAGTGGCCTCCACCTGTTAAAGCATTCCTGTTTTGGATGTCATCTAATTGTTGCCTATCAAGTGCACCTGTTGGTAATTTCATTAACACTAAAGCAGCTGAAACTTGATTATCAACCCCCTCTGCTACCTAACTGACCAGATCAATATCCCAGGAGTTTAATTTACTTGATGCTATACTCTGATTAAAAAGTGTTCCTTTTTGTTTGAGCAGTGTATATGGCACAAATCACTCCGTTTTTTTTTTTTTTTTTTTAATCTGATGACTGAGGCTGCAAGCCAGCTCCCGCACACTCTCCTGAATATTTTATGGCGGATTTGCCTGGGACTTTGAGCCATTGGCAACAGTCTCTGATTTGCTCCATTCCTTGACTGATTAGCTTGCCCACGAAGAGTCTCGACTTACTATAATTCTAAACTAAAGGAGACCGTTTAGGCTCTTAATGATCCAGTGTACACCACTCTTAAACTACATGGTCAGCGAGTTAGTTCTACCAGTGCTGTTTTCATTCTTGGTATTTAAACATTTTAAGCCTCAAAGACTTTTACTTTTCATCCATTCTTTCAACTATTTCTCTATAAAGATTAAAAGCATCCTGATACCTCCCAAGCACTTATTAGCCTTCTATCTGTTTGGGGAAGAATCCACATCCATATTCTCATAAGCGCTCAAAAGAAAAAAATGATGCTCCGTAGTATAAATCTGGATAAAAAATAACTAATAAAAATAAATTGCACTTACTGTACATGTAAACAAATTGTGCATAAAATACAATCCGGCCAGCATAAAAGATAAAAGCTCAGTCCCTTCCAATTGTGCGGTGACATCAGCACGTAAGTCTTCTCAATGCATTTCGTCCTAAATCACTTTTATATAGAATATAAAAGTGGATTTGATTAGTTCACTGCTGGATCCTTTTCAACTATGTTAAATTACCCCTGATGCCAGAAATGTTCTTTTCGGAGCATATTACAGACATTCATTTTTTTACTTCTCTATTTAGGGGGTTAAAACCAGATGGTGAGCGTATATCTTTCCTTGGTGATGGTGACATCACATGGTCTCTTTTTTGGAAGTTTTGGTGTTGGACAGTTTCAGATTTTATATTTACAGTAGAATCAATTTCTCATAGGGACTTCATTCTTTATAATGGACTCACTTTATTAATTGCGACTGAACATAGGTTGATCTGTGGATCGAATTACGTTCAACTGCAGTGGCCACACATGTTCCTACTGAACTGGCTATATTTAATCCAGGTATGGCCTGCTTAAGTGGTTCAAAGCCCTTTTAGAGCTCTTTTTTTTTCTTTTATAAAAAAAAAATTCTCTTTCATTTATTGACACACAGCTCCTGATTCTTCTTTACCATTGGGTTATACGGCCCCCTACAGGAGTAGGAAAAAGCTTGACTATGCCTATGGGCAGTCCCAGGGAGTATACACCCACACTCAGCTGTAGGCACTCAGTTTTTTTTTCTGCCTAGTCAGGAGTAAGGACCAAGTTCTTGGGATTTCTGTTCCTGGCATTTTTTTCCTTTTAAAGGGAGACTTCCTCTCAGGGAAGATCTGCTGTCTCAATGACCAATCTTCCATCCTGCTTCACAGTCGCTGGTTTTAACGGTTTAAGGAATCATAGAGTTTGGAGGGCGTACATTTCATGGTGTGAGTATCGGGGGGGGGGGGGGAATGGGTTTCTCCCAGTTCCTTTTGGTGTTTGCTGGAGTTTCTACATCAAGGTGTAGATAAACGTTTGGCTTTGGGCACCATCAAGGGCCAGATTTCTGCCTTGGCAGATCTTTTCCAACGGTCGTTGGCTGCAAATTCTTTGGTTCACACATTCGTCCAGGGGGTTCACCACTTGGCTCCTCCGGTAAGGTATCCGGTACCTCTGTGGGATCTCAATTTGGTACTATCTGATCTTTAAATACCACCTTGAGAAATTATTTGTGAACTTCCTCTTCTTACTCTGTCACAGAAGGTAGCTTTTTTGGTGGCTCTTCTGCACGCAGGGCGTCTGAACTGGTTGCTTTGTTCACAACACAAATTGGTGCTACGTCTGTCAATTGTTCATTCCTAAGGTCTTCTCAGGTTTCCGCTTGAAAGATGACAGTGTGGCCTTCCTTGTGCCCTAAGTCGACACATCCTAAGGAAATTGCCTTGCATTCCTTGGATGTGGTTCGGGCAATCAGTGTGTACTTGGCAGCGACTGAGCCAATTCGAAAATCGGATTCTTTGTTTGTCCTTACAGATGGGTCACGTAAGGCGCAGGCTGCATCTGCTGCGACCATTTCCTGATTGATCATGCATACGGTGGTGCAGGCCTATTCTATTATTGTCAGGTTCCTCTTTTCCCTGTTAAAGCACATTCTACAAGGGCGCTTAGTGCCTCCTGGGCCTTCTGTCATCAGGCGTCAGTGGTTCAGGTGTGCAAGGCAGCCACATAGTCGTCTGTGCATACATTCACAAGATTTACAAGGTTGATGTACTCGCATCTGCGAAAGCTGCGTTCAGCCGCAAAGTTTTGCAGGCTGCTGTTGCAGAGGCTCCTGCCTCTTGAGGGTGTATTTTTTTCTGATGGTGAGCTCCGGTTGTTCTGGTTGAGCTTCTGGTTTACCTGGTTGGCTATGTTTAGCCCTTTTTGGGAATGTGCATTGCTGTGTTTTCCCAACCCCCATTTTGACACTGAAAGAGAAAATGCTGATGATGAAAGAGAAAACTGGATTTCTTTTTCATTAATTCACGGACACAGCGTCATATCTTCATTTGACGGATGGGTTATGCTGCTCTTCCTAGGAGTAAGACACTAGGCGGAAAAGGGTTAACAAAGTTAACAGAGCTTAACTACGCTTAGGGGGCAGTCCCAGGTGGTATACTCCCACTTCCTGCTCTAGGATCTGTTTTTTTCTGCCTGGTCAGGAGTAAGGACCTAGCTCGATGCTGGGATCTCTGGTCCTGGCATTTTTTTTCCTTTTTTCTCGATTTTAAACAGAATTTTTTCCTTTGTTTTTATTTTATTTGTTCCTGTGAGAACTACAGTCAACTGCCGGACTGGGCAACGCCCTGGATATCTTAGATCCTTAGTCGTCCCAGTCTGACCAGCGAGCGTGTGCAGGCGACATGATCCCACTGGGGGGACAGGCTTGCGAGTGGGACATTCCGCACGGACGCACACGACCTGTTCACAGCATTCCTCGGGACCGCAGCACCCCTTGTTGTGAGATGAGGAGGTGACCTGCCTGGAGTGAACCCCTCTGAGTTTGCAATGGTATGGTGAGTAACCACCCTTTCTCCCTTGGGAATTTTGGTGTTAGTGCGGGTCCTCCCGTGGTTGGTGGTCCCAGTGATGCTCTGCCTTGGGGATCTTTGCTCATCCTCAATAGGGTGGTCTCACTCTCTCTCCCCCCGCCACCTCCCCCTCTTTCCCTGCTAATGTGTGGTGTCCAGGGGTGGTTAATTTTCACTATGGCCTTCAGTGAGGATATCGTCTGGTGGTGGGGGGGGGGGGGGGGTGTAACGGCTTGTGACTGTGTGTCTATACGGCCGGGCGTTGGCCCAGGAGTATTGTGTGCAGGCTCCTTGAGGGTACTGATCTGGGTGCCCACGCCTGCAGGCACCGCCATTTTCTCTGGACTCCATGTGTGGCCTTTCCTAGAGACCGGCGTCCATGCTTCGGTGGACCGGTCTTTTGCACAACACGGCTGTTCCTTCTCCTCCAGAGCTGTGTGCTGCAAACATTTGAAGTCTATTCTCTCTCCCCACTGCTGCGGAGACACGCGTGGCGGTTGCAGTGTTCTGAGACCTGTAGTCCCACAAGCATCAGCACTGCTGGGGTTTATTCACAGCTACTGTTGAAACTTATACTGTGTTCTCATTGCAGCACCAGGGTGTCATGGAGTCGGCCGAACATGTATCACCACCAGACCCACTCTGAGGGGGGATCCTCGGGGTCGCACTCTGCTTTGGCATCCATGACGGCGGGCCTACAATCTTTAGTGTCAAGAGTGGATATAGTTTTACCAAAGAGACCCACCAAAAGCACTCGCTGCCGCCTCAGAATCTGAGGCTGATGTGACCGCCAAGGACACAAATCACCCCATGGGGTCCGTGTCCACGCACTTCAGGTGCTTGGACAGTGAGGACCATTCCTCTTTCACCACCTCGGTGCTTAAAAAGGTGCTGGTAGAAGCACTGATTGTGTCAGTGCGAAAAACTTTAAGAAATGGAGGACGCAGCCATCCAGAGTGATTAAAGTGTTTCCCTTCCCTGCCTATTTCGACGAGATTTCCGCTAGTCAGTGGGGGTCCCCAAAAGCATGGCTGGAATACCTAAGCGTTTCACTAGGAGATATCCCTTTTGAAGGTTCCCTTGTGAAGATGACCTATAGCACTTCAGGGAAATGTTGGACCTCCCACCAACTAACTTGCCTGGCTGGAGGTTGAACAGCTCTCTCCCTCTTCCGCAGTGCCCTGAGAGATGGCACCAGGCCCTGCTTAGGTCTCATTGCAAGAATCGATGTGGTCGCGGCAACCAAAGCTCAGCATCTCCTCCACCCGACCAAGAGTTATGGAAGTTGCCCGCTGGCTTGATGGGGACTACCCGTTAATTACCCTTAGATATTGCCTTGCATCTCATCTTGTTTAAGGCTTCTCTTATTTCTCGATATGGGGACTTCCCGCCATGTTGCTATTCTATTCGCCTCTCCAATTATTTTGAACTTGGTATTGTTATGCTATGGACAGAACTGATGAGCTTTATCTGTTCATGGCTGCTAAAATTGCATTTCTCCTGTTTTTTTCCCTATCATTTTGCCCGGGGTGTGAGTGCTCTTTACAGGCCCTCAATTACTTAACCCCATTATGTAGGTCCACTGACGTAGGACTTATGATCTGCATGGTTGCAGACGGGGGAGAGTTTCTTCTCCCCCGGGTCCGCCCTCCCATTACCTAGATTGTTCCTCCAACGGAGGTTCTATATTTTTTTTTCTTTGGGGTTTTATTAATGTCCTCTGTTTTTCTTTTCTCCTCCTTTGGGTGTGTACATGAGTAATGACTTGTGTATGAGTGAGACCCCTTTTAATGCTGCCTCCCCTCAAAGCTGTGGTGTACAGGGGTACAGGGTAACAGGGTACAGGCCTTGCTTTAGCCTTCAGGACCTCCCTCTGCTTACATGACTGAATCTGAAAATATTGACATATAATGTTAGGGGTCTTTGCTCTCCCCAAAAAAAGGAATTGCCTTTGGCTGGTAGTGCGTCATCTGTCCTCAGATGTTTTACTTTTACAGAAACGCCCTTTATGGCCAGGTCTACACCCTGCATGCCCCTCATGACTTTTAATCAATGGTTTCATGCCCCATCCCCATGGCCAGTGGGGTCTTAATTGCTATATAGAGGTCATAAGATATATATACTGTAAAGGTATATACCCTCGCGCCTCTGTAGAAGGCCTAATTTAAAATAACTATATCAATAAATCAAATAAATGTGTGTCTAGTGATGTAAATATGTTGATAAATAGTGAATGTTAGTTAGCAGCTGCTATAGTTTAAAGTATATAAGGGTTGTAGCCCCCTAAGGGGTTAATATAGCGCTTGCTTTTAAACAGTCAGGGGTGAACAATTCCTTGTTCACACACCTGAATAGTGAGCAATAGGTGAGGGAAAATTTTATTTCCTAAAGGTGATAGCAAATATAATAATGTGCATAGTGCTAAATAAATAAACCAGAATATATTGGTGTATAAATATGAGTGATTAAAATATTCAAAATAGTAAATAAGTCCCAAAATAAAGTTCCTTTGTGATCTTGTGCAAAAAGGTGTCCTAGTAAGGTTTCTCCAGTATTCAAACTGCTGGTATAATCAGCATAACTTTTAGCATAAGGGGTGCACACTCACCGGATCTGGTGGGTCTTGAGTGCCATATAGCAACAAGACCTTGCGAGCTTGTGGCTTCCCAAGCCTATAGGTGACTGCTGGTCTCTGTGGTTCACTATAGTCCTTGACTCCTCTATTGGAAACCGATCCTCCAGGTCCAATCCGAGAAGGGACAAAAAAAGTGCCCCAATAGTGCAGTACCGTTTAACCACTTGCCGACCGCCGCACGACTATCTACGTGGGCGGTCAGCCCCTCACAGGCAAAGTGACGTAGGTCTACGTCGCTCGCCTGTGAGGGTTTAGGGAGCGAGCGCGCGCCGCCGGAGGCGCGCTCCCGCTCCCGCGTGGTCACGGACCCCCCCGCGCGCGTGACCGGCGGACCCGATCGCCGCCGGCCACTCTGCGATCGGCGGGGGAGAGGGAGAAAGTCAGGCAGCTTGTGTAAACAAGCTGCCTGTCATTCTCCTCTCTGTATGAGAGCTGATCACATGGATCTACTATGTAGATCCATTGATCACTCCTCATACAGTTGAAGCCACAGCCAATCACAGTTAGAATCACGCCCCTAGGGACACACACAGCCCCTCCCTCTCAAATAAAGTTAACCCCTTCACTACCAGTGCATTTTTACAGTAACAGTGCATATGTATAGCACTGATTACTGTAGAAATGTCACTGGTAACCCCAAAAGTGTCAAAAATGTCAGTCAAGGGTCCGATCTGTCCGCCGCAATGTCGCAGTACCGCAAAAAAAATCGCAGATCGCCGCCATTACGCGTTAAAAAAAAAAACAACAAAAATGACAAAAATCTTTCCCTTTGTTAGTAAACGCAATAACTTTTGCGCAAACCAATCAAAATACGCTTTTTGCGATTTTTTTTACCAAACATAGGTAGCATAAAACAAATTGGCCGAAAATATTAAAAAATTTTGATTTTTACATTTTTTTTTGGGGGAATTTCATATAAAAAAAAGGGAAAAATATTGCTATTTTTGCAAAATTTACGCTCTTTTTTTGTTTATAGCGCGTGATCAAAAAATCGCACAGGTGATCAAATACCACCAAAAGAAAGCTCTGTTTGTGGGAAAAAAAGGACGCCAAATTCGTTTCGGTACAGCGTCGCACGACCGCGCAATTGTCCGTTAAAGTCACGCAGTGCCGAATCGCAAAATGCCCTCTGGTCGTTTAGCAGCCAAATCCTCCGGGGCTTAAGTGGTTAAAAATGGTATTTTATTAAGAATTGCCGATTAAAATATAAAGTGCAGAGTAAAAAACAAGTAAAACAAATGCACGCCCGCTATGGAGATCGGCGACTGCCGGTTTGCGTCCCACCAGGCTACCCGGAAGCGTGCGGCGTGCATTCTACCTGACGCGCGTTTCGTCTGAGCATAATGACGTCTTCAGAGGTGGAGCCGTACGCCACTCAGAGAGCTTATATGCGGCAGTCGCCGCCCATCATCCCTCCCCAACCGGAAGTTTGCTTGGCTTTCTCGATTGTCCGCATAACACTCAAACAAGGGACACCAGATACAGACTTCCATATTTAAAATCTATACATTAAATTATTAAAATTAAATTAATTAAAATTTTAAAATTAATTTTTAATATTTTTAATAATTTAATGTATAGATCTTAATAGGATACTCACATTTCATATTAAGTCCAAACTCCACTATATAATAGAAATTTTAAAGCTTTTATATTTTTTATTAAATGCACTTGGTATTTTAAATATGAAAATTTTTATGTAAAATCTTTATTGAATTAAATTGGTAGTTTATATACTTTAGGAATATATATTTAATTAATAATTTTAAGTAAATTATTATAATAATGAGCAATACAAAATAATTGGTTTAATGAAATGGATTATTATTACTGATCTTAGATTAACCAGGACGTAAATAAATGGAGGATTATTACCACATAATAATGAAAATATGGGATGTGTTAAATGGTGGAATTGTATTACGTAGTCGCCCGTATAAGAGTAATGTCCCCAATACGGAAGTCTGTGTCCGGTGTCCCTTGTTTGAGTGTTATGCGGACATTCGATAAAGCTAAGCAAACTCCGGTTGGGGAGGGTTGATGGGCGGCGACTGCCGCATATAAGCTCTCTGAGTGGCGTACGGCTCCACCTCTGAAGACGTCATTACGCTCAGACGAAACGCGCGTCAGGTGGAACGCACGCTTCCGGGTAGCCTGGTGGGACCCAAACCGGCAGTCGCCGCTCTCTAGTTCCCAGGCAGTCACCCATAGCGGGCGTGCATTTGTTTTACTTGTTTTTTACTCTGCACTTTATACTTTATCGGCAATTCTTAATAAAATACCATTTTTAAACGGTACTGCACTATTGGAGCACTTTTTTTTGTCCCTTCTCGGATTGGACCTGGAGGATCGGTTTCCAATACAGGAGTCAAGGACTATAGTGAACCACAGAGACCAGCAGTCACCTATAGGCTTGGGAAGCCACAAGCTTGCAAGGTCTTGTTGCTATATGGCACTCAAGACCCACCAAATCCGGTGAGTGTGCACCCCTTATGCTACAAGTTATGCCGATTATACCAGCAGTTTGAATACTGGAGAAACCTTACTAGGACACCTTTTTGCACAAGATCACAAAGGAACTTAATTTTGGGACTTATTTACTATTTTGATCACTCTTATATATTTATATATTTATACACCAATATATTCTGGTTTATTAGCACTATGCACTTTATTATATTTGCTATCACCTTTAGGAAACAAAATTTTCCCTCACCTATTGCTCACTATTCAGGTGTGTGAACAAGGAATTGTTCACCCCTGACTGTTTAAAAGCAAGCGCTATATTAACCCCTTAGGGGGCTACAACCCTTATATAGAGGTCATGTCCCTTCTCCCCCTCATCTAGTCTGGTTGACCCAGAAGGCCGTTTCCTCTTCATTAAAGGGACACTTTACGGTTATTGATATAAATTAGCCAATATATATGCTCCCAACTCCCGCACGGTTAATTTTCTCTCTTACCCTTCACCAGCTTGGGGATTTTTGGGAGGTATTTCTGGTTTTGGGCAGAGATTTTAATCTTACACTGGACCCTAAAATGGACACCTTCTCTGGTAAAACCCCCTTATCTATCAGGGCTCTTAAACATTACCATACATAAACTACTACGTGCCCTACACCTTGTAGACTGTTGGTGTAATGCATGTCAGAGACAGAGATTACAGATACTATTCTAAGAAGTATGACACCTATTCCCATCTAGACCTATTGTTGTTTGATCAATTTCATCTACACAATGTCTTATCCTCCACTATTGAATCTATTACAATCTCTGATCAATCCCCAGTGCCGTTGATCCTTTGTCAGCTTACTGCTCCCCAACTAATGAATCCTTACTGGATAGGTCTGTTTATAAGGCTATCTCCCGATCTTTAGTGTCTTTTGAAACCTACACTCCCTAGGAGGTGTCCAATCAAGTGGTATGGGAAGCACACAAGGCCGTCATTAGGGGGAGTTGGATGCCCATGGTTCCCGTGTCAAAAAAGAAAAAACGAAATCTCAGATCATTTGGACCGAATCCATGCCCTTGAAGTCAAACAGAAGAGGTGTTTTGCTCCCCTGTTCATAGAAGCCGTGTGCGTAGTACCAGGGACAAACTTCGGTACTACGCACACCGCTTCTATGAACAGGGGAGCAAATGTGGTAAGTTGCTTGCTAGACGAAGAAACCACAACACTCGCGTCATGTCCATAGCCTGACAGTCAATGACGGCTAAAGTAGATATTAACTCTACAGCAGCTGAGTTTCATCAATTTTACGCTTCCCTATACAACATTCCCCCTCCCTCTTCAGCGGGAGAGGAATCATTTCTAGCCGATAGTATCGGAACCTACCTTAAAAAAATTCTGAATTACCGACCCTACCCACCCAGGTTCTAGAAGTACTGGATCGGCCAATCTCCATTGAGGAACTGGGCAAAGCTGTGGCTAGTCTACCACTGGGCAAACGTCCCGGGACAGACGGCTTTACGAATACATATTATAAAAAATTCCTTCCCACACTGGCCACTCCCCTCTAGCTACTTTAATGCTATTACTAGCTCAAACTAGGGATTGATCGATAATTGGCAAAGCCGATATATCGAGTGCCGATCTGCACTTTCCCTGATATATCGGAATCTGCCCCTGAGGTTACCGATATTTCAGGAATGTGCTGTACTGGAGTGATGCCTGCAGCTAGAGCCATCACCCCGGTACCGGCGTCCTTAGCCGACAGTCGGCTGTCTTGTAATGACAACCGAAGCGGCTGAGAAGCCGCTCGGCTGTCATTACAAGGAGCGGGATGGGAGAACGAAAATCCGATAACGGTCAATCACTAGCTCAAATCCTTTACCTCCAGAAGCTCTGCTAGCCCATATTATGGTTTTGCCGAAATCTGGGAAAGACCCACGGTGCTGCGCAAACTATAGACCCATTTCCTGTTAAATTCCGACACACAGAGATTGGCAAAAATTTTGGCTCACATTGCGACATTGGTCCACCCGGACCAGACAGGTTTTATAGTAGGTCGTGAACCCAAAGACAACACTAATCAGGCCTTACATGTTCTCCACTGGGCACAACACGGGCCGAATCAGACACCCAATGAAGTTTTGTCAACGGATGCCTAGGACTAGGGTCAAAGTCAATGGTACACTTTCTGACTACTTTAGCATATGCAGTGGAACTAGGCATGGATCCCCCCTGTCTCCTTTGTTTGCCCTGGTCTTAGAACCCTTTTTAAGGGCAGTCGGGGAATGTTGACATTTCTCTGTCGCTCATTGACAGACGTAGTCCTCATTGATTCAACACACTCGGGTTATGCTGCCCTCTACAGGAGTAGGACTAGACAGGAAAGAAAACGTTCCGGCCACACCCTAGGGGCAGTCCCAGAGGGTATATCCTCTCACTTCCTGCTCTAGCAAATCAGTTTTTTTCTGTCTAGTTAGGAGTAAGGACCTAGATACCTTGCTGGGATCTTCGGTCCTGGCAGGATTTTTTTCTTAGAAAAGATTTTTTAGACAGCTTTTTTTTCTCCAGTGTTCCTGTGAGATCTTCAAGCAAGAAAGCTGAACTGGGCGACGGGCTGGATGTTGAGATACAGTGGTCACCCCAGTTCAGCCTACGAGCGTGTGCAGGCCATAGCTCCGCGCTGGGTCGGCCGCGACATAGTCCCACTGGACGGGGACTGACCCTGCGAGTTAAACGTCTCGCCGAAACGCCTAAGACCATGAGTCACGGCGTCCGTACTGGTCGACAGCCCTCCCACCTCGGTGGAGAGGGGTACTGTCAGGAGTTGGCGCCAGCCTGGTTCCGGTATGGTGAGTAGTATGTTCCCCCTTTCCCCCTGATGGGTCTTGTGGTGAACGCGGGCCCCTCGCTGTAATGGTAAGGATGGGTCTTCCCTCTATCCTATAACATGTCACAGATCCCCCTGTTTGAGTGTGATTTTTGTGAACAAAAAGCCAGGCGGCTTGGTTTGGGAGCTGACAATCTAATTGCAAAGATGTTAAAATGATGAAGTCAGTGGCAGTACTAGAACTTTACTGTGATAGTATAAAGTATCCTACCTGTCAGAAGGATCCTTCTGCAGACATGCCGCTATTCTGTGCAGGCCGCCGCCATTGTCTGGTAGTTCGCACGAGGCCGCCATTTTGGCGTAGCCTCGTGTCTCCAGCATGGGGCGGCCATGTTTGAGGTGACTCAAACACCTCGTGGAGCTAGGGGAGGCGCCGGAAGGCGTGCAGAGGGGCGGAGCCGCCTCCTTTCTTCCCGGGAAGCCAGCCAAAAGACTTCCTGTCTGTTCTAGACAATGCTGAAACAAGTTGCATTTTGAAACTCTGAGCAGTAAGTGGTGCGCTTTGGGGTCTATTTCTCTCTCTCTCGCTCTATAGGGGTCTCTAAGCAGGCAACACTGAGGGGCTTTGTGGCGCTGGGGGTCTGGGAAAAAAAAAAAAAGTTTTATTTCTTTTTGGCAAATTAATTTTTCCGGGCAGTATCTGGAATTATCATGGACCCTGCCACACAGGTACCCCCACCGGTTTCCCTCGGGGGGGCCGCGGGACCCACCAGTGCACAGAGTATGGATGCATTCACAGCAGTTTTGAAGTTTTTGGTGGCTCGGGTGGAGACGGCCTGTCAGGAACGGGGGTCAAGAAAGCGACCCCCGCCTACCCCTATATCGTCTGAGACTTCAGATTCAGATGCTGAGATGGTTGTTGCAGCTGCAGGCCCCTCTGCAGGGGCTGTTATCTCAGGTAAGGTTCCCTCAGACAGTGAGGAGAACATTCATGCTTCCGCCATAAATCAGGAAGAAGCATTGGTGGACGCACTAGTTGTGCGGTTCGGGAAACCTTAAGACTTGAGGTTTTTCCGGCAGAGGCAAATAAAAAGGAATTTCCCCTTGGTACTAGCAGACCCACCAGGACGGTGAAGGTTTTTTCTTTACCCAAGTGTTTGGGTAAAAAAGATTAAAGAGGTATGGGATCATTCTAAGCGTACCTTTACTAGTTCCAAGGGCATTACTAGACGCTATCCGTTTGAGGAATCCCTCATTAACCACTTAAGCCCCGGAGGATTTTCCTGCTAAAAGACCAGGGGGTATTTTGCGATTCGGCACTGCGTGAATGTAACGGACAATTGCGCGGTCGTGCGACGCTGTACCTAAACGAATGTGACGTCCTTTTTTTCCCCACAAACAGAGCTTTCTTTTGGTGGTATTTGATCACCTGTGCAATTTTTACTTTTTGCGCTATAAACAAAAAAAGAGCGTAAATTTTGCAAAAATAGCAATATTTTTCACATTTTTTTATATGAAATTCCCCAAAAAAAATGTAAAAATCAAAATTTTTTAACATTTTCGGCCAATTTGTTTTATCCTACCTATGTTTGGTAAAAAAAATTGCAAAAAGCGTATTTTTATTGGTTTGCGCAAAAGTTATCGCGTTTACGAACAAAGGGAAAGATTTTTGTCGTTGTTGTTTTTTTTTTTAAGGCGTAATGTAGGCGATCTGCGATTTTTTTTTTTTGCGGTACTGCGACATTGGGGCGGACAGATCGGACCCTTGACTGACATTTTTGACACTTTTGGGGTTACCAGTGACATTTCTACAGTAATCAGTGCTATATATATATATGCACTGTTACTGTAAAAATACACTGGTAGTGAAGGGGTTAACTTTATTTGGGAGGGAGGGGCTGTGTGTGTCCCTAGGGGCGTGATTCTAACTGTGATTGGCTGTGGCTTGAGCTGTAAGGTCACTGATCAACGGATCTACATAGTAGATCCGTGTGATCAGTGTCTTTACACCGAGGAGAATGACAGGTGGCTTGTTTACACAAGCCGCCTGACTCTCTCCCTCTCCCCCGCCGATCGCCGAGTGACCGGCGGACATCGGGTCCGCCAGTCACACGCGCGGGGGGGTCCGTGACCGCGCGGGAGCGCGCCTCAGCGGGCGTGCGCTCGCTCCCCAGACCCTCCCAGGCTAGTGACGTTAATTAACGTCACTCTGCCTGGCAGGGGCTGACCAAGCAAGCGGTTAAGAAATGGACGGTATCACCAGTGGTGGATCCACCTATTTCAAGACTGAATAAAGCCACGGTTTTTTTCAGTGGAGGACGCTTCGTCCTTTAAGAATTCGGTGGATCAGAAGGTAGAAGCGGAGTCCCGCACTATCTTTCCCTGATAGGATCAGCCTTTAGACCAGTTATTGTCATTTGATCTAGTTCTCAGACATTTACGGAATGGGCGAGATTGGTGCGCCAGGACCTGAAGGGGAAAGGTATCCCATCAAAACAGATGTTGCCTGGGGAACAGATTATATAAGGACTACAGGTTGTCTGTGACGCAGCCTTGGATGCTACCCCCCTATTAGGGCATGCATCTATGTCAGCGGTAATCCTCAGACGTGTGCTGTGGTTAAACTGCTGGGTCAGCGTAAGTACTACAGGGAGCGGTAGTTACCGTTCCCTGAACAGATCATTTTCTTTACCTTTTCCAAAGATTCGCATCAGTTCCCCACAAGAATCGGATCCGGTTGAACGGACAGACCAAGGAGCCTCTAGCCGGGTGACTTCGGTCTCTAATGTTTAACCAGGAGAAATCACCACTCGTGATAGGAATCGGGTGTCTATATAATGTGTGGGAACAGAGAACGATCAGACTTTGTCGGATTGCCAGGGCCAGATAGCTCTAGGGCAGCCTGGTTCGGATCCAGTCAGGCAATATCAGGGTGATGACGTAAGTCATTCGCCAAGGATTTCACCATCTGTGCCTTCTTCACAGCATCCCGAAGGCGCGGAGATTGGTAACGCGCGCCCACGATGCTCCAGTGGACGCAGCAGACGCGCTGAACGGCCTGTAAAGGCAGTGTCAGCTATTAAAGGGATTCCCTCATCTCAGATTGCTGCTGAGATTTCTCCGCAGGATGGAGATGGAGGGAACTCCAGTTGTCCTGGAAATTCTAGGCTAGCCTCGTCAAGCCGGTCTGGCCGACTTGGGACATGCTAGTCGCGAACGTTCCTTGGGAACTTCTTCTCAGGGAGTGTCTGCGGTCTCGAGGACCGATCTTCCATTGTGCTTTACAATCGCTGGGTTTAATGGCCTGGCCATTGAGACCCAGGTACTGAAGGACAGAGGGTTGTCAGCTTCAGTTATTCCTACGCTAATTAAAGCAGGGAAAGCGACTTCCAGCAAGGTCTATTATAGCACATGGAAGACGTATATCGCGTGGTGCGAATCTTTATAGAGATTCCTCCACGTACCTATTCGGTGACCCGAATATTGGCCTTTCTGCGAAAGGGGGTTGAGCAGAAACTAGCCTTGAGCACCATCAAGGGTCAGGTTTCAGCATTAGCAATCTTCTTTCAGAAGCCTTTGGCTATTAAGTCCTTGGTGCGGAATTTCATCCAGGGGGTGCGGCACCTGGCTCCACCAGTCCGCGCGCCCTTATCGCCCTGGGATTTTAATTTGGTTGTCGGTTCTGAAGAAACCTCCTTTTGAAAGCATCAGGGAGATTCCCTTGTTTACTTTATTCCAGAAGGTGGCCTTCTTGGTGGCTATTACTTCTGCACGCAGGGTGTCAGAACTGGCTGCATTGTCAGACCAGTCCCCATATTTAGTGATTCAGAGGGATAAGGTAGTTCTTCATCCTAAGCCATCCTTTCTTCCAAAGGTGGTTTCAGGCTTCATCTGAATGAAGATATTGTACTACCTTCCTTGTGTCCTCAGCCCAATCATCATCAGGAACATGCGTTGCATTCCTTGGATGTGGTTCGGGCAATCAGGGTATACCTGAAGGCTACGGAATCATTCCGTAAGACGGATTCACTTTTTGTGATCACGGATGGCCCCAGAAAGGGGTTGCCTGCATCTGCCGCGACTATCTCCAAATGGCGGTGGTACAGGCTTATTCTAGTAAGGGTCGGAATCCTCCGTTCCCTGTTAGGGCGCACTTCACTCGAGCGCTCAGTACTCCTGGGCTTTCCGCCATCAGGCATCAGTGGTCCAGGTATGTAAGGCGGCCACCTGGTCGTCGGTACATACCTTTACAAAAATGTATAAGATTTAGGTGATGGCATCGGTGGATGCCTCATTTGGCCGCAAGGTTTGCAGGCCGCAATTTGAGGAGACCGGTGGTCTACCTTGAGGGTTGTTTTCTGTTGGAATTTTCTGTTGAATCTCATCTTTAATTGATGAGCATTGGAAACTTCTAGTTGGCACCGGTTGGGCCTTCTAGATTGGATTTGTTTTCCATTTTCCCACCCCTCATTTGTGGTACTGCTTTGGGACGTCCCGAGTGTGTTGAATCAACGAGGACTACGTCTGTCAATGAGCGACAGAGAAAAATGGATTTTTGTAAAATCTTACCGTAAAATCCTTTTCTCTTAAGCTCATTGACAGACGTAGTACCCGCCCCTCTGTTTTTGAGTTGGGTTGGGTTAAATTCTCTAAACACTGCTTTGTGACATAACTGATTTGCTAGAGCAGGAAGTGAGAGGATATACCCTCTGGGACTGCCCCTAGGGTGTGGCCGGAACGTTTTCTTTCCTGTCTAGTCCTACTCCTGTAGAGGGCAGCATAACCCGAGTGTGTTGAATCAACGAGGACTACGTCTGTCAATGAGCTTAAGAGAAAAGGATTTTACGGTAAGATTTTACAAAAATCAATTTTTCTGGGATCTGTATTGGTTCCACGGAACGCAAGCTCTCTGCTTACGCAGCTGACCACCTGTTCTACCTCTCAAATCCCCTGACCTCCTGTTCTACCTTTTAAATCCCCAAGTTTTATTACTGGTGTTAATGTCCGGAGTACATAAATTTGGTCTTTTTTTTCTAACTGAAAAATAAATTTGGGAAATCTGGGCTATTGCCCATTCATGTCCCCCCCCCCCCCCCCCCCCCATGGCGGCATCCCTGCAATCTTTCTACCCTTTCTTTTGGCAAACAGACTCTCTACCGGAGGCACACATTACCCCTGACCAGGAACTGCTCCATGACCTTAACTATGGTACTCTATTGACCGGAATAATTAAATATCTACAGACCTGGAAAGGGCATCCTCTGACATGGTTTGCTAGGATAAATGTCCTTAAGATGACAATCTTGCCTAGAATAATCTATATCTTATATACCGTACTGCTAACATTACGTCAGATTTTCTTTAAGCGACTATGTAGAGCATTCCTGACCTTTGTGTGGAAAGACAGACACCCTACACTTGCACATGGACTTCTCCGTAGATGCAAATTGGACGGTGGTGTTGGACTCCCTGACATAGCCTTTTACTATAAAGCCAAGGCATTAGTTCCTATATTGGTGTCACGACTCTTCGAAAAAAATTATGGATTCCGCTGGCGGGTAGGAATTTTGCAGGCACCCCTTGGATTCCATCAGCTTATTCCTCAACTAGACATCCCCAATGACTCGAGCATCTTTAACATGGGACTAATTAAATGCCTCATGCCAATACGCTCCCCAAACAATCCCCATTTGCACCTCTTGGGGTTATACCTAGTTCCCACCCGAAGAGGAGCCGGGATTCTTTGGCTCCTGGGGCTCCGACTGGAAAGTTGCATGTGCCAAAAAGGCCCTCGAGCGCCTCCCCTTTCTACGATACAGGCTTTCTATAGTACTATTCTGTATGCATCCTAGCATCATCGCCAACTAAGACTTTCTATATCGTTCAATGACGGACACAGTCTCTGTTCTTCATAACAGTAGGGTTATACTGCCCCCTACAGGATTCGGACACTAGGCAGAAAAAAAGTTCTGGCTACGCCTATGGGCAGTCCCAGGGGGTATATCTCTTCTCTGCTATAGGATGTCAGTTTTAATCTGCCTAGTCAGGACCTAGTTCCTTGCTTGGATCTGTGGTCCTGGCAAAAAGTTTTTTTTCTAGTTAGTTTTTTTTTCTCCAGATTTTTTTCCTGTGGGATCTACAAGCAACTAAGTCAGATCTGGGCAACGGGCTGGATATATAGATCCAGTGGTTACCTTAGCCTGCCATCGAGCGCGCGCAGACCCCAGCTCTGCGCTAGGACGTAGTCCCACTGGACAGGGACTGGCCCTACGAGTTAAGCGTCTCGCCAGGTTGCACACGACTGGGTCTAGGCTCGAGCGTTCCTGTTGGCCGACAGCCGCCCACTTCGGTGGAGAGGAGTCCTGTCAGGAGATGGCACCCGCCTGTTCCAGGTCTGGTGAGTAATTGTCGTCCCCCCCCTTTTCCCTCTTTTTGAGGTGGACGCGGGCCCCTCCTTAGAACGACCGGACCCCCAGGTTTCACCTCTGTCCTGTCACGCACCCCCCCTTTCCTGTCCCCCTCCCCTCACTTACTAGAGCTATGGGGCACTTGACCCTACCCACGAGGTGAGGAACAGACGTTGGGGCCGACGGAGGGGGGTGTGCCGACGCAGGTTGGACGATCGATCGAGCGGGGGGGGGGGCCTGCCTGTCTCTACCAGGGCCCTTTCCTATCGATCCCATCCAGCAGGCTGGGGGTCCCCAGAAGCTCCGCAGTCCATGTGGAGCCGCCATTTTCTTGTAGCCCATGTGCTGAGAAAGATCGGCAGCCATGTTGGTACACCTGGTGGCCATTATGCAATGGATTCCCATTGAAAATCACTGGCGGCCATCTTTTTTGAGCAAGGTTGCAGGCATCGACCACAAGGTTTGCTCTTGGATACGGAACTGGCTAAAAGGGCGTGTCCAAAGGGTGGTAATAGCTCATACTCAGACTGGTCTGAGGTGGTAAGTGGGGTCCCCCAAGGCTCAGTCCTGGGACCAACCCTGTTCAATTTATTCATGAACAGCATTGAGGATGGGATCAGTAGTTCTATATCAGTTTTTGCAGATGACACAAAATTGGGCAGGGCAATAACTGCACAGCATGAGGCAGATATTCTACAGAATGACCTGGACAAAATAACAGAGTGGGCAATGACATGGCAAATGAGGTTTAATGTGTAGAAGTGTAAGGTTTTGCACTTGGGGACTAAAAACCTAAAGGCACAATACACTTTAGGAGGGGAACCTTTGGGGGAATCAAAAATGGAGAAAGATCTGAGAGTCTTGCTAGAGGATAGACTAAGCAATAGCATGCAATGTCAAGCGGCAGCTGCCAAAGCCAGCAGAATATTAACATGCCTAAAGAATGGGATGTATTCCAGAGATAAAACTATAATCCTTCCACTTTATAAAACTCTAGTCCGACCACATCTGGAGTATTCTGTCCAGTTCTGGTCGCCAGTCCTTAGGAGGGATGTTGGAGCTGGAGAGAGTCCAGAGAAGGGCAACTAAACTATTGGAGTTATGGGATTGGAGTACCTTAATTATAAAGAGGGTCTGCAATCGCTTGATTTATTCTCCCTGGAGAAGAGAGGCCTGAGAGTGGACTTGATAGCAATTTATAAATATCTCAATGGTGATCTCAGCATAGACAAAAAAGCTATTCAGTCGAAAGGACTCGAGGGCATACAATGTGATTAGAGGAGACGCGTTTTAACCTCAGGCAACGTGGGGGGGTTCTTTACTGTTAGAGCTACAAGATTGTGGAATTCTCTACCATAAGAGGTGGTTTCTGCAGGAGGTATTGTGGCTTTCAAAAGACTTAGACGTACATCTCAAATATCAGAACATTCAGGGGTATGAGAGAGGATTACGGCCACACACACCTACACAGGTTGAACTGGATGGACTATTGTCTTTATTCAACCTCACCTACTATGTAACTAGAGGAGTTTTTTTTTTTGGCTCCTCCTTTTTACCTAGTGCTGAGAAACCGGTTTCCTCCAGATCTCAGATCGCTGTACAGACATCCTGGGCCTTCCTGGTGCATCTCTGATGTGGGTGGTGAATCTGGGGGGTCTCTCGCTCTCTTCTTGGGGTCTTCAGTGATTGTGCCTGACCTTTTGGGGGCGCTATAACGCGGTGGGACGTTTAAAAAAAAGTGTTTTTGTTTTTTTTTTTCAAATTCTTCTGCCGAGTTTCCCTGCTGTATCTGCGGAGTTCCCCTGCTGTGACATGGACTCTGTGGAACATGTTTCCCCACCTGACCCTCTCTCGGAGGCCATCCATTGATGCACTATCAGCGTTCTTGGAATCCTTTGTGTCCCAGGTGGAGGTGGCATTTAAGGGGCGAAGTTCTAAACGCGCACCGCCTACCCCTGCCTCTTCTGATGTGTCAAACTCTGATTCAGCCGCCGCAGACGTGGGTCTCCTTGCCCGGTCTACTACCTTGCGCCCTGTCTCCTTTGATAGTATGGATGACACTTCTCCCTCGGCCACTGCGCAAGAAAAGGCGCTGGTGGATGCACTGGTTGTGTGTGAGACCCTAAAAATGGAGGATGCGACTGAGGCGCAGTTGTCTTTTGGCACTCAGAAGCCATCCAGAGGGGCAAAGGTTTTTCCATTGTCCACGTTTGACAATATGGTAAAAAAAGAGTGGGACCATCCCAATCCTCCCCCTGGGGTCCCTAAAAGCGGATTGCTGGGCGCTACCCCTTTGAAGAGTCTCCTATTAAAAAGTGGACTGTGCCACCTACGGTGGACCCTCCGGTCTCCAGACTGAATAAAGCTACCATGATTCCAGTGGAGGATTCCCCATCCTTTTAAGCATCTGGCGGATAGAAAGGCGGAATCTGTGGCCCGTAATATGTACTCCCTGGCGGGGTCTGCGCTAAGACCGGTGTTTACTATTGCCCTTGTTTCACAAACTTTGATCGAATGGGCTAAGTTACTACGCCGTGACCTGGAGGGTATACAGCTTCCCTCTGCCTTTGCGGAGCTGACGGACCAGATGATTCAGGGGCTGCAATTTATTTGCGATGCCTCACTGGACGCGGCTCCACTATTGGCCCAACTGTTTGTTTCGGCTGTGGTCATCCATCGTATACTTTGGTTAAAATGCTGGTCTGCGGATCAGACCTCAAAGAAGGCCTTTGTCTGATCTACCTTTTCAAGGTGATCGCCTGTTTGGGGCTACTTTTGATGACATTATCAAAGGTCTTACAGGGGGTAAGAGTACCTTTCTCCCACAGGCTAAAAAAGGTAAGGACCCTCGTCATAGAGGGGCTCCCTCCTTTTCAGCACATTGTTTTTTCGTCCCTCAGGGTCAATTGATAAGGGATTGAAGTCTTTAAAGGCTCCCTCGCGGGGCTCCAAGCGACCCTGGTCTGGAGAACAGAAGTCGGGTTTCTCCAGACCTGCGGATAAAACCCCTTCGACCTGAAGGTGCGCCCTCACCCGTATCTAGGTTGGGGGGATGTCTTTGCCGGTTTCCGGACCTGTGGCTTTCCGGGATACAAGACAAGTGGGTTCACAAGGTCATTTGGTCCGGTTACAAGATCGAGTTTCGATCTGTCCCTCCGATGAGGTTATTCCCTTCCAATGTCCGGTTGTCCCTGGATCGCATACGGGCTCTCTTTAGCGCAGTACAGGACCTGTTACAGCAAGGCCTAATAGTTCTGGTTCCGTCTTCAGAACGTTTACAGGGCTTTTACTCAATCCTGTTTACGGTCCCCAGGATGGAAGGCAAGGTGTCTCCAATCCTGCACCTAAAGGCACTGAATTGCTTCGTGCGAGTTCATAAATAAAAGATGGAATCCATTTGCACGGTGGTGGCTTCTCTACATCAGGGGGATTTCCTGGCCTCCGTAATCTTTAAAGATTCCTACCTTCACATCCCAATATGTCCAAGACATCAACAGTTTTTGCGTTTTACTGTGGGAGAGGATCACGATCAGTTTGTGGCATTACCCTTTGGTCTCGCCTCGGCTCCTCGGGTCTTCACAAAGGTGTTGGCTCCGGTCCTAGCGTTATTACGCCAGAGGGAGATATTGGTCCTGGGTTACCTGGACGATATGCTTCTCCGTGCGGAGCCTCCCACGGCGCTGGTGACCAACTTAGAGGTCACCACGAGAACTCTGGAGGAGTTCAGGTGGATTCTGAACCTTCAAAAGTCCCTGGTTCCTTCCATGAGACTGGATTATCTGGGTCTGGATTTGGACTCCTCCTCAGCCCGGGTGTTTCTTCCTCCAGACAAACTTCAAAAACTCCAGACTGCGATTCAGCTATTGCTGTCTAGCGAATGGTCCTCCCTTCGAACTTGTTTGAGGGTTCTGGGACTGATGGTGTCATCCTTTGAGGCGGTACCTTTTGCTCAATTTCACACAAGAAAAATCCTTCCTCCCCATATATTGGACAGTGATCACCAAGGATGCCAGTCTGTTCGGGTGAGGAGGTGTTCTCGGCAAGCTTTCTTTGGTCCAAGAATCCAGGTTACCAATCAATGTTCTAGAGTTGAGAGCGATCAGGCTTTGCCTAGTCCACTGGACAGAGTAACCTTCAGGGCTATCCAGTGCGCATTCAATTGGACAATGCCACGGCCTTGGCTTATATCAATCACCAAGAGGCACCAGAAGTGTCTTCTTCGGTCTTGGAGGTGGCAGGCATCCTTCGGTGGGCCGAACGCATTGTTCCGGCTCTCTCCACCGTTCACATTCCAGTAGTGGAAAATCAGCAAGGCGGATTACCTCAGTAGGCAGACCTTGGCTCCAGGGGAATGGTCTCTCCATCCAGAGGTGTTCCAGCAGCTGTGCCTTCGTTGGGGCACTCCAGACGTAGATCTGTTGGCGTCTCGGATCAACCGGAAAGTGCAGAGGTTTGTGGCTCGCTCTCGTTACTTCTGATAAACGCCACAGACGTGCTGGTGGCTCTGTGGGGTCACATCAGCTAATGTGTGCTTTTCTTCTGCTCAAGTTGCTGGATTCCGGTCATCCTTGTGGCTCCGGACTGGCCTCGCCGAGCTTTGTACGCCGACTTGGTCAGGCTAGTCGCAGACATTCCTTGGAGACTTCCTCTCAGGGAGGATCTGCTGTTTAAAGGACCAATCTTCCATCCTGCTTTACAGGCACTGGCTTTGAGGGCCTACCTGTTGAAAGCCAGGTGCTGAATGACAGAGGATTGTCTGCTGCAGTGATTCAAACTCTGCTTGAAGTGAGAAAAGAAAGATCTATCATCGTACGTGGAAGTCGTATATTGCGTGGTGTGAGTCTCTTGGGGTTCCCCCTCGCTCTTGGTGGCTCGGATCTTGGCTTTCCTTTAATGGGGAGTTGATCAAAAATTGGCCTTGAGTACTGTCAAGGGTCAAGTTTCAGCCTTGGCATTTTCTTCCAAAGGCCATTTGCCTCCCATTCCCTGGAGCATAGCTTTATCCAGGGGGTGCGACACCGGTGCGACCTCTGTTGCCACCTTGGGGTCTTAATTTGGTGCTGTCGGTTCTCCAGAAACCTCCCTTTGAAAATATTTGGGAGATTCCCCTGCTTACCTTATCTCAGAAGGTGGCCGCCTTGGTGGCTATTACTTCTGCACACAGGGTGTCTGAACTGGCGGCGTTCTGTCATTCTCTCTATCTGGTGGTTCACAGGGATAAAGTGGTGCTTCATCCGGATCCATCCTTCCTTCCGAAGGTGGTTTCCAGTTTTCATTTAAATGAGGTCGTTGTGTTACCCTCCTTGTGTCCTAAGCCAAAACATACTAAGGAATTTGCACTGCATACTTTGGATGTGGTTCGGGCAATCAGGGTGTACTTGGCGACTACTGAGTCTTTTCAAAAGTCAGATTTTCTCTGTTCTCAGGGATGGACCAAAGAAAGGGCTGCCTGCGTCTGCTGTGACCATTTCCAAATGGATCAGACAGACGGTTGTGCGGGCTTATTCATTTAAGGGGCAGGTTCCTCCTTTCCCTGTTAAGGCGCATTCTACTTGGGCGCTTAGTGCTTCCTGGGCCTTTCGCCATCAGGCATCTGTGGTTCAGGCTTGTTTTATAACGTGTATGTGCTGGCATCTGCAGATGCGTCCTTTGGTTGCAAAGTTTTGTAGGCTGCAGTGTTTTAATCTCCCTTGAGGGTGTTAAAATGTTTTCAGGTGGGTCTCATCTTGTTCTGATGAGTCCTATATTGACTGGTTGGCTGTGGTTCAGCCTTGGGGAATTTTCTGCTGTTCCCACCCCTCATGGTTTATGGCACTGCTTTGGGATGTCCCTACTGTTATGAAGAACAGAGACTGCGTCAGTCAAACTTCAGAGAAAAGGATTTTATGGTAAGACAAAAATCCAATTTTCTTAGTAAATTACAACCCCCGACTATGACGCCTCAATACACTTACCACCTTCAAATCGATTGGCCTTGATCTCCCGGAGTCCAAACACTTATTATCCCAAATGTACACACTTGTGCTTAGCTCACAAACTAAATCAGTCCCCTATTATGTTTGAGATTGGGTGAGAGGGATAGGTCAGGATTTATGTCCTTTAGAGATACAAAGGATGATCAAATTCACACACACTTCCTCCGTTAGCTCACATACTCAAACATTGTATACATTTCTCTCTAGATGGTATAGGGCCCTATTCCGCCTAGCCCAGATGTTTCTGGCGGCCGATGATTGCTGCTGGAGGGGATATAACCAATGGGTAACTCTTCTTCACATATGGTGGACATGTCCCTTGATTAAGGCCTTTTGGGAAGCAATCGCCCCATGGATCCAGAGAACAACCCTTTGTCCCATAAGGTTCTCTTCCCTTACATTATTTTTTCACGGTGCCCCTTCCTCCTCTACAGTATACAAAAGGAGTGTCACTCCATACTTGCTAAATGAAGCTAAATCCGGATTCCCTAATATTGGAAACAATCAGTATGTCCCACGTTGCTGGATTGGAAAAGGGAGGTTGATGCTATCATGGAAGCGGAGGTGGATACACATGGTCCTATACCAACAAGATGAATACAGAGACACCTGGTCAGGCTGGATGTATTATTCCCTTGAAATACCTCCTAACCCACCATGAACCCCATACTGTATCCCAGAAGTGTACGTATTTACCATCTGATTGCCCTATAGCCATATCCAACATTAGTTGTTAAATTGATTGCCATCTTCCCTTTTTACTGAAGGTTAGTTTTCCTTCCCCTACTATCCTGTCCTTCCCTTATTTTTCTGATATTCTCTTTAAAATCCACATCTGACCACTATACTCATACTGTACTCGATTAACCAGATCAGGTGTGCATATTTGAAGGGGATTCCTGATGTGCTTTGGTCTGCCCCGCCTGGTCACCCGCGCCCGTTACGACAATGGTGTGGGGGCAGGTGGGGGGCCTGAGTGCTTTTGGTATCTATTATACGTTTGATTTGTATGTATGTAATGTGCATCCTGTGCCTGGAGGATAACTTTAAGTATGAACATCAGATATTGTAAAAATCTTAAAATTATAAAAAAAAAAAAAAAAGTATGTACATCAGAGGTGGAATTAACAATTTTTCTTTTAAGTCTTTGTGAAACTTGCTGTATATTTTGTACTTTGTTTTTCTGTAAAATGTAATAAAAATGTATTTAAAAAGAAAACTGAAGTGTGTGTGTGTGTGTGGCTCACCCCCGTATTGAGATATAAATCAAATGGTAAAAAATCATCCCCATTTGGTTGGCACAGCCAGTTTCCAGCCCCACACCAGTCCGAAGTGTCATAGATATAGGGCGTTACCTCATATTGGGAAACATCAGACGTTTGTGCCAGAGTCATCCCTCAGCCATTTAGATCAAACTTTGGTAAATGTCTTTGGGCACCCTCTGTTATAAGTATCCTTATAGAAGAGCAGAGTGGTATTAACCAACTTCATCCAGGGCTGTGATCGTCGGGGGTGGGCTTTTTCCACACAAGGGTTGTTGCATTTCTGGGCTAAAATACTAGCCTAAGCAATGTCTGTTCTACCACTGTAGGGGCTAATTTCTTGACCAAATCCAACAGTCAGACTCTTATCAAAGGGAAAAAGTCCCATCTGGAGACACCTGGTGTGTAATACGAACCACTGATTGCCAGTATTGCGTCATTACAGGGCACCACCAGAAGATGCGGGTGAAGTCACCCTAGGGCAAGAGCATCTCCAGCAGTCTCGTGTGGGTGTTTGGGTCCATTTGTGTACTCTGTATGGCGTATAATAGGCTCTGAACACTATTTTAAATTGGATGTCTTTTGCTGAGGGAGACAAGTTGTTTGAAGGGAAGGTCCCAAATATCCAGCCGGCCATCACTGTGGAGATCTGGACTATCCTGTAGGTATCTATCCCAGAGAGCAGGTAGATTAGTGAGGGTAACCCTGCAGAGATGGTTATAAAGACTTGACATAGGTTTAGTCAAGCATTCAATCTGCATGGTCTCCTCGAGGACTAACATGGAGCAGAGTACTGGAGAACCAGAGAATAGGCTGCCAAAAACATGGGATAATTGCCATTATCTAAATAGGTGGGGACGTTGTATTTCTAACAAATAGCAGGGAATGGAATCATTTTATCTTGAACCACTGTGTGTGTGATTTAATTTGGAATTTGGTCCAGACTTGAGGGTCTGGAAGGGAATACAGATATGGCAAAGTGGGATTAATCCATAAGAGTGTTCAGGGAATACTGCTGTGGATTACCTCTTTCTAAACTCAAGCCCACTTTCCAAGCCTTAAGTGTAGTTGGCATAGAAGACGTTAAAGGATATGGAGCCTTATTTCCGCTGTAAAGTAATAATTAAAGGGCTTTCATAGAGGGAAAGAAAACATATTAAAAAAAAAAATATATGTATATATATATATTTATAACATTCTGGCTTTGCGAGGAGGGCCATATTAGAGTAGACCGCTTGGTATCAGGCAGGGTGAGGGCCCCATAAAAAGGAGACCAATAACCGATTGTTTGGTAACCTTTTTAGGTATCCATTGGGAGGTTGAGAATAAATACATTTGGGAAAATTTTGATTTTTATGAGGTTTATACAACGTAAAAGTGATAATGGCAAGTTTTCACACGCTTTGAGTTTAGCCTTTACAGCAGCAAGAGTTGGTAACATTCAAATCCATATAATCTGCAGCAGAGTGAGAAATTAAAACCCCCAAATATCTAAATGTGTCCACCCACTGTAGCAGAGTATCGGGTGAAGCTAATGCCTTGGCCCCGGGATAAACAGGAAAAAGTTGGGACTTCGTTCCGATTACCCAGGGGCCCCCAACCTCAGAGAAGGTATTACGAATCTGGAGGGCACCTTGTAGATTTGGGCCAGGATGGTTAAAGTGGAGCAGGTCATCGGCGTACAGGGCTACCCTTTTCTCCAGCCAGCCAGGTCATCCGCGTACAGGGCTACTCTTCTCCAGCCAGCCAATATGAAGACCTTTGATCTCTGGAGAAAATGCGAAGAGTCTCTGCTTTCTGCTCCATGGCAAAGAGAGCTGGGGAGAGGGGGCAGCCCTGTCGTGTGCCTCTATGCAGTAAAAAGGGTCAGATAAATGGCCACCCAATTTAATACGTGGGGTTTGTACAAGGTTCGTATCCATTGAATAAGGATGAGCGGAAATCCCATGCATCTTAGAACCTCCCACAGATACAGCCTTTCTACAGTATCGAAAGCTTTGTCGATGTCTAGGGAAGCTATGATCCTGGTGCTCTGGTTGATGGGGGAGGGGGGGGGGGCGTGAATATTGGTATAAAGTCTACTGATATTTGTCAGTGGACTTATAAAACCCGTTTGGTCAGTATGACTATGGGAAAAATATTGAGTCTACGTGTAAAAAGCTTAGTGAGGATTTTGAAATCCAAATTTAAGAACGCTTTTGGTCTGTAAGAGGTGCAGATAACTGTATCTTTAGGACCTTTTATGAGCCAAAACAATATGGGCTTCACTTACATGGGAGGGGCATTGTCAGCCAGACAACTCGTAAAAAGAGCGGTCAACTGCAGAGCCAGCTTTTCACTATGCTGCTTATAAAATTCTGTGTATGGGGAGGCCGTCTGGGCCAGGGGCCTTCCCACTCAGAAAAGAGTGGATGGTCAAAAGAACCTCCTCCCGTGTAATGGGTCCTACTAGATATTCCCTCTTTTTATCAGAGAGCCAACCCAGTGCTAACAAATCCAGAAGGGGAAACATAGCAAACAGGGTCATAATTGGGAGGCAAGGAAGAATCAAGTAAACTATAATAATTTTTAAATTAATGAAATATACCATTGGAGGAGGTGGTTACCATACTGACATCGGTTTTAATATCTGGGACAATGGTGAGTGGTGTGTCATGCTGAGCGAACAGGGCCAGGAACCCCGTTACAATCCCCCTGCCAAAGAAAAGTTTTTCTTTTATGCAGATCCAGTCTCCTAACCTATGATATATGTAAATGGAGATCCCTCCTAGTAGCCATAAGGGCATAAAAATTGTCAGGGGCATACTCCTGAGCAGTAAGATGATCTTGAAGGGCTTTGGTGCAGAAGCCTGGTCTTTCTGAACTTCGGCAATGGCTGAGATGTTATGTCCCCTTTTACAGGCCTTGAAGGCATCCCAGGTGAGAACAGAGGTTCCGGAACCATTATTCCTAAGCCAATAATCCTCCAGTAGGGGAGGAGTTGCATCAGATATTAGGATGGGATAGCCATTGGGTATCTAAGTGCCACATGGATGCATTACTTGTTTGATTTACCTGCAGAGTTAGCTCTACTGAGGTATGGTCTTAGAGCCCGCTGGGAAGATACTTAACATCCTGGACATCTACCAGCAGAGAAGAGTTGGCGACTGCCTGGTCAATACGGGATGAAGTCTGGTGGGGGCCTAGAGAAACGGGAGAAAACCTTGACAGCAGGATGTCGCCATCTCCGTATTTCATTAAGGTCTGCTGCCAGTGCCCAGGAGGCCAGTAGGGCAGACATATGTTGTCCTGGCTTAGGTCTGTCTAAATCGGGGGAGTGAATGCCATTAAAATCACCCGATATTAACAATTTAGAAGGGGAATACAGAGTCATTTTCTCCAACATAGTATGTGAACAGCCACAATAATGTAAGGCTTGTGATAGTGCCACAATGACTTATTTACCTTGGGAGTTGGTGTGTGCCACCTCCACTGTGCAGGGAAGTGACTTACTAATGAGGACTGAGACTCCTCCAGATTAAGTAGCATGGTAACATTTTTATATCCAAATGCTAGGAGTTTGCTGCCCATGGGATGTGTCTCTTGAAGTAAAATGATATGCAGAGCAAGGGGTTTACAATACTGAAACAGGAGCGCACTTTTAAATTTTGATTTTAACCCCCAGACATTCCATGAGAGGACTAATGGTTTTCAAAATGTTTTAGAAATATCTGAAGTGTGTGGCATGCATTTGTATTCAGCCCCCCTGAGTCAATACTTTGTAGAACCACCTTTCGCTGGACATACAGCTGCAAGTCTTTTTTGGTATGTCTCTACCAGCTTTGCACATCTAGAGTGAAATTTTTGTCCATTCTTCTTTGCATAATAGCTCAAGCTCTGTCAGATTGGATGGAGAGCTTCTGTGGACAGAAATTTTAAAGTCTTGCTATATTTCTATATTTTATATTTCTAGCTGTATTTCTAGATTAAAATTACAGGCAGGTGTACTCCATTTACTATATAGGTGACTTCGGAAAGCATATGGTTCCACTAGATTTTAGTTAGGGGTATCCGTGTAAAGGGGGTTGAATACAAATGCACGCCACACTTTTCAGATATTTGTAAAACATTTTGAAAACCATTTATCATTTTCCTTCCACTTCACAATTATGTGCCACTTTGTGTTGGTCTATCACTTAAAATTCCAATAAATTGCATTTACGTTTTTGGTTGTAACATAACAATGTGGAAAAATTTCAAGGAGTATGAATACTTTTTCAAGGCACTGTATCAGCACATATGTGCAGGGCAGGTTGGTGAAAGTACTGGACTCCATAACCCGAGAAATGTTTGACCTGTATGGCTTTCATGGGACAGCGCCTCTTCAGACAGGCTCCTGACAAAGATTGTCAAACATCCTACTGGTGGCAAAAGCACACAGCCTAAGCACAGATTAGAAGATCTCCACTGAGCACTCTCGTGTCTTCTGGTTCAAAGTGTCATTGCTCCAGTTCCTAAGGGAGGGCAGTATCAGGTTTTACTCCCAACCTGTTTAACAGTTCCCAAACAGGTCATCAACCCATCTTGCATCTCAAAGCCCCAAATTTCTTAATTCAAGCTCAAAAATTAGTCCACCAAATCTGTCATCTCCGCCCTTGATGACGTTGCTTCTATGGATACCGATGATTCTTATACCTTCATGTACATGTACCTACTTTCCATTGCATCAACAATTTTTATTCTATGCTATGGGGCCTCTCTGCTACTAGTTCTTGGCCCTGGCTTTTTAGTCTCTCGTCTGCACTTTGGATATTTGTCAATATTCTGGCCCCAGTACTAGCCCTGTTGTGCTCTCATAGCATCCCCATTTTTGAATATTTAGATAACCTCCACGTGAGGATAAAGTTGGCATGGGCTTTTTCAGAAATCGTTGCTGGAAACGGATTGTGTGGAATATCTGCGTCTAGCACTGCTTCCAACTCAGACAAGGGTATTGTTTCCACAGAAGGAACTTCAGACCTCTGCAATGCTTAAACCCTGTGATTCTAAGACCAGTTGACCTGGTCTCTGGACAGACTAGTTTGAAGATCAGGTTGTCCTTAGCTTAGTGGCTCAGTAATCCAGCTCTGTAGTCGTGGAAGTCTTCCCATCTTTTGGAAGATCCTCCTAACTGACACCAGCCTGGGGTCTGCATCAACCATCAGGAAGGAAACCGAAATCTCACTACAGCAAGACAGCTAGATAAGATCTTGTCCTGGGTGGAATTTTCACATTTTAGCCTTGTCCACCTTGTGCAATTTAGGCATAGACAGTTGGTAAGCAGGTTTCCTCAGCCGACAGCAACTGGACCCAGGGGTGTGGACCCTACACCCAGAGGCCAAAGGTGGGGATACCGGATATGGATCTTGTCTTCAGGTTCAGCAGCAAAATGCACAGGTCTCCCAAGTACAGGGATTCTCTAATGGAAGCAGTAAATGTTGTGATGCAGTCCTCTGCTTCAACAACAGATACCAACAGACAAATACAGACTCAGCAGAGCTTCATCTGGATGCTCAATCTGAGGAATTAATTGCTGTACCCATCCAAAAGAAAGGAGTAACTGAGCCTGATGCTAGACAGGACCCCTTCCTGATTCAACAGCAAACTGGGAAAGTTTGTCAAGAGCGACCCTTGGGCCCTCACAGTGGACAATCTAGTGATGCGCATGGATGTTAAGCCTAAACTACGCCTTTCTGGATGGGGGTGCAATCCTCATTGGCCCAGGAGCTTATGGTACTTGCATATACTCAGAATCCTGGCGGGTGGTTTTCGGGCCCTTCCCAGTCGACCTCCAGTAACCAAAGGCCTGTGTTCCATCTTGCTTCTTGGCTGCTGACTTTACCAGTATGTCTGTTGAAGCCATAGTCCTGAGAACAGGGGTCTTTCGGATTTAGTCATCCTTACCGTCTTTAAGGCTATGAAGTCAACTTCTCAAAGTCTATTATTGCCCTTGAAAAGCCTATTTTGCTTGTTACAGATCAAGGAACTTTCATCCTATAAAGACTTCATGGGGCATAGTCTCTTTCCCCTGGTCTGAACTGATATCAGGCTTTCAGCACAAAGGGCAAAGTCAACTTCTCAAAGTCTATTATTGCCCTTGAAAAGCCTATTTTGCTTGTTACAGATCAAGGAACTTTCATCCTATAAAGACTTCATGGGGCATAGTCTCTTTCCCCTGGTCTGAACTGATATCAGGCTTTCAGCACAAAGGGCAAAACTCAATAATTGCCATTCTGTCAGAGATTTTTGGCCACTCACTCCCCAGCCAATAGGGTTCAACCACTGATTGTAGGAAAGAAAATATCTTGATTTTCCCCCATCAACACAGTCAATGTTGATGGGGGAAGTCCCTCCAGCTGCACTGTTGTATTCTAACAGTGGAAAGTTTCCCCGCTGTCAGAATTCAATGATCACTGCTGGCGACTATAGGGCTTGCTGCTCTTTTCACTCTTTACACAGATTCTCTGCCTTCTACCTTCATTAGCAAATTTTCTTTCTTTTAATGTCCTACTCCTGTACATCCAAAGGGAATTTCTATGCCTGGGCGTGGGGTCACTGGGAACGTTTTTTTACCTCTTCACAACTTGCCTCTCTTGAGCAATCCTGGCAAGCAGGAAGCACATGCAGGCACCATTGTAATTCAGAAGTCAGCCATCGGCAACTTGGGTTCCCTTTGTCTTCCTGCAGCATCCACAGTGCTGCAAGGAAATTGGTGGCAGCTGAGCACTGCACAGTTATGTAGGCTCACCTTGGTCATTATTAGCCTCTAGGTAACTGAAACTAGAAGGTTGCCCTCCCCATCCCAGTGGGCAGTGTCAGTGAGTACTTCGTAAGAGATTCTTCAGGCGGCTTAGTGCAGAAGTAGTACAGTGAGAAGGAGACTTTGATCAAGTTGTGCCTACTCACTGCATTGTCTGGGTTAGTTTTATTTACCCCTGGGAACCCTGATCTAGAGACCTTTTTCCCTCCATCAGACCTTTGGTCTGTTACCTTAGCTACTTTCAAAAAGATCCACGCTGCTGACAGGTGAGCCAACTCCATGGGCGTGATCTCCTCACTGCAGGGTGCCCGCCCAGTCGCAGCTGAAGCAGTAATGAAAGGAAATTCCAGATGGCTTTACACCATACAGATCTGAATGTCTTTATTCGCATAAAACCACAAAGAGCACTACATGTACAAGCGTGGGATCAATGGCGTACGCGTTTCACACACCAATTGTGCGTCATCAAAGCCCCTTTGATAAAGCACCATTTGTGGGTGTTTTTCAGCAACCGGAACTGGGAAGACTGGTCAGGGTTTAGAGAAATCTGAATGGAGCAAAGTACAGAGATCCTTAAAACAAACTTTAAAAACAAAAGATTCCTGCGAGCTACCTGTCCCTGTTAGATTCTTAAAATGCCGCAAACACTTCACTTCTCATAAAAAGCGTATAAATCTAAAATCTATAAAATTGTGTTGCGCAGAATAAAAATCTATATAATAAATAATTGCATAAGCTGGTACTACCAATGATATCCTTCCTCAAATAAAAGTCTGGTGTGCAAATAACAATATCAAATGTAAAAATTATTAGTGAATAAAATTAATGTTATAAGTATTATAATAAATGGGATGCTCTCAATAAATCCTCTAAAAACGTTCATATAAGTGTAAAGTGCATATGCTGTGCAATATCCATCAATACATAATACCGCAGTGATAAACCAATTGTAATAAAAACCTTTACAAATTATTCCTAATAGGACGTGCAAATATCAATGCATACAACCAATCTTACATATAGTGTCCAATGAAAAAATGAATAATTAAATATGGTAATATAGTGTCCAAAAGATAAAAATAAAAATCAAGTCCAAAGTGAATCTGTGCAAATAACAAAAACTTATGCTGTGTTCAAAACCACCAGTAGGTGGCAGGTGCTCCCCAGACTTGTGAGTGACTGGGATGTCACTGATCCTACAAACGCTGTGCACCCCCCTCGTGAGTGGGCGCTCACCTCAGAAAGGATTAAACCAGGCACATCAATTAGGGCTCCTAAGCAGGGATAGCCCTTCCCGGTGATACTATGGTCCGTGGCTCAGAAGTCCGCCCTTATACCGAAGTTCTGGTAAACTACTTCATCCACATCCTCTTACTCCAGCACAGGGTGTCACCACATAATATGCAAGAAATAAAATCTCTAATAGTGCTTATACCTTTAAGATACTTTATGTCAAACAAAAAGAACCAATGTAAACTCACATTTAACGGTGCAACCATGCACCTTTTGCAGGCAGAGTACAATCAAACAATCCAAGCCGTGATGGCAAAGCAGGAGACGCTGCGGCTGTGTATCCTCTCCTATACCGATGCAGCCAGACAGTCTCACACTCAGTGAAGCGCTCCGTCCGTCCTAGCCCCTCCCCTACGCGTGATGATACAGGGACCTCGTGTCTTCCTCAGGGGGATATGATTGGACGGCAGGACGCTTCCCTTTGCTTTTATGTTGGCCGGCGCCATTTTGTTGAAGACCAATACAATATGCAGACATACTACTTCCGACTATGTGCATCTAAACGATGCACACATCCTTAGAACAAGAGCTGACTGCCTCGATCTAGTCTCCCTTTTTTACCATCACGGTTTTACAAACGAGTTTCATACATTTTAAACAGCAATATCAATCCCAGTGACACAATACAGTATTTGTAAACCTTATTATACATATTATAACTAAAAAATAAATTGTTAAAACCTTATTGAAGGTGTATACTGCATAATGTTGGAATGTATTTATATGTATTATGTATATATTAAAATCTTCTTAAAGGCATATCCTCCATGATATTAAAATATAGTTATATGCATTAATTATATACTAAAATCCTATTAAATACGTATTATGCATGTGCTAAAATCGTATTAAATAAAAATGTCCCTTGGATAAACATATGCATAAAATTATGGTTAAAATGTTCTATTGCTATTAAATAATTAGCTGACTCCTTATTAAAAAATATTAGTCCCCAATTAACTCTTTGTGAACTAGCTAAAAAGATCAGGTATACTGTATAAAAATTTCCCTTGGATAAACGTGAGCATAAAATCATGGTTAAAACGTTCTATTACTGTTACATAATTTATTAGCTGACTCCTCATTAAAAAACAGTAGTTCCTAATTAACTCTTTATGAACTAGTTAAAAAGATAGGAGATATTAATAATTACTTAAAAAGCATTTCAGATCAAACTCCTTGTTGATACCCCCGGGGTATAGGGAACCACGCTGATGTATCCACCATGACTCTCTTTTGCTGAATTCCCTGATGAAATTACTCCCCCGCCAATGTTTTTTAGGGGCCTCTATACCTGAAAATGACATACCCTTAGAACTTTTATGGTGATATTCTTTGAAGTGTATGGACAGATGTTTGTCAAAACCCCTATTTATATTGTACACATGCTCCTTCATCCTTTCCCTTAGGGGCCTTTTTGTGCGTCCCACATATATCTTATCACAAGGGCACTTAATGGCATATACTACCCCCATCGTATCGCATGTGATAAAGTCCCTGATTTTATATGACTTATTGTTTCTTGGGTTATCAAACATTAGTCTCTTCTTAGCATTTCCTGGTACCCTCTGACATCCATAGCATCTGCCACAGGCTCTATGTCAGAGGGTACCAGGAAATGCTAATAAGAGACTAATGTTTGATAACCCAAGAAACAATAAGTCATATAAAATCAGGGACTTTATCACATGCAATACGATGGGGGTAGTATATGCCATTAAGTGCCCTTGTGATAAGATATATGTGGGATGCACAAAAAGGCCCCTAAGGGAAAGGATGAAGGAGCATGTCTACAATATAAATAGGGGCTTTGACAAACCTCATCTGTCCATACACTTCAAGGAACATCATCATAAAAGTTGTAAGGGTATGTCATTTTGGGGTATAGAGGCCCCTAAAAAATATTGACGGGGGGGGGGGGGGGGTAATTTCATCAGGGAACTCAGCAAAAGAGAGTCATGGTTGATACATCAGCTTGGTTCCCTGTACCACGGGGGTATCAACAAGGAGTTTGATCTGAAATGCTTTTTAAGTAATTATTAATATCTCCTATCTTTTTAACTAGTTCATGAAGAGTTAATTAGGGACTACTGTTTTTTAATGAGGAGTCAGCTAATAAATTATGTAACAGTAATAGAACGTTTTAACCATGATTTTATGCTCACGTTTATCCAAGGGACATTTTTATACAGTATACCTGATCTTTTTAGCTAGTTCACAAAGAGTTAATTGGGGACTAATATTTTTTAATGATCTTTTTAGCTAGTTCACAAAGTTAATTGGGGACTAATATTTTTTAATGATCTTTTTAGCTAGTTCACAAAGAGTTAATTGGGGACTAATATTTTTTAATAAGGAGTCAGCTAATTTAATAGCAATAGAACGTTTTAACCAAAATTTTATGCATATGTTTATCCAAGGGACATTTTTATATAACTTTTATAAGTATTTAATACGATTTTAGCACATGCATAATACGTATTTAATAGGATTTTAGTATATAATTAATGCATATAACTATATTTTAATATCATGGAGGATATGCCTTTAAGAAGATTTTAATATATACATAATACATATAAATACATTCCAACATTATGCAGTATACACCTTCAATAAGGTTTTAACAATTTATTTTTTAGTTATAATATGTATAATAAGGTTTACAAATACTGTATTGTGTCACTGGGATTGATATTGCTGTTTAAAATGTATGAAACTCGTTTGTAAAACCGTGATGGTAAAAAAGGGAGACTAGATCGAGGCAGTCAGCTCCTGTTCGTTCTAAGGACGTGTGCATCGTTTAGATGCACATAGTCGGAAGTAGTATGTCTGCACATTGTATTGGTCTTCAACAAAATGGCGCCGGCCAACATAAAAGCAAAGGGAAGCGTCCTGCCGTCCAATCATATCCCTCTGAGGAAGACACAAGGTCCCTGTGTCGTCACGCGTAGGGGAGGGGCTAGCACGGACGGAGCGCTTCACTGAGTGTGAGACTGTCGGCTGCATCGGTATAGGAGAGGATACACAGCCGCAGCGTCTCCTGCTTTGCCATCACGGCTTGGATTGTTTGATTGTACTCTGCCTGCAAAAGGTGCATGATTGCAGCGTTAAATGTGAGTTTACATCGGTTCTTTTTGTTTGACATAAAGTATCTTAAAGGTATAAGCACTATTGGAGATTTTATTTCTTGCATATTATGTGGTGACACTCTGTGCTGGAGTAAGAGGATGTGGATGAAGTAGTTTACCAGAACTTCGGTATAAGGGCGGACTTCTGAGCCACGGACCATAGTATCACTGGGAAGGGCTATCCCTGCTTAGGAGCCCCAATTGATGTGCCTGGTTTAATCCTTTCTGAGGTGAGCGCCCACTCACGAGGGGGGTGCACAGCGTTTGTAGGATCAGTGACATCCCAGTCACTCACAAGTCTGGGGAGCACCTGCCACCTACTGGTGGTTTTGAGCACAGCATAAGTTTTTGTTATTTGCACAGATTCACTTTGGACTTGATTTTTATTTTTATCTTTTGGACACTATATTACCATATTTAATTATTCATTTTGTTCATTGGACACTATATGTAAGATTGGTTGTATGCATTGATATTTGCATGTCATATTAGGAATAATTTGTAAAGGTTTTTATTACAATTGGTTTATCACTGCGGTATTATGTATTGATGGATATTGCACAGCATATGCACTTTACACTTGTATGAAATTTTTTAGAGGATTTATTGAGAGCATCCCATTTATTATAATACTTATAATAATAATTTTATTCACTAATAATTTTTACATTTGATATTAATTATTTGCACACCAGACTTTTATTTAAGGGAGGATATCATTGGTAGTACCACCTTAAAACAAACTTATTCCACAACGCTCAGGACCTCAGACTGGGCCAAAAGTGCATCTTCCAAAATGACGATCCTAAGACAACACAGGATTGGTTTATGGACAACGAACTCTTTAGAGTGGCTTAGCCAGAGCTCTGACTTGAACCCTATTTAACATCTCTTGAGAGACCTGAAAATGTCTCAGGCCAGAGTGTTCCTAAGGACAAAAATGTCACTCTTTATTCCCAGGTAAGGACCATTTGGTCCAAGAGACACCCCCCTGTGAGTTTCTGCATGAGGCTCCTGGGCTCGATGAAGGCCTCCTTTTGAGGTGATAACATATGCAAAGTTTAATTCTGGGCCATTAAAGCACAACCTTCTTGCTATGTTGAACTGGACAAATCACTCCCTGAATTTTCCCATGGGCCTGTTGCACAGGGCTTCGTGCGCTCGGTTTTGGTGAATATCCAGTGCATCGCTGGGTCTGGGGAAATCCTTCCTGTCTTGGATTGTTTTTCCCACAGATGTCAGCTTGTCGGACTGGGGTGTGTTCCTGGGTATAGCTACAGTCCAAGCACTTGGTTGTCGAGGGATGCTCTACTTCTGATCAGTGGGCAAAGAGAAAAGGATATGTCACTAGCACACCAGGGAGCTCCATAAAGGGTCCAACTCTTAAATAATTACATCTGTTCTTTGCTGTGATGTGATTATTCAGTAAAATGTTGGACCCTTAAGGAGCTCAGTGGTGTGCTGGTGACACATAGTTTGCTCTGAGTCATTTTGGTCTCTAGCTGGTGGCCGCTTCAGCACCCCTTACTTTACAGCCACTTTCAGGAACGTGTGTTGGGAATATTGGCCTGGAACTAAAAGGTTCACCTATCACTTCTCCATTTGACAACTCCATTCCAGGGTGCATGATGCATTTTGTGGTTTATGTCAATCATCAGGGAGGTACAAGTCACACTGCCCAAACTGAAACAGATATGATCCTAGCCTTCCTCTGTCATCAGCAGTTGACTCTGGGGAATGATTGCTACTCAGACATTGTTAGTCGAGAACTTCAGATACAGTATATAGATCTGGCATCTAGATTAGAAAACAAAAACTCCACAGGTTTGTAGCCAGGACCAGAGATCCTCTAGCATTTATAGTGGATGGTCTGGTGACTCCATGAGAACAGTTCGCTCTGTTCTGTGCTTTTCCTCTGCTCTTGCTACTACCTCGTTTGCTCTGCAAATGTATGAGGAAGGAGTAACAGTGATTCTCAAAATTTGTTCAAGAGGTCATGATACTCGGACATCTTTTGGATGCTAGCAGAACTTTTAAACCTGTCCGTGAGATTTCCATGACGAGCTCACTTAATTGGTGATCTTTTTGGGGGCCATTGCTTCTGTTTGAAAGTCGGTGGCTTTCTTGTGAGGAACCATTTTTCTTGTATTTCAGAATAAGGTTGTATTGGGACTGGGGCCCTTCTTTTTTTTTTTGTCAGTGATGGTTTCTTATTTCTTCCTTAATGAAGACACTGTTCCCTTTTTACCCAGCCAGAGAAGGTGGTCCTCCATTGCTTGGAAAAGTGAACTGTGTTTTTTTTTTCTTTTCGAAAATTGGACTTTCTCCTTCGTTCGTTGACGGACACAGCTTAATTTCTTCATTGACTGTCGGGTTATACTGTTCTTTCTAGGAGTAAGATACTAGGCAGAAAAAGGGTTAACAAAAGTTAACAAGGCCTTGACTACGCCCATGGGCAGTCCCAGGGGGTATACTCCCACTTCCTGCTCTAGGATCTCAGTTTATTTCTGCCAAGTCAGGAGTTGGGGACCTAGCTCCGTGCTGGGATCTCTGCTCCTAGCCTTTTTTTAGCTAAATTTAAATTGAACTTTCTTTTACGTCCTCTGACAGTCGCTGCCCATTCATACAGTCTTCACGATTGGTTATTGGCCTTCTCTGCAGGAGCAAGCTAGGCAGTAATTTTGTTAATACAACAAACATTAACATATAGACACACCCACAGGGGGCCATCCCTCTGGCCTATATCCTCCAGCCAGTACCACTCTAATCCAGTTCTTTGCTGCCTAGCATCAGGAGTAGGCTAGGCATTCCCTGCTGGGACCTAGTGTCTTTTTTTTTTTTTCTTGTTTCATTTCTGAAAAGTGTTTTTTCTTTTAAGAATAGCTTTTTATTTTTTCTCACCTACGCTAGTTAGTCAGAATTTGGAGGACTACAAGCGTCAGCAGAACTGGGCCTCGTACTTGTTAATATAGAACCTTATGGAGTCCCAGTCTGCCATCGAGCGTCGCAGGCTTTTGGTGCGCTCAGTCCTCGCAACGACCGTGCCCCTAGAAGCGGGGACGAGCCTGCAAAGTTTTTCCATCTGCACTGGGATGTCTCAACGTCGGAACGCCCGGGGTTGCAAGCATCCTTCCTGGCTGACGGCACCCCTACCCAGGTGGGAGGTCTCCCGTGTCTGAGCAGTGTCCATGTTCGCGTTATGGTGAGTATTACTACCCCTCTGTCCCTGGGAACATTTTTTTGAGGGGTTATTGAGTGGGCCCACTCTGGGGATGGCGGTACATGTAAAGTTTGCTGTAATATCCCCCTCATGGCTGTGGGATGGCCCCCTGTGTCTTACCTTCCCTGTCCCTGCGGTGCAGACCACCATACGGGGGTGTGGGGGCTTCCTTCTCCCCAGGGGTGCTCTGTGCAGATCCTGGTGGGGGCCAGTGCTGGCGTTTTCTGCGGCGTTTGGCGTTGTTTCGCCCGGCCGCCATGTTTGGTAAGGGCTGGCTGTTTGGCCTCAGAGTGAGGGCTGCGGCCATTTTCCATCATTGCCAGTGCCGATCGGGCACCATCTTTAGTGTGGGTGGATGTCCTGTCAGGGCAGTGGCCATTTTCTAAGTGCTTTTCCTCCATTTGACTCTATCAGGCACCATTTTTTTGTGGCTCAGGGCTGGCTTTTGCCTCTAGGGGCGTGAGGTCACTTCCTCTTTATAATCAGCTTTCTCAAAAGCAGCGTGGCAAGTATAGGGACACTGTGGGGGGATTGTACTGGTTTTCTCTGGCTATATTTCTGCTAGCACTCTTTTGTCAGTTTAGCTTTAGTTAAGAGAAGGGCCTTCACCTGTAGTGCAGTTTGCGATAGGGATCCGCGGGAACCGCTGTTTTAAAGGGCCAGTGTCCTTTTTTTGCACTTTGCTAATATGGAGTCCCAGGATAGAAAATTCCCCACAGACCTAGTTGGTGGTTCAGATACTCCTGATCCCACTTTCTTAGCCTCTTTATCTGCTGCACTTGCGACTTTAGCGTTAAAAGTTGATCTGCTGAAGTCTGACCGAGTTACAAAGAAACGGCCTATGCCCTCAGTCTTCTGACTCAGAGCCTGAATTGGTTGCCACGGGCGACGTCCCCCTTGAGGGGTCCCCGTCTTCTCAGTCAGATGTGGAAGAGGATTCTTCCTTTGGGATAGCACGTGACCGCGCTTCAGTAGACGCACTTTTTAGCTCCGTTAAGGAGACTTTAAATCTTGATGATGAGCCCTCCATGGCAGGTAAGCAGGTTTCCTTCGGGACCCACAAAGCCCTGAATTCGGGTCAGGTTTTTCCTTGTCCCGAGGAGTTTCAGGAAATGGTAAATGACCAATGGCTTCGCATTAAGCAGACGCTGGTAGTACCTAAAAGATTTAGGTACAGTTATCACTTTGCGGATTCGGTTGATACTCGCTGCACTGTGGTTCCTAAAGTGGACCACACTGTTTCCAGACTGAATAAATCCACCTTGATGCCCGTGAAAGACTCCCCGGTGTTTAAGGACCCGGTGGATAGATGGATGGAAACGCTTTCTCGCCACATGTATATGGTGGCGGGTTCCCTGCTGAAACCGGTGTTCGCCTCAGTGATGGTCTCTCAGACTATCGCAGAATGGGCCAAGTTGCTTAGGCGCACTCTGGTTGCAGAGTCGGTTCTGCTGCTGCGCTGGACATGTTGGATCAAATGGCACAGGCCTTGATGTACCTGTGTGATGCGGCTTTGGACGAGGCTCCTTTGGTCGCACGTCTATCTGCGGTTGGGATTGCAATCCGCCGCATTATTTGGCTGAAAAGCTGGTTGGCCGACCACACTTCTAAGAAGACAGTGTCTGACATCCCTTATGCGGGGGATCATCTTTTTGGTGACTCTCTGGATGAGCTGATCAAGGGGCTTACTGGGGGTAAGAGTACTCTCTTGCCTCAAGTCTTGAAAGGTGAATCTCCCTATGCTAAGCGGGGTCCCTTCTTTAAGACTAACCGGGGGTCCTTTCGTGCCTTTGGGGCACAGGAAAAGGGTAAGTCCTTCAAGGCCTCCGGTGGTCACAAGAAATTTTGGGCGGATAAGCCCAAAATGGGTCAAGCTGGGCAGGCAACCCAGTTCACCCCTTCCTGAAGGGATGCCCTCACCCGTATCAGGGGTGGGGGGACGTCTGCGTTTTCCTGAGCCCTGGCTGTCCAACATTCAGGACAGGTGGGTTCGCGAAGGCTCATTCTTTCAGGGTACAAGATCGAGTTCCGATCTCGCCCCCCAGACAGATTCTTTCCATCAAATCTCCATCTGACTCCCGATCCTTTCCGGGATCTACAACGGGCGGTTCAAAATCTTCTCGCCCAAAGGGTCATCGTGCCGGTCCCTCCGTGGGACAGGTTTCGGGGGTTTTACTCCAATCTGTTCACAGTGCCCAGAAAAGAGGGCAAGATGCGTCCGATTTTGGACCTAAAGTTACTGAACCGCTTTGTGCGGGTACAGATGTTTCGGATGGAAACCATCCGGTCGGTGTTGGCATCTGAGTCCACGGGAATTCATGGCCTCCATCGACCTAAAAGATGCACATCCCTTTTTACGAGGGTCATCAGCGGTATCTCCGCTTCGCAATCGCAGAGGAGCATTACCAGTTCGTGGCGTTGCCCTTCGGTCTCGCTTCCGCTCCAAGGGTGTTCACCAAGGTTTTGGCTCCTGTGTTGGCTCTGCTACGGGGCAGAGATCCTTACCAGGTGGGACAGGCATCCTCAGTTTTGGAAAGAAGGATTTCTCTAAGCCACCATGTGAGATCGGATCTTTTGTGGTGGCTCCAGTCACCGATTCTGACACAAGGCAAGTCCTTCCGGCAGTTATTGTGGACGAGGCTCTCCACGAATGCTAGCCTGTCAGGCTGGTGTGGAGTTCTGGGCACGATTTGTGCCCAGGGGATGTGGTCCGGGGAGGAGTTCTCCCTACCGATAAATGTCCTGGAGCTCCGGGCAATCAAGCTCTGTTTGTGCCATTGGTCGGCTCAGATTTAGGGCTGCCCTGTACGAGTGCAGACGGAAAACGCCACAGCGGTGGCATACATCAATCATCAGGGGGGCACCAGGGAAGTGGCCTGAGATTCTGTCTTGGGCCGAATCGCATGTTCCGGCGATTTCGGCTGTCCACATTCCAGGTGTGGAAAACTGGCAGGCGGACTATCTGAGTCGCCAGACCCTGGACAAGGGGGAATGGAGGTGTTTGACCTTCTGTGTATCCGGTGGGGGTCTCCGGACGTGGATCTGTTTGCATCCCCTCTCAACAAAAAAGTGGAAAGGTTCGTGGCTCGATTTTTCGATCCTCTGGCGGACGCCTCGGACGCGTTAGTGGTGCTGTGGCATCGGTATTGGCTAATATATGCCTTTTCTCCATTTCAAATGTTGTCCAGGTTCCTCTGCAGGTTAGCCTCCGAACCAATGCTGGTGATTCTGGTAGCTCCAGACTGGCCGCGTCGGTCTTGGTACGCAGACATTATGCAGATGGTTGTCGAACCTCCCTGGTGGCTTCCACTTAGAAACTATCTTCTGTCTCAGGGACCGATCTTCCATCCTGCTTTTCTGTCGCTGGCTTTGACAGCTTGGCTGTTGAAAGCCAAGTCTTGAGAGACAGGGGTACCCCATCGGCTGCCATTCCTACCTTGCTAAAATCTAGAAAAGCTTCCTCTGGGAAGATTTATCATCGCACCTGGAGGGCATATTTTGCCTGGGGTGAGTTACAAGGTCTTCACCCCCGCTCCTTTTCAGTGGCGAGGGTTTTGGCCTTCCTATAGACTAAGGTGGATCAGCGCCTGGCGCTGACCACAATCAAAGGCCAATTGTCAGCCTTTCTTTTTCAGCGCCCTTTGGCGTCTAATTCCTTGATTCACACCTTTATTCAGTGGGTGCGTCATCTGGCTCCCCCGAGGAAGGCTCCCTTACCTCCCTGGGACCTGAATCTAGTTCTGTCCATTTTACAAGGACCTCCCTTTGAGAACATCAGAGAGATCCCACTGCCTGTGTTGTCACAGAAAGTTGCCTTTCTAGTGGCGATCACATCTGCTTGCAGAGTGTCAGAGTTGGCGGCTCTGTCTTGGTTGTTCATAGGGATAAAGTGGTCCTGCGACCAAATCAGTCTTTTCTTTCTAAGGTGGTTTCAGCCTTCCACCTCAATGAGGATATTGTGTTGCCTTCGCTTTGAGCGAAGCCTAAGCATCAGAAGGAATTTGCCTTGCATTCCTTGGACGTGGTCCAGGCGATCAAGGTTTACCTTTCCGGAAGTCGGATTGTCCGTTTGTCCTTCCTGAAGGACCTCAGAAGGGTACAGCGGCGTCTGCGGCAACCATTTCCAAATGAATCAGACAGACGATGGTGCACGATGGTGCAGGCCTATTCGATTAAGGGTCGGGTTCCTCCCTTCCCTGTTAAGGCGCACTCCACTAGAGCGGTTAGTGAGTCTTGGGCTTTTTGCCACCAGGCGTCGGTAGCTCAGGTGTGCAAAGCGGCGACCTGGTCATCTGTACACACCTATTCCAAGTTTTACAATTTTGATGTGTTGGCATCTTCGGATGCTTCTTTTGGCCGCAAAGGTTTTGAGTGCGGCAGTGGTTTAAAGAGACCTGCTATTTTTTTTAATGTCTCTTAGTCATGGGGTTTATTTCATTTTTTTTTCCTGGGTTAGCTCCTGTTGAGCTTTACTTACCCCACTGGTTCAGTTTTTTTCTCTAACCTGGGTGCTGCGTTGCATATTTTAAGGTTGCGTCTTCCCACCCCTCACATCTACACTGCTTTGGGACGTTCCAATCGTGAAGACTGTATGAATGGGTGGCGACTTTCAGAGGACGCAAGAGAAAATAGAATTTTTGTAAAATCTTACCTTAAAATTTTTTTCTCTGAGTCCTCTGACAGTTGCCGCCCCTCTCTTTGAGGTTGATCGTTTTTCATGGACTGCTTGCTACATAACTGGATTAGAGTGGTACTGTCAGGGATACCACATGCAGGCATCCAGCAAGGGTGATCAGATCAGTGGGCTGCACCAAGGAATCAGGACCCAGATGGATAAAGATGTAAATAAGTTTATTAAGCAAAATGACACACTCCAATACCAACACCAGTGACCATAAACAAGTAAACAAAATATAAATAACAGTACAAAACCCCAATAGAACCTAACAACCTATATACAAAAGGATAGAGCAAACAATAGCAGGACAGGGACAGGAGACAAGGAAAGCAGGGAGCCAGGTACAGGAAGCAGGATGCAGGGAAACAGGATTCAGGATCAGAATACAGGTTTCAGGATCAGGCTCAGACAGGGACACGGCTAGCAGAGAAAATACTGAAGCACTGAGCCTCAGTGAAGGGCGGGCTTATATTCCCTCAGCAGTCCTCCTCAGGTGCAGCTTAATTAAAAGAACAGTCCAGCTGCTGGGAGACACCCGCTGGTGGGCCCTGGAACTGCGCCCCTCAGTTCCAGGAACAACAGTGCCACCAGCAGGTGACCCACATAATGACACTGATCCTGACAGTTCCCCCCTTTAAGGAGCGGCCTCCGGACGCTCCATTGTGCTTCTACCCCGAAAGTCCAAAAAGGTCTCCCCTCCATGTCTGTGGGTCTTCTAGCACTCTCTAGGCCAAAGTCCTTTAACTTGCCGGAAGGCGTGCCACCAGAGTCCAGCAATTGATCATGGGCCCCACCACCAGGGTCTGGAAGCCGTCTAGGCACCCTACAGGTCAAGTTCCTGAAGAGGCGTAACATTAGGGATACACCTGCCCTCATTGCAACACATGTCCCAACACTGGGACTGAAGGCAAGCTGGACATCAAGCAGGGGAGCGCCAGCGGCATGCAGGATATCCGGCAGTGGCACACCAGGCTGGGCAACACAGTGGCACATCAAACAGGGCGGCAGACCGTGGCTCAGCAGGCACTGGATCAGCAAACACTGGGTCAGCAGGCTGACTGCTCACAAGATATATCATGCAAATGTTTCTGGTGCTGTTACCCGTGGCCCCCCACTAGGTAAAAGCACTTGCCACACAGCTAGTATAGGGGTAAGAACTGCACGTAAATCCTGGGTCCCACTTAGAATCACCATAGGCACTGCAAATATAAAATGGCTTCCATTGCGTAGTATAGTTAGAGATACAAGATGTAAGCCATATCCACTCACAGTTGAGGAAGTTCACCGTCCGCATGCAGGACCTGACAAGCCTGAGCGCTTCCGCGTTCCACAGCCCGAAACCACCGCCACCGGAAGTGATGTATGACGCAATAAGCCACACCCTACGCATTTAGTCACTACGTCGTCATCTGGAGCGTGCCATCTAGTGCTACTCCCGGTGCTTATATAGGCTGTTGAATCGCCATGTTTGTCCACCCACAGGGGCCGGCCAAGCGGCCATGTTTGTACACCTTGCGATGTGCATTGCCAATTAGAACATAGTGGGTGCAGCCTGAAAAAAGTCATCATGTGAACTTCCTTATGTGTGTTCCATATAGCTCAATAGATACAATTTTATTACATTCAGAGTTAAACGAAATTCATGAGTTTAAAACAGAGGATAAACCAAGAATAAAACGGAACTTGTGAATATTTATAAAAGTTTAATAAAAAATATATACAGTTGTGTTCAAAATTATTCAACCCCCAATGCTGTAAAGGGTTTTAGGGAATTTAGTGTACATTTGTAATTGTATTCAGAATGAAATCCTACAAGGACTTCTTAAAGAGCCATATGCAACTAAAATGACATCAATTGGTTTTGTAATACAGTAGTAAATGTTTCTTTTGTGAATTCTTCATTGACACAATTATTCAACCCCTTAAAGACTACCACTCTGAAGAAGAGGTTCATTGAAGTGTTTTCAATCAGGTATTGAAAACACCTGTGGATGTCAGGGAGCAGCAATAAAGCCTAATAACCACCAATTAGGCAGCTTTAAAATGAATGTGATACTCAGCTCCTTCTAGACATTTACTGGTGTGGTTACAAACATTGTGATGGTCCAGGAAGACAAGAGAAGAGGTGATTACTCTTCATAGGAAGGGCAATGTCTATAAGAAGATTGCAAAGATGTTAAACATACCAAGAGACACCATAGGAAGCATCATTCGCAAATTCAAGGCAAAGGGCACTGTTGAAACGCTACCTGGTCGTGGCAGAAAGAAGATGCTGACTTCGACTGCTGTGCGCTACCTGAAGTGTAGAGTGGAGAAAAGTCCCTGTGTGACTGCTGAGGAACTGAGAAAAGATTTGTCAGATGTGGGTACTGAAGTTTCTGCTCAGACAATACGGCGCATACTGCGTAATGAAGGCCTCCATGCCAGAACTCCCAGGCGCACCCCCTTGCTGTCTCCAAAGAATAAGAAGAGTCGACTGCAGTATGCCAAAATTCATGTGGACAAACCACAGAAGTTTTGGGATAGTGTTCTGTGGACTGATGAAACTAAATTAGAACTGTTTGGGCCCATGGATCAACGCTATGTTTGGAGGAGGAAGAACAAGGCCTATGAAGAAAAGAACACCTTGCCTATTGTGAAGCATGGCAGGGGGGGGGTCAATCATGCTTTGGGGCTGTTTTGCTTCTGCAGGTACAGGGAAGCTTCAGCGTGTGCAAGGTACCATGAATTCTCTTCAGTATCAGGAGATATTGGATGACAATGTGATGCAGTCCGTCGCAAACCTGAGGCTTGGGAGACGTTGGACCTTTCAACAGGACAATGATCCCAAGCATACCTCCAAGTCCACTAGAGCATGGTTGCAGATTAAAGGCTGGAACATTTTGGAGTGGCCATCAGTCACCAGACTTAAATCCGATTGAGAACCTCTGGTGGGACTTAAAGAAAGCAGTTGCAGTGCACAAGCCTAAGAATGTGACTGAACTGGAGGCTTTTGCCCATGACGAATGGGCGAAGATACCCGTAGATCGCTGCAAGACACTTGTGTCAAGCTATGCTTCACGTTTAAAAGCTGTTATAACTGTAAAAGGATGTTGTACTAAGTACTAAGATTGAATGTCACTTGGGGTTGAATAAAACTGATAATGATGTGAGCACAGAAAAGACATTTGTGGTTATTTAATTATAAATGTTATGTTCTATTTGTCTGACCTACACGTGCCTCTTTGATTTAATTGTAAGCAGGATGACTGAATGATCAAAATCAATGTCAAACTGGCCAAAACAATCAATTTCAGTGGGGGTTGAATAATTTTGAACACAACTGTATATAGTGAGAGATTCCAAAGTGCAATTCAGTGATATGTGCCCGTGTGAGGGGTCAAGTATTTTGTTATTAAAGTACCAGTGCTAATGTGATCTATGCGTCCTTAAGATACACATGTGGGCCATAGTGAATGAATAGGGAAGATATTTGGTGATAAAATCTCATATAGGATCACATATGGGTTGCATGTACCTCACATATGGATTGATTGAGAAATCTATGCGATATTTGGTATAAAACTAAAGGTAAAATATAAAGGTAGAAATAGACAAAATAAGCAAAAAGAAGGGGTGGTGCTAATACAATGTGATTGTTAAAACCACGGTGGAATAGGGATAAAACCGCATGAAACCACCTAACACGCACGGACCTCATAAAAGTCATATAAATGGACAGAAACCATTAGAAAAACCCTATAAAATGGGATTTATGTAATCAAAGTTTGTCCCAAACCTTTTTTGGGGAGGGTAATATTATAATATCTTGAGAAGAGGGAAAATTTTCTTTTAAAAGATTACCTAAAAAAATAATAAAATAATATTCCAAGGGATATATATTCCAAAGAATAAAAGGAGTGTCAGGATTAAAAGTTTTTTTCTCAGGGTGAAAAAAATAGGTTAAAAAGCTGTTAAAAATCTGTAATAAAGCAGTTCAAGTCTATATCAATGTTCAAGCCTTTTGGTTGGAGGGTCTGCATCATATATATTTACATAGTCGGTGAGGTTGAATAAAGACAATAGTCCATCCAGTTCAACCTGTGTAGGTGTGTGTGGCTGTAATCATCTCACATAGCCCTGAATGTTCTGATCCTTGAGATGTACGTCTAAGTCTTTTGAAAGCCACCATACTACCCGCAGAAACCACCTCTTGTGGTAGAGAATTCCACAATCTTGTAGCCCTAACCGTAAAGAACCCCCCACGTTGCCTGATGTTAAAATGCTTATCCTCTAATCGCATTGTATGCCCTCGAGTCCTCATGCAATCCCTTCGACTGAACAGCTTTTTTTCTAAGCTGAGATCCCCATTGAGATATTTAAAAATTGCTATCCTGTCCCCCCTCAGGCGTCTTCTCCAGGGAGAATAAATCAAGCGATTGCAGACGCTCTTCAAAATTAAAGTCCTCCAATCCCCTAATTAGTTTAGTTGCCCTTCTCTGGACTCTCTCCCGCTCCAACACATCCCGCCTGAGGACTGGCGACCAGAACTGGACAGAATAATCCAGATGCGGTCGGACCAGAGTTTATAAAGTGGAAGGATTATAGTCTTATCTCTGGAATACATCCCTTTCTTTATGCATGCTAATATTCTGCTGGCTTTGGCAGCTGCCGCTTGACATTGCATGCTATTGCCTAGTCTATCATCAACCAAGACTCCCAGATCTTTCTCCATTTTTGATTCCCCCAAGAGTTCCCCTCTTGATGTGTATTGTGCTTTTATGTTTCTAGTCCCCAAGTGCAAAACCTTACACTAATCCACATTAAACCTCATTTGCCAAGTCGTTGCCCACTCCATTATTTTGTCCAGGTCATTCTGTAGGATATCTGCTTCATGCTGTGCAGATATTGCCCTGGCCAATTTTGTGTCATCTGCAAAAACTGATATTGAACTACTGATCCTGTCCTCAATGCTGTTTATGAATAAATTGAACAAGGTTGGTCCCAGGACTGAGCCTTGGGGGACCCCGCTTACTACCTCAGACCAGTCTGAGTATGCGCTGTTTATTACCACCCTTTGGACACGACCTTTTAGCCAGTTCCGTATCCAAGAGCAAACCCTGCTGTCGATACCTGCAGACCTTATAAGCTCTTATGGGGAACTGTATCAAACGCCTTAGCGAAATCTAAGTACACCACATCCACTGGTCTGCCCCTATCTAGCTCACAGCTCACCTCCTCGTAGAATGTTGAGATTGGTTTGACAAGAACGCCCATTTGTAAACCCGTGCTGGTTACTGCTGATGATGCTGTTGTCTTTAGCAAACTCTACGATATAGTCCCTTATCATCCCCTCCAGAAGTTTACATACTATTGATGTCAAACTGACAGGCCTATAATTCCCCGGTATATGCCTCTGACCCTTTTTGAATATCGGAATCACGTTAGCTCTCCTCCAATTCCCTGGTACATCTCCTGTCCTAATACTGTCAGCAAAGATCAGGAACAGTGGTCTAGATATAACCTTACTGAGTTCCTTGAGTACTCTCGGATGTATTCCACCCGGGCCTGGTGATTTGTTTGTGTTAAGTTTATCCAGCCTTTCCCTGATTTCACCCTCTGTTAGCCATAGTGGCAAGTCCTGTGTATTACTACTAACCATACAGTCATGGTCAGTGTACCCCTCCGTTTCCTGTGTAAAGACTCACAAGAAAAAAGCATTCAGCACGGTTGCTTTTTCAGGGTCCTCTGTAACCATCCTCCCATCATCGTTAATTATGTGTGCAATATGCTCTACCCTAGTTTTTTTGCTGTTGATACATTTAAAGAATTTCTTTGGTTTTTTTTTACTATCCTCTGCTATTTGTCTCTCAAAGTTTATTTTAGCCATCTTGATTTCATGTTTACTTTTCTTATTTGCCTCCTTGTATTGGTCGAAAGCCGATACTGTGCCCTCTGATTTATATTTCCTGAAGGCCAATTTTTTTCCCCTAATAAGTTTAACGCTACGGTTTAGCCAGCCAGGTTTGGCTTTGTCTCTTCAAAATGTATTTCCCATAGGAATGCACTGCAAGATGCATTTACTTAATATGTTCCTAAAGCATTCCCATTTTTCCTCTGTGGTCAGTGATCCCAGGGTTTGGTCCCAGTTTACCCTTTCCATCAATGAGTACAATTTTGGAAAGTTTGCCCTTCTGAAGTTTAGGGTTCTTATGTTCCCCACTTGCCTTGTTATATTGTTATTTACACTAAATGTGATCATCCTGTGATCGCTAGAGCCCAGGTAGTCCTGGACTCCTACCTCCGAGATTAGGGCTGGGTCATTAGTGTTCAATAGATCCAAAAATGGATATATATCCATTTTCTCTTAGGTCCTCCGACAGTCGCCGCCCACTCATACAGTCTTCACTAATGGGGTATTGACTTCATCTCCACAGGAGTAACTAGGCACAAGACTTGTTAAAAAAACAAAGCATTTACATACACACCTACGGGGGCTGTCCCACTGGTCCAATACCCCCTGCATCAGCCATCCCAACTCAGTTTGTCTTCTGCCTAGTTAAGGAGTAAGATAGGCTTCCCTGTGCTGGGCCTTCAGTCTCAGCCTTTCTTCTTTTTTATGATTTTATTTGCTGCAAATGTGTTTTTCAGGGTTCGTACAGTCATGAAAATCCTGGAAAAGTCATGGGATTTTGACATGACACTTTCCAGGCCTGGAAAAGTCCTGGAAAATGGGCAAAATTACTAAGTTTTGGAAAAGTCATGGAAAAGTGTTGTGACACTATTTTTGTCTCTGGGCGCCCTGTATTCTGTGGGAGCGGGGGACAGTAAGTGGACTATTTTCTCTATTTCGGGTTTGGCGGATTAATCAGCCGCAGTGCACTGCACAGCTGAAGCCTGATCACTGGTCTCTTCAATATGAATAGACCGTGACAGGCTAGGAACTCTGCGGCGGATTGATCTGCTGAAACAGAGAAATTGTGCATTTACTGTCCTGCTCTGAGGGACGTAGCTGCGGGGCGGGGGGGCCGCGATCACTGCGGGGTGTCAGGCTGGTGTCCATCGGGCAGGGCGGGCGGGGGGGGCCGCGATCACTGCGGGGTGTCAGGCTGGTGTCCATCGGGCAGGGCGGGCGGGGGGGCCGCGATCACTGCGGGGTGTCAGGCTGGTGTCCATCGGGCAGGGCGGGCGGGGGGGCCGGGATCACTGCGGGGTGTCAGGCTGGTGTCCATCGGGCAGGGCGGGCGGGGGGGCCGCGATCACTGCGGGGTGTCAGGCTGGTGTCCATCGGGCAGGGCGGGCGGGGGGGGCCGCGATCACTGCGGGGTGTCAGGCTGGTGTCCATCGGCAGGGCGGGCGGGGGGGCCGCGATCACTGCGGGGTGTCAGGCTGGTGTCCATCGGGCGGGGGGGGCCGCGATCACTGCGGGGTGTCAGGCCGGTGTCCATCGGGCAGGGCGGGGGGGCCGCGATCACTGCGGGGTGTCAGGCCGGTGTCCATGCCGCATCTCTGTGTGAAGAAGGCAGCGGCAGAAGGAAAGGTCAGTGAGGAGTCTCGTGTGCTGGATAGGAGGGGGATGGGATGGTACAGCTGCATAGAGAGGAATTGAACTTTCATATTCCTCATGTCGCTGAGTGTTGTTACTCCTCCTCTCAGAAGCTGCACTAGGAATATGGAAAGTTCAATTCATCTATATGCAGCTGCCCCATCCCCCTCCTATACAACTTCCTTTGCTGGCCCCCCCTCAGTGCTTTTTTAGCCCCCCCCCCCCGTGCTTTTTTAGCCCCCCCAGTGCTTTTTTTTAGCCCCCCCTCAGTGCTTTTTTAGCCCCCCCCCCAGTGCTCTTTACCTCCCCCCTGCTCTTAGCCCCCTCCGTGCTCTTAGTCTGGCTCCCCCTCAGTGATTTTCTGTCCCCCCCCCCCAGACAGTGCTCTCCAGTTCCTCCCTCCCCCTGTGCTCTCAATCATCCCCGTTTTCCTTGCCTGCCCCCCCATTGCTCTCCACTCCCCTGCACCTTCCAACCCCCTGCAATGCTTTCCAAACCCCCCCCCCTTAATTGTCTATTCCCCCCCCATGCCCTTCAGCTCCTCCAGTGCTCTCTGCTTTCCCTGTGCTCTCTGGCCCCCCCTCGTGCTCTTCTATCTTCTATCATGTCCGCAGTCTCTGACTATCCCCTGTACCATGTCCGCAGTCTCTGACTATCCCCTGTACCATGTCCGCAGTCTCTGACTATCCCCTGTACCATGTCCGCAGTCTCTGACCATCTCTTCTACCATGTCCGCAGTCTCTGACCATCCCCTGTACCATGTCCGCAGTCTCTGACCATCCCCTGTACCATGTCTGCAGTCTCTGACCATTTCTTCTACCATGTCCGCAGTCTCTGACCATCTCTTCTACCATGTCCGCAGTCTCTGACCATCTCTTCTACCATGTCCGCAGTCTCTGACCATCTCTTCTACCATGTCCGCAGTCTCTGACCATCTCTTCTACCATGTCCGCAGTCTCTGACCATCTCTTCTACCATGTCCGCAGTCTCTGACCATCTCTTCTACCATGTCCGCAGTCTCTGACCATCTCTTCTACCATGTCCGCAGTCTCTGACCATCTCTTCTACCATGTCCGCAGTCTCTGACCATCCCCTGTATCATGTCCGCAGTCTCTGACCATCGCTTCTATCATGTCCACAGCCTTTGACCACCTCCTGTACCATGTCCACAGCTTCTGACCACCTCCTGTACCATGTCCACAGCTTCTGACCACCTCCTGTACCATGTCCGCAGCCTCTGACCACCTCCTGTACCATGTCCGCAGCCTCTGACCACCTCCTGTACCATGTCCGCAGCCTTTGAAAATCTCCTGTACCATGTCCGCAGAGAGGAGACTACAGGATAAAACCAGAGCATTGTGCACCTAAGAGGAGGTCAGTGACAGTGCTGCCCAGCCAGTCTGAGGGGGGGGGATCATTGATGTAAGGGGGCACTGTTATAAAGGTTCCTCCTTATATCAGGACCCCCCCCCTCCCTTCCTTAGTGCATTCACTCTGTGGAAAGTGGTCTCTGGTCACCAGAGTCCCCCCTACATCAGAGTTCTCAGCTTTTTCACCCGTGCGCCTGAAGTGACACCCGCTCCGAGCTGCTGCAGTGGTGCTTCCATCTCATCCACTGTAAAACAAGGGACCATTTTGAGTCGCGCTGTATCCAGAAACGAAACCCTAACTGCAGAGGTACTGTACACTACAAAGATTGTCATTTATTTTAGTAAAAATATGCTGGGTGTGACATGGATTTTCTTCTTATTTAACATGTATACATAGACATTTCATGAAACTGTAGGTCCTGAATATTTACGTGAAGTCATGGAAAAGTCATGGAATTTTATTGGTAAAAATGTGTATGAACCCTGTTTTTCCTTCGTGTCTCCTACGGATTCGCGCTGGTGTGTGGCTCCTACTGTGGATCACACTGTGGCTAGATTAAACAAGGCCACTCTGGTACGCACCGAAGATTCTCTGGTGTTTAGGGATCCTACGGGTAGGAGGATGGAATCCCTTGCCCGCCAAGCCTACATGGTGGCGGGTTCCCTGCTAAAGCCTATTTTCACCTCTGTCATGGCGGCTCAGGCTGTGGCGGATTGGACTAAGGTGCTAAGACGCACCCTCGTGGCTGATTTTGCTCCCCCCTACTACCGTGGCGATGGTGGACCAGATTTATCAAGGGGTCATGTATTTGTGCGATGCGGCCTTGAATGAGACCCCATTAGCCACGCGCCTGTCCAGTGTCGCGGGTATTAACCGTCGCCTGATATGGTTGAAAAGCTGGTCGGCTGACCAGACTTCAAGGAAAATAGTGGCTGACATCCCCTATGCAGGGTCTCGCCTGTTTGGGGAATCCCTGGATGAATTGGTTAAAGGGGTCACCTGGGGCAAGAGCACTCTGCTGCCCCAGAATCCTAAGGGCAAGTTTTTCCGCGGTAAGCGGGGCCCCTCCTTTAAACCAAATCAGGGGTCCTTTTTGTGCCTTCAAGGCACAGAACAAAGGAAAACACTTCAAGGGACAGGGTGGCCAGAGAAAGCCCTGGGCGGGCAAACCTAAATCCGGCCATGCTGGTGCGGTGGCCCAGTCCGCCTCTGCCTTATGGGGCTCCCTCATCCGTTTCAGAGGTGGGGGGACGTTTGCGCGGTTTCCTCTAACCTTGGCTGCTCTGAATTCCAGACAGATGGGTTCAGGAAATCATTCGATCAGGTTACAAGATCGAATTCCTTTCGCGGCCGGCGGACAGATTCTTTCCCTCAAATCTTCATTTGACCCCAGGGTGGTTACAGGACCTGCATCAGGCGGTGCAAGATCTTCTCGCCCAGGGGATGCTCATCCCGGTGCCTCATCGGGACAGGTTTCGGGGGTTTTACTTGAATCTGTTCACTGTACCCAGAAAGGAGAGCAAGGTGCATCCAATTCTGGACTTAAAGGCTCTGAACCGCTTTGCGCAGGTCCGTAAGTTCCGCATGGAATCGCTTCGCTCGGTGGTAGCCTCCCTCCGTCCAGGCAAATTCCTGACCTCTATCGACCTGAAGGATGCGTATTTACACATCCCCATTTTCGAGGGTCATCAGAGGTACCTCCGATTCGCTACAGTTCAGATGCTTCAGGAGTTCGGATGGACCATCAACGTGCAGAAGTCGACCTTGACTCCTTCGGTTCGTCTCCCTTACTTGGGAATGGTTCTGGACTCTGCTCAAGCAAAGGTGTTCCTGTCGGAGGACAAGCTCCGGACCCTACAGAACGAGGTGAAGGCCCTCATGGAAAACGAATGCTCGTCGCTCAGGACCTGTATGCGGTCCCTGGGGTTGATGGTGTCAGCCTTCGAGGCGATATCGTTTGCACAGTTTCACACGCGGTCTCTCCAAGCGGAGATACTGGCCAGATGGGACAGGCTTCCTCAGTCCTTGGACCTGAGGGTGTCTCTGAGTCAACAGACCAGATTGGATCTTTTGTGGTGGCTCCAGTCTCCGGCCGTAGAGGAAGGGTGGCTTACATCAATCACCAAGGGTGCACCAGGAGTGCCCGGGCGGCCCAGGAAGTGGAAAGTATTCTGTCTTGGGCCCAGACTCATGTCCCGGCGATCTCGGCAGTTCACATTTCGGGTGTGGAGAATTGGCAGGCCGATTATCTGAGCCGCCAGACCCTGGACCAGAGAGAATGGTCCCTACACCCGGAGGTGTTTCGGATGCTGTGTGCGAAATGGGGATCCCCGGACGTGGATCTGTTTGCGTCTCGGCTAAACAAGGTGGAAATGTTAGTGGCAAGAACGCGCGATACTCTGGCAGACGCCTCGGACGCGCTGGTGGTGCCAGTATCATCTGATATATGCCTTTCCTCCAATTCAGCTGTTGTCCAGATTCCTTCGCAGGTTGGCCTTGGAACCAACATTGGTGATTCTGGTGGCGCCGGACTGGCCACGCCGGTCCTGGTACGCGGACATCGTTCACCTGGCTGTCGAGCCTCCATGGCAGCTGCCGATGCGAGAAGATCTACTGTCTCAGGGACCGATCTTCCATCCTGCTTTACAGTCGCTGGCTTTCACGGCATGGCTGTTGAAAGCCAGGTCCTGAGAGACAGGGGTCTTTCCTCAAAGGTCATTCCTACCTTACTCAAGGCTAGAAAAGCCTCATCTGGTAAGATTTATTACCGTACATGGAAAGCTTATTTTGCCTGGTGTGAGTCCAGGGGCTTCCCTCCTCGTTCATACTCGGTGGCGAGGGTGTTAGCTTTCCTCCAGTCTGGTGTGGACCAGCGCCTTGCGTTGGCCACGATTAAGGGCCAGCTATCTCCGCTGGCTGTCCTTTTCCAGCGCCCCTTGGCGTCTAATTCTTTGATTCGCACCTTCATTCAAGGTATGCGTCATTTGGCCCCTCCTCGAAGGGTGCCCTTACCTCCATGGGACTTGAACTTGGTTCTGTCCGTGTTACAACGTTCTCTATTTGAAAACCTCAGGGAAATCTCGTTGCCTCTGCTGCCTAAAAAGGTTGCCTTTCTTGTGGCGATCACTTCTGCTCGCAGAGTGTCGGAGTTGGCGGCCTTGTCTTGCCGCTCCCCTTACCTGGTGGTTCATAGGGATAAGGTGGTCTTGCGACCTAACCAGTCCTTTCCTCCAAAGGTGCTCTCTGACTTTCCCCTTAATAAGGACATTGTTTTGCCTTTGCTCTGCGCGAATCCTAAACATCCTAAGGAGGTTGCTTTGCATTCCTTGGATGTTGTCAGGGCGATCAGGGTGTACCTGTCGTCAACTGAATCCTTTTGGAAATCGGATTCTCTTTTTGTCCTTCCTGAGAGACCTCGGAAGGGTATGGCTGCTTCTGCGGCGACCATTTCGAAAATGGATCAGGCAGACTAATGAACAGGCCTATTCCTTGAAGGAACGGGTTCCGCCCCTCCCTGTCAAGGCGCACTCTACCAGAGCGGTGAGTACGTACTGGGCCCTCCGGCATCAGGCTTAGGTGGCCCAGGTGTGCAAGGCTGCGACTTGGTCGTCTGTGCACACCTTTTTCAAATTCTACAAAATTGATGTTCTGGCATCAGCTGATGCCTCCTTTGGCCGCAAAGTTCTCTGTGCGGCAGTACCGTGAGGGGACCCTGTTTTTTTTTTTTTTTTGCGGGTCCCTGGCTGTTGGGGTTGTTTATCCCCTTGGTTATTTGCTTTCCTGGGTTGTTGCTCCTGTTGAGCCTTTTTTGTTACCCAGAGGGTTACCTTTATAGTCATGTAAGGTTCCTTTCTCTGATGTGGGTACTGCGTTGCCTTTCTAAAGGTTGCGTTTCCCACCCCTCATGTCTACACTGCTTTGGGACGTCCCCATTAGTGTGAGTGGGCGGCGACTGTCGGAGGACATAAGAGAAAACGGAATTTTTGTAAAATCTTACCGTAAAATTCCTTTCTTTGAGTCCTCCGACAGTCCCCGCCCCTCTATTGGGGTTCTTATATACTTAACTGCTTGCTACCAAACTGAGTTGGGATGGCTGATGCAGGGGGTATTGGACCAGTGGGACAGCCCCCGTAGGTGTGTCTATGTAAATTCTTTGTTTTTTAACAAGTCTTGTGCCTAGTTACTCCTGTGGAGATTAAGTCAATACCCCATTAGTGAAGACTGTATGAGTGGGCGGCGACTGTCGGAGGAAGATTTTACAAAAATTCAGTTTTGTTTTGTTTCGGGACACACTTATCTTTTTGTTGCTGCCTCTCCAATCACTTTTTTAATTTTGTCAATAGCATAGACAATCATAAGGGAAGGATCCTGGGAGTGGTAATCTTTGAAATGGCGTGAGAGGCTGTGTTTATCGAAACCCTTTCGGATGTTCTTAATGTGCTCCCTAATACGAACAAATAATGGCCTAGTGGTCCTACCTACGTATTGCAATTTACATGGGCACTCGACCACATAGGTCACATGCGTGCTTGTGCAGGTTATAGTGTCCTATCTTTGTTATCCACCTGTCACTATTTGCACAGCACAGATATATTTTAACAATCCTTTGCACACTGTGGTAGCGCCAACATAACAACAACACTTGCACTTTATTATTAACAAAGACAAGGAGCCCCGTCATAGACGTGGCCCTTTCTTCTCGGCTCATATGACGTCACTTTGGCATCTCTTAAGATCTCAAGATCAAGATCTCAAGGCCCTTCTGGGCCTTTACCGGAGGTTCCAAGAGGCCGTGGCCTGTTAAGCCGAGAGCAGGTCCTTCCAGACCTGCAAGCAAGCCCTCTTCTGCCTGAAGGGGCACCCTCACCCGTATCTGGGGTGGAGGGACATCTTCGCTATTTTGCGGACCCGTGGACCTCTCGGATTCATGACAGCTGGGTCCACAAGCTGATTCGGTCTGGCTACAAGATCGAATTTCTGTCTTCTCCTCCATAGTGGTTTTTTCCTTCCAACCTGCCTTCGCTCCCAGACCGCCTGCGTGGTCTCTTCGGGGCGGTACAAAATTTCCTTCTACAAAGGGTGATTATACCTGTTCCAAACGCTGAGGTTTTCAGGGTTTTTATTCAAACCTGTTAGCAGTTCCCAGGAAGGAAGGCAAAGTTCCTCCAATCTTGAACCTCAAAGCCCTAAACCGGGTACAGAAGTTCCGGATGGAGTCCATTCATACAGTAGTGGCATCCCTTCAACAAGGGAATCTTCTGGCCTCTATTGATATCAAGGACGCTTGCCTCCATATTACGATTATTTGTTGGGTTCCTCCGCTTTGCTGTGGGCGAGGAACATTATCAGTTTGTGGCGTTATCCTTTGGTCTCACCTCCGCTCCTCCAGTATTCACGAAAGTGTTGGCTCTGGTGTCAGCATTGTTGCGATAGCAGGGGATTGCAGTACTGGGGTACCTGGACAATCATCTTCTGCGAGCAGAGTCTCTTTCTGCTCTAAAGGGCAGCCTGGACATCACTGTGCGGACTCTGCAGGAGTTCGGTTGGACATTGAATTACCAGAAGTCTGTTCTGGTCCGTCCACCAAGTTGGACTATATGGGTCTGACGCTGGGCTCGGCAGCCAGGGTGTCTGCTGGACAAGCTCCAGAAGCTGCTGGATACCATTTGACTTCTGTTATCCAGCAGTCGGTCGTCTCTCAGGACTTGCGTGCGGGTGCTGGGCCTGATGGTGTCTACCTTTCGAGGCGGTTCCGTTTGCACAGTTCCACACCAGACCTCTGTAGAGAGAGATTCTTGCCAAGTGGGACAAGAATCCACAGTCTCTAGACAATCTGATTCTGCTGAGCCGGGGTATGAGGGGGTCCCTGATCTGATGGCTTCGCTCTCCGTCTCTTTGACAGGGAAAAATCCTTCTTTCCTCTGTACTGGACAGTGGTCACCACGGGTGCTAGCCTGTCCGGGTGGGGAGGTGTCTTGGGCACGGGATGAGCTCAGGGGGTTTGGACTTTGTCTGAGCAGACTTTGGGTGATCAGACTTTGTCTGGCCCATTTGACGGTTCGCCTTTTAGAGGTGTCCGGTACGGATGCAATCAGACAATGCCACAGCCGTGGCATATGTCAATCCTCAAGGGGGCTCAAAAAGTGTCCTAGCGACTCAGGATGTAGCCAGGAACTTTAAGGTGGGCGAAACGTTGCCTTCCAGCTCTCTGCTGTTCATTTTTCAGGGGTAGAAAATTGACAGGCGGATTACCTCAGTCGAGAGGCCTTGGACCAGGGAGAATGGTCACTTCATCCAGAGGTGTTTCATCAGCCGTGTCTCCAGTGGGGAACTCCTGAGATGGACCTGTTGGCCTCTCTACTCAACAGGAAGGTGCAGCGATTCGTGGCAAGGTTTCAGGATCCTCTAGCCAATGCCATAGACACACTGGTGACTCCTTGGCACCAGTACCGTCTGATATAAGCCTTTCCCCCTCTGAAACTTCTGCCGAGACTTCTGCGGAGAATTGAGGCAGAAGGAATTCAGGTTATCCTAGTGGCCCCCAGACTGGCCTCGGTGTGCGAATCTAGTTTGGCTGGTCGCTGATGTCCCTTGGCGACTCCCTCTGAGAAGACCTTTTGGCCCAAGGGCGGATCCTGCTTAACATTTTCTGGCTTTAACTGCTTGGCTGTTGAAAGTCAGGTGCTGAAGGATAGGGGGTTGTCTGACTCTGTGATTCCCACGCTGTTAAAAGCTAGAAAATCTACCTCTGGGAAGATTTACCATCGCGTCTGGAAGTCCTACATTGCGTGGTGTGTGTCTCTGGGGATTTCTCCCCATTCCTTTTCGGTGGCTCGAATTTTGGCGTTCCTCCAAAGAGGTGTGGAACAGCGCCTGGCTTTTGGTACCATCAAGGGCCAGGTTTCAGCCTTGGCGATTTTTTCTTTTAGCGTTCTTTGGCTATGCATTCCATGGTTCGCACCTTTGTTCAGGGGCTTCGCCACTTGCCTCCACCTGTGCTATCTGTTGCCTCTGTGGGATCTCAATTCGGTACTGTCGTTTCTTCAGACACCGCCTTTCGAAAATATTTACGAGATTCCTCTGCTTACATTGTCCTAGAAGGTAGCCTTCTTGGTGGCAATTACTTCAGCACGCAGAGTGTCAGAGGTGGCCGCTTTGTCTTGTCATTCACCTTATTTGGTGATTCATAGAGATAAAGTGGTGCTTCGCCTTTGTCAGTCGTTCCTTCCTAAGGTTGTCTCAGATGGTTTCCATCTGAATGACGATATTGTGTTGCTTTCCCTGTGTCCTAAGCCTAGGCATCCTAAGGAGAGTGCCTTGCATTCTCTGGATGTGGTTTGGACGATCAGGGTATACCTGGCGGCTTTAATCAAGGGTCAGGTTCCTCCTTTCCCTGTTAAGGTGCATTCTATGCGGGCGCTTGGTGCCTCCTGGGCCTTCCACCATCAGTGATGCAGGTTTGCAAGGCGGCCACCTGGTCGTCTGTGTACACTTTCACAATATTTTACAAAATGGATGTGTTGGCATCTGCAGATGCTGCTTTTGGCCGCAAGGTTTTGCAGGCTGCTGTTTGAGAGGCCTAGTCCTCTATAAGGGTGTGTGTTTTTTCAGATGAGCTCCAGTTGTTCCTGGTTGAGCTCCATGTTACCGGGTTGGCTAGGTTTAGCCATTGAGATTTTTTTCAGCTCTGTTTTTTCCCATCCCTCATGTTTGATACTGCTTTGGGACGTCCTAATGGTCAAGAAGATTCTGGAGCTGTGTCCGTCAATGAACGAAAAATAAATTTTTGTCTTACCGTAAAATACTTTTTTTGTCCTCTGTAATCTAATTTTCTCAGATACAGAATTGTGGATTTTTACTAGCTGTAAGCCATAATACTTAAAATAAAAAGAAATGCATGCTTGAATTATATCACACTGTGAAATGCATCTATATAAAGATCAGTTTCACTTTTTGAATTGAATTACTGAAATTCATTTTTTGATGATATTCTAATTTAATGAGATGCCCCAGTATATGCAGGAATGGGTGCATGGCCCCAATTGCATACAGCCTGAGTTCGGGGCCATGCACCCATCACTGCTCACCTTCCAAACTCGTATGTACAGTAGAGTGTACGACAACTGCATCTCTATTAAATAACCAGGTTAAATAACAGGCTGCAAAAGGCTGCGCGCACACAACTCCAGACGCATAAATAGATTATTCTTGCATGCAGTTCTGGTTTCAGTGCCTTTGATGTGAACTCTTAAAATTCATTTTTGCACAATGCCTAATGTACAACAACCAGCAGGTGTTTTGAATCAGTTAGACACTAAGTGAGACGTGACTTCAGTCTGTTTTTATCTTTGAGAATGAATTGCAGTACAAGCAGCTAAAGGAGTGGGTGAATGCTCACTTTAAAGCTTCATCACTGTGTGTTAAGAAAATATAGTTTAGTCTGGACACAGGTGTAAGTGCCAGCTGCAGCAGAGTAAGGAGTGACAGGGAAGTACTGGCAAGATAATAGGTCAGTTGGCCATCTAATCTTAGACTTTCAGAGATCTTGATGTTTTCATTCAAGCCCACAATTTCAACATGGAATCAGCTAGGTCCCTCATTACTTCCCTCAGGGAAATTTTCTAGCCCTGAGGTACATCAAAGATAATTGTACATACATATACCCATCTTTTCAGCTCACTAGCATTATCTGCAGTTTTCTATGGGGCCCCTCCAATGCTAGTTTATAGCCCCTCCTTTGCACTTTTCCTTTGTACCTCTGATACTCACTAAGATGTTAGCCCTGGCCCTGACTCTCATGTGCTCTTGGAGCATTCTGATATTGGGCAATATGAACAATCTTCTCCTTTAATAACAGTCATTTGAATCTCTGGAGTGCAGTGTCTATTTTACTGTCCAATGAAGGAGTTCAGATGGATCCTGAATCTGCAGCAGTCACTTAAACATAGACATAGAACAGATGTACATAGAACTGATCCTGGTGGGTATCACCAGACCAGAGTATCTCTTTCTCGGGAGAATCTTTAGAGACTTCAGTCTCGTACCAATCAAAGAACCATCCTATGTTTTTGCATGAGAGTCTTGGGTCTGGTGATGGCTGCTGTTAGTCATTCTATTTTCCCACTTCCTGGCCATGTACCTGCAGCACAATATTCTGCCAATGTGGGGCAAGTTACCTCTGTCCCTCTATAGGCTTTGTCCTACCCCAAGAACTAGTAGGTCCCTTTATTTTGATGGCTTTACAATCCAGCTTTGTTATCAAGCAAGTCCTGTCTTCCCATATTCTGGAAAATCTTGATGACAAATTTCAGCTGTTTGTGGCTGGGGAGGAGTTCTGGGCGCTTATTCAGTGCCAGTGAACTTGGCCATCTGTTCTTTTGATCAACATCTTGGAGTTTCAGGTGATCTGGTTGTCCCTGAAATATTGAACCACACTGTTAAAGGCCATCGGTTTAAAATCCTAACAGCAGGATGTCTGTAGCGTATGTCAACCACGAGGGGGGGGGGGGGGCAAGAAGTCTTGTTATGGCAAATTACAGCATGTCCTGATTTGGGTGGAACATCCCTTTTCCAGATTTTAGCTGTGTATATTCTTGCTTTGGAAACATGGCAGGCACACTTTTCAGCCGAGTAAACTCAGGTGTTCAAGGACCTGTGTCTCAGGTGGGGGATGTTGGATGTGGCTCTTTTAGCATCCAGGTGGAACAATAAAAACTAGACTTTTGTCTCCAGGTCCCTGGATCTGCTGCCGCAGGCAGTCAGTGCATTGGTAGCTCCGTGGGATCAGCACAATAGGATTTCTTTACTTCCTTGAAGCTCTTCCTTGCCTGCTTCATGGAAACAAGATGGAGGGCATTCTGGTAGTTTTAGCATATTGTAGCGTGGCACACCCGCCTGGTAAGGACACTAACAGATGTGCCATGGGGTCTGCTCAATTGTTCAGATCTGCTGTTCCAAGGACCAATATGCCTACCATCTTCTTTTGGGCTGCTAGCTGAAACCACAAGTCTGATGAAACAAAAAAAACAAACATGGACACACTGGCCTAGCGCATTATCCTCCAAAAAAGGCTTTAATGAACAAAGGAATAAAAATGCTCACAAACGAGTTCTTGGTAAATGCATATCGCAATATTTTGAGGCCCTGAGGAAGAGGCTTAGCCTCGAAATGCGTAAGCCATTTCTAGCCTTTGAGGACGGTTCACCTTCTTCTGTTTCTGACGCTGACGGCAACCTAATATTGTGATATGCATTTACCAAGAACTCGTTTGTGAGTATTTTTTTGTTCCTTTATTCATTAAAGCCTTTTATGAAGGATAATGCGCTGGGCCGGTGCGCCCCTGTACTTTTTTTTTTTTTTTTTGCAGTGGTCCTGGATTACCCTGGTCTTGAAGGGGCTGCAAGGCTGAAGCATTCTGGAGAAGCCAAGTGTTTAGTCTCCGGTAGCCACATGTGTGTGGCCTAGGCTGGTCAGAAGGCCACTTGTCAGAGCGCAGGAAATGGCAATTTTTTGTTTGTACAAGTCTGATGAAGCCCAGGGTTTGTTGGGATAGAGGCATCAAAGAATCTTTCCACTTATTGCAAGATCTATCTTTCGATGTGGAAAGTATACTTTTATTTGCGGATGATACTAAACTAAGCATGCCAATATCTTCTATGCAGGATGTGGAAACTTTACAAGCGGACCTGAACAAAATAATGGGGTGGGCAACTACATGGCAGATGAGGTTTAATGTTGAAAAATGTAAAGTAATGCACTTGGGCGTCAAACATGAGAGCAAGCTACTCACTAGGGTGGAAACCTCTGGGGGAATCTAAGATGGAAAAGGACCTGGGGGTACTAGTGGACAACAGGCTTGGCAGTGGCATGCAATGCCAAGCCGCTGCAAGCAAAGCCAACAGAATACTGGCATGTATAAAAAAGGGGATTCACTCCAGAAATAGATTATTCTCCCACTCTACAAGACTCTGGTCCGGCCACATCTGGAGTATGCTGTCCAGTTCTGGGCGCCGGTCCTCAGGAAGGATGTGCTGGAACTGGAGAGAGTCCAGAGAAGGGCAACAAAAATAATTAGGGGAATGGAGGACATCAGCTATGAGGAAAGACTACAAGCATTGAACTTCTTCTCTGGAGAAGAGACGCTTGAGAGGAGATATGATATCAATGTACAAATACTGTACTGGCGACCCTAGCATAAGGAACAAACTTTTCAGAGAAAAAGGGAATACAATAAGAAACGTGGCCACTCACTAAAACTAGAGGAAAAACTGTTTAACCTTAAAATACGTACGGGGTTCTTCACTGTCAGAGCAGTAAGGGTGTGGAATTCTCTTCCACAAGCAGTCGTATCAGCAGGGAGCATTGCCAGTTTCAAAAAACTATTAAATGGGCACCTTAAAGACCACAACATACAGGGGTATACAATGTACGGTTAACAGCAAACACACATCATAGGTTGAACTGGATGGACTGATGTCTTTTTTCAACCTCACAAACTATGTAACATTTTAATTGGTTTGGTCCAAGGGCATTCATTCTTTTTCTCTGTACTACAGTTTCTTTCTTGTTAGAACTATCAAGTGCCAGATTTCTCCTCTCACCATTTTTTCAGAGGCTGCTAGCTCAAATCAAGACCTTTGTTTAGGTCATAGTGTGTCTTCCCCTGTGAAATTCCTTCTTCTGTAGGATCTGAATCTGGTTTTCTCTATCGCTCATTGACAGACGTAGTCCTCGGTGATACAGCACCTTCGGGTTATGTTGCCTCCACAGGAGTAGGACTAGACAGGAAATGAAAAATGCTCTGGCCACACCCCAGGGGCAGTCCCCGAGGGTATATCCTCTCTCTCTCCGCCACAGCAAATCAGTTTTTTTCTGTCTAGTTAGGAGTAAGGACCTAGATACCTTGCTGGGATCTTCGGTCCTGGCAGGATTTTTTTCTTAGAAAAGAATTTTTTAAGACAGCTTTTTTTCTCCAGTGTTCCTGTGAGATCTTCAAGCAAGAAAGCTGAACTGGGCGACGGGCGGGATGTTGAGATCCAGTGGTCACCCCAGTTCAGCCTACGAGCGCGTGCAGGCCATAGCTCCGCGCTGGGTCGGCTGCGACATAGTCCCACTGGACGGGGACTGACCCTGCGAGTTAAACGTCTCGCTGAAACGCCAAAGACCATGAGTCACGGCGCCCGTATTGGTCGACAGCCCTCCTACCTCGGTGGAGAGGGGTACTGTCAGGAGTTGGCGCCCGCCTGGTTCCGGTATGGTGAGTAGTATGTTCCCCCTTTTCCCCCTGACGGGTCTTGTGGTGAACGCGGGCCCCTCTCTGTAATGGTAAGGATGGGTTCCCCTCTATCCTACAACATGTCACAGATCCCCCTAATTGAGTGTGATTTTTGTGTACAAGAAGCCAGGAGGCTTGGTTTGGGAGCTGACAATCTAATTGTAAAAATGTGTAAATGATTGTAGTCAGTGGCAGTACTAGAACGTTACTGTGATAGTATAAGGTATCCTACCTGTCAGTAGCCACAGGGCGATGTCTATACATGTATACTGCATTCCAGATCATTCCTCCAGCTAAGCAGATGCCTCCCGACGGCCACGGACCGCATACGGCCCGCTAGGGTCCGGTACCTCCGACCACGCTGACCACCATGCGGGTGAAGGGTTGTGAGGCCGAGATCCTTCTGCAGACATGCCGCTATTCTGTGCAGGCCACCGCCATTGTCTGGTAGAGCGCACAAAGCCGCCATTTTGGTGTAGCCTCATGTCTCCAGCATGGGGGCGGCCATGTTTGAGGTGACTCAAACACCTCATGGAGCCAGGGGGAGGAGCCGGGAGGCGTGTTAAGGGGCGGAGCTGCCTCTTTTACCCAGGAAATAGGGCCAAAGACTTCCTGTCTGTAACAAGACAAGCACTGAGCAAGCTGATGAAAACTTCTGTGCATCAGGGATGAGCCTTGGGGTCTGTCTCTCTCTCTCTGTGGGGTCCAAAAAGGCAGGTAACACTGAGGGGCGCTGTTGCGACTGGGGGACACAAAGAAAAAAAAAAAAAAAGTTTTTTTTTTTTTTACTTTGTCATTTTTTGTCGCTGGCAAGTGTCTTGTATAATCATTGACCCTGCCGCATAGGTATCCCCACCTGATCCCCTCAAGGTGGCCGCAGGACCCTCCAGTACCCCACTTGTTTTTAATGCATTATCGGCAGTTTTGGAGTCTTTGGTATCCCGGGTGGAGGTGGCCTGTCAGGGACGGGGGTCAAGTAGCGACCCCCGCCTACCCCTATTGTTTATCAGATACTTCAGATACGGATTCGGAACTGGTCAATGCAGTTGCAGGTCCCTCTTAGGGGGCTGTTGTCTCAGGTAATATCTCCTCAGCAGTGAGGAGCACGTTTCTGCCTCCGCCATAGCACAAGAGTGGTGGATGCACTAGTTGTGTCCGTCCGGGAAACCTTTAGTCTTGAGGTTACACCGGCAGAGGTAGCTGAGACTAAGATTCCTTTTTGGTACTTGTTAGCCTACCAAAAGGGCGAAGGATTTTCCTTTACCCAAATGGGGTCGTTTTGAAACGAACCCCTGTTATTTCCAAACGCATGGCTAGGTGCTATCCATTTGAGGAATTCCTCTTTATAGGATAGACGGTACCACCTGCTGTCTTGCCACAGACTGTTAGGATAAAAAGACCTCGTAACTAACGAGGACCTTCCTTTTCTGCTCATATAGAGTTGTTCGTTCCGCGAGGGCGGGCGATAAGGCGAAACCCTCCAAAGCCCCTTTAGAGGGGTTTCAAAGGGCGCTGGTCGGGTAAACAAAGAGTCCGGCTCAGCCAAGCCTGAAGAATATAGCCTGATGCGCCCCTACCCATCTCTGGGGTGGGGGGGGGGATGTCTTCACCGGTTTCTGGAGGACACAGGATCGAGTTTCGATCACTTCCACCGGTGCGATTCTTCCCTTCTAACATTGAACGGTTTCAGGGGTTCTATTCGAACCTATTCACAATGCCCAGGAAAAGAGGGCAAGGTGCGTCCAAATCTGGACTTGGGAAGAAATAGAGTCCATCCGTACAGTGGGGGCCTCCCTGCATCAAAGAGATTTCCTGGCGTCCATAGACATATAGGATGCCTATCTTTATATCCCCATCATCGCAGGACATCAGCGTTTTTTCGCTTTCCCAAAGATCATCCCTGGTTCCCACCAGGAGACTGAACTATCTGGGCCTAAGGTTGGATACATCCTGGGCAAGAGAGTTTCTCCTTGCTGGGAAACTCCAGAAGGTTCAGTCAACGATTCGGATGTTGCTGTCCGTCAATTGGCTGGGACTGATGGTGGCCTTCTTAGAGGCAGTACCGTATACCCAGTCTCATACCCGAATTCTCCTGAAGGAGATTCTTTTTTAATGGAATCAGAATTCCGATTCCCTGGACAATCGGATCCGGTTGAGCGAGCGGACCAGGAAGTCTCCGATGCTCAACCAGGGGAAGTCATTTCTTCCGATAGTATCCAGATTACCAATAAGGGTATCGGAACTGAGAGCGATCAGATTTTGTCTGATTTACTGGATCGAGCAGCTCTAGAGCAGCCCGATTCGGATCCAATCGCATATGGCCTCTTCATCCAGAGGTTTTTCCCTAGCTGTTCCTTCGTTGGGACATCCCGGATGTGGATCTGTTGGCACCTTGGCCTAACAGGAAGGTGCGGAGGTTTGTAGCTCGCGCCACGATCCTCTAGCGGACGCAGCAGAAACGCTGATCGCCCCGTGGGGGCAGTATCAGCTACGGCATGCCTTCCATCCTCTCAAGTTGCTGCGGGAACTTCTTCGCAGGATAGAGGTGGAGGGAATTCCAGTTATTCTGGAAATTCCGGATTGACCTCGTCAAGCCTGGTACCCCGACTTGGCGAGGCTAGTCGCGGACGCTCCTTGGAGACTTCCTCTCAGGGAGGATTTGCGGTCTCAGGGACCGATCTTCCATCTTGCTTTACAGTCGCTGGCTTAATGGCCTGGCCATTGAGACCCAGGTACTGAAGGACAAGGGAGTGTCAGCTTCAGTTATTCCTACCTCCAGTTAAAGCAAGGAAAGCGACTTCCAGCACATGGAAGTCTTATATTGCATGGTGTGAATCTATTGTATTTCCCCCACAGACCTATTCGGTGACCCGAATTTTGGTCTGTCTGCAACAAGGGGTTGAGCAGAAACTATCCTTGAGCACGATCAAGGGTCAGGTTTTCGGCGTTAGCAATCTTCTTTCAAGAAACCTTTGGCTAATCATTCCTTGGTGCGGAATTTCATCCAGGGGGTGCAACATCTGGCTCCGCCAGTGTGCGCACGCTTACCGCCTGGTATCTTAATTTAGTGTGGTTCTTCAGAAACTTCTCTTTGAAGATATTAGGGAGATTCCCTTGCTTACATTCCCAGAAGGTGGCCTTCTTGGTGGCCATTACTTCTGTACGCAGGGTGTCAGAACTGGCCGCATTATCCTGTCGTTCCCCAGATCTGGTGGTTCATAGGGATAAGGTGGTTCTTCTTCCGAATCCATCCTTCCTTCCTAAAGTGGTTTTCGTAAGACGGACTCACTTTTTGTGATCACGGATAGCCCTTGAAGGGGGTTGCCTGTGTCTGCCGCGACCATATCTACATGGATCAGTCAGACGGTGGTACAGGCTTATTCTATTAAGGGTCGGAATCCTCCGTTCCCTGTTAGGGCGCACTTCACTCGAGCGCTCAGTACTTCCTGGGCCTTTCGCCATCAGGCGTCAGTGGTCCAGGTATGTAAAGCGGCCACCTGGTCGTCGGTACATACCTTTACAAAATTTTATAAAATTGATGTGATGGCATCGGCGGATGCCTCATTTGGCCGCAAGGTTTTGCAGGCCGCAATTTGAGGAGACCGGTGGTCTACCTCGAGGGTTTTTTTCTGTTTGAAAATTTTTTTTTTTTGTTGAGTCTCATCATTAAGGATGAGCATTGTAAACTTCTAGTTGGCACCGGTTGGGCCTTCTAGATTTGGATTTGATTTCCATTTTCCCACCCCTCATTTGTGATACTGCTCTGGGACTTCCCGAAGGTGCTGTATCACCGAGGACTACGTCTGTCAATGAGCGATAGAGAAAAATGGATTTTTGTAAAATCTTACCGTAAAATCCTTTTCTCTTAGCTCATTGACAGACGTAGTACCCGCCCCTCTGTTTTTGAGTTGGGTTGGGTTAAATTCTCTAAGCACTGCTTTTGTGACATAACTGATTTGCTGTGGCGGAGAGAGAGAGGATATACCCTCGGGGACTGCCCCTGGGGTGTGGCCAGAGCATTTTTCATTTCCTGTCTAGTCCTACTCCTGTGGAGGCAACATAACCCGAAGGTGCTGTATCACCGAGGACTACGTCTGTCAATGAGCTAAGAGAAAAGGATTTTACGGTAAGATTTTACAAAAATCCATTTTTTCGCTCTGCCTACTTTCTGGGGCTTCCCCAGGGTGTGGTCAGGAGAGGGAGCTGCTAATATGGGAAGGGAATGAGGGAGGGGGGGTGTAGTTTTGCACTGAATTGTTAAACAAAAAAAAAATGTTTTATATATATATATACCTTCACCGACCTCTTTATTAGGTACGCCTTGCTAGTACCGTGTTGGGACCCCTTCTACCTTCAGAATGGTCTTAATTCTTTGTGGTAAAGATTCAACAAGGTGTTGGAAATATTCCTCAGATTTTGGTCCATATAGACATAGTTACATAGTAGTTGAGGTTGAATAAGGACAATAGTCCATCCAGTTCAACCTGTGTAGGCGCACGTGGCCGTAATCATCTCTCATACCCCTTAATGTTCTGATCCTTGAGATGTACGTCCAAGAGTCTTTTGAAAGTTGCCATACTTCCCGCAGAAACTTCCTCTTGTGGTAGAGAATTCCACACTCTTGTAGCCCTAACAGTTATGAACCCCCTGCGTTGCCTGAGGTCAAAACGCTTCTCCTCTAATCGCATTGTATGCCCTCGAGTCCTCATGCAATCCTTGCGACTGAATAGCTTTTTTTCTATGCTGAGATCACCATTGCGGTATTTATAAATTGCTATCATGTCTCCTCTCAGGCGTCTCTTCTCCAGGGAGACTAAATTACGTGATTTAATTGCTCTTCATAATTAAGGTCCTCCAATCCCCTAATTAGTTTAGTTGCCCTTCTCTGGACTCTCCAGCTCCAACACATCCCTCCTGAGGACTGGCAACCAGAACTGGACAGAATACTCCAGATGCGGTCGGACCAGAGTTTTATAAAGTGGTAGGATTATAGTTTTATCTCTGGAATACATCCCTTTCTTTATGCATGCTAATATTCTGCCGGCTTTGGAAGCTGCCGCTTGACATTGCATGCTATTGCTTAGTCTATCCTCTACCAAGACTCCTAGATCTTTATCCATTTTTGATTCCCCCAAAGGTTCCCCCCCTAAAGTGTATTGCGCTTTTATGTTTTTAGTCCCCGAGTGCAAAACCTTACACTTCTCATTAAACCTCATTTGCCATGTAGTTGTCCACTCTGTTATTTTGTTCAGGTCATTCTGTAGGATATCTGCCTCATGCTGTGCAGTTATTGCTCTGCCCAATTTTGTGTCATCTGCAAAAAACTGATATAGAACTACTGATCCCGTCCTCAATGCTGTTTATGAATAAATTGAACAGGGTTGGTCCCAGGAGTGAGCCTTGGGGGACCCCACTTACCACCCCAGACCAGTCTGAGTATGCGCCATTTATTACCACCCTTTGGACACGCCCTTTTAGCCAGTTCCGTATCCAAGAGAAAACCTTGTGGTCGATGCCTGCAGACCTTATTTTATAAATTAAGCGCTTGTGGGGAACTGTATCAAACACCTTAGCGAAATCCAGGTATACCACATCCACTGGTCTCCCCCTATCTAGCTATCTAGCTGACATGATAGCATCACACAGTTGTTGCAGATTTGTCGGCTGTACTTTTGTAGATTTGTATGGATGTCCAGGATGCAAATCTCCCGTTCCACCACATCCCAAAAGTGCTCTATTGAATTGATATCTGATGACTGTGAAGGCCATTGGAGCACTGTGAACTCATTGTCATGTTCAAGAAACCAGTTTGAGATGATCAGTGGTGTACCCCAAGGTTGGAACCCTTCCGTTTTAATATCTTTTTAAATGATATAGGGTCTGGGATTTAAAGTACCATTTCAGTCTTTGCAGATGACACCAAGGTTTGCAGTGAAATAACTTCCTTACAGGATGTCTCCAACTTAAAAGCCAACCTCGAGCCACACCAGAGAGGCAGCGGGAGATTAGGGAAGTTAACAAGTGGCTGAGGAGCTGGTGTAGTAAGGAGGGTTTCGGGTTCCTGGAGAAATGGGCCGACTTCTCAGTCGGCCACCGACTCTTTGGCAGGTACGGATTGCACCTAAATGGGTAGGGTGCAACCGTACTGGGTGAGAGGATGGCCAAAAAGTTAGAGGGGCTTTTAAACTAGGTGATGGGGGGGGGGGAGGGTGCAGATGTAGAATTAGCCAGTGGGGAGCAAGATTCAGAGGGCACAAATGGGGACATTAGCGGTTGGGTGTTCAGAGTTCCCAAATCTAAGGTGGGTATGGGGAAAAAATCACAAGAGCAGCATAAAAACAACATCAAATAAGGATATGGTATGCATCGGGTCAAAATTACAAGGTTTGTATACTAATGCCAGAAGCCTGGCCAACAAGATGCGAGAGCTGGAGCTGCTGATGTAAGGAGGACTTAGATTTTGTGGGGATAACAGAGACTTGGTTTGACAACTCTCATGATTAGATGGCGACCATTCAGGGGTATTCCCTTTATCGCAGAGATAGAGAAGGTACAATAGGGGGAGGTGTATATTAACCACTTGCCGACTCACATTGAGGGTACTGCGGCAAAGTGACTCATTATCGTCCAGCGACGTAGACCTACGTCGCTGGATCCCGCCCCCTCTCCGCCTGAGGCTCGCTTCGGCTGTATTCAGACATAGCGGGAGTCGGGCCAGGGGAGGAGAGGCGGTGATCACCGCCGCTCTTCCCCAATCGTCGGGGATTGAGTGAGGAAATCCGCCCACTTGTGTAAACAAAGTGGGCGGTTCTCCTATGTCAGTGGTTCCCAACTCCGGTCCTCGGGACCCACCAACAGGCCAGAATTTAAGTATTACCTTGGGGAGATGCAGACTACAATACTGCAATCACTGAACAGCAAATGAGATCACCTGTGATGTTATTTAGTTATCTTACAAACCTGGCCTGTTGGTGGGTCCCGAGGACCGGAGTTGGGAACCACTGTCCTATGTGACAGTGACAGATTACAGGAGTCAGCATAGCTGAACCTGCGATCTGTGTCACACAATCCCCCCCACACACGTCAGTAAGCATGAGGCATACATTTAACCCCTTGATCACCAATAAAGTTAACCCCTTCCCTGCCAGTGTCATTATTACAGTAACAGTGCATATTTATAGCACTGGTTACTGTAGTAATGTCACTGGTAACCCCAAAAATGTCAGGGGTCCGATCTGTCCGCCGCAATGTCGCAGTCCCGCAAAAAAAAATCGCAGATCGCCGCCATTACTAGTAAAAAAAAAATAAACAATGAAAATGACAAATCTTTCCCGTAGTTAGTAAACGCGATAACTTTTGCGCAAACTAATCAAAATACACTTATTGTGATTTTTTTTTTACCAAAAATATGTAGCAGAAAACAAATTGCCCTAAAATGTTAAAACATTTTTTTTTTTTTTTTTTTTTCAAAATTGTCACTCTTTTTTTCAAAAATTAAAAATCGCACAGGTGATCAAATACCACCAAAAGAAAGCTCTATTTGTGGGGAAAAAAAGGACATAAATTTGGGTACAGCGTCGCACTACCGCGCAATTGTCCGTTAAAGTAGCGCAGTGCCGAATCGCAAAATATAGCCTGGTCAGGAATAGGGTAAAATCTTCCGGTCTTAAAGCGGTTAAAAATACGATCAATGAGGATTTTTTTGTCAAACACATGTAGCTAAATACATTTTGGCCTAAATATATGACAAAAATTGAATATATTGGATCTTTTTTAACTGTCAAAGTAGAAAATGTCAATTTTTTTGCAAAATGTTTGCTCTTTTTTTATTAATATCGCAAAAAATGAAAAGCGCAGAGGTGATCAAATACCACCAAAAGGAAGCTCTGTTTGTGGGGAAAAAAAGAACGTAAATTTTGTTTGGGTACAGGGTTGCATGACCACGCAATTGTCAGTTAAAGTTGCGCAGTGCCAAGTTGCAAAAAGTGGCCTGGACGTAAAGCAGGAAAATCCTCCGGTGGTAAAGTGGTTAAGAACTGTGTACAGGTAAATATGAGGGATGATATTAATATTTGAGCTATGGACGAGGCAGAATCCCTATGGGTTGAACCTTAAAGGGAAGGCACTATGGGAAAGGTAATATTGGGCGTATGCTATAGGCCCCCCCAAACAGAGGGAGGAGGGGGAGTCGGACCTCCTTTTACAGATATGATTGGCAGCAAGGATGGGAAATGTCATTATAATGGCGGACTTTAACTATCCAGATATAGACTGGGCAGAAGGAACTGCGCATTCAGCCAAGGCTCGGCAGTTCCTAAATGTTTTGCAGGACAATTTTATGGGTCAGATGGTGAACGCACCGACAAACAATGCCGTAACTTGACCTACTGTTTACCAACAATACAGACCTGCTCACGGATATAGAAATACAGGGCAACTTAGGAAACAGTGACCATAGGTCATTTAGTTTCAGTATTAATCATAGTAATAGGAAACACAAGGGTAATAAAAGAACCCTGAATTTCAAAAGAGCCAATTTCCCAAAACTGCGCTCTTTGCTAGAAAATATCAAATGGGATAGAACCCTGCGAACAAAGAACACAGAGGAAAAATGGGAGTGCTTCAAGAGCATACTAAACAAAGGGATTGGCCAGTGCATTCCAAAGGGAAATAAATTTAAAAGAGCAAAACTAAACCCTGGGTGGCTAAACTCCAACATAAAAATGTATATTAGTGCTAAAGAAAAGGCCTTCAAAAAATACAAGGCGGAGGGGTCATTGGCAGCATTCAAGCATTACAAAGAGTGTAATAAGAAATGTAAAGGCGAAATCAAGGTGGCTAAAATAGAACACGAGAGACATAGCGGAAGAGAGTAAAAAGAACCCCAAGAAATTCTTTTTTTTTTTTGTATACAAACTTTTATTGAAAGTAAGTATATAAACAGTAAGAAAGCGAGGCCAGAACACATTGGTCCCATTTTTCTCTTCAGTCTTCACAAAAGAATTGGGGGGCTACACTAACCCAGCTTTTAATGCTAAACTAAATACACTTCAGGAAGCTAGAGAAACTTAACATAAATAAATCACCGGGTCCAGATCGCTTGCACCCAAGGGTTCTTAAAGAGCTCAGCCAGGTGATTGCCAGACCATTATTCTTGATCTTTAAGGATAGTCTGCAGACAGGTATGGTGCCAGCTGATTGGAAAAAAGCCAACGTGGTACCAATATTTAAAAAAGGGGCGAGATATATCCTGGGTAACTATAGGCCGGTCAGCCTAACATCAGTAGTCTGCAAGATTTTGGAGGGGATGTTAAGGGACCACATACAAGACTTAAGTCATGCAAACTGTATTATTAGTAGTAATCAGCATGGATTAATGAAAAATCGTTCTTGCCAGACCAATCTATTAACCTTCTACGATGAAGTGAGTTGCCACCTAGATAAAGGAAAGCCTGTGGATGTGGTGTATCTGGACTTTGCAAAGGCATTTGACACCGTTCCCCACAAACGCTTACTGTAAAAACGAAGGAATGTAGGTCTGGACCATAGGGTGAGTACCTGGATAGAAAACTGGCTCCAGGGGAGAGTCCAGAGGGTGGTGATTAATGGGGAGTACTCGGATTGGGCGGGTGTGGAAAGTTGGGTCCCCCAAGGTTCTGTCCTGGGACCAATCCTGTTTAATTTATTCATAAATTATCTAGAGGAGGGGATATCTAGCACAATCTCGGTATTTGCGGATGATACTAAACTAAGCATGCCAATATCTTCTATGCAGGATGTGGAAACCTTACAAGCAGACCTAAACAAAATAATGGGGTGGGCAACTACATGGCAGATGAGGTTTAATGTTGAAAAATGTAAAGTAATGCACTTGAGCGTCAAACACGGAAGCAAGCTACTCACTAGGGGGGAAACCTTTGGGTGAATCTAAGATGGAAAAGGACCTGGGGGTACTAGTGGACAACAGGCTTGGCAGTGGCATACAATGCCAAGCTGCTGCAAGCAAAGCCAACACAATACTGGCATGTATAAAAAGGGGATTCACTCCAGAAATAAAGAGATTATTCTCCGACTCTACAAGACTGGTCCGGCCACATCTGGAGTATGCTGTCCAGTTCTGGGCACCGGTCCTCAGGAAGGATGTGCTGGAACTGGAGAGAGTCCAGAGAAGGGCAAAAATAATTAGGGAAATGGAGAACATCAGCTATGAGGAAAGACTACAAGCACTGAACTTATTCTCTCTGGAGAAGAGACGCTTGAGGGGGGATATGATATCAATGTAGAAATACTGTACTAGTGAGAACCCTAGTATAAGAAACAAACTTTCTCTGTCGCTCATTGACAGACGCAGTCCTCTTGATTAATATCAAATCGGGTTATACTGCCCTCTACAGGAGTAGGACACTAGGCAGAAGGAAAACGTTCTGGCCACACCTTAGGGGCAGTCCCATATATATCCTCTTCCTCCCTGCTACAGGAAGTCAGTTTTTTTCTGTCTAGTTAGGAGTAAGGATCTAAGTTCCTTGCTGGGATCTTTGGTCCTGGCAAGATTTTTTTTAGAAACTTTTTTAGGCAACTTTTTTCTCCAGTTGTTCCTGTGAGATCTTCAAGCAAGTATGCTGAAACTGGGCGACGGGCTGGATGCTGAGATCCAGTGGTCACCCCAGTCAGCCTGCGAGCGCGTGCAGGCCCTAGCTCCGCGCTGGGTCGGCCGCGACATAGTCCCACTGGACAGGGACTGACCCTGCGAGTTAAACGTCTCGCCTGGACGCCAACGACCAGTTGGAAACTGAGTCACGGCGTCCGTATTGGTCGACAGGTGTTGGCGCCCGCCTGGTTCCGGTATGGTGAGTAAAATGTTCCCCCTCTCCCCCTACGGGTGGGTTGGTGGACGCGGGCCCCTCCCTGGGATGGTCACTATCCTATAACAGGTGTTACAAATCCCCCATTTGAATGTGATTTTGTGTATAAGAAACCAGGAGGCTTGGTTTGGGAGCTGACTATCTAAGGTCACTGTATGAGGATACACTGTTTAAGGACCATGACTGAAGTCAGTGGCTGGCATTACTGTGAATGATGGCCATGTATGGGGGATAGATCCTACCTGATCATAAGGCTGCAATACAGGCCGATGCCTGGGCCTAGATTACCACCATCCACAGGCCGCCATCTGTCCGCAGGTCGCCATCCTCCCACACCTCCCGCAGGCCGCACAGGCCGATACCATCCTCCGCAGGCCGCACATTGCAGCAGGCCGCCGCCATCTTCCCATAGGTGACAGGCCGCCGCCATTTCCCGCAGGTCGCGAGAGGCCGCCATTTTGGCGTAGCCTTGTGTCTCCTGCATGGGGGCGGCCATTTTGAAAACGCCCAGCTACCTCGAGGAGGAGCAGGGCAGCACCGAGAGGCATGTAAAGGGGCGGAGCTGCCTCCTTTACCCGGGAAAAGTGCTAAAAGACTTCCTGTCTGTAACAAGACAGCGGTGAGAGCAGGTGAATAAAACTTCTGTGCATCAGGTGGTGAGCCTTGGGGTCTCTCTCTCTCTGTGGGGTCCGAAACAGGTACACTGAGGGGCGCTGTTGCGCTGGGGGATTACAACGAAAAAAAAAAAAAACTTTTTTCTTTGCAATTATTTTTTTTGTTTGCTGGCAAGTGTCTTGTATAATCATGGACCCTGCCACACATGTATCCCCACCTGATCCCCTCGAGGTGGCCGCAGGGCCCTCCAGTACCCCACTTGTAATTGATGCTTTATCTACAGTTTTGGAGTCTTTGGTATCCCGGGTGGAGGTGGCCTGTCAGGGACGGGGGTCAAGGAAGCGACCCCAGCCTACCCCTATTTTATCTGATACTTCAGATACGGATTCTGAGCTGGTCACTGCAGCCGCAGGTCCCTTTTTTGGGGCTGTTGTCTCAGGTACGGTCTCCTCAGACAGTGGGGAGGACGCTTCTGCCTCCACCATAGCACAAGAAGAAGCGTTGGTGGATGCACTAGTTGTGTCTGTCCGGAAAACCTTAAGTCTTGAGGTTACACCGGCAGAGGTAGCTGAGACTGATATTCCTTTTGGTACTAGCAAGCCTACCAAAATGGCGAAGGGTTTCCCTTGCTCAAATGGGGTCGTCCGAAAACGAACCCCTGCTATTTCCAAACGCATTGCTAGGCGCTATCCGTTGGAGGAATCCCTCATTAAAAAATGGACGGTACCACCAGTGGTGGATTCACCGATTTCCAGACTAAATAAAGCCACTGTTATCCCGTTGGAGGACGCTCCATCTTTTAGGGATCCGGTGGATTGAAAAGTGGAAGCGGAATTTCGCTCCATTTTTTCCCTGATAGGGTCAACCCTTAGGCCAGTGGTTGCCATTGGTTTAGTTTCATTGGGTGAGATTATAAGGATCTCACTTGGGGGCAAGAGCACTTTCTTGCCACAGACTGCTAAGGGCAGCCAAGCCTGAAGATAAGTCCAATACAGCCTGGAGTGGGGGGACGTCTTCACCGGTTTCCGGATCCATGGCTTTCCAGAATCCCGGACAAAGGGGTTCGCGAGGTCATACGGACGGAATACAAGATCGAGTTTCGATCATTTCTACCGGTACGATTCTTCCCTTCCAATATTCGACTATCCCTGGATCGCTTAAAAGCTTTGCTGGGGGCAGTAATGGACTTGATGCAACAAGGAGTGGTAGTTCCCGTTCCTTGGACAGTTTCAGGGGTTCTATTCGAACCTGTTCACAATGCCCCGGAAAGAGGGCAAGGTGTGTCCAATTCTGGTCTTGGGAAGATGGAGTCCGAACAGTGGTGGCCTCCCTGCATCAGGGGGATTACCTGGCGTCCATAGACATCTAGGATGCCTATCTTCATATCCCCATCTTCGCAGGACATCAGCGTTTTCTTCGCTTTTCCCAAAGATCATCCCTGGTTCCCACCAGGAGACTGAACTATCTGGGCCTAAATTTGGATACATCCTTGGCAAGAGTGTTTCTCCTTGCGGAGAAACTCCAGAAGATTCAGTCAATGATTCGGATGTTGCTGTCCGTCAACTGGCTGGGACTGATGGTGGCCTCCTTAGAGGCAGTACCGTTCGCCCAGTCTCATACCCGAATTCTCCAAGAGGAGATTCTTCTTTAATTGAATCGGAATTACGATTCCCTGGACAATCGGATCCGGTTAAGCGAGCGGACCAGGGAGTCTCTGGTCTGGTGGCTTCGGTCTCCGATGCTCAGCCAGAGGAAGTAATTTCGTCAGATAAACTCCAGGTTACCGATAAATGTGTTGGAACTGAGAGCGATCAGACTTTGTCTGATTTACTGGACCAAGCAGCTCCAGGGCAGCCCGGTTCAGATCCAATCGGACAATGCCACGGTCGTGGCTTATGTCAATCACCAAGGGGCACCAAGAGTGCCCTGGCGGCCATAGAAGTGGCCAGCATTCTTCATTGGGCGGAACAGTTGTTCCAGCTCTCCCCGCGGTATTCATTCCGGGGGTGGAAAATTGGCAGGCAGATTATCTCAGCTGTCAGATTCTGGATCAAGAGGAATAGTCTCTTCATCCAGAGGTATTTCACCAGCTGTGCCTCCATTGGGGCACCTCGGATGTGGATCTGTTGGCATCTGGGCTCAACAGGAAGGTGCGGAGGTTTGTAGCTCGCGCCTGCGATCCTCTACCGGACGCAGCAGACGCGCTGATCGCCCCGTGGGGGCATTATCAGCTACTGTATGCCTTCCATCCTCACAAGTTACTGCCGAAACTTCTTCGCAGGATAGAGGTGGAGGGAATTCCAGTTATCCTGGTAACTCCAGACTGACCTCGTCGAGCCTGGTACGCCGACTTGGTCAGACTGGTCGCGGACGCTCCTTGGAGACTTCATCTCAGGGAGGATCTGCTGTCTTAGAGACCGATCTTCCATCTTGCTTTACAATCGCTGGCCTTAACGGCCTGGCTATTGAGACTCAGGTGCTGAAGGACAAGGGATTGTCAACTTCAGTTATTCCTACTTTAATTAAAGCAAGGAAAGCGACTTCTAGAAAAGTCTATCATCGCACATGGAGGTCTTATATTGCGTGGTGCGAATCCTTTGGATTTCCTCCACGGGCCTATTCGGTGACCCGAATCTTGGCTTTTCTGCAACAAGGAGTTGAGCAGAAGCTGGCCTTGAGTACTATCAAGGGTCAGGTTTCAGCGTTAGCAATTTTCTTTCAGAAAACCTTTGGCTACCCATTCCTTGGTGCGGAATTTCATCCAGGGGGTGCGGCACCTGGCTCCGCCAGTGCGCGCACCCTTACTGCCCTGGGATCTTAATTTAGTGTTGTCGGTTCTTCAGAAACCTCCCGTTGAAAATATCAGGGAGATTCCCTTGCTTACTTTATCCCAGAAGGTGGCCTTCTTGGTGGCCATTACTTCTGCACACAGGGTGTCAGAACTGGCCGCATTATCTTGTCGTTCCCCATATCTGGTGGTTCATAGGGATAAGGTGGTTCTTCGTCCGAATCCATCCTTCCTTCCTAAGGTGGTTTCAGAGTTTCAGCTGAATGAGAACATTGTATTCAGGGTTCGTACGGTCATTAAAAACCTGGAAAAGTTATGGAATTCTGAGATGACACTTTCCAGGCCTGGAAAGGTCATGGAAAAGTACGATTTTACAAATGTTTTGGAAAAGTCATGGAAATCTGAGCGGCGGGGGGAGCGGATGCTTAAAACTTTTTTATTGCAAATTAATGTATAATTATTTTATTTTATGCTTGTGCACATTTCCGGGTCCGCAGCAGCCGAGGAGTAGATCATACACCAAGCACAAATCGCTGGCAGCGGGGAGGGCTGGGCCGCGGTTTGCCTGTATGTGACTGGCCAGCAGCAGCAAACCAATCACAGGCGGCGGAAGCGTCACTGGAGGGCGGGCCGCATGAACGTGATGATGACGCAGAAGGGGGCGGTAACCGTTTTAGTTACCGCACCCCCGCGTCATCACGTTCATGCGGCCCGCCCTCCAGTGACGCTTCCGCTGCCTGTGATTGGTTTGCTGCTGCTGGCCAGTCACATACAGGCAAACCGCGGCCCGGCCCTCCCCGCTGCCTGTCATTGGTGCACGATCATTTCCTCGGCTGCTGCTGGCCAGTGACTGACCGTAGGGCAAACTGCGAGCACCTACTGTACCAGTCCTATGGGAATGTTAAAAATAAATGTAAAATAATTAAGCATCCAATCCTGAGTCGCCTTAGTTTCTGTGAGAACTCTTTTCTGCCTCATGGGACTGTTAGGTTCGGCCTAAGAATAGTAAGCGCCGCATTTTTTCCAGCTGCACCTTCATGACTCACTGCCACCTGAACAGCTTTATTTGGGCAAGCAGGAGCACCACTGTTCTTTTTCCCAAAAGTAAGTGCCGCATTTGTGCACCATCAGATCTGTGCCATCCATACCAGTCTGCCTGCACCTCATGACTGTCGCTTGGGCCTAAAAGATTGCTGTGCTGCATTTTGTGCATCTCACTGTCTGTGCCATCCATACCAGTCTGCCTGCACCTTATGACTGTCGCTTGGGCCTAAAAAGATTACTGTGCTGCATTTTGTGCATCTCACTGTCTGTGCCATCCATACCAGTCCGCCTGCACCTTATGACTGTTGCTTGGGCCTAAAAAGATTAAGTGCTGCATTTTATGCCATCCATACCAGTCCGTTCACAGTTACAGCAATGCCAGGGAAATGCAGCTTTAAAAATGTATGGCTTCATGACGAAAAGTATGAGAGGTGGCTGGAGAAAGATCAGGACCCGGGACGTGCTAAATGTACAGTGTGTCGTAAAACATTTGACATTTCGAACATGGGAGAGGCAGCGCTGTCTAGCCACGCTAAAGGTGCAAAGCACCAGTCTGCAGCTGCGTGCTCGACAGCTTCCAATCCGATCGCTGGCTTTTTCACCCGTGCGCCTGAAGTGACACCGGCTCCCAGCTGCGGCAGCGGTGCTTCCACCTCATCCTCTGTAAAACAAGGGACCATTTTGAGTCACGCTGTATCCAGAAACGAAACTCTAACAGCAGAGGTACTGTGGGCTCTAAAGGTGGTTAATTCACACTATTCATACAAGTCTTGTGAAGACACAGGTCAGCTTTTCCAGACTATGTTCCCAGACAGCAAGATAGCGGCCAGCTTTGCATGCGGCAAACGTAAGTGCTCATATTTATGTTCAGAACAGTGTTGCTGGACACGTTTATTTTTTAGTTGCTTCCCCTTGATTTATGTTATATCTCCTGTGGATTACGTTAATCCATTTCTAAGCGGTTCTCAGGGTTTATGTTATGAAACGTCGTTACTGTGCAAGCGTTATTTAAATAAATATTTCATATTCCACTGTACACTACAAAGCTGGTCATTTATATTAGTAAAAATATGCTGGGTGTGACATAGATTTTCTTCTTATTTAACACGTATACATAGACATTTCATGAAACATTAGGTCATGAATATTTACGTGAAGTCATGGAAAAGTCATGGAATTTCATTGGTGAAAATGTGTATGAACCCTGTCCTTGGATGTGGTTCGGGCAATCAGGGTATACCTGAAAACTACGGACTCGTTTCGTAAAACGGATTCACTTTTTGTGATCACGGATGGCCCCAAAAAGGGGTTGCCTGCATCTGCCGCGACTATCTCCAAATGGATCAGACGGTGGTACAGGCTTATTCTATTAAGGGTCGGAATCCTCCGTTCCCTGTTAAGGCGCACTGCACTCGGGGCGCTTAGTGCTTCCTGGGCCTTCCGCCATCAGGCCTCAGTGGTCCAGGTTTTCAAGGCGACTATTTGGTCGTCGGTTCATACCTTTACAAAATTGTATAAGGTTGATGTGCTGGCATCGTCGGATGCCTCTTTTGGCCGCAAGGTTCCTGCAGGCCGCTGTGTGAGGAGACTGTTGGTCTACCTCGAGGGTTTGTTGGGCTTTTCACTTAGGTCTCATCTTTTTGCTCGATGAGTCCTTGATGCTTCTAGTTGGCTCCGGTTGGGCCTTCTGGATTTTGATTTCTGTTATCCCACCCCTCATTTGTGGCACTGCTTTGGGACGTCCCGATTTGATATTAATCAAGAGGACTGCGTCTGTCAATGAGCGACAGAGAAAAATTGATTTTTGTAAAATCTTACCGTAAAGAATACAATAAGACACGGGACACTCACTAAAACTAGAGAAAAAAAACGGTTTAACCTTAAAATACGTAAGGGGTTCTTCACTGTCAGAGCAGTAAGGATATGGAATTTGCTTCCACAAGCAGTCGTATCAGCAGGGAGCATTGATAGTTTCAAAAAACATACAGGGGTATACAATGTACGGTTAACAGCAAACACACACACATCATAGGTTGAACTGGAGTGACTGATGTATTTTTTTCAACCTCACAAACTATGTAATGTAACCTCAATGCACTGTTTAATTTGGCAACTATTTGGCAAATGAGGTTTAATGTTGATAAATGTAAAGTTATGCGCTTGGGGGCTAAGAGTATGCATGCATCACACATACTTGGGGGAGTAGAACTGGGGGAATCCATAGCAGAGAAGGATCTGGTTGTTTTGGTAGATCCTAAGCTTAATACCATGCAATGCCAAGCTGCGGTTTCCTAACCCAGCAAAGTCCTTTCTTGTATTAACAGAGGCATGGACTCCAGGGAGAGATATAATTTTGCCCCTGTACAAATCATTAGTAAGACCTCATCTGGAATATTCAGTTAATTTTTGGGCACCATTTTTCAAAAGGATATCAGAAAACTAGAGAGAGTGCAGAGAAGGGCAACCGAACTGATAAGATGCATGGACGAGCTCCGCTATGAGGAAAGATTAGAGGAACTGAATTTATTCTCTCTTGAGAAGAGGAGATTAACGGGGGATATAATCAACATGTATAAATATATAAGGGGTCCATATAGTGAATTTGGTGTTGTTCACTTTAAGGTGATCACAGAGGATTACATCTAGAGGAAAAGAGATTTTGTATCCAAATACGGAAAGGTTTCTTCACAGTAAGAGCTGTGAAAATGTGTAATAGACCCCCTCCAGAGTTGGTTCTGGCCAATTCACTTGATTGGTTTTAAAAAAGGCCTGGATTCTTTCCTAGGTGTACATAATCGAATTGAGTACTAATATTTATAGGTAAAGTTGATCTAAGGAATAACTGATTGCCTCTTGGGATCAGGAAGGATTTTTTTCCCCTGCTGTAGCTAACTGGATCATGCTTTGCCTTTCTCTGTATCAACTGGGGTTGTAGGATTGTGTATATGGGACTGTATGGTTGTGTTTTCTTTACTGTTTTTTGTTTGTGTTGAGCCAGATGGACTTGTGTCTTTTTTTAACCTGACTAACTGTAATCATTATTTGAGTATTGTGACATGGTCCATTATCTTGCCATCAGAAGATGGGTACACTCTAGTCGTGAAGGGATGGGCACGGTCAGCAGCAATACTCGGGTAGGCCGTGGCATTTAAACGATGTTCAATTGGTACTAAGGGGTCCAAAGTGTGCCATGAAAATATCCCTTACACCTCCAGCCTGAACCGTTGATACAAGGCGGGATGGATTCAGGCTTTCATGTTGTTTACACCAAATTCTGATGGTGTTTGCAGTTGAGCTTTGGAGACACATCCCCAAACTAATTTGGCTTCAGCCATTTAATTCTTATTTAGTCATTCCCTGGCATATACACAATTTTTAGAAGTGAACATTTCTCATTGCCAAATATAGAAATTTGAGATTTGCTCTTGCCTGCTTTTGAATTTTCAGGACATGAAGTGAGGGGCTATCATTTTAATTGGAGCTCCACTTTAATGGTTGGACAGGCTCAGTAATAAGCACAGTTGGGGCTAGCTAAGCTCTCCTGCCTGGCCCTCTAAGGTTGAGAAGAACATCACTAGATCAGAGTTTGGAATGTGTAATAATGTAAATTTACACAGATTTCTATGCTACAAACTCAGTGATTGTTTTTCCAAAATCTTCGGACCTCTTTAGTGGTTGACATTGAATTCTGATGCACGTGGGAACCTGTTTTGGTAAAAGGGGTACATATGTTTTTGGAGCTCAGGATTTGTCCTTCAGAACATATACAGTATTGTTAAGGTCTCATTTACTTTTAGAATCTTGGAAGGAATTTTAGCAGATATTACAGGAAAATTAAAATTTGATTATGTTAAATGTAAGGCCCCTTTCACACGGGACGGACTCTGTCATGCAGATCTGCCAGCGGCGGATCTGTCTGCTGATCCCTGCTGAGCAAGCAGATGACAGGTCTGTGTCTGCTCCGCTGTTCTGTATGCGGTGGTGCCTGTCCGTTTCCATCCGACTCATTCGATCCTGTGAACAGATAGGGAACTGATCCCCATCTGTCTGTATTTGGCTCCCCAGATTGGATCCAGGCGGGTGTAAATGTACAGGTCTGCCTGCATCCGCCTCCCCATAGAGAACAGTGGGTGGTCCAATCAGGTCCACCTGAAAAACAGACAGGCAAATCCAATCAGTATGCTGGTGTGAAAAGGGCCTAAAGCAGCATGAAAACTTGTTTTTGTACTGGATGTGTGAAACCTCAGAATAGGTCGGTCACTGCACCTCTACTTGAATTCCAAATGGTCACAGTTTCTTTTTATAGTCATAGATGCAAAGAAACAATTAAGCAGCATTCACGTAGAAAGAAGTCTCTGCATTATTTTTCCACAACTCTGATTTGTTATGTTTGTTCCTAGGGACTAGCTATTCTGAACTACTGTACTGGATATGTGGATGTGGCTAGAAGCTCATGTACAAGTAATTATTGGTGATAATGGTGCCGCACTGAAGAAAAGATCTTTAACCATCCTTTAATCTTATCCCACATACTTCTGGCTACTAGAATTTACCACAGCCTAATGAACAGAACTTGATGAAATGTTCGTAAAACTGCAATGGAAAACCCAGAGGTGAACCTTTACATTTTAAGAAGTGAGCATTTGCTGAAAGAAGTTTTGAAATGATGCAACTGCATTTGTTTTGCACTTGGTGACTTTCATGAAGAATGTTTTCCAATAGTGCGGGTGCCAAACATATCCAAATTGTACTATGTGTTTTTTTTTTTTTTTTTCTAAACCCTTCAACACAGCATATTTTTTGTTTAGCATGTATATGGTAACTAATTAAAATATATGCCAATTATTGCTATTTTTGGAATACTTTTAGTGTTGTACACATATACCATTGTGTTAATTGGTTGACAGCGATTGTTTTGTAGCAGCTGTGTATTTTTTTTTAAGAGTCCTGGTTAGTGTTTGTCTTAATTGTAAGCCATATAAAAAGTGCATAATTCTTATGCGCCAAACCCTCTAGTTTGTCCCACTGTGAGATTGTTACAAAAAATAGGAAATGATAAGCTGTAAACTGAAAATACCCTAAAAGTGGATCTTGTAAACTGAAAATACCCTAAAAGTGGATCTGTCACTGAAACATTAAACGAAAAGAAGAGCGAATCATTCTTTTTTTTTATGGTCTGTTACAGAAGTGTGTATTTCATTGTTACTTTTTTATGTTAGCTGTCAACATCTGAAAAATTGCACCTTCCAAATTATGTGGTCTCTGCAGTAATCTGGTGTAGATGACCTTTGTATTTAAATACACGGTGTAACATTTTGATATATGTTAAGGCTGATTTACAAGAACTGATGAAAAGTAGTTGTGGTGGTGGCATAGTGAACAGTCTGAATTTTGCTTTTTCTGTAATGAATATTAGAAGAGAGAAACCAAGAGCCACAGTTTGTATAAATTATGCATTTTCAAAGTGCAACATTGAATGTGGTAAACCTGACTGAAACAAGTTTCTGTAGAAGCTCTTGTTGTATAGACTGATTCAATAATCTGCTATTTATGCACCACAGAAAGTTCTGTTTCATCTACGAATTGCATTGGAATAATATATACTGTTAATCCTGTGTTATTTATATGTGAATCACATGTAAGACTTTTAGCCTATATTACTCACTATTTATAGTCCTGAAAGAAAATGTGATGGAACCAATCAAATTGTTAAATGTCTGAGAATACAAGTTAGAATTATGTTTCCTTTTTGTGAAACCAGAACATACAGAAATCCCACGGAGTATTGATACATAGAGAAAACATCATTTGGGAATTCTTGTTCTGTTGATAGGGTGACAGTTGCACTTTAAAGTGGATAATATTGACAGTATTCCAGTACATGTAAACCTTTTAACAAAAAAGTGTTTAGTTTATGTTCCTAATTTGTGCCAAAGTTATTTACAACAGACCATTTTGTGTAATTGTGTTTTAAATTACCTTTTGAGGTTCAAGTAAGTTAATTTTGTTGATAACTTTGAGCATGCTGGTTTTCAGCAATTTTTTAATTAAAACTGGCTATTTCCTGGTAATTCTGTTTATCTTGAATTTGTTTTTGATTAAAGTGTAGAAAACCTTTGCATAAACATGTGAATAGGTTATTAATATGCCATTAATATGTATATTCTAAATACTACTTAACTGCCTTACAACTTTAGTGGTCGCAAAGCACACTAAAGATGTAAAGTAATATCTGTAAAATAGGGTTCCTGAGGTTCTCACAATGTATATAAGCACAAAGTTGTATTATGCTTTAAGTATTTGATGTCTAAAAGTTGAATGTTTCAACTAGGATAACTGTTATAGTCATCCATCTTAAGCACACCATTGAAATACCCACAATGCTTTTATGTGTGGGGATAGCAAGCTCTGTGCTTAAAGAGTAATTATTTTTTTACATTAAGCAAACTTCTACCAGTGCTCCTAGGGAATGCTAATCTGACTGTTGTTTAATGTCCAGTAAAACTGTTGGCAACTGTTAAAAATAGTCATCAGATTATTTTTTTTTACCTGTGTAAAATGTGTTTCCTCTAACTCAGTCATTAAATATGGCACGTTTTGCATATAATGCGTATACATTTTTTTTCCTTGACATTGGTACTTTAAAATGTTTTAGACTGTTGTTGGGACCACTCTTCTGCTCTGCCCACTTTTTGTCTTTAAGAGCCTCAAACTTTGCTTGCATAGCCCTCCTGCATGCCTATGCCTCGTACACTCGATCAGATAATCGGACGACTTCTCGTTCGTATTATGTTGTATGATACTAGTATCAAATTCAACAATGCCTACTAAACTTATGATTTTTGTCATACGATTCTGGAAAGGCTTCCTGGTTGCGTAGCTACAAATCGGATAGTGCAAAACAAAAACAATGGCAGCCAAGCTTTTTCCAGGTTTTTTTTTGCGTTTCTGGTCATGCGTGGTCTTGGTCTATCGAATTTAGCGAATGCATACTGTACTAATTAAACAATTGTATTTCGCTAGGCTATCAAATGACAAAAGTTTTCATATTTGTCCCTTCGGATTTTGCTGAATGAAATGTTGTAATCGGCTGTCGAAAGCTGTGTACTAACGATCAGATTATCGTACGATCAATTCGAAGTGATTTATTTTCGTACGAGTATCTGATCGTGTGTACGAGGCATTAATCTGAAATTGCAAACCAATTGTTTGGATGTGAGCCTGAGAGTTGGTATAACAAATGTCAGCAACAGAATGACCACTCCAATACTGCTTCCTAAATCCACTTAAAGGTTTTTCACTATTTTTGTAGGTTTCTGTTCCAGCTAAAGACCACTAAAAGCATGTCATGTTTAATAGTCAGAAAAGCCAGCACATCTGCTTCATTGGTCAGAAAGGGGTACTTTTTATGGACTGGGGATGGGGGATCTCAGCCCTGATAAAAGTAAATGAGATTGCAAAGATCAATTTAGAACTAAGAGAAAACTGAAAGAGGAGTCTGGGCATCAAGTAACCAGCCTGTCTGGAAAAGGGAAATATAAACACTTGAAAACATAAATTACTGGGGGGGGGGGGACGTGAAGCTAAGAGTTATGCCTCGTACACACACGTACCAATCGTCGGCCGAACGATCGGCCGTCTTTTTCCAGAAGTGATGTCGTGTGATGGTTAACTTTCCTTGTCTTTTTTCTTTTTTGAGCATGCCCAGTCTTGCAAATCTGCTGTCTGTCGGCCGAAATCTGTACTGACTGGCGAACAATCGGCCATTCTGGTGTTGGCCAACAAAAATTTTAATGCTTGCACAACAGATTCTGTTCGGCCGAAAATGCGCTGTCGGCTGTCGGAAGCATCATACTAACAAGCCTACAATCGGTCGTCGGCCGAATATTTACGGCCGACAATCGGTACGTGTGTACGGGGCATTAGTCTTCAAGGGGAAACTTACTCTTCTTTCTTTCTTCTTTTTTTTTTTTTCTATTTTTTTTTTTTCTATTTTTTTTTTTCCAATATGCCTTTTAGCTGTAGGAGAAATATGCAGCTATGAAAATGTTAAACAAAACTTTTTTTTTTTTTAACATGTTTTTTAAAAAATTTTGCAATTGAGTTAAAAGCATTTTTGTGGGTTTTTTCTATTTAATTTAAAGGTTAACTATGCTTTCAGATAAACCATGTTTGACAGGCCTCTTTTACCCTCTACAATGATTGCTTTTTCGGGTTTGAAATGCCCCATCATTTAACAAGCTACTGTTTTAAAGGATATCTAAAAAAAGAAGCCTAACAAACCTCCTTATCCTCCCTATTAACGACATATGCCCTGAAGCAGACCTTAGATCATTATGTCACTATTATTATTATTATACAGGATTTATATAGCGCCAACAGTTTGCGCAGCGCTTTGCAATGTGAGGGAAGACAATACAGTTACAATACAATTCAAAACAGGAGGAACTAGAGGGCCCTCCTCGTTGGAGCTTACAATCTAGAAACACCAAGGCTTACAACTGGATGTTTGTTTTTATTTTTATTTTTTTGTATAGGCCAGCTAGCTAATAGTTCTACACCCAAACTGGTCTCTTTACTATGGGGTATAATTTTAAGGCTGTTTTCTTTAACACCTACAATACTGTATCCTTTATGTAAAATTTTTGCCATACAGGTGTAGTAATGCTGCCCAGCTGAGTCACAGAAATTCTAAAACGCCTTTTGGCCTTGGATAGGGCACAGTGTATCAAGATGAGTGATGCACTGAATGGAGGTTTGCTGCACTGAATGGAGGTTTGCATTGATATAATGGGATGTGTAATTGATAAGGGAGTGTGAGGCAGCATGTTAAGCTTGTTTTTTTTAAAAGTCGTCTTGTCCTTTAAAGAACAGTTGGTTAATTAGTTACATTTCAAACCGGTATGAAGAGCCTCAAAGTATTGTGCTCTCTGAAATTTAAAGCAGTTAATGCAAGCTGCTTCATTCTGTATACTCATTCAATCTTTTACAGAATTTAAAGAACATTACAGTAAATATGGTATATATAATGCTTGTCTTTAAAGATACATATGTATGCCCTTGAAACTTGTTTGAATACAGTTTTAATATCGTTTGTGACCCCCTACAAGTTTAATTTGATATCCTATATATGTTAATATGGCTGCATTTTCAATATTTTGCTAACTACTACTGGGCATACGTAAACTAAAAGTATAACTCTAAGCACTGGAATTCTCCTGTGTTTATCTGCTATTTCGGCATATATGTATGAATAGCTTATTGGAACTGTACATATATTGTTTATCAACAGCTTTGTACTGTGGAATGTGCTTAATAAAAAAAACTGCTTAAAATAGCAACTCCAAAGTGTTAGTGGTTTTTATTTTTATTTAAAAATGTTTTAGATTTCATCCTAATCATTTATTGGGCTTCAGCAATAACATCCCCTTGCGTTCCCTGTGTCTACCTTATTTCTTGAGTAGGGCTTTCCAGCTGTGTTTGTGTAATCAGAGTATTTTGAACGACTAAGAGCATGCGGTTTGTTGGGGTTTTTATTTACCCAGGTTATAGAGTGCTGAGGCAGACTGTCAAAGGTCTGTCAAACCGCCATATCCGTACTGAATTAATTGCTTTGTTCTTCTGTACACCTAAAATCAGGTTACATAATGCCAACTATAAATCAGATGTGTTTATTATAAATATAGAAGGATCTGAAAAAGTATAGTGCAATTAAAGTGGCACACATACTCTGTTAACTACTTGTTGAATCTAGGGGTAGAGGGATACTGAGTAATACTCCTTGCTCCTGTAGGCGTATTCCATCTGTGTGACCACTTCCATGAAGCCTTATCTCAACTGCAAATACATACCTGCCTCTTTAACCAATTTAGCCCCGGAGGATATGGCTGCTAAATGACTAGGCCCTATTTTGCGATTTGGCACTGTTACTTTAATGGACAATTGCGCAGTCGTGCGATGCTGTACCCAAACAAAATTGACGTCCTTTTTTCTTACGTCCTCTGACAGTCGCCGCCCACTCATACAGTCTTCACTACTGGGTATTGGTCTTATCCACAGGAGTAAGCTAGGCAGAAGATTTTGTTAGAAACACTCACAAAAACTTTGCATAGACACACCTATAGGGGGCTGTCCCTCTGGTCCAATACTCCCCTGCTAGCAGCATTCCCAATTCAGTTTGTCTTTTGCCTAGTTAGGAGTAGGCAGGCTTCTCTTGGCTGGGGCTGCAGTCTCAGCCTTTTCTTCTGCTTCTTAATTTTTATTACTGCTAAGTGATTTTTCTTTACACTGATAGCTTTTTATTTGTTCCTGCGCTTAGTCAGACTTCGGAAGACTACAGCGTTTGCGGAGCTGGGAATCGCACTGGTTGTACTAGAGCCTAACAGAATCCCAGCCTGCCATCGAGCGTTAGCAGGCTATGCGTACGCCCTGGCCTCGCAAACGACCTGTCCCTGTCCTCAGGGACAAAGCCTGTGGAGTGGCTACTTCGCTAGGATGTCTCGACTGCGGTATGCCGCGTGTTGCTAGCGTCCTGTTCAGCTGACGGCACCCCCACCCAGAGTGGGAGGCTTTTCCTCAGAGTGGCACCCACGTTTTGGCTGGATCGGTGAGTACCATGCTACCCCTCTGTCTATGGCATTTTCTGTCGGGGGGTGTATGTGGGGCCTCTGTTATGGGGATGATAGTCTATTTGGAGTCTGTGTTATCCCCCTCATGTCTGTCTGTATGGTTCCCGTGTGTCCCTCATGGTCCCTGCGGGGGCGCTATAGCGGTCCTGCCGCGGTGTGGGTGGTTTGCGGGGGTCCCTGTGTCCCTTGTGGTGCTTGTGCTATGTTTTGGGGTACAGACATGTTGGTGGGGGCCGCAGCGGTGTAAAATCGCGGGGCCGCCATTTCGGGTGTGGGCAGGCTGTTTGGCCTCAAGGAAGGGCAGCAGCCATTTCCCCTGTAATTCTTGGCGCCCTTTCGGGCGCCATCTTTAGTGTGGGCAATGTGTTTCCCCATGTGTTCTGCGGCCACTTTCTCGGAGCCTCCCCCATAGACTTTACATTAGCAACCATTTTCTTGTGGCTCAGACCTATGTTCGGCCTCTAGTGGCGTGACATTTCCTCTCTCCAAGCACTCAGATCGAGCTGGCAGCATGGTATTGTATAGATACACTTCTGAGGGGCTTTTCTGCTATTTTTTTGGGTTTCTATCAGCTGGCAGTTATATCCTTCAGTGCTTAGTAGCATAGGCTAGTCACTCATTGCGGTACATTGCGGTGGGAACCGCTGCTATCGCCAATTTAAAGGGTCAGCGCCATAAAATTTCTAAGTGGGTTTTATGGAGTCCCAGGATAGCAAATTCCCTCCAGCTCTGGTGGAGGGTTCAGGTACTCCTGAATTCTCTGCAATAGTCTCACTTACTGCTGCACTCGCGACTTTAGCGTCAAAAGTGGATCTGTTGATGTCTGAGCAGGCTTCTAAGAAAAGGCCCAGGCTTTCTCAATCTTCTGATTTGGAGCTAGATATGGTTGCCACGGACAGTGTACCCCCTGAGGGTTCTCATTCCTCAGTCGGATGGGGAGGAGGAGGGGGAGGATTCCCCCTCCCGGGTCGGCCAGAGAACGCGCTGCAATATCTGCGCTCATTAGCTCTGTTAACCAATTTACCACCGGAGGATTTTGCTGTCTTACGTCCAGGCCACTTTTTGTGATTCGGCACTGTGCGACTTTAACTGACAATTGCGTGGTCATGCAACGCCGTACCCAAACGAAGTTTATGTCCTTTTTTTCACACAAACAGAGCTTTCTTGGCTGTATTTGATCACCCCTGCGCTTTTTATTTTTTGCGATATTAGTAAAAAAATGCGAAAATTTAGAAAAAATAACAATTTTTCTACTTTGACAGTTAAAAAATATCCAATGTATTCAATTTTTGGCATATATTTAGGTCAAAATGTATTTAGCTACATGTCTGACAAAAAAATTGTCAATGAGCGTATTTTTAACCGCTTTAAGACCGGAAGATTTTACCCCCTTCCTGACCAGGCCATATTTTGCGATTCGGCACTGCATTACTTTAACGGACAATTGCGCGGTTACGCAATGCTGTACCCAAATTAAATGTATGTCCTTTTTTTCCCCACAAATAGAGCTTTCTTTTGGTGGTCTTTGATCACCTGTGCGATTTTTACTTTTTGCGCTATATACAAAAGAGCGACAATTTTGAAAAAATAACAATATTTTTCACATTTTTTTTATATGAAATTCCCCCAAAAAAAATGTAAAAATCAAATTTTTTTAACTTTTTTTGCCAATTTGTTTTCTGCTACATATTTTTAGTAAAAAAATCGCAATAAGCGTATTTTGATTGGTTTGCGCAAAAGTTATCGCAGCTACTAACTACGGGAAATTTATGTCATTTTTTTTTTTTTTTTTAACTAGTAATTGCGGCGATCTGCGATTTTTTTTTTTTTTTTTTTTTTTGCGGGACTGCGACATTGCGGCGGACAGATCGGACCCTTGACTGACATTTTTGACACTTTTGGGGGTACCAGTGACATTACTACAGTAATCAGTGCTATAAATATGCACTGTTACTGTAAAAATAACACTGGCAGGGAAGGGGTTAATTTTAATGGGTTAATTGGTGATCAAGGGGTTAATGTATGCCTGGTGCTTACTGACGTGTGTGGGGGGAGGGGACTGTGACACGGACAGATCGCAGGTTCAGCTATGCTGAATCCTGCAATCTGACCCTACCTGTCACTTAGGAGATCCGCCCGCTTTGTTTACACAAGCGGGCGGATCTCCACACTTGATCCCCGACGATCGGGGCCTGACTCCCGCTGTATGCAAATTAGAAGTGTAAGACCGCACTCAGGATAGATGAAAACAATGATGTTCTTTATTCCTCAAAAATTGGTAAACAGACAGTGTACAGGAACAGACGTGTCCAAGAGGTTGACGCGTTTCACGGCACGAACAGCCGCTTACTCATAACCACACTGAAGGATGGCGGAGATCGGCTGATATTAATAGGTAGACAAACAAAAGTTGATTGGTGTGATTGCTCACAGGTTTGTACCATTTGATTAGTTAATCTTGCAAGAGGAGCTGATCAATCCACGATCAAACAGCTGGGACGATCAGTGACACATAGAAACCTCACTAAGAAGTATGAAACAAAACTTTTAAAATGATACACACATTTGAAGCAGTAAACAACGAATGTGTGTAAAAATAAAATCCTATAATAGCGCAAAATGGAACTGCATGACGGCAGAGTATGCAAAAAAGAGAAAATGAATATCGGACCACCAAAATACTAAAATACATATAAGTGGAGAAACATCTCTGTGTATTAAGAAGAGATTGTACAAAACCATGTGTATAATAGAGGAAAAAATCTTTCCTATCATGTATGTAAAAAATTATACATATAGTATGTATTTGTTAAATGTACTATAGTGTAGACAATGGTGAAAAAATTTATCAAGTGAAACAAAATAAAGTGGAATGATGTGATATGATCGTGAATGAACATAAAATGAATAATGAAAATAAAATGAGAGTGAAAAATGAATAATATAGTGTGATGAAATAAATGAATGAACTAAAGTGAAAAGTATGGGAATATATAATATATAAATACGGTTTTCCTTAAAAATGTAAATATGAATATACCCATATACATGCCAGTGTCAAAAAAGTAGACATATGTCAAGATACACAGGACACTGAATGTGGTGTAGATATGTATTTTGGGGTCATCTAGAAAATAGTTAAAAAGACCAATGTGATCCAAAAAACACACACACATGCTGATATATGCATGCTCCATGAGCGCAATGTGTCTAATCTCGTCGGAAGTCGGCCCCAAATCCAGATTGATCGGAAATAAATCAAGAAAAATCAAGCAAAAGTCGATCACTGCCGAGGACTGGAAATGTTCATAGTTAAAGGTAAACTGAACAGAGAGTGTCTAGGAGCACGCTCAAATAGTATATTATACAAAATTTGCATTGATGTGGCATAAATGTATGAACCTTAATAGTTGAAACATGAGCATGACCATATACACTCAAATCGGTAAGACTGACTAGAGCTGGGAAGTGTCCCCGCCAAAATATAAATGGTATATAATGTAATAATATGTGTAACCTGAGTCCACGGGATTTAAAGGATGTGGGACCGGCAATCCAAGACGAGAAAAGGAAGAAAGAGGAAAACCCTCTTCATCATAGTCATAAACGACAATATAATTTTAAGCAACAAGAAAGATGGTACAATGGATATAGCACAGTAAATAGAGTAAAATGAAGAATAGGGTGCAAGTATTCCATGGAACCAATAGACAGACAAGAAGCAAGGCTCAAGTTCAAGCTACAAGACATGTATATGCTAATATATTGATGCATGCCAAATAATATCGGAGTAAAAAGAAAGAAAGAAAAAGAGAACTATGACTGCTAAAGGGGGGGGGGTAGTAGATCTTGAATAAGCATAATGAGGATCATAATTCATAATCAATAAAATATGAAAGCGTATGATACCTAGTATTTAATTTTGATATTTTGATTTTTCAATATTATTAATATTTGATATTTTGGTATCATGGTCCAAGAGGGAGGGGGACCTCACTCATAAAAATGAGTGACATCCCACTCCCAATTGAGGCCATGAGGCATACGAGTATGAAGCCTAAAGATCCACAAAACCTCCCTTTTGCAGAGCAATCGGAAGACATCTCCACCTCTGGTAGGTTTAGTAATATGGTCTATAATTTGGACTTGTACCAGAGATGTATCACCTCCATGTGCACTATTAAAGTGTCTCGCTATGTTAGTGGACTTAAGAGTACGTATATCACTGAGGTGCTCTCTAAATCGGTCCTTTAATTTGCGGGTGGTTCTACCCACGTATTGGATGGAGCACGCTTTGCATGTGATCAGGTAAATCAAGTATTTTGTGTTACAGTTGAAAAAATCTTTTATATTGTATGTTTTATTGTCATAGGTAGAAACAAATTTGTCCTTTGGAATGATGTGAGGGCAAGTAATGCAGTCTGTCATGCCACACTTAAAATTGCCTTTACAGTATAGCCAAGCTCTGGATGTGGTTGATTTTTTAGAGGTATATAAACTAGGTGATAAAGAGTTTCCCAAAGTGGCAGCTCTTTTTGCTACTATGTTCACCCCATCATCAAGAATGTTGGCACAGATATCATCTGTATTAAGAATTGGTAAATGTTTTTGAATGATCTTTTTTATTTTATTAAATTCTAAACTGTAAGGCAAGGACAGTGTGACCGAAGAGGGCAACTTGGTGGAATTTTTGGTGATAGTATTGCTACTATGTTTGTGTCTTTTTTTATGTCTTTTTTTGGTGGTATTTTTGATACCCATATCTTGGATGTTGTCGGAAGCCATATGTTCCTCCATGTTAGACATATCGCACGAAGCTCCCGGTGATAGGAGATCCATGCGATTTTTGTTTAAGGCTATAAAATAGGCTCTGTCTAACATCCATCTGGGGTACCCTCTTTCAAGGAAACGATGATACAATGAAAAAGCCTGTGAGTTGAAGTCAGATAAATTGCTGCATATCCTGCGCAACCTGAGGAATTGCCCAACAGGTATGCCTATTATTGTATGTACAGGGTGGCTAGACCCCGCATGCAACAAACTATTGCCTGATAGTGGTTTCCTGTAGAGGTTTGACGTAACCTTGTTGCCAATGTGGCCCAGAGCAACGTCCAAAAAATTCGATTTGGTCTAAACTTTTTGTGCATGTAAATTTTAAATTTAATGAATTACAGTTCAAATAAGACAAAAAAATGTCCAAATCCACATCACGGTGGCAGACAAAGATCAGATCGTCAATATATCGGTAGAATAGAGCGATCTGATCTCTGTATGGGTTGCTACCTCCAAAGATGTGGGGGTCTCTCCCACCACCCCATTGGCGAGAGAGGGGGAAAATTTGGCCCCCATTGCTGCCCCACATCTTTGGAGGTAGAAACTGCCATCAAAGGAAAAGAAATTATGTGTTAAAAGAAATTGTAACACTTCCAAGATGTAAGACTGTAAATCGATGTTGAGGTTAGTGTGCTGTTTTAGAGTGGTATCTACAGCTAATATAGCCAAGTCATGAGGTATCAAGGAATATAAACTGGATACATCACATGTAATCCAGGTAAATTCCTCTGACCATGTGAATGTATCCATCATGTTGAGAAGGTGTTTAGTGTCCCTTTAATAACTTGGAAGCTGTAGAACTAAGTCCTGCAATTGACCGTCCAACCATTCCCCAAGTCTCTCACAGAGAGACCCGATCCCAGAGACAATGGGTCTCCCTAAAACGGGGTCCAAGCCCTTATGGACCTTGGGGAGATGGTGGAATATAGGTGTGATGGGATAATCTGGAATAAGTTTCTCAGCTTTTTTTGTGGAAAAAGCACCGAGGGTTAAGCCCTTATTTATTAAAGTGTGAAGTTCTAATTTATATCTATTAGTAGGATCGCTTTTTAGAGACTGATAGGTGCAAAGATCATTAAGTTGTCTAAGGGCTTCATTCTTATAGGCTTCACTGTCTAATACGACTATTGCGCCTCCCTTGTCTGCGTTTCTAATCGTGATGGATGTATCATCTTTTTAGGATTTTAATGAAGCTCTTTCATGGGTGGTCAAATTGTCAAGGGACCTGGATATGGAGGATGAAGAAAGAAAGGAAAGAGGGATTCTTTTGACTCCTTCTTCGCTATATTCGTGTAAAGGGGTTTCATTCTCCATAGCCAGGTCCTCCAACTCCACAACAGCACATGACTCGCGAAAGGTAAGTGCAGAGTTGTCCGGACTAGGGTGTATAGTTAAATCGTGGTCATCAGACGATGTATCCACTGCATTATAAAAATGTCTTTTTAAAGTCAAATTACAGACAAACTTATTGACATTTAGAACAGTAACTGAATACAGCGGGAGCGAGCCTCCGGCGGCGCCCACAAGAAGAGTAGTCCAGCGACGTAGTTCTACGTCGCTGGACGCAATCAAACCACTTTGCCGCAGTTGCACCAATATGAGCGGTCGGCAAGTGGTTAAAGACGCGCTAAATTTAGAGGATGAGCCCCACCCACCGGGTAAGCGGACTTCCTTTGGGACCTGCAGAACCCAGAAGTCGGTTCAGGTGTTTCCCTCTCCCGCTGAGTTTCACAAAACCGTGAACAAACAATGGCGCAATTTAAAGCGCAATTTTGTGGTATCTAAGCGGTTTCAGTACCGTTATCCCTTTGCGTCTACGACGGATTCACGCTGGACTGTGGCCCCTAAGGTGGACCATACTGTATCCAGTTTAAATAAAGCCACTCTGATGCCCGCGGAGGATTTTCTGGTGTTCCGGGACCCGGTGGATAGGTGGGTGGAATCTCTTACCCGCCACTCCTATACGGTGGCAGGTCCCTTGATGAAACACGTGTTCGCCTCAGTAATGGTCTCTCAGGCTGTGGTGGAGTGGGCTAAGGTGCTAAGACGCACCCTTGTGGCTGATTTCGCCCCTCCGGCTACTTTGGAGATGGTGGACCAAATTATTCAGACTGTGACGCGGCCTTGGATGAGGCCCCTTTAGTCTCCCGCTTATCTGCGGTCGCAGTGACGATCCGTCGCATCGTGTGGTTGAAAAGCTTGTCAGCTGACCAGACTTCCAAGAAGACTGTGTCTGACATCCCTTATGCAGGGAATCGCCTTTGTGGGGACTCACTGGACGAATTGGTTAAGGGGGTCACTGGGGGTAAAAGCACACTGCTGCCCCAGGTGTCCAGGAGCAAGTCTTTCCGCGGTAAGCGGGGCCCTTCCTTTAACCACTTGCCTACAGTGCACTTTCACCCCCTTACTGCCCAGACCGATTTTCAGCTTTCAGCGCTCTCACACTTTGACTGAGAATTACTCAGTCATGCAACACTGTACCCATACAAAAATTGTGTCCTTTTTTTCACACAAATAGAGCTTTCTTTTGATGGTATTTGATCAATACTGGGTTTTTTATTTTTTGTGCTATAAATAAAAAAAATACTGAAAATATCGTGAAAAAACGCATTTATCTTTGTTTCTGTCATAAAATTTTGCAAATTAGTCATTTTTCTTCACAAATTTTGGCCAAAATGTATACTGCTACTTATCTTTGGTAAAAATAACCCAAGTAAGTGTATATTATTTGGTCTTTGTGAAAGTTATAGAGTCCACAAGCTATGGTGCGAATCATTGAAAATTGATCACACTTGATCACACCTGATGTACTGAAGGCCTATCTCATTTCTTGAGACACTAAAAAGTCAGGAAAGTACAAATACCCCCCAAATGACCCATTTTTGGAAAGTAGACATTCCAAGGTATTTAATAAGGGGCATGGTGAGTTTTTTGAAGTTGTAATTTTTTCCCACAATGCTTTGCAAAATGAAGATTTTTTTTTTTTTTTTTACAAATTGCCGTATTAACAGGTTATTTCTCTCACACAGCACATGTATACTTGCAACTACACCCCAAAACACATTCTACTACTCCTCCTGAGTATGGCGATACCACATGTGAGACTTTTTCACAGCCTGGCCACATACAGAGGCCTAACATCCAAGTAGCAGCGTCCGGCATTCTAGGAGCACAAATTACACATATAATTTCCTGACAACCTATCGCACTTTTGAAGGCCCTGGAGCACCAGGACAATGGAAACCCCCATAAAAGGACCCCATTTTGGAAAGCAAACAGCCCAACGTATAATTTTTGAGGCATAATGAGTCTTTTGAATATGTCATTTTTTTCCACAAGTTTTTGGAAAATGTGGAAAGAAAATGAAAACACATTTTTTTTTACACAAAGCTGTCCATTTATGCAATATTTCTAACACATAGCATGTACATAGCAAAAATTGCACCCCAAAATACATTCTGCTATTCCTCCTGAGTATGGCGATACCACATGTGTAACACTTTTTCACAGCCTGGCCACATACATAGGCCTAACATCCAAGTAGCGCTTTACACAAAGTTGTCCATTTATCCACTTTAAGACTGGGCCTATTTTTGACACTTGGTGTTTACAAGCTAAAATCATTTTTTTTTGCTAGAAAACTACTTGGAACCCCCAAACATATATTTTTTTTTAGCAGAGACCCTAGAGAATAAAATGGAGATCGTTGCAATATTTTTTATCACACCATATTTGCGCAGCAGTCTTCCAAATGCGATTTTTTTTTAAAAAAATTCACTTTTTTGAACGAAAAGATAAGAAAACAGTAAATTTAGCCCAATTTTTTCCATATTGTGAAAGATAATGTTACGCCGAGTAATTAGATACCCAACATGTCATGCTTCAAAATTGCGCATGCTCACAGAATGGCGCCAAACATTGGTACTTAACAATCCCCATAGGCAACATTTTAAAAATTTCTGAAGGTTACTAGCTTAGAGTTACAGAGGAGGTCTAGGGCTCAAATTATTGCTCTCGCTCTAACGATCGCGGCGATACCTCACATGTATGGTTTGAACACCGTTTACATATGTGGGCGGGACTTGTGCATGCGTTTGCTTCTGCGCGCGAGCTAACGGGGACAGGGCGCTTTAATTTTTTTTTTCCTATTTTTTTTATTTATTTATTTTTTTTTTTTTTACACAGTTTAAAAAAAAATGTTTTGATCATTTTTATTCCTATTACAAGGAATGTAAACATCCCTTGTAATAGAAATAGGCATGACAGGTCCTCTTTATTGTGAGATCTGGGGTCAAAAAGACCTCACACCTCACAACTACACTAAAAAAGAAAAAAAAAAAAGCGGCCCTTTAAACCAGTTGCTAGGCAACGTCTTTTGACATAGCTCCGTTCCTCCAAGACCATAGAGTCGAGTGAGGGCCATCTTGCCTCACTCGACTTCCTGTCTCTGAGGATCCGGGACTGGATAGTTTTCCCCGCTGCCGGCGGGTCCGGTAAGCTGGGAAAACGTCTGGGACGCGGCAGGAGGGGGGGGCACCTCTTCCCCTGCACCGTATGGGTAATTCCGTGGCGAATCCGCCACTGGGACCACCCTTATCTGAAAGCTGACTGCCCGCTGTTTCAAAAAATATCGGGGTTATGGGGGCTATCTGCTGCCATAACCCCAGTATTTAGCTTTTAATGGCCGACGCATATAGTCGTTAGGCGGTCAGTAAGTGATTGCATGTATATGGCAAACAGGTGACGATGACTGATGGGGTGACAGGTGAGGATGACTGATGGGGTGACAGGTGACGATGACTGATGGGGTGACAGGTGACAATGACTGATGGGGTGACAGGTGACAATGACTGATGGGGTGACAGGTGACGATGACTGATGGGGTGACAGGTGACGATGACTGATGGGGTGACAGTTGACGATGATTGATGAGGTGACAAGTGACGGTGATTGGGGTGACAGATGATAATCACTGACGGGGTGACATGTGACGATTGATGGGGTGACAAGTGACGATCACGGATGGGGTGTCAAGTGACGATGATTGATAGGGTGACAGATGACGATGACTGATGGGGTGACAGGTGACGGTGATTGATGGGGTGACAGGTGACGGGCGATGGTCACTGATGGGTGACAGGTGACGGGCGATGGTGCACGGCGGTACTGATGGCAGTCTCTGGTGACAGGTGCACTTTAGGCTACGTTCACATGTGAGCGCAGCGATCATGGGCAGAATCACTGCGATTCTGCCCGCGATCCAGAAATCATTGCAAATCGCGGGGCGCCTGTGCGTTGCCTGTGATTTGCAATAGCACCCCAAACGCTGTGCGATGTTGCTGCGATTTCCGCCTGCCGAATCCCGGTAACATCGCGCAAACAACGCATGACGCCCCAAAGAAGCTCTTGTACCTTTTTTGGGCGTCATGCGATGTTACCGCGATTCGGCAGGCGGAAATGGCGGCAACATCGCACAGCGTTTGGGGTGCTATTGCAAATCAGGGGCAACGCACAGGCGTCCCGCGATTTGCAATGATTTACGGATCGCGGGCAGAATCGCTGTGATTCTGCCCACGATCGCTGCGCTCACATGTGAACGTTATGGGTGTCAATTTCTGGGCACTGATGAGGTGACTGTTGGGTGACAGGTGACATTGGGGGGGGGGCTAAGGACTGTGTGGGGACCTTTATTTTCGTGATTTTACTTTGTTACATGTGTACAGTGCAGTAACTCACTATTTCTAGCTCTTCTCCCCTCATACTGAAAACTGTATGAGGAGAGAAGAGCTAGTAACAGTCAGTTACTGCTCTTTGTTTACATTTTGTGATCGGCTGTGAATGGATTCACAGCCGATCACATAGTAAACAGTCACTGTCAGTGACTGCTTACTACCGCCGGTGACAGCTGTGTTCCTACGGAACACAGTGCCACCGACATGACCGCGCTGCGCGCTCCCGATCGCGCATGCGCGGTCATCTCCCGGGCGCCTCCATTGTGATCGGCTGTGTCATTGGAACACAGCCGATCACGTGGGAAACAGCCACGCCCATTGGCTGTTTCCCCCCTGCCGGTGACGGGGGGTGTCCCGGGGACACCCCGACACCGGCAGTGCAGGGCGGCGCGCACGCGATCGCGAGCCTGCCCTGCTTAAAGTGCCGCCGTCATATGACGGCGGCCCAGGATAATGGTCGCACCGCTCCGCCGTCATATGACGGCGGGCGGGCGGCAAGCGGTTAAACCTAACCAAGGGTCCTTTTGTGCCTTCAAGGCACAAGACAAGGGCAAATCCTTCAAGGCCTCTGGTGGCCAGGAGAAGCCTTGGGCGGGCAAGCCTAAAGCCCCCCCACACTGGCACGGAGGCCCAGTCCGCCTTAACCAGAAGGGGTGCCCTCACCCGTTTCCGGGGTGGGGGGACGTCTGCGCAGTTTTCCTGGACCTTGGCTGGCCAAGATTCAGGACAGATGGGTTCAGGAACTCATTCGGTCAGGGTACAAGATCGAATTTCGATCGCCCCCAGCAGACAGATTCTTTCCCTTAAATCTTCATTTGACTGCAGATCGTCTTCAACAGGCGGTTCAGGATCTCCTCGCCCAGGGGGTGATAGTCCCGGTGCCACATCGGGACAGGTTTCGGGGTTTCTACTCGAATCTGTTCACGGTGCCCAGAAAGGAGGGCAAGGTGCGTCCAATTCTGGACTTAAAGTTTCTGAACCACTTTGTGCGGGTTCAAAAGTTCCGCATGGAATCCATCTGATCGGTGGTGGCCTCCCTGAGCCCGGGAGATTTCCTGGCTTCCATCAACCTCAAGGATGCGTATTTACACACCCCCATTTAGGAAGGTCATCAGAGGTACCTCCGATTCAAAATCGCGGAGGAGCACTATCAGTTCGTGGCGTTGCCTTTCGGTCTCACTTCGGTTCCAAGGGTGTTTACCAAAGTATTGGCTCCTGTCCTGGCCCTGTCACGGGCGCAGGGGATTGCAATCCTTGGATATCTGGACGATCTCCTGTTAAGGTCGAGCTCCAGTGCCACTCTGTTGCACGATCTGTCAACCACGGTTCAGATGCTCCAGGAGTTCAGGTGGACCATCAATTTTCAGAAGTCGACATTGTCTCCTTCTGTTCGCCTCCCTTACCTGGGGATGGTTCTGTACTCCGCCCAGGCGAAAGTCTTACTGCCGGAAGACAAACTCCGGACTCTACAGAACGAGGTCAGGTCCCTCAGGGACAACGAATCCTCATCGATCAGAACCTGCATGCGGTCCCTGGGATTGATGGTGTCAGCCTTCGAGGCGGTACCATTTGCACAGTTCCACACACAATCTCTGCAAGCGGAGATTATGGCCAGGTGGGACAGGCATCCTCAGTCCTTGGACAGGAGGATATCTTTGACCCACCAAGTCAGTGCGGATCTTCTGTGGTGGCTCCAGTCTCCGGCTCTGACGGAAGGGAAATCCTTCCGGCCGTTGTTATGGACGGTGATCACCACGGACGCCAGCCTGTCGGGCTGGGGTGGCGTTCTGGGCAATTTGTCTGCCCAGGGCACTTGGTCGGAGGACGAATCCTCTCTACCGATCAATGTTTTGGAACTAAGAGCAATCAGACTATGTTTGCTCCGTTGGTCAGATCGGCTTCGGGGCCGCCCTGTGCGTGTGCAGACGGACAACACAACTGTGGTGGCTTACATCAATAACCAAGGGGGCACCAGGAGTGCCCGGGCGGCCAAGGAAGTGGCCGAGATTCTGTCTTGGGCCGAGACGCAGGTCTCTGCGTTTTCGGCAGTTCACATTCCAGGTGTGGAGAACTGGCAGGCTGACTATCTGAGCCGTCAGACCCTGGACCAGGGGGAATGGTCCCTACACCCGGAGGTGTTTCAGATGCTGTGTGCGTGATGGGGATCCCCGGACGTGGATCTGTTCACGTCTCGTCTAAACAACAAGGTGGGAAGGTTCGTGGCAAGAACACGCGATCCTCTGGCAGACGCCTCGGACGCGCTGGTGGTGCCTTGGAATCGGTATCGCCTGATTTATGCCTCCCCCCCCCCCCCCCCCGATTCAGTTGTTGTCCAGGTTCCTTCGCAGGTTGATCTCGGAACCGAGGTTGGCGATTCTAGTGGCCCCAGACTGGCCGCGCCGGTCTTGGTACGCGGATATCATGCAACTGGTCATCGAGCCTCCTTGGCGGCTCCCACTACGAGACGATCTGCTGTCTCAGGGGCCGATCTTCCATCCTACATTACAGTCGCTGGCTTTAACGGCGTGGCTGTTGAAAGCCAGGTCTTGAGAGATTGGGGTCTCTCGTCGGCGGTCATTCCTACCTTACTCAAGGCAAGGAAGGCCTCCTCCGGTAGGATTTATTATCGTACCTGGAAGGCCTATTCTGTCCTGGTGCGAATTGCAGGGTTTCCATCCTCGCTCCTTTTCGGCGGCGAGGGTGTTGGCCTTTCTGCAATCTGGTGTGGACCAGTGTCTTGCACTGACTATCAAGGGTCAGTTATCTGCGCTGGCCATTCTTTTCTAGCACCACTTGGCGTCACACTCCTTGATCCGCACCTTTATTCAAGGGGTGCGTCATCTGGCTCCCCCTAGGAAGGGCACCCTTGCCTCCTTGGGACTTGAACCTGGTTTTGTCAGTTTTGCAACGTCCTCCATTTGAGAAAATACGGGCGATTCCTCTACCTGCGCTGTCACGGAAAGTTGCTTTTCTGGTGGCGATCACATCTGCTCGCAGAGTGTCAGAGTTGGCGGCTCTATCTTGCCGCTCTCCCTACCTGGTTGTTCATAGGGATAAGGTGGTCTTGCGACCTCATCAATCTTTCCTTCCAAAGGTGGCGTCTGATTTCCATCTCAATGAGGACATTGTCTTGCCTTCGCTGTGTGCGAATCCTAAGCATCCTAAGGAGTTTGCCTTGCATTCCTTGGATGTGGTCCGGGCGATCAGGGTTTACCTGTCGTCTACTAAATCCTTCAGAAAGTCGGATTCTCTTTTTGTCCTTCCTGGGGGGCCTGGGAAGGGTATGGCTGCGTCTGCGGCAATCATTTCTAAATGGATCAGACAGACGATTGTTCAAGCTTATTTGCTTAGGGAATGGGCTCCGCCCTTCCCTGTCACGGCACACTCTACCAGAGCGGTGCGTGCATCTTGGGCCTTCCGCCATCAGGCGTCGGTGTCCCAGGCGTGCAAAGCAGCGACCTGGTCATCAGTGCACACCTTTACAAAATTTTACAAACTTGATGTTTTGGCGTCGGCAGATGCCTCCTTTGACCACAAAGTGCCTTAGAGGAGACATTGCGTTTTTTAGCCTGTCCCCTCCTGTTGGGGTTTTTTTCCCTGGTTATTTTGCTTTCCTAGGTTTGTTCGCTTCTGTTGAGCTTTCCTGTTACCCAGTGTGTTACCTTTCTGGTTCAGATAAGGTTCTTTTCTCTGATTTGGGTGCTGCGTTGCCTTTGAGACGGTTACGTTTCCCACCCCTGACATCTACACTGCTTTGGGACATCCCAGTAGTGAAGACTGTATGAGTGGGCGGCGACTGTCAGAGGACGTAAGAGAAAATAGAATTTTTGTAAGGAACTTACCGTAAAATTATTTTCTTTGAGTCCTCTGACAGTCGCCGCCCCTCTTTTGGGGTTCATGGACTATCTACTGCTTGCTACCAAACTGTTGGGAATGCTGCTATTAGGGGGGTATTGGACCAGAGGGACAGCCCCCTATAGGTGTGTCTATGCAAAGTTTTTGTGAATGTTTCTATCAAAATCTTCTGCCTAGCTTACTCCTGTGGATAAGACCAATACCCAGTAGTGAAGACTGTATGAGTGGGCGGTGACTGTCGGAGGATTCAGAGAAAATAATTTTACGGTAAGTTCTTACAAAAAACAGAATTTTTGTAAAATCTTACCGTAAAATTCTTTTCTCTGAGTTCTCTGACAGTCGCCGACCACTCATTCAGTCGTCACCAATGGGTATTGACCTCTTATCCATAGGAGCAAGCTAGGCATAAGACTTGTTAAAAACAAAGTAATTTACATAGACACACCTATGGGGGCTGTCCCACTGGTCCAATACCCCCCTGCTATCAGCCATCCCAACTCAGTTTGGTAGCAAGCAGTTAAAGTCCACAGAACCCCAAATAGAGGGGCGGGGCGGCGACTGTCAGAGGACTCAGAGAAAGGAATTTTACGGTAAGATTTTACAAAAATTCAGTTTTCTCTTACGTCCTCTGACAGTCGCCGCCCACTCATTCAGTCTTCACCAATGGGATGTCCCAAAGCAGTGTAGACTTGAGGGGTGGGAAACGCAACCGTCACAAAGGCAACGCAGCACCCACGTCAGAGAAAGGTACCTTACGTGAACAGAAAGGTCTCCTTCTGGGCAACAGAAAAGCTCAACTGGAGCAACAACCCAGGAAAGCAAATAAACAAGGGGGAAACAAACCCAACAGCCAGTGACCCGCAAAACCAGGGTCCCCTTAAGGCACTGCCGCACACAGAACTTTGCGACCAAAGGAGGCATCTGCCAATGCCAGAACATCCAGTTTATAGAACTTTGAAAAGGTGTGCACTGACGACCAAGTCGCAGCCTTGCACACCTGGGCCACCGAAGCCTGATGCCGGAAGGCCCAGGACGCACTCACCGCTCTGGTAGAGTGCGCCTTGACAGGGAAGGGCGCACTCTTCCCGTCTGTCTGATGCATTTTGAAATGGTCGCCGCAGACGCAGCCGTACCCTTCCGAGGTCCCTCAGGAAGGACAAAAAGAGAATCCGACTTCCGAAAGGATTCAGTGGCCGACAGGTAAACCCTGATCGCCCTGACGACATCCAAGGAATGTAAGGCAAACTCCTTAGGATGTTTAGGATTCGCACAAAGCGAAGGCAGAACAATGTCCTCATTAAGGTGAAAATCAGAAACCACCTTTGGAAGAAAGGACTGGTTAGGTCGCAAGACCACCTCATCCCTATGAACCACCAGGTAAAGGGAGCGGCAAGACAAAGCCGCCGATTCCGACCCTTTGCGTGCTGAAGTGATCGCTACTAGAAAAGCAACCTTTTTCTACAGCAGAGGCAAAGAAATTTCCCTGATGTTTTCAAAGGGAGGACGTTGCAAAACGGAAAGAACTAAGTTAAAGTCCCAAGGAGGTAGAGGCGCCCTCCGAGGAGGGGCCAAGTGACGCACACCTTGAATAAAGGTGCGAATCAAAGAGTCAGAGGCCAAGGGGCGCTGAAAAAGGACGGCCAGTGCAGACAGCTGGCCCTTAATCGTGGTCAACGCCAGGCGCTGATCCACACCAGTTTGTAGGAAGGCCAACACCCTCGCCACCGAGTAGTCACGAGGTGGGAAGCCTCTGGATTCACACCAGGTAAAATAAGCCTTCCAAGTACGGTAATAGATCTTACCGGATGAGGCTTTCCTAGCCATGAGCAAAGTAGGAATGACCTCAGATGAGAGACCCCAGATAAGAGCCATGCCGTTAAAGCCAGCGACCGTAAAGCAGGATGGAAGATCGGTCCCTGAGACAGTAGATCGTCTCGTAACGGTAGCCGCCATGGAGGCTCGACGGCCAGTTGAATGATGTCCGCGTACCAGGACCGGCGTGGCCAGTCCGGGGCCACCAGAATCACCAACTTCGGTTCTGAGACCAACCTGCGCAGGAACCTGGACAATAACTGAATCGGAGGAAAGGCATATATCAGACGATACCGATGCCAAGGCACCACCAGCGCACCCGAGGCATCTGCCAGCGGATCGCGCGTTCTTGCCACGAACCTTCCCACCTTGTTGTTTAGCCGAGACGCGAACAGGTCCACATCCGAGGATCCCCATTTTGCACACAGCATCTGAAACACCTTCGGGTGCAGGGATTATTCCCCCTGGTCCAGGGTCTGGCGGCTCAGATAATCGGCCTGCCAGCTCTCCACACCCGGAATGTGAACTGCCAAAATCGCCGGGACGTGAGTCTCGGCCCAAGACAGAATTCTGGTCACTTCCTGGGCCGCCCGGGCACTCCTGGTGCCCCCTTGGTGATTGATGTAAGCCTTCGCAGTGGCGTTGTCCGTCTGCACCCGTACAGGGCGGCCCTGAAGACGATCCGACCAATGGATCAGGCACAGCCTGATCGCTCGCAATTCCAAGATGTTTATCGGTAGGGAGGATTCCTCCACCGATCAAGTGCCCTGGGCAGACAGGTTGCCCACAACGCCACCCCAGCCCGACAGGCTGTCATCCATGGTAATCACAGTCCACAGCAACGGCCGGAAGGATTTCCCCTCCGCCACCACCGGAGACCGGAGCCACCACAGAAGATCCACTCTGGTTTGGCGACCCAGAGATACCCTCAGGTCCAAGGACTGGGGGAGCCTGTCCCACCTGGCGAGTATCTCCGCCTGGAGAGACCGCGTGTGAAACTGCGCAAACGGTATTGCCTCAAAGGCCGACACCATCAACCCCAGGGATCGCATACAGGTCCTGGGTGACGAGGACTCATTGTCCCTGAGGGACTTGACCTCGTCCTGCAGGGTCCGGAGCTTGTCCTCCGGCAGAAACACCTTTGCTTGGGCGGAGTCCAGGACCATCCCCAGATACGGGAGACGAACCGAAGGAGTCAAAGTCGACTTCTGAGTGTTGATGGTCCATCCGAACTCCTGGAGCGTCTGAACCGTAGTGGCCGATCACGCAGCAGGCTCTGACTGGCACTCAATCTTAACAGGAGATCGTCCAGATATCCCAAGACTGCAATGCCCTGTGCCCGTAACAGGCCCAGAACAGGAGCCAGCACTTTGGTAAACACCCTTGGAGCCGAAGCGAGACCGAAAGGTAACGTCACCTCTGAAGACCCTTGAATATGGGGATGTGTAAATATGCATCCTTTAGGTCGATAGAAGCCAGCAAATCTGGGACTCAAGGAGGCCACCCCCGAATGGAGGGATTCCATGCAGAATTTTTGAACGCGCACAAAGCAGTTCAGAGCTTTTAAGTCCAGAATCTGCACACCTTGCCCTCCTTTCTGGGCACAGTGAACAGATTTGAAAAAAAAAACGAAATCTGTCCCGATGAGGCACCAGGAAGACAACCCCCTGGGCGAGGAGATCCTGCACCGCCCGATTAAGATCGAGCAACCGATCTGGGATCAAATGAAGATTTGAGGGAAAGAATCTGTCCGCCAGCCGCGAAAGGAATTCGATCTTGTAGCCCGATCAAATGATTTCCTGAACCCACCTGTCCGGAATCCAGAGCAAGGTTGGAGGAAACCGCGCAGACGTCCCCCCCCCCACCCCCGAAACGGGTGAGGGCGCCCCTTCAGGCAGTGGCGGACTGAGCCGCCGCACCAGCCTGGGCAGCCTTTGGCTTGCCCGCCCAGGGCTTTCTCTTGCCACCCTGGCCCTTGAAGGGTTTTCCCTTGTCCTGCGCCTTGAAGGCACTTAAAGGACCCCTGATTTTCTTTAAAGGAAGGGCCCCGCTTACCACGGAAGAACTTACCCTTAGGATTTTGGGGCAGCAGAGTGCTCTTGCCCCCAGTGACACCTTTTAACCAATTCATCCAGGGAATCCCCAAAAAGACGATTCCCCGCATAAGGGATGTCAGACACCGTCTTCCTGGAAGTCTGGTCAGCCGACCAGCTCTTTAACCAAATCAAGCCACAGTTAAGTACTGCGACCCCCGATAGGCGAGCCGCCAATGGGGCCTCATCCAAGGCCGCATCACACAGATACATGACCCCATGGTAAATCTGGTCCACCATCTCCAAGGTAGTAGGAGGGGCTGAATCAGTCACGAGGGTGCGTTTGAGCACCTTAGTCCAATCTGCCACAGCCTGAGCCGCCATGACTGAGGCGAAAATAGGTTTCAGCATGGAACCCGCCACCATATAGGAATGGCGGGCAAGGGATTCCAGCCTCCTATCCGTAGGGTCCCGGAACACCGGGGAATCCTCGGTGGGTACCAGAGTGGCCCTGTTCAACCTAGACACAGTGTGATCCACTCTAGGAGCCACAGTCCATCGCAAATCCGTAGGAGACGCAAAAGGGTAACGGACTTCAAACCGTTTAGGCACCACAAAATTGGGCTTCAAATTGCGCCATTGTTCATTCACAGTTTCGTGGAACTCAGCGGGACAAGGGAACACCTGCGCCGCCTTACGGGACCTGCGGGTACCAAAAGAGGGCCGCTTGCCCTAGGGATTGGGCTCATCCTCTAAATGTAGTGTATCCTTAATAGCAGTAATCAGCGCAGCCATAGCTGCGCGTTCATCGGCCGTCCCAGAGGGGGAATCATTCCCCTCCTCATCCTCCCCCCTCCCCATCAGACTGGGAAGAACGAGACCCCTCAAGGGGCACACTGTCTAAGGCAACCATATCGGAATGAGAAGAAAGAGAAAGCCTAGGCCTCTTCTTAGTAATCCCGTTCAGCCATCAAAAGATCCACTTTGAATGCTAAATTCGCAAGTGCAGCAGTCAGAGCAGGCAGCGCAGAAGATCCTGAGGAACCTGAATTATCCACTAAGGCTGGGGGAAATTTGCTGTCCTGGGACTCCATCAGGAAAACTTTTTTTTTCAAGGTACTGGCCCTTTAAGCGCACAGCGATCCCACCGCAGTACACCGCTATGAAGGACTATACAAGCAGACCCCGCAAGTAGGAATGATCTGACAGCCAGAGATATTCCCCACAAAAAACAGCAAAGACAGACCCCACAAGTGTTACCACACGCCAGCCAATCTCCACTGCAAAGAAAAAGGAAGTGATGTCACTGCATGAGGCTGAACTAGGAAAACAGGCTAAGGAAAAAATGGTTGCCCATAGAAAGTAACGGGAGGCTCCGGGAAAATGGCTGCCGACACAGAAAAACACATTGCCACACACAAGATGGCGCCGTAAGGCGCCAAAACACACTACATTCATTGCTGCAGAAGTGCCCACAGTGAAGCCAGCAGCACGCCCACACCTAAAATGGTGGACCGGCGTTTTTTTAACCCGCAGCGGTCGCCACACGTCTGCACCTCCAGCCACATACACAGTGTCACTCAGGAGAGGGACCCCCACAAACCCCCCACATAGCGATCCCGCTGCGATAGAGCCCCCGCAGGGACCGGGAGTAAGGGAGTCCCAAACAGAGACATCTTTTATATGAAATTCTCCAAAAAGAAAAATATAAAAATCAAATTTAACATTTTAGGCCAATTTGTTTCCTGCTACATAATTTTGGTAAAAAAAAAATCGCAATAAACTTATTTGATTGGGTTGCGCATTGCGTTTACGGGAAAGATTTTTTTTTGCGGAACTGCGACTTTGCAGCGGACAGATCGGACCCCTAACTTGACATTTTTGACACTTTTGGGGGTACCAGTGACATTACTACAGTAATCAGTGCTAAACATATGCTCTGTTACTGTAAAAATGACACTGGCAGGGAAGGGGTTAACAGTATGTGTGATCAAGGGGTTAAGTGTCCCTAGGGGCGTGAGTCTAACTGTCGGGTGTGGCTTGTGAAGTAATCAGTGGCGCGCTCGTCCCCTGGAGTCTCCTGAGCAAGCGACGTAGTAGAATGTTGCTTTGCCCAGCAGCGGCTGCCTGCCGCAGTAAAACTGCGGTGGGCGGTCGTTATGTGGTTAATGTACAATGCAGCATGGATTATTAGGCCTGTATTGTAAGTGATGAAGCCAAGGAACTGCCCACAGCCTGAAGTGTCAGGGAAAAGAAGAGAAAGGAATAAGGTGGGTATCATAGCCTCTTCCTCAATATTTTAGGCTTAAAGTGGAAGTTCAGGCAAACCTAACTCTAAACCTGCTCTCTGCCACATTCTAAACCTAACCTATCAAACCCTGTAAAGCAAAAATCGCCGTACCTACCTATTCTGCAGCCAATCTAGTCCAGTCCCAGCATCAGCTGTCAGCAGCGGCTTCAGTGTGGAGGCAGGTGCAGGAGAGGCAGACAACGGAAGCCACATAGTAAATCTATGGGTGAAATCACTTAATAGCCATTTCAAAGATGTTGTCGATCCTCTTCTGTACGCAGCTTCCACTGCTGGAGACCGGACTGGATCGGCTGCAGAATAGGTAGGTACGGCGATTTTTGCTTTACAGGGTTTGATAGGTTAGGTTTAGAATGTGGCAGAGAGCAAGTTTAGTGTTCGTTTTTGCCTGGACATACACTTTAAAGTGTAACTAAAGGCAAAACTGTTTTTTTTTTCTTCTTTATTTTTACAACCCTAATTCCAAAATAAGTCGATGTGTAAAATCTGCATAAAAACAGAATGCAATTATTTGCAAATCTCATAAACTCATGTTTATGACAACTCATAAATATCAATATAAAATGTTTAAAACAAGAAAACGTGCCACTTTAGGAAAAAAGATCATTTTGACATTGAAGGAAGCAACCCATCTAGCAAGTTGGGACAGGGCAACAAAAAGCTGGCAAAGTAATTGGTACTAACAAATCAGACCCGGAAGAACATTTTGCAACTAATTAGGTTAATGTGCAACAGGTCAGTAACATAACTGGGTATAAAAAGAGCATCTTAGAGCATTTCAGAAGTTAAGATGGGCAGAGGTTGCCCGCAACAGACCCAGAACAGGCGCCAACACTTTGGTAAAGACCCTTGGAGCCGAAGCGAGACCGAAAGGCCAACATTTTGGAATTAAGAGCGATCAGGATGTGCTTGATCCATTGGTCGGATCGTCTTCAGGGCCACCCTGTGCGGGTGCAGACGGACAATGCTACTACGGTGGCGTACATCAACCACCAAGGGGGCACCAGGAGGGCTCGGGCGGCCCAGGAAGTGACCAGTATTCTGTCTTGGGCCGAGACTCTTGTCTCGGCGATATCGGCAGTGCACATTCTGGGTGTGGAGAACTGGCAGGCAGATTATCTGAGATGCCAGACCCTGGACCAGGGGGAATGGTCCCTGCACCCGGAGGTATTTCAAATGCTGTGTGCGAAGTGGGAATCCCCGGATGTGGATCTGTTCGCGTGGCGGCTAAACCGCAAGGTGGAAAGGTTCGTGGCAAGAACGCGCGATCCTCTGGCAGATGCCTCGGACGAGTTGGTGGTGCCTTTGAATCAGTACCGTCTGATTTATGCCTTTCCTCCAATTCAGTTCTTGTCCAGGTTCCTTCGCAGGTTGGCCTCTGAACAAACACTGGTGATTCTGGTAGCGCCGGACTGGCCTCGCCGGTCCTGGTACGCGGACATCGTTCACCTGGCCGTAGAGCCTCCGTGGAGGCTGCCAATGCGGGAAGATCTGCTGTCTCAGGGACCGATCTTCCATCCTGCTTTACAGTCGCTGGCTTTAACGGCATGGCTGTTGAAAGCCAGGTCTGAGAGACAGGGGTCTCTCGTCGGCGGTCATTCCTACCCTACTCCAAGGCTAGGAAGGCCTCGTCCGGTAAGATTTATTATCGTACCTGGATGGCTTATTTCACCTGGTGTGAATCACAGGGTTTCCATCCTCGCTCCTTTTCGGTGGCGAGGTTGTTAGCCTTCCTGCAATCTGGTGTGGACCAGCGTCTTGCGCTGACCACTATTAAGGGTCAGTTATCTGTGCTGGCCATTCTTTTCCAGCGCCCATTGACGTCAGATTCCTTGATCCGCACCTTTATTCAAGGGGTGTGTCATCTGGCTCCCCCTAGGAGGGCACCCTTGCCTCCTTGGGACTTAAATTTGGTTCTGTCCGTTTTGCAACGTCCTCCATTTGAGAACATCCAGGAGATTCCTCTGCCTGCGCTGTTACGGAAGGTCGCCTTTCTGGTGGCGATCACATCTGCTCGCAGAGTGTCAGAGTTGGCGGCCCTGTCTTGCCGCTCCCCCTATCTGGTTGTTCATAGGGATAAGGTGGTCTTGCGACCTCATCAATCTTGCTTCCAACGGTGGTGTCCAATTTTCATCTCAACAAGGACATTGTCTTGCCTTCGCTGTGTGTGAATCCTAAGCATACTACAGAGTTTTAAAATAGTGACGTGTGACGATTGGTGTTGGCGCTACCTTAGAAAAAATAAAAAAAATCATATACAGTGCCCCTAATGGCGTGAATGGGGGTATAAGGTTTAGTGACCCACAAATTGTGAAGTGTTGCCAAATAAGTAAGTGAAGGTCTTAAAATAAAAATATGGGAACGAGGTGTTTATTCACAAATATCCAAACACAAATCAATAAACCATAGAATAAATAAACGGATGCCGTGAAATTGTTAACCCGCAACCACAAGTGTGTGAACAGGTTACAAATATCTGATATATGTGCCACACAAAATGTGATTAAATGGTGAAAAGATGTTAATAGGTAAAGTCCACGAGTGGCCACTGGGTGGCGTTTGTGATGATACAACCTGTATGATGGTATGTAGGGGGGTTCCTCTTCGTTGTACGTACTGATAAGCGTATTTGATGAAATATGGCCGTTCCCTTGCACATCCAAAAATGAAGCTAGTGGAAGAGCAACATGGCTTCCGGAGAGGGAGTAGCAAGATGGCGGTGTTGTTCCGTCCCCTCCGTTGCTTGGATACGGGCGGCTATAAGAAGTCCGGGAGTGCGCTTAGTTGACGCCGATCCAGTTGACGTCATTGTGATGAAACGCGTAGGGCAGAGTCTCTGACGTCAAACGTCACTTCCGGTCACTCTTTCTTTATCATACTACAGAATTTGCCTTGCATTCCTTGGATGTAGTCCGGGCGATCAGGCTGTACCTGTCGTCTACTGAATCCTTCAGAAAGTCGGATTCTCTTTATGTCCTTCCTGAGGGACCTCGGAAGGGTATGGCTGCGTCTGCGGCAACCATTTCTAAATGGATCAGACAAACGATTGTACAGGCTTATTCGCTTAGGGAACGGGTTCCGCCCTTCTCTGTCACGGCGCACTCTACCAGAGCGGTGTGTGCGTCTTAGGCCTTCCGCCATCAGGCGTCGGTGTCCCAGGTGTGCAAAGCGGCGACCTGGTCATCAGTGCACACCTTTACAAAATTTTACAAACTTGATGTTTTGGCATCGACAGATGCCTCCTTTGGCCGAAAAGTTCTGAGTGCGGCAGTGCCTTAGGGGAGATATGGCGTTTTTTCGCCTGTCCCCTCCTGTTGGGGTTTTTTACCCCTTGGTTATTTGGCTTTCCTGGGTTTGTTCGCTCCTGTTGAGCTTTCCTGTTAAGCAGTGTTTTACTTTTCTGGTTCAGATAAGGTTCTTTTCTCTGAAATGGGTGCTGCGTTGCCTTTTAGACTGTTACGTTTCCCACCCCTCACATCTACACTGCTTTGGAACATCCCAGTAGTGAAGACTGTATGAGTGGGCGGCGACTGTCAGAGGACTGAGAAAATAATTTTACGGTAAGTTCTTAGAAAAATTCTATTTCATTTTAACAAGCAGACACAAATACATTTAACCCACAAAGAACCCCAGCAGTGAAAAATGATAGTAAGTAAAAAAAACAAAATGTCCCTCCTTTATCAATCATTTTAGTCATACCATATATAATAGCATGATCTTAACCTGCCATTACCAATAATCAAATTATCCTTTGTGGCTATACACAAGGGTTCCTATTGACCCCGTCTGACTATAAATAGGAGAAAAAAGGTATCATATAAGGGTACACTAACCAGGGCTCCCATGTTTTATAGATATTTTGAAGATTTTTCCTATTCTTGTATATTTGCTCTCTCAATAGAGCATCATTTACTTGAAATCTCCAATCCTCCAAAGAAGGCGGGATAGGAGATAACCACTTCGCTGCTATGCTTTTCCGTGCAATAAATAACCTATTTAGTAATGTTTCCACCATAATGTGTCATCTGGAAAACCACTCAGAAGACGTATTTTAGGTTCCATTAAAATCTGAATTCCGATTACTCTTTATTATGTTAACCAAATCACCCCAATACCTAAATAGCTTTGGACATCTCCAAAACATATGTAGATCAGCCGATTATTTGTCGGCATCTTGGGCAGTCCGAAGACTCCAGTCTGCCCCATCGAAAACAGCTTAATAGGTGTGTGATAGTTGTTTATAATATATAGAACATGTGTCAATTGCTATGTTGGTACTAAAGAAATTGTCAATATTTTTTGTAGAATATCTTGCCATTCCTCATCGGAGATATCCCCCAGAACCCCCTCCCACCCCTCCTACCCTACTCCATCTTTTTTTTTTTTTTTAATTTAAATTTTTTAGGCATAACAGACAAATTACAATAATAGAGCAATTGCATACAATCATTGTACAAACATTTTCACTCTTGTAGGGGACAAACCGAACTGGGGATGGGCAAAGCAGGTGGGGTGGGGGGGGGATGCACGGTCAGAACTCTATGACCTAGGACGGGTGAGGGTCGTTGGGGGAGCGTTCTTGAATGAATCTCAAAGTAAATGTGAAATCGTCCACAGACGGGTCTGAGACCTGTGAGGTAAAGATGAGGTAGGAGGTCCATTTGCGAAGAAATTACTTTTGTTTAGAGGGGGCTGTGAAGTCCGTGTTGAGGCGATCAATGGAGAGAAGTGTGGAAAGCTCTGATCTCACCCGGGAAACTGAAGGAGGGGTCGTGGAAATCCAATTGGCAAGGATTGCCCGTCTGGCTATGAGAAGGCAGGTAAGGATCCACAGACGATGTATCATGGCAGAGGTGCTTGACCATTTTTGTAGAGGTTTGTCCCAATATCCGAACAGAAGTAGTAGAGGGTCTTTAAGTATCAGGAGGTGTGTCACATCCTTGATGAAAGATAAGACTTGATCCCAGAACAGAGAAATGGAGGGGCAGGACCAAAACTTGTGGCAAAGGGAAGGTCTTTCAGCAGAACACAGGACATTTGTGAGCATCAGGAACCGTTTTATCGGAGAGGAATGGGATATGTGCCCGGTGGAAGATTTTTATCTGTGTCTCTTTCCAAGTGGCATTTGGGGGTGAGTCCGAGGGAAGTGCGGAGACCACTGATCATATTGGGTAATGTGTCTTCAACAGGGAAATCCTTGAGCCAGTTGGAGGCAGTAGGGGTGAAAAGGCTGGGGGACACGTCTTCAGAAGAGGTTTGTAGATGCCCGAAATTGTGAAGTTGGCAGAGCCCAATAGGCTATCAATGATGGATGGCCGGAACCTATCCACCTTTTTACCGGCTGCAGTGATAAGGAAGTGGTGGCATTGGGCCAAGTAAAAGGAGTCAGGACCCTGGAGGTCATATCTGGTCATAATGGTGTGTTTGGGATAGGGGATGCCAGACTGCAGATCGCACAAGTGTGCAAAGTTTACCAGACCCTTCCATTCCCGGGTCTGGTAAACGAGGCCTGGGGGAAAATTAGGGTTACCACGGATCGGGAGAAATTTGGAAAAGTAAAGGGGTAGCTTTAGGAGTTTACGTACTTCCCTCCACGCAATAGCTGTATCCCTAATGAGTAGGTTGTGACGGAGCTCGGGGCGCAGTTGGTCCCACTTGACATGCAGGAGAGACGACAGGGAGAAAGGGCTGGACATCTGGTACTCAAGATCGTAGTGGGAATAATGATGAGAGGTCGGAGATATCCAGTCCAGGGCCACTCTGAGCAGACATGGCAAGTTATACAGTCTCAGGTCAGGGAAATTAATACCTGTGTCGCTCCTGGGGAGAGTTAATTTTTTCGTAGAAATTCGGGGCCTCTTCCCCCGCCAAAGGAAACAGGAAAAGGCCCGATTGATATCTTGCGCGTCCTTATGCCTAATCAGCAGGGGGAGAGTCTGAAGAAAGTACAGTAAACGAGCGAAGCTAACCATTTTAATTCGGTGGCATCTCCCCAAAAGCTACAGCGGCAGTTCCATCCAATTTTCCAGTACTCTCTTCATTTTGCAGAATAAAGGGGGATAGTTCAATGTATAGATAGAGGACGGGGTCCTCCCTATTTTAATACCTCGGTATGTAATATGTGTAGACGCGATCATGAACGGGGAGTATTTTTCCCAGGAGTGGGATACGTTTCCCCCCAGAGGGAGTATCTCACTTTTGGAATAATTAATTTTCAGACCCGAACATCGTTTAAAGCTGTCAAAAGTGGAGACGATCGCTGGTATATTGGCGGAGGGGTTGGAAGTAAATAGCAGGACATCATCAGCGAATAGGGATAAGCGCAGCTCCTGCCTACTCCATTTTAATATCTTGTGTCCTATGTTGTAATTTATCATATAAAGAAGAGATGAGGCCTTTTTTCTTATTCCGCTCACTAAAAGTGACATTATTACCATGGGTCTTGGAGTAATTTCTTAATTTTTTTAATTGAGTTTGAAGTGCGTGTCGTATCTGTAAATACTTGAAAAAAGCCCTGGCAAGGGATCGAATATGTCTCCTGCAAATTTTCAAATGACTTTAATGACCATCAAATGACCATTCAAATGACCATCTGTATACATCTGTGAAATAAACTGGAGCCACCGCCCCCCGATGTCATTTATCAAAGTTCAGGATCTTTTTTTTTTTTTTTTCAAATTCTTTAGTTATAAGTGCAGCAAAGAAAGACTTCTATAGTCAGGAATATACTGGAGAGTTTAATAAAAGACCACATAGATGAGTTCTTTCTGGAAAAATATTTTAAGCAACAGACAGCATGGATTCATGAAAGACAGAAGTTGTCAAACAAACCTGATTTCTTTTTATGAGGAGGTAAGTAAAACCTTGGACAGAGGGGTGGCTGTGAACGTAGGATACTTTGGATTTTGCAAATACAGTTCCCCACACACGGCTAATGTGTAAGGTAAAGTCTACTGGCTTGGAAAGATTGCTTTGTAATTGGATAGAAAATTGGCTAAAAGATAGAATTCAGAGAGTAGTGGTTAATGATTCTTACTCTGAATGGTCTAAGGTTATCAGTGGTGTACCCCAAGGTTCAGTGTTGGGACCCTTACTTTTTAATATCTTTATAAATGATATAGGGTCTGGGATTAAAAGTACCATTTCAGTCTTTGCAAATGACACCTTTGCAATGGAATAACTTCCTTACAGGATGTCTCCAACTTACAAGTGGATCTCAATGCACTGTAGTTGGGCAACTATGTGGCAAATGAGGTTTAATGTTGATAAATTTAAAGTTATCATTTTGCCCCTGTACAAATCATTAGTAAGACCTCATCTGGAATATGCAGTTTAGTTTTGGGCACCAGTTCTTAAAAAGGATATTGGGGAACTGGAGAAAGTGCAGAGAAGGGCAACTGTTGGAAGAATGGGCTGAGTCAGGAATCTTTCACTAAATGTAGCCGTAATAATATATATATATATATATATATATATATATATATATATATATATATATGTGAACCTAGAAATTTAGATAGAAGTAATACTTTATATAAATCACAGTAGTTAGAGTGATGCTTTATGATGAACCTATTTCTAGTGAATGTTCTTGTTAGAGGCCCCCATCCCCCCCACCTGCATGAAAGGGGAGTTTGTGTTTCTACAGAAGGAAGACCTTGAGAGATAACAGGACAAGGCTTCCATATGGAGAATACAGCGGGCCATGACCAAACCTGTTTGTACCAGTGAGATTGCAAACAGCCCCACATATGAGCCAGTTACGTGATTAAATCTCTTAATTAACTGTTAATTTACCAGAAGAAGAAGTGGACATTGATTGGATGAATTATACTATTACACCTCAGACCAGCCCAGAACACACCTATACTTCATACATATTCATTACTGTAAAAAGTTCATGTTGTACTGTCTTTGTAGATTTTGACATGACGCAGATTTGCTCGGTCTGAACTCTGTACTTATTTTTATGCGCATGAAAATTAAATGGATCTACCTTGTTTTCCAAATTGCCGGTATTCCGTATTGAGTTCTTTAAATAAGAAACTCACATTTTTATGGTCCTTCGAGGCCGGAAGCCACTACTGGACTGACAATCCCACTTTTGACGGCTACAACGAGACTTAAGTCGAAACGCTGAAGTCAACTAAAAGTCCTCCGGTTTGAATTAGCTGTAAAAAGAGGCCAGTCATTTATCAGTGGGCAATAGTCGTCCAGAGTCGGTTTCCCAGAAGACAGGTGAGGAAGAACAAGGGGATTCGGTAAGTGACTAAATTTATATTTCCCATTGGGATAGTTCAGTGACAAGAATATGTTGTATTCTGGTAGGACAAGGTGACCAAATACTGTATCTTGGTAGGTTGTTGTGACCAAGAAGTATATTGGTAGGACAAAGTGACCAGGAGATATATTTTGTGACTGGCTATTTAGTCCGCATACTGTATCTTGGTAGTTTTGTGACCAAGAGGTGTGTAGTGACTGGTCAGGGTAAGGACTGACTGTATAATAAATCCTTTCCGTGCACGTTAAATATTTGAAAGTTTAGGAATGGGAAATATAAATTGTTGTCTAAGCAAGGATCCTGAATGCAATGATGAAAATATATGTGAACGTAACTAGGGACAGAGAGGAGTAGAGTGTTTTATAGACAAGTCTTATCTCCCCACGGTAAATGTATGTAGCAGACAAGGTAAAAGAGGTAGTTGAATTTCTAAAAAAAAAAAGGAGGGGCTTTGTGAAGGTTTAGAAGGAAGCAGGATTGGATACTAATGATGCTATGAAATCACTTTTTATCCAAACCTTTATGACAAATCTGCAGGTAGAATGTGGATTAATGGTTAAGCAGGTGATTTCTGTCTCACCATGACAGTGGGAGGATTTGGAATGTTTGAGTTTTTGTTGACGCAGAAGGAACCAGATCTGTTTCTAGAAGTTCCCCAAGATCTGTATAGTTGGGTTTGAATAAGAGGTGGTGATCGTTACTCAGTATGATTGGTGATGTATAATCGATATATAATGTAATGAACACACTATGAAGGTTATTGTGAATGAGTTTTAACCATGGTAAATTGACAACTTTTTAAATCAAGAGAAAACTTTATTGAAAAGTTCAAACAGATACAAAACAATACAACAGAGTCCAGAGCACACCCGCAATGCCCACAAGTATTTATAGACAACATACAGCATTAGCATAGCCACAACTCAAGTAATGCAACCTACCCATCACAAAAATAGAGGAACAGGCGTTTAGCCGCCCCACCCCCCCTCAATGAGCACAAATGCGGAGGTTCGAATGGAAACAGAATTCAGCATGACCGGCCCTCCAAAACTCATACCACCCCAGCTATAAGATTATTAAGGACCAGGTCCACCGGGGCCAGGCCCGGGACAGCCAACCACGGGGCCCATAGTGCTTCAAATTTTCCAGGGTTACCCCTAAGTTGGTATATATATTTTTCTAAACGTAGCGTGTCACCCATTGCGGCAATCCACTCTTTAACCAAAGGTGCCCTCGGGGAAATCCAGTGCCGTAAAATCAGCTTTCTCGCCTGAAACAGTGCCCGGCCAATGGCCTGCAGAGCCAGCGGCGGGGCCTGAACAACACTCAGGATGCCCAGCAAGCACACTTTGGGATCCTCCGGCACCCGAACCCCGAAGGCCCCCGATATTGTCCCAAGCACCTCCCTCCAATACATGTGAAGCTTGGGGCACCGCCACAGGAGATGTACCAAGTCCCCATGATCCCTTATGCACCTACCACACAGAGGAGAATCCCTCCTACCCATCCTATGTAGCCTAACCGGAGTGTAATGGGTTCTGTAAACAATATACAGTTGTGACAGTCGCTGAGCCACGTTAAGGGAGCTAAGCTGTATAGCCTGCAGGGCCTCCTCCCACTGCTCATCCTCAAAAACTCCCACGTCCCTCTCCCAATGGGGAACCATGCGGAGCGGATGACGATCCATAAAGGACCCCATCAACAGGGAGTAACAGTGTGAGATAAATCCCTTAAATTCACTGACCATAGACATAAAGTGAAATATTGGTGCAGGCGACTGAACCCATATATCCTCCCCCACCTGGGCCCTGACAGCATGAGATAGCTGGAAGTAATAGAACTGCATGGACCGAGGCAGATGAAAAGCCTCCCTCAGTGCATCAAAAGAATGGAGCACCCCATCGCGGAACACATGTTTCAAATGGGAAACGCCAAACCCCAGCCATTTAGCGCCGTACGGCAGCGCAGCCAGCTCTGGGTATCTGGCATTTGCCCAAATAGGGCTAAAGGCCGTATAACCCACCACCTGCTGTAGCTGGCGAGCCTTGTTGCAGATTTTTTGCATGAGGACATACGTCGGAAACCGTTTGCTAGATTTTCCCAGCCTGAGCGATTCCAAATGAGACGCCAACTCCCCCCGGCCCACTGTATGGGTCAAAAGACCCGCCACGGACCCCTCCTCCCCCTCACTCATGGCCCGGGCAATATGTTGGAGTTGCGAAGCTAAGTAGTACAGCCAGGGATTGGGCACCGCCAGACCCCCCAACTCCTTGGGACGCTGAAGGTGTTCTAACTTGATTCTGGGGTTTTTAGAGAGCCACAGGAGAGATCGAAAAATGGTATTGACAATTCTAAACACTCGCAGAGGGACAACCACCGGCGAATTGTGAAGAGCATACAGTAGCTGGGGCATAAGTATCATTTTTATAAGATTGGCCCGGCCCACCAAAGACATGCGCAGCCTGGACCACACCTTGACTTTATCCCTGAACCGAGCGAGAAGGGGGGCTATATTAAGGCGAGCATAATCTAATGGCTGTGGAGTCACCTGCAGCCCCAAATAGCATAATTCAGAGGACAGCGGGATCCCAGCCACCCCGACCGCCTGCGAGCCCTGGGTATCATCTAATAACATCAAGGAGGACTTGGTCCAATTAATGAGTAGGCCGGAGTAGGAGCCAAAAGTCGTAATGACTGTCATAGCCTCCGCCAGGGAGCCCGACGTATCGCCCAGCAGCAGCATGGTGTCATCGGCGTACAACATAATTTTTTCCTCCACAGTGCCATAGCGGAAACCCACTATTGACCGATTAGATCTAACAAGAGCAGAGTGGCTCTATGGCCAGGGCAAAAATTAAAGGCGACAAGGGACACCCTTGACGTGTACCCCTGAAAAGGGAGAAGGGGCGAGATACCCTGCCCCCCTCCCTAATAGCGGCCATCGGGTCATGGTAGAGGAGCTGCACCCAGGAAATAAAATTCTCGCCAAACCCAAACCGGGACATGACTGCCCACAGGTAATCCCATTCTACACTATCAAACGCTTTTTGTGCGTCGAGGGAAAGCAGAGCCCTACTACCCCCATTATCCGCCTGGGACTGCAAATTCAGAAACAAGCGACGGAGATTAATGTATGTCGACTTTTGCGGCATGAACCCCGACTGATCGGAGTGGACAATAGACGCAACCACCTGATTAAGCCGTAACGCCAACGCCTTTGCCAAAATTTTGATATCACTCTGTAAAAGCGAGATAGGGCGGTTGGACCCTGGGTCCAGACCATCCTTCCCCGGCTTCAACAAAAGGATATTAGCCTTGGTCATGGAAAGAGGCAACCGCATGTTCCGTTTAGCCTCCTCAAAGACCTCCAGAAGATGGGGCAACGTCTCATTCGCATATTCCTTATACACCTCCATCGGTATCCCATCCTCCCCCGGCGCCTTGGAATTGGGAAAAGACGCCGACGCACACTGCAGTTCCTCCAGGGTAAGAGGAGCCTCGAGTAAGGCCCTCTCCGGGTCCGACAAGGAAGGCAGGGGGATAGCTCCCACATACTCCAAAAGCTCCGCGGCCGAGTGCCCCGAACGGGATCTATACAGGGATTCATAATATTCCAGCAGCACATCCATGACCTGATCAGGGGCATTAACTACCCTACCCTCGCTGTTTTTAAGAGCTCCTATTGGCGGCGTCATTTGATGAGAGCGGGCAATCCTGGCCAGAAGGCGACCAGTGGATTCCCCCTCCTCATAGTATGCCTGCCTTTGAAAGAATCTCCGCCGCTCAGCCCCAGAAGTATTGATACGGAGAAGAGCCTCCTGGGCCGCCAGCCATCCCTCCCTGTTGGCCTCCGAGGGGTCCGCCACATAGCGGGCCTCCAGCTGAGTTACCAGTCCCTCCGCCAACGTCCCCTGAGCAGCCGTGTTTTGCTTGATGTCCCGAACCTCTCGGATGAACAAGCCCCGTAGATAGGCCTTAAAGGCTTCCCACTGAATGCCCCGCTCCCCTACAGCGTCATGCACCACCCAAAACTCACGCATAGCAGCCCTGAGACGGTCATGTGAAGGGAACAGGTGCAACCAAAAAGCATTTAACTTCCATGGAGCCCTTTGCAACGTGGCACTGGGGCGCACCGCAAGGCACACCACCAGTGGAGAGTGGTCCGAGACGCCCCGAGGAGCGTAGCGGACATCCTCGACAAATCTGATGGCGGGGGAAGAGCAGAGGCATAGGTCAATGCGCGATAAGGAGGTATGGGTCTTCGAGAAACATGAAAAGACTCTGGCTCCTGGATTACGGAGCCGCCAGAGGTCAATCCAACCCAGCTCACCAGCAAATTTCGCCAGAGCCGAGCGCCCCATCCCTCCACTCCCCACCGCCACAGAGTGCCGATCCATCTGAGCATCAAACACACAGTTAGTCACCCACAACATATACCGGGACTTCCGGGCGGTTCACCAGATATACCACCAGCTTTCTCAGAACCTCGCAGTGGAACGGTGGCGGTATATAGACAAAGGCCAGAACACAGTGCACAGTATACAGTCTACAATGAATAAATACGAATCGCCCCTCACTGTCAATCAGGCTGTGAAGCTCCTGAAAGTCAAGGGACCGATGGACCAACACACTCACCCCTCGGGAGTATGAGGTGTGGGTGGAATGGTATTCCCAGCCCGCCCAGATATAATGCAGCCAGGATCGTGAGTCCACATCCAAGTGTGTCTCCTGTAAGGAGCAAATGGCTGGAAAATGCCCGCGCAGGACCGTGGAAACCATAGACCTCTTAAGAGGGTCCCTCAACCCCCGGACATTCCAGGAGACAATAGGAACCGCAGTCATGGTGGGTGGCAGTACATCAATATAGCAGGATACATATCAGGGCAGGCCCCGAGGGGCCACAGCATCCAAAACAAGGGGCAGCGGCAGAGGCACTCTCGGCCACGGCAGTACAGCGGGATGTGCAAGCAGGCTCCAGACTCCAAAACAGGAAGGCCAACATGACCCTCCAACTGGTAAAAAAAAAAACAAGATAACAGTACTCCGGGCCGTGAGGACCCCGACCCAGTACACACGCTTCTAGGAGCTGGGTCCACAGTCACCAGAGCAGTAGTCGGTGTCCCCGAAAAGACCTCCACATCTATCTCCCCACCCTTGTCCAGGACAACAGGTCCCAGCAGTACCAAGAAAAAAGCAGACCATCCGCTGCTGTGCAGATATAAAAGAAAAAACAGGGGAAGAAAAAAAAACCATAAAGGGGGGGGGGGGGGAACGGGGGAAGGGACAAGAACAATCAGGCAGTGGAACCAAAGTTCTGCGGTATGGACAGATCCTTGAAGCTCCAAAAACAGACCATAGGAAGAATCACGTATCCCAACAGATCTCCAGGATAAAAGTACTATAAGGGATTAGGGGGTCACCGCCCCACAAAACAACAGAAACCAGGGCGCACGCCCCAAGCTCAATCCGCACCATCATTCGGAGGTGGTTGACGTGGGCGTAGAAGGTGCTCATTGCGGTCGATTCAGGACGATGCCTCGGACGAATCCTCAAAAAAGTGGTGTTGACCTCCAGCAATGACACGAAGTTTCGCCGGGTACAGCATGGCGTACGAGGCCTTTAGTTTCTGCAGTCGTTGCTTGACAGCGAAGAATTTCGCCCTGCTCCTCTGCACCTCTGCGGAAAAGTCCGGATAAAACGAGACACGCACCCCGTTATATTGAACATCTCGCCGCTCCCGTGCCAGCCTCAGGATAGTCTCCTTGTCACGGTAGTTAAGCAGGCGGGCCAGCATGGTTCTCGGCGGGCGTCCCGGTTGCAGGGGTGGGGGGGAACTCTATGGGCTCGTTCCACCGCATACAGAGCGGAAAAGGCGTCCCCGCCAAAAATGTCTTTCAGCCAGGATTCCACAAACTCCGTGGGGTCTCTACCTTCCACCTTCTCCGGGAGACCAACAATTCTAACATTGTTTCGCCGGAGCCGGTTCTCCACATCCTCAGCCCTCTGCTCCAGGGCTCTGGCCAGACCTGCCGTCTGTCTGGACTCCCTGGACAGGGGGGGAAGCTGATCCTCCATGTCGCTGACTCTCCCCTCCACGGCAGTGGTGCGCTCTCTCACCTTCTGGAGGTCCTGCTGAAGAAGGACACCGCTTCAGTCAGGCCCCCAAACTGCTTTTTAAGATGGTCCACCGAGGCATTGCAGCGGTTTATGGCCCGCAGTATGTCCGCAAGTGTGGGCTGCACATCCTCATCCCCAGCACCCTCCTCAATGCCATCCGGGAGCTCATCTGCAGACGCCTCAGCTCCAGGCTCGATCCCTCCCGGGATGGGCGGCCCAGGGTCAGCCGAGCTGGCAGCAGCACGTGTCCTTCTCCTTCCCCTTCCCTGCAGGGCCAGGGGATTTTTGGGCATAGAAGCGCATGTCGCGCTGTGGCTCCTTCGGCGGGTGCTTCGGGGGCTTGGATGACTTGCTTGAGGAGGAGGCTGGCCTCTCAGAGCCCTTGGAAGGACGCTGCGGGAGGCCGGGAACGGCGCCATCTTGGGTTCCAGGCATCTTCGTGTCCCCGCGGGTCTGACGGCGGAGCATTACCCGGACACGAGGAAAGGAGAGTCCCGGCGTGCGCCCTGATGTGTGGGGATGCGGCGGTGACCCGGTAAGTGACCGTGGAGACCGGGGAAAGGATCAATGTGCAGGATACTAGCGGGAGCTCGGTGAGATGTGTCCTCTCACATGCCGCTCCAGGCCACGCCCCCAAATTGACAACTTTTAATGGACGTCATTTCATGAAAATCCACGTGGTGATAATTAAAATAATTAATTATTATGAGCTCATTATATATGGGAAGAATAGAGTGCACTCTCATTAAACAATATGGCCATATGATATGTGATTGATATGTTTGTTACTAAATATTTGATTATTTCTTGTTGAGAAATGTATTGGTAACCTACTATGACCTTTCATTTTGTTTAAGTTTCTAGATAGTACTAAACAGTCTCAATCCGCCTGTCGGATATGGTTTAATGTCCAAGAACTAAAGAAGATTTTGCAGAATCCATTGACCACTTGCATCATCTTTGTTTATATGAATACAATAATAGTTTTTATTACAACTGGTTGTATACAGGGCGACTAATTAATTTTGATTTTATATTTTTCTGTATTGTCCTTTCCTGTGCATGGGTTTTGTTTAATTATGGCAGCATCTACTTTTGTATATTCTGTCATGATCATTGCGGTGGCCTGTAAGGCAGAAGCACTATTGGAGTGCGCAAACGTTTTGAAAAACAGCATCCACGGGATGTGCGCAGTACAGAAACCGAAAGGGTTACACTGAATTAGAGATTCCAACTTGGGTTTCACACATAACTGATGTCTGTTTTTAAGTATATTTTTCTTTATGATTGACAGTTTGAATTTATGCAACTCTGTCATTAATTATGGAAAAAGGATAGCGCACGGCGCAGATGTCGGACATGTTCTGACCGAGCTCAGCACATACCGGCAGTTTCTCAGCGAAAATCAGCGGCCAGTGAGAGGGGAGACACTCCGGAGGGGTCATATCAGTGAGGGGAGGCAATGCTGCACCGCAAGACATCCGGCACAGCCAAAAAGAAGCAGCAGACATCGCTCCAGCCTTCTCCAACGGCGCGCTCCTCTCCTCCCAGGACACAGCCACAGGGAGCCAAGATGGCGGCGACCTGCAGCTCTACTGCACGAGGTGGCCCCCCTCTTCTCAATCTGCGCCTCTCCATCTGGGGTCACAGGCACCTGCAGCAACCGACCTGGAGGAGGTAAGAGATCCCTTCTCCTCCCAGTCACAAGGGGACAATTCACAGGCTGAAGCGCTGCACTTATCCCTCTACCAGGCCTCATCAGAGGGAGCAGTTTCACCAGCTTCTTCCCTAGACAGGCAGATGGCGGACATAGCTGAACTTTCTCTGAGTCAGGGGTGCTCTACATCTTCATCCCCCCCTCTCCCCCAAGGACCATATTCAGGGGATTCAGTACTTATAGCCAGATTTTCGGCCCTTTTACAGCAAGAATAGTTCAAAGCCTGCACCATTATCACAGCGGATCTAAAAGGTGATTTCCAGGAGATATGTAACAGGCTAGATTCCATAGAATCTAAAGTTGATGGCACAGTTAAAAGGGTTAACCAGAATCACAAGCTGATCATCAGTCTCTCTGCAAGATCAATTGGATCAGGCCCAGGATAAAATAGAGGACCTAGAGAATAGGTCCCGCTGCTACAATTTCAGAACCAGGGGGCTCCCTGAGTCCATTACCGACCTGGAACCTGCTATCCATACCCTTATGTCAGACCTCATTCCTGATATTGCATCCCATCACTTGGAATTACACCGCTTCCATCGAGCCCTGACATCTCCGTGGCATGGCCTGTTAAACCACATTTCTACAGGATTAAAGAAAAATGAATGGCGGCGGCCCGCTTCAAGCAAGATATCATCTTACTTGGCCACCCGATCCAAATCTTTGCCGACATATCCCAGATGACTATCCAGAAGAGGAGATCTCTGAAACCACTACTGACCCACCTGCACAATCGACAGATCAAATACAGGTGGTCATATCCATTCCACCTCTCATTCACCTACAAAGGGAAAACGCATTCCTTCTCGACCTTTCATGATGGTGAAGATGTTCTCCTGGGCCTAGGTATAATTTCCAGAGAAGGTCCCCCGCCTACATCCCGCTCTGAGTCCCCCACGACGCCGGCCAGACCACTGTCACCTCTGTGGTCTCAACCGCATCGGAAGGCCCACACCCGCCTACGCACCCCACCATGACGTTTTGCTGCATCTCCCTTGATCTTCGGATTCCTCTTGTGTCCTGGATGTGAACAGTGCCGGTTGTGAGGTTCACGCTGTTTTTTGGGGGTCCACGCACCCCAAGAACTTCCTCACTGTTCCGCTTTTTTTTTTTTTTTTTAGCATCTAGTTTGAGGGCGGCTACATCTACCCAGGTAGTGCTGGACAGCTACAGGTTCGTGGAGAGGGAAGACAGAGCCACCTACCCACTTGTGGCCCGTGTGAGACTGCTCCTTTTGTTTCTGTTTTTTTCTTTTTCATTATCTTTGTGCTTGTCCCCATCATGGGCCAGTTGCCATTTTTCCCATGTTTTGTTTTTCACTTGCACTAGGGGACATACCGCTTGGACAATAATGCCCCTCATGGGGCCTAATTTGGGTCCCTATAGTCATGGAACCCTTGCATATACTTGTCAGTTTCTGAACCTCCGGAGCTGTCTTGCCTCACTCCACTCAGCACATGACTGAAGCGGCTGGGAGCGAAACTGTTCGGGATGTTTCCACATGCCACTATTCTTTTGCGGCCTTGCTCATGGTTGATTAAGATGAGCAACTTCAACACCTTAGGGGGAGCTGGACCCCACAACCAGCCTTGTTCAGGTAAACATAACGCATTATTGAGAGTATCCTTGACTCCCCCCCCCCCCCCACCCCTTGTTTGCAATGGGGGGGGAAGGATGGGGTGAGAGCTCTCTCCTCGTCTCTTTCACTCTTTTTTTTCCTCTTTCCTTGCTCTAGTGCTCCCTTGGTGTCCAGGTCCTCCAGATCTTGAGAGAGATGTCGCTGTTTTTCCAGGTCTGCGGTTCCAGCGGGCGGTAGCCCCCAACATATTCAGGTGAGTGCAACCTGTCGTGCTACGATGACACAACAAGTCCCAGCTCACTTTAAAATTTTGACCCACAATGTTCAGGGCCTCAATGCTCCTGTAAAGCGCACAAAGGCTTTTCAGTATTACTCTAAGCAGGGCATAGATATTCTCCTGTTGCAGGTACTGGTGCATGGCAAAATAAACGAACATGAGGTCACATTTATCTCATATTATGCACCTAATGTGGGACAGGTGGCTTTCTTTCAGGACATGCTTCGGGTGGTGATGCTGGCATGCAACAGGTCATGTCATCTTTGAGGGTGACAGTAACCTTCCGCTGGATCAAATACTAGATAAATCAACCTCCTTACGTGCCTCCCTCAGACATGTCCCCAAACAGGGTGTTACACTGGCACCCCTGTTGCATTCGAACGACCTGGTGGATGTGTGGAGAAACGATCGCCCCACTACGAGAGATTTTACACTATTCTCACGTGCAAAAAACACATGCTCGCATTGACCACTTATTTTCTCTGTCACCCCTCCTCCCGTTCGTATTGAAGTCCCAAATAGTGGTGGCACCGTGGTCAGACCACTCACCCGTCGTCATGACTGTCTCTGACCTATGGACTAAACCCGCTCCCTGGAGACTCAATGCCTCCCTCCTCAATGACCCCATTGTATTTAAAGAGGTAGAAGTCACTCTGCGCTAATACTTCCTTGACAATGGTAGCACTGACACCTCCCCTGCGATTCGCTGGGCAGCCCATAAAGCGACAATAAGGGAGAAGCTTATTCAAATAGCCTCCCGTAAGAAAAAAAGAGCGTGCTCAGGACATTTACCGACAGGAAACGGATCTCCGTGATCTCTTGAGGGAACAGAAATGAAATCCCAGCGTTGACATACGACACAAAATAGATTCTGCCAGATTGATCCTCAACCTTAGCTTAACCACACGAGCGGAAAAATCCATCCGATGGTCAGGTAATCGTTATTACACTTTAGGTGATAAACCACACACAATGCTGGCCCGCAAGTTGACTCAGAGACAATTTTCCCCGACACTCCCGAAACTGAGGCTATGGATTGTTAGCAGATCTCAGAACCCTCAATTGATAATCAACGAATTTTATCATTTCTGCACTAAACTGTACTCCCAACCAAATCCTCTCCAACGCCCCCTATTTGACGCATTCTTTCGCGATATCCCCCTCCCGCAGCTATCCACAGAGCATGTCGCTGCTATGGATAGAGAATTCTCTGAATCAGAGGTATTAGTAGCCATCAAAAACCTAAATTCCTTTAAAGCCCCAGGCCCAGATGGCTTCTTTGGCCATTACTACAAGAAGTTCAGAGAGACTCTCACCCCCCACCTTTGCTCATATTTCAACGCAATTAGAACGGGCACTCCCATCCCTAAGTACGAAAATAATGCCTTCATACATGTTATACCCAAACCTGGCAAAGACCATGGCGACTGCTTAAATTATTGCCCGATCTCTCTAATTTAGATATGAAAATAATGACTAAAATCCTGGCCACACGACTGAATTCCTTCTTAGGCGATTACATTCACCCTGACCAAGTGGGCTTTGTCCATTATAGGCAGGCCTCTGACCAGACCATTTGATACACTTGATTACATTTTCTTGATAATTGATTATGAAATTAGATAGGTTCTCGCATATGGGTTTCTCCAGTTACCTAGTTTTGGGTCAGGCATGCAGAACATGATGACACGTATATGTATGGGTAATATGTACACAGAAGCTGGGGTAAATATAGATAAAAGCAAATTAGTTTCCAGAATGTCTTTAGATTGTTAGAGGAGCCAGGAATATATATATATATATATATATATATATATATATATATATATATATATATATATATATAGGCAATGCACACATTAAGTGGTTAGCAGTTGGGCCTATGGTTGAACATTGTTTAGTTTAGATACAAAGTTCTGTAGAAGTTTAGTTGGGAGATGGGTGGTGGTGGTGTTGTACTAATATTTTACCCTAAATGGGACAGCTGATTTTTCCTTTTAGTGTTAGGTCTGGTCACTAGGGATTGTGGAGTTAATTGTTTAGAAATCTATGAGGGGCTATATGAGTATTATTAGTTATGGAATGCTTGACTGACAGTCCTGGTAAGACACCTGCCTTGATATTTTTATATTTTCAGGCCTAACATAGCGGAATAAGATTGTCTGAGTTAGTAAATCAGCAAGAGAAAAGGAAAGTAGGTATCTACACATTAGATTAGATATATTTCAGATCCCCCATTTTTCATTTACGGTAAGCTGGGTAGGGAATAGAACTGATGAAAAGTATACACAATTATCAAATTAGAAATGAAACACAGCTAAAGGTGGGTTTTCTGGACCACTCTTGTTTAGCGGTTTGTTCTGGTATGTGGCTCTTTTGAGCCATGGGGTAAACCATGTCTCAACAGGAGGGATGGTATCCCTAGAAGTGGAGAAGACATTTAAGACATTTGCGGTGTTTGGATTCTCGAATTACTCTCTTGGATACACATCACACGGTATAGTATAATACAACAGCATAATAAGACAGCAGAGAGTCTCCAACATAGAGTAGAAAACAAATCTATGTGAGTGAGTGTTGTGAATGGGGGCACATCTCTTTTTCTAAATAGAGGGATTCACATCCTGGAAGGAGAGACCACCTCCCACCTACAAGAGGTGAAAGTAACACTGTGAACTCAACACATAGGAATAGGTAGATAGGAGGTGACCATGATTACTCTGCTGTCCCTGGGGTACCACAAAACCCCTCAGGGAAAATTTCTAATAATTGTTTGTACCTTGTGTATATATATATATATATATATATGTGGGAAGGATAAGATATGTGGTGACTGGGAGGATGTATGGTGGACAACAGACCCCCACAAGTAGGAGACCAGTTCAGTTAGAATTCCTCCAGATGACATACCTACCTATCAAAGGATCTCTTTAGCAAAGGGAAGTCAAGGAAGCATTATCTTTACAATAAGAAACCCAGAGGTCAGAGATAGTGGGGTATACAGGCTGGAAATAACTAAGTCAGGAACGAATCCATGGGCTGAAGTCAAACTCCAGGTAAACCCTTCCCAAAGTGTCCCTGCCAGCGCTACAAGTAACTCATTCCATAAGGTTGGAGATAGACAGGACAGTGAGGTAGTTGGGGTAGTGATACATCCAGAGGATAGGTTGAGCAAAGAGACTGGTTACTCTGACAAGAATGATGGGTTGGAATGGATGAAGTTTACGGCCAATTCGACTAATGCCTCTGACTGTGTAGTGTGCGCCAGTGGAAGACCAAGGCTAGCGACTGTTCCAATTCCCTTTAATATGCCTTTAATATGACATGTATCTTATTGATTATGCAAGGAAAAGCAGACAGTGAGATGTGCAAAACAGAAATTGATAAATTTCCTGTTACTAAAATGAAAACTAAGCCAGTAGGTGTGACAGTCTATAAGGGGAATTATATTTGTTTTATAAATACTCTTAGACTGGCTGCACAAGAATTTAGGTATTGTACAACTATATATCAGGTCAGGAATGATGGAAGCTTCCCAGACTCACTGTTTACCAATCAAACGCAAGCTTTAGTAGACACTTGGTGGTTGTGTGGAGATAATAAACTAAGGCCTTTATTGAGCTCAAACTGGGATGGGACATGCACGCTGGTGAAAGTAGTTCAACCCTTTTTAATCTTCCCTGCCAGACTAGGAGGTGTTCCTATATGGGATAAGGCCCTAAGCAGGAAATTAAATGAGCTAACCAAGAGAGACATCCCAGGGGGAAGTTTTGATAGATCAGAATACATAGATGCTATAGGAGTACCAAGAGGAGTCCCAGATGAATTTAAAGCAAGAAATCAAGTAGCTGCAGGTTTTGAATCAATTTTTTGTTTAGATCTGTAAATAAAAACACTGATTGGCTAAACTATATATATTACAATCCTCAGCGCTTTGTCAACTACACATAGGATGCAGTCAAGGGCCTTGATGCCACCTCACTGACAGCCTGGCAGAACAGAATCTCTTTGGACATGCTCCTGGCTGAGAGGGGAGGGGTTTGTGTAATGTTCGGTACCACGTGCTGTACGTTTATCCCCAATAATACTGCCCCAGATGGCAGCGTCTCCCGAGCATTGAAGGTCTTGGAGATGCTGTCTCAAGAGTTGGCGGAAAATAGCGGGATTGAGGACCCCTTCACCGGATGGATGGAACGCTGGTTCGGCAAATGGGGCAAGTATTTGACCACCTTAGCCACTGCGATTGCAGTGGTGCTGTCAGTATTATTATGCGCAGGCTTATGTCTGGTACCATGCATGAAGGGACTCATCTCAAGAGTGGTGGATAGAGCTGAAAGCGATGTAATGTATACAGTTCTGTCCATGCAGGACCCTGACTTGTATGATAAATCAAGTTCAGCCTCATTACCTGTATGAGCGAGTGATGCTGTTTTTATGAAGGCCTCCACTAAAAAAGACAGACTTCTGGGGTGGGAGCTCGAGTAAGAATCTACATTTGTAGGTTCAACAGGAGGGAGATGTTGGAAGAATGGGCGGAGTCAGGAATCTTTCACTAAATGTAGCCGTAATAATATATATATATATGTGAAAATAGAAATGTAGATAGAAGTAATACTTTATATAAATCACAGTAGTTAGTGATGCTTTATGATGAACCTATTTCTAGTGAATATTCTTGTTAGAGGCCCCCATCCCCCTCGCCTGCATGAAAGGGAAGTTTGTGTTTCTTGTTTCTACAGAAGGAAGACCTTGAGAGATAATGGGACAAGACTTCCATATGGAGAATACAGCGGGCCATTACCAAACCGTTTTTTACCAATGAGATTGCAAACAGCCCCACATATGAGCCAGTCACATGGTAAAATCTCTTAGTTAACTGTTAATTTACCAGAAGAAGAAGTGGACATTGATTGGATGAATTATACTATTACACCTCGGACCAGCCCAGAACACACCTATGCTTCATACATATTCATTACTATAAAAAGTTCATGTTCTATTGTCTTTGTAGATTTTGACACGCGGCAGATTTGAACTCTGTATTTATTTTTATGCGCATGAAAATTAAATGGATCTACCTTGTTTTCCAAATTTGCAGTATTCAGTATTGAGTTCTTTAAATAAGAAACACACAGCATACAAACTGATAAGAGGCATGGAGGAGCTCAGCTATGAGAAAAGATTAGAGGAACTGAATTAATTCTCTCTTGAGAAGAAGAGATTAAGGGGGAGATATGATCAACATGTATAAATACATAACAGGTCCATATAGTGAACTTGGTGAGTTGTTCACTTTAAGGTCTACACAGAGGACAAGGGGGCACTCTTTACATCTAGAGGAAAACAGATTTCGTCTCCAAATACAGAAAGGTTTCTTCACCGTAAGAGCTGTGAAAATGTGGTGGTGGTTCTGGCTAGCTCACTAGATTGCTTTAAAAAAGGCATGGATTCTTTCTTGGGTATACATAATATAAATGGGTACTAATATTTATAGGTAAAATTGATCCAGGGAATATCCGATTGCCTCTCAGGGGATCATGAAGGAATTTTTTTCCCCTGCTGTAGCAAATTGGATCATGTTTTGCTGGGTTTTTTCACCTTGCTCTGGTACAACTGTGGGTATAGGATTGTGTATATGGGATTGTATGGTTGGGTTTTCAATACTAGTGTTTTTTTTTTGTTTTGTTTTTTTGGTTGAACCAGATGGACTTGTGTCTTTTTTCAACCTGACTATGTAACTATAACAGCAAAACAATGGCATCTAAGCAAAATTGCACGTATAGGAATACAAAAAGGATAGGGAGACAGGAAGTCCCCCCGAGAAAGAGTCAACTAGGTGCACCAATTGGATTAGTTGCTATTGGAATACATCAGTCATGAACAATTAGAACAACCAGATCAGAAAAGTGTATATACAGTGCTGAATAAAAATAGGCGTCATAAGAACTAGTATATACAATAATATAGCAAATCCAAACAGGACCGATGTCGGATATAGAGAAGAACGTCAAGGCTGCACAAGTAAGAAAGGGGAGAGGAGGGGAAAGGAAAGTAACAGAAGGCCAAGAGGGTCAGAAAAAGAGGGGGGAGAGGGAGGGATTAAAAAAAAGGGGGGGTAGAGAAGAGGGAGGGGGGCAGATACAGTGGTATCTCCATGAACTAAGTCCGTGGTAAGATGTCAGTTTTGCTTCCTGGTCACAGGGGAAACATCCATCTATCAGAGGTAACAGACAGAAGGGGCGTCTCCGCATCCCAGGGTTACCTCCCCAGGAGAGGGTTTCCCTCATCGGAAAGAGCAAAGATATTCCAGAACAACCAGGTTTCATATTGTTCTCGCCTACCCTGAGCAATCAACACCAGATCCTCCAGGGTCTCTACCAATCTAACCTTGTTAAGCCAAAACTGTTGGAGCCTGGGGCAGCTCCAAAAAATATGGAGCATGGTACCCAGTTCCCCACGACACCTCCAGCAGCGGTCAGAAGCGTCAGGGAAGAATCTTTGAAGAGCTGTGGGAGTATAGTACCAATGTTGCTTCTCCTGAGTGTGGGTGCACTGCATGTAGAAAGAAAGTGGCACTTCCAGTCTCAGGAAAGTAGAAACTTGAGTTTTATTTCTTCAAATCAAAAAGTCCAACATCGACATGTGCAAGACAACAGGATAGCAGCAAACGCGTTTCACACCATGTGCTTATTCATTGCACATGGTGTGAAACGCGTTTGCTGCTATCCTGTTTGTCTTGCACATGTCGATGTTGGACTTTTTGATTTGAAGAAATAAAACTCAAGTTTCTACTTTCCTGAGACTGGAAGTGCCACTTTCTTTCTACATTCATATGGACTTCTTAGGTTGCGGACCCTGGTGAGCACCCAGTCTTGCAGGACTACTACAGTTTACTTGGGAATCCTACTGGCCCAGCTGTCAGCACTTTGAGCTGTGATTTGTTTCTTTGCTTCTTTGGCGTTGCACTGGCATAAACGTATTTAGTGCCATCTCCCATTTGGACAGTCCTGGGATTAAATAGCCCTCAGGAGGGATAATGAGCAAAGCATACATCTTAGACAGGATGTGGGGGAGGCATCTCCAGCCGAACAGTACTCAAACAGTCAGCGGGCGGCAAAAAGCCAACGGACTGCCTAAGGCGTGAAAGGTAATGTCGCAGCTGCAGAGCCTGCCAAAAGTTCAGGAGCTATTTTCCCTGTGGGTCAGTCAATGTAGAGATCGATGGCCACGTATGCAAATCCATGAAGTGTGATGCCTGAAAGATTCCCTGTGTCAGAAGGGAATGAAATGCCCCCTTTTTGGCCCCCGGTTTGAAGTCTTAAGTTCAGCATAATTTTTATTCCCCCAGATAGGTGTATAAATTGAAATCCCATCATGACGCATCATATCTTTCATTGCCGTCCAAATTTTTTGCATGAGTATCAATGTAAGAAGTGTTCGGTCGCTAGTAAACAGCCCAGCCTCAAGCTGTGCCATTAGATGATACCGAGTATTCCCCTCCATTAATAAGGCTTGAATAGGGTCTCTCAAATTTATTTCACCCCACCCCGCAAAATGCTGTAATTTGGAAGCAATAAAATACGTTTTCGGATGAGGGGCTGCCAAACCTCCTGCCTCCCTTGATCTTTGAAGGATGGCTAATCCTATTTTGGATATACCCCCCTTCCAAATTAACCCACGAAACAAGGATTTTATTTGTTTAAACCATACGGTGGGAATCCATATATGTGAATTATGAAATGTATAAAGCAATTGAGGCGGCACAGTGGTGTAGTGGTTAGCACTTTCGCCTAGCAGCAAGAGGGTCGCTGGTTCAAATCCCAACCACGACACTACCTGCCTGGAGTTTGCATGTTCTCCCTGTGCCTATGTGGGTTTCCTCTGGGTACTCCGGTTTCCTCCCACACTCCAAAGATATGCTGGTAGGTTAATTGGATCCTGTATAAAAAAAAAAAATGGCCCTAATGTGTATGTATGTGAGGTAGGGACCTTAGATTGTAAGCTCCTTGAGGGCAGGGACTGATGTGAATGTACAATGTATATATAAAGCGCTGCGTAAATTGACAGCGCTATAAAAGTACCTGAAATAAATAAAAATAAATAAATAAATTGAGGAGTCCTAAATATTTTGATTAAATTAGCACGGCTAACTATGGATAAAGGTAGTCTAGAGTAGACTTTGCTTTTCGCTTTAAGTCTATGGAGAAGAGGGGATAAATTATATTTCTGATAATCTTTTAACTGGGGAAAAATCCATATCCCAAGATACTTAAAACTGTGTTCAATCCTAATACACTGGGTTTCTGATGGCAGTGATAGATTATAAATGTCTAAAGGGAAGAGAACGAATTTTTCACAGTTATTAAACCCAGAGTAGGAGCCAAAGGTCTGGATAAGGTTCATAAGAGACATCAGCAATCTCTCTGTATCTCCTAAAAATAGCGCGTCGTCCGCATTTAGGGAGATTTTTTCAGAACTATCCCTCCTGTTGAAAACCATAATTATCCTTTGATTGCCTCTGCTAGTGGTTCAATAGCCAGTGCAAACAATAAGGGAGATAGGGGACATCCCTGACATGTCCCTCTAAAGAGTGGAAAAAATGTAGAGACTAAACCGTTAACTTGTACACATGCTCTCGGGGTAACATATAATAGTTTGACCCAGCATATAAAATTATACCCTAGTTCACACCTATCCATAACCTCCCATAAAATACAGCCACTCGACGCTATCAAAAGCCTTTGAAGTATCCAATGACAAAATGGCCCTCCTTCCCACATTATCAGCAGGTAGCTGCATGTTCAAGAAAAGCCTCCTAAGGTTTATTGCCAAGGATCTCATAGGGATAAAACCAGTCTGATCTGGGTGTATCAAATCTTGTATCACATTACTAAGTCTAGTAGCTAAGACCTTGGCCATAATCTTAATGTCCGTATTCAAGAATGAAATTGGACGGTAGGACTCGGGTAGTAATTCATCTTTTCCTGGCTTAGGGATCACTATAATACATGCATCCCTCATTGATGCAGGGAGTTCCATTGAGTCCAAAGCCTGATTAAAGACTTTTAGAAGCTCCGGAAGCAATAAGCCTCCATACTGGAATAAAGCAAATACCACAGCGCAAACCAGTGAAGTAAATGTGTACTATTAATATTTTAATAAATATATATATATATATATATATACACTCTGTCCCTTATAATCAAAACTCAATCAGTGGATGAAAACTCATGTTCATAGTGTTTCTATTAGAAAAGAAAAAATTCTCCAAAAAGATAACAAAAACAAAGTTATTGACAAGCATGTGTCCAGTGAACATCCGTGCACAAATCAAATTCAACGCAAAAAAATTCACCAAAATCATTAAATGTCCAAAATATAAAAGACAAGCATGTATCCAGTGAAAAATCCATGCAATCTGTGACTTCTCATGCAATATATTGTGTTCCACAGCCCAAATGTGAATCCACGTACCAGACGATGTGGACACCTACTGCATGTGGGTCTATAATGCTTAATCTGGTAAGTATTGGCACTTCGTGCAGTTCCCCAATGATCGTCAATCAGAACAAGGAAGACAAAGAAATCCGATAGTGTAATACGTTCAAATTTAATTAACGGATAAAACGAAATAACACTTACAAACCTCAGGCATATGTTTGCATATTCAAAATCCTTTTCAATAGGCAGATGCTGTAGAGAGGCTAAAGTCCGTGTTCTGTGAGAACGCTGTGGCGTGTGCACTTCCGTTTGCGTTCCACTTGGACCAGAAAGTGACGTTCCTGCCTGATGTTTGGAAGTGTTATTTCGTTTTATCCTTTAAATTTGAATGAATTACACTATCGGATTTCTGTCTTCCTTGTCCTGGGTGACAATCATTGGGGAACTGCAGAAAGTGCCAATATCTTCCTGGTTCTGAGTGACGATCATTGGGGAACTGCAGGAAGTTGCAATACTTACCAGATTAAGCATTATAGACCCACATGCAGTACTGCTAGGAGGTCCACATCATCTGGTAAGTGGATTCACGTTTGGGGTGTGGAACACAATATATTGCACGAGAAGTCACGGATTGGCACAAATTACTTTACAGAGGAGCACTGTGCACGGATAGATGCTTGTATTTTATATTTTTGGACATTTAATGATTTTGGTGAATTTTTTTGCGTTGAATTTGATTTGTGCACGGATTTTTGCTGGACACATGCTTGTCAATAACTTTTTTTTTTTCCATATATCTTTTTGGAGAATTTTTTGCTAATAGAAACACTATGCACATGAGTTTTTATCCACTGATTGAGTTTTGATTATAAGGGACATATATAGAGTGTGTATATATATATATATATATATATATATAGTACACATTTACTTCACTGGTTTGTGCTGTGGTGTTTGGTTTATTCTAATCTAGTCACACGGTGATGAACAGCAGCACCAGTTTGGTAATAGATACATAGCAAAGGGAGGACGTTCATCCATTGTTTTTTTTCTAAGCCTCCATGTTTATAAATTTCCACTGGTAAGCCATCTAAACCAGGTGTCTTACCCCCTGGAGGGTCCGCAACTGCCTGTTGTAACTCAGCCAAAGTCAAAGGAGCATTTAACTCACATCTTGCCACCTCTGAAACAGAAGGTAGCCTTATTGTTCCCAGAAAAATTTTGAACCTATCCATAGGATAGTCTACCTTGCTCCTATAGAGATCAGTATAAAATATCTAAAGTCTCCATAATGTCCTGTTGATTATGAGAACAAATACCCTCTGCTGTATTAATAGCAGTAATACAATTTGACTGGGTTTGAGCATTTGCAATCACCGCCAACATACGACCAGTTTTCTTACCTTCCTCCAAAATTCGACATTAATTAAGGAATCCTGAATGGTTAGTTCTATCCAGAGTGGCCCGCCTGTAGAGTTGCTGAGTATCCTTCCAAGCAGACCTATTGGAAGAGGTGGGATTATTAATATATAAAGCTTTTTCTCTATCGCTCATTGACAGACGTAGTCCTCGGTGATACAGCACCTTCGGGTTATGTTGCCTCCACAGGAGTAGGACTAGACAGGAAATAAAATGCTCTGGCCACACCCTAGGGGCAGTCCCAGAGGGTATATCCTCTCTCTCTCTGCCTCAGCAAATCAGTTTTTTTCTGTCTAGTCAGGAGTAAGGACCTAGATACCTTGCTGGGATCTTCGGTCCTGGCAGGATTTTTTTCTTAGAAAATAATTTTTTAAGACAGCTTTTTTTCTCCAGTGTTCCTGTGAGATCTTCAAGCAAGAAAGCTGAACTGGGCGACGGGCTGGATGTTGGCCAGGAGGCTTGGTTTGGGAGCTGACAATCTAATTGTAAAGATGTGTAAATGATTGTAGTCAGTGGCAGTACTAGAACTTTACTGTGATAGTATAAGGTATCCTACCTGTCAGTAGCCACAGGGCGATGTCTATACATGTATACTGCATTCCAGATCATTCCTCCAGCTAAGCAGCGGACCGCATACGGCCCGCTAGGGTCCGGTACCTCCGACCACGCTGACCACCATGAGGGTGAAGGGTTGTGAGGCCGAGATCCTTCTGCAGACATGCCGCTATTCTGTGCAGGCCGCCGCCATTGTCTGGTAGATCGCACGAGCCGCCATTTTGGTGTAGCCTCGTGTCTCCAGCATGGGGGCGGCCATGTTTGAGGTGACTCAAACACCTCATGGAGCCAGGGGGAGGAGCCGGCAGGCGTGTTAAGGGGCGGAGCCGCCTCTTTTACCCAGGAAATAGGGCCAAAGACTTCCTGTCTGTAACAAGACAAGCACTGAGCAAGCTGATGAAAACTTCTGTGCATCAGTTACATAGTTACATAGTTAGTGAGGTTGAAAAAAGACACAAGTCCATCCAGTTCAACCCATGATGCGTGTGTGTTTGCTTTTAACCGTACATTGTGTACCCCTGTATGTTGTGGTCTTTAAGGTGTACATCTAATAGCTTTTTGAAACTATCTATGCTCCCCGCTGATACGACTGCTTGTGGAAGAGAATTCCACATCCTTACCGCTCTTACAGTGAAGAACCCCCTACGCACTTTAAGGTTAAACCGCCTTTCCTCAAGTTTTAGTGAGTGGCCACGTGTCTTATTGTATTCCCTTTCTCTGAATAGTTTGTTCCTTATGCTCGGGTCACCAGTACAGTATTTGTACATTGATATCATATCCCCCCTCAATCGTCTCTTCTCCAGAGAGAATAGGTTCAGTGCTTGTAGTCTTTCCTCATAGCCGATGTCCTCCATTCCCCTAATTATTTTTGTTGCCCTCCTCTGGACTTTCTCCAGTTCCAGCACATCCTTCCTGCGGACCGGTGCCCAGAACTGGACAGCATACTCCAGATGTGGCCGGACCAGAGTCTTGTAGAGCGGGAGAATAATCTCTTTATTTCTGGAGTGAATCCCCCTTTTTATACATCCCAGTATTCTGTTGGCTTTGCTTGCGGCGGCTTGGCCTTGGGGTCTGTCTCTCTCTCTGTGGGGTCCAAAAAGGCAGGTAACACTGAGGGGCGCTGTTGCGACTGGGGGACACAAAAAAAAAGTTTTTTTTTTTTACTTTGTCATTTTTTCTCGCTGGCAAGTGTCTTGTATAATCATTGACCCTGCCGCATAGTTATCCCCACCTGATCCCCTCAAGGTGGCCGCAGGACCCTCCAGTACCCCACTTGTTTTTAATGCATTATCGGCAATTTTGGAGTCTTTGGTATCCCGGGTGGAGGTGGCCTGTCAGGGACGGGGGTCAAGTAGCGACCCCCGCCTACCCATATTGTTTATCAGATACTTCAGATACGGATTCGGAACTGGTCAATGCAGTTGCAGGTCCCTCTTAGGGGGCTGTTGTCTCAGGTAATATCTCCTCAGCAGTGAGGAGAACGTTTCTGCCTCCGCCATAGCACAAGAGTGGTGGATGCACTAGTTGTGTCCGTCCGGGAAACCTTTAGTCTTGAGGTTACACCGGCAGAGGTAGCTGAGACTGAGATTCCTTTTTGGTACTTGTTAGCCTACCAAAAGGGCGAAGGATTTTCCTTTACCCAAATGGGGTCGTTTTGAAACGAACCCCTGTTATTTCCAAACGCATGGCTAGGTGCTATCCGTTTGAGGAATTCCTCTTTATAGGATAGACGGTACCACCTGCTGTCTTGCCACAGACTGTTAGGATAAAAAGACCTCGTAACTAACGAGGACCTTCCTTTTCTGCTCATATAGAGTTGTTCGTTCCGCGAGGGCGGGCGATAAGGCGAAACCCTCCAAAGCCCCTTTAGAGGGGTTTCAAAGGGCGCTGGTCGGGTAAACAAAGAGTCCGGCTCAGCCAAGCCTGAAGAATATAGCCTGATGCGCCCCTACCCATCTCTGGGGTGGGGGGGGGGATGTCTTCACCGGTTTCTGGAGGACACAGGATCGAGTTTCGATCACTTCCACCGGTGCGATTCTGCCCTTCTAACATTGAACGGTTTCAGGGGTTCTATTCGAACCTATTCACAATGCCCAGGAAAGAAGGCAAGGTGCGTCCAAATCTGGACTTGGGAAGAAATAGAGTCCATCCGTACAGTGGTGGCCTCCCTGCATAAAAGAGATTTCCTGGCGTCCATAGACATATAGGATGCCTATCTTTATATCCCCATCATCGCAGGACATCAGCGTTTTTTCGCTTTCCCAAAGATCATCCCTGGTTCCCACCAGGAGACTGAACTATCTGGGCCTAAGGTTGGATACATCCTGGGCAAGAGAGTTTCTCCTTGCTGGGAAACTCCAGAAGGTTCAGTCAACGATTCGGATGTTGCTGTCCGTCAATTGGCTGGGACTGATGGTGGCCTTCTTAGAGGCAGTACCGTATACCCAGTCTCATACCCGAATTCTCCTGAAGGAGATTCTTTTTTAATGGAATCGGAATTCCGATTCCCTGGACAATCGGATCCGGTTGAGCGAGCGGACCAGGAAGTCTCCGATGCTCAACCAGGGGAAGTCATTTCTTCCGATAGTATCCAGATTACCAATAAGGGTATCGGAATTGAGAGCGATCAGATTTTGTCTGATTTACTGGATCGAGCAGCTCTAGAGCAGCCCGATTCGGATCCAATCGCATATGGCCTCTTCATCCAGAGGTTTTTTCCCTAGCTGTCCCTTCATTGGGACATCCCGGATGTGGATCGGTTGGCACCTTGGCCTAACAGGAAGGTGCGGAGGTTTGTAGCTCGCGCCACGATCCTCTAGCGGACGCAGCAGAAACGCTGATCGCCCCGTGGGGGGCAGTATCAGCTACGGCATGCCTTCCATCCTCTCAAGTTGCTGCGGGAACTTCTTCGCAGGATAGAGGTGGAGGGAATTCCAGTTATTCTGGAAATTCTGGATTGACCTCGTCAAGCCTGGTACGCCGACTTGGCGAGGCTAGTCGCGGACGCTCCTTGGAGACTTCCTCTCATGGAGGATTTGCGGTCTCAGGGACCGATCTTCCATCTTGCTTTACAGTCGCTGGCTTAATGGCCTGGCCATTGAGACCCAGGTACTGAAGGACAAGGGAGTGTCAGCTTCAGTTATTCCTACCTCCAGTTAAAGCAAGGAAAGCGACTTCCAGCACATGGAAGTCTTATATTGCATGGTGTGAATCTATTGGATTTTCCCCACATACCTATTCGGTGACCCGAATTTTGGTCTGTCTGCAACAAGGGGTTGAGCAGAAACTATCCTTGAGCACGATCAAGGGTCAGGTTTTCGGCGTTAGCAATCTTCTTTCAAGAAACCTTTGGCTAATCATTCCTTGGTGCGGAATTTCATCCAGGGGGTGCGACATCTGGCTCCGCCAGTGCGCGCACCCTTACCGCCTGGTATCTTAATTTAGTGTGGTCGGTTCTTCAGAAACTTCTCTTTGAAGATATTAGGGAGATTCCCTTGCTTACATTCCCAGAAGGTGGCCTTCTTGGTGGCCATTACTTCTCTACGCAGGGTGTCAGAACTGGCCGCATTATCCTGTCGTTCCCCAGATCTGGTGGTTCATAGGGATAAGGTGGTTCTTCTTCCGAATCCATCCTTCCTTCCTAAAGTGGTTTTCGTAAGACGGACTCACTTTTTGTGATCACGGATAGCCCTTGAAGGGGGTTGCCTGTGTCTGCCACGACCATATCTACATGGATCAGTCAGACGGTGGTACAGGCTTATTCTATTAATGGTCGGAATCCTCCGTTCCCTGTTAGGGCGCACTTCACTCGAGCGCTCAGTACTTCCTGGGCCTTTCGCCATCAGGCGTCAGTGGTCCAGGTATGTAAAGCGGCCACCTGGTCGTCGGTACATACCTTTACAAAATTTTATAAAATTGATGTGATGGCATCGGCGGATGCCTCATTTGGCCGCAAGGTTTTGCAGGCCGCAATTTGAGGAGACCGGTGGTCTACCTCGAGGGTTTTTTTCTGTTTGAAAATTTTTTTGTTGAGTCTCATCAAGGATGAGCATTGTAAACTTCTAGTTGGCACCGGTTGGGCCTTCTAGATTTGGATTTGATTTCCATTTTCCCACCCCTCATTTGTGATACTGCTCTGGGACTTCCCGAAGGTGCTGTATCACCGAGGACTACGTCTGTCAATGAGCGATAGAGAAAAATGGATTTTTGTAAAATCTTACCGTAAAATCCTTTTCTCTTAGCTCATTGACAGACGTAGTACCCGCCCCTCTGTTTTTTTGAGTTGGGTTGGGTTAAATTCTCTAAAGACTGCTTTTATGACATAACTGATTTGCTGAGGCAGAGAGAGAGAGGATATACCCTCTGGGACTGCCCCTAGGGTGTGGCCAGAGCATTTTATTTCCTGTCTAGTCCTACTCCTGTGGAGGCAACATAACCCGAAGGTGCTGTATCACCGAGGACTACGTCTGTCAATGAGCTAAGAGAAAAGGATTTTACGGTAAGATTTTACAAAAATCCATTTTTTTTTTTTCTTCTTTAACTTCCTCAATCAAAGTATTTTCCTGGGCAGATTTTTTATAATTACTGATAGGTTTAAGTAACACTCCTCTAAGGAAAGCCTTCATTGTATCCCACACAATATGCGGGGAAGCAGACCCTGTATTATACTGAAAAAATTCTATCAAGGCAGTATTAGTTATATCTTCCCTGTTTATAACCCCCAACCAAGAGGCCTGAACCCTCCAAATAGGCCTAATTATACAGTTTGATCTTATCAAGAGTAATTAAAACAGGAGAGTGACCTGAAAGCCCCCTAGTCAAATAATGAACTTCCGAGACCCATGGTAACGTCATATCTGTACCCAGAATCATATCTATCCTGGATAAGGTATGAAAAGTACTAGAACAACAGGAATATAGATGAGCCGTTGGGTTAAGTAAACGCCAAATATCATGCAATCCCAACTCTCTATAAAACAGGGTTTCCATTTGTGTAATATCCGGATGTCTATCCATGCTAGGATTACTAACATTATTAAAATCATTAATCACAAGGGATAATCTAAGTATTCTGCGATTAAAGCACTAGTGCTGCAACGATGTGTCGACGTAGTCGATTACGTCGAAGTGCGTGAAAGGCATGGACGCGTCACACGTGACGTCACACGCCCCCTGGCCGGACTGGCCTACCGGGATACCAAGATACGGCCGGCTTAATCATTGCCGGCCGGGCCACTGCAGGCTGATCCCTCCCACTCTCCAACACAGAGGAGATGTCACGCGCCACTCCAGCAGCAGCATGTGATCGCAGGTGAGCCTGAGGGGTCTGCACTGGGAGGGGGGGGGCTTACTAAGTAGTCTGTACTAGGTGGGAGGGCTTACTGAGGGGTCTGTTCTAGGTGGGAGGGCTTACTGAGGGGTCTGTACTGGAAGGGGGCTTACTGAGGGGTCTGTCCTGGGAGGGGGGCTTACTGAGGGGTCTGTCCTGGGAGGGGGGCTTACTGAGGGGTCTGTACTGAGAGGGGGGCTTACTGAGGGGTCTGTCCTAAGAGGGGGGCTTACTGAGGGGTCTTTACTGGGAGGAGGGCTTACTGAGGGGTCTGTACTGGGAGGAGGGCTTACTGAAGGGTCTGTACTGGGAGGGGGGCTTACTGAGGGGTCTGTGCTGGAAGGGGGCTTTCTAATGGGTCTGTACTGGGAGGGGGGCTTACTAAGGGGTCTGTACTGGGAGGGGGGCTTACTGAGGGGTCTGTATTGGGAGGGGGGCTTACTGAGGGGTCTGTACTGGGAGGGGGGCTTACTAAGGGGTCTGTACTGGGAGGGGGGCTTACTGAGGGGTCTGTATTAATTACAGGATTAATTAGCTAATCAAAAAAAACACTCAAGCAATAAAATAAAAATAATCGTTAGATTAGTCAACTAATCGGGAAAATAATTGCTAGATTAGTCGACAGATAAGATAATCGTTAGTTGCAGCCCTATAAAGCACCTACTATTCGTAGTACTTCACTATATGGAGGAGGAATATATATTGATCCTTCAATACATCATGTGGAAAAAACCACACATCTCCCCAGTGGATCTATAGATGCATGTCTGCAGGTAAATTGTAATTTAGAAGATATCAATATGCTTGTACCCTGGCATATGCCGGGTGCACCGAATGATATTGAGTTGAAAATAGCTTATGTTTCAAAATTGATATAGTATTCTTAGTCAAATGGGTCTCCTGCAAACATACTATTGACAAATCATACTGTGACAAAACTTCGAACATAGCCCGCCTCTTAGTGAGATCTTTGATTCCCCTGATATTCCAAGATAATAAATTCATTTTAATAGACATTTGTTGTTATTCCATATTTAAGCAATTATATATGCAATAGCTATATGCATATGCAATAGCAGTTCAGGATATTTCCAAAGGAGGGGGAGAGAGGAGAGAAAAGGAAAACACACCGCTGGGTCTGAAGCCCCACTCCTGCAGGAGAAGATGAAGGGAAACGGGACCCTTCCAGAACAAATTCTGGGTATACATCCTGTTCTCAGATGGTCTCTCTAGTACTTGGACTAAACAAGGCTATTCCCCACCTGATATATCCAATATCCTTGATTTGTATCCGGCTTTAGCTGAGTATATGGTGACCTGCATTCCTATTGGGCGAAGAGGAATAGAAAAGGGAGAGTAAAAGCTTTACTATTAAACTATTTTACTATTAAGTCATCCCCACTGTCACCGTTCAACTTGTTGTGAGATGTGTTGCGGACTTCAATTTCAAAATTTACTTTATTTTTCCTAAATAGAGGGTACCTTAGTTTATTCAAAATGAAGAAAAAGTTTTGCCTTTAGTTCTACTTTACCAAGCATATAAAATTTGCCAATGCAGGGCAACCCCATGGCAATGTTTATTTTTCTCTTTTGTTCATTGACGGACACAGGTCCACAATCTTCTTGACCATTGGGTTATGCTGCCCCCTACAGAAGTAGGTTACTAGGCAGGAAAAAGCTTTACCACGCCTATCGCCTATGGGGCAGTCGCAGGGGATATACTCCCACTTCCTGCTATAGGCACTCAATTTTTTTCCTGTCTAGTCAGGAGTAAGGACCTAGTTCCTTGCTGGGATCTCCAGTCCTAGCATTTTTTATTTTTGTAAATTGATTTTTTTCCTCTTTTTTTATTTTCTGTTCTGTGAGAACTACAACTGCAGGAGTGGGTGATGCACTGGATATTCTAGATCCTTAGTCTCCCCAATCTGGCCAGCAAACGCGACCTGATGTCACCTCTGCTCTAGGTCGGCCGTGACATAGCCCCACTTGACAGGGACTGGCCGTCGAGTTCAATATCTTGCGAGGACACTTAGATCTGGTCTGGTTACGACCTTAGACACGGCATACCTCTGGTAAGCAGCACCCCTATTCCAAGATGGTGCGGTGGTCTGCCTGGAGTGGTGCCCATGGTGTGGTGTATGTCCCCCCCTCTCCCTAGGTGGTTCGGGGAAGACTTGGGCCCCTCCCTGGGATGGTCGGACCCCCGGTTTCCTCTCCAGCCCCTCTAAACAGTCTCTTTTGGCCCCCAACCCACCCCCCTCCCCAGGTGTGGTAGGAGCTGGCTTTGCCACATGCTCCAGAAGGAGGGGTTGGATGTGGCTGTTGCTGACCAGGTTGCACTACGGGGGGGTTTTGAGCAGGTTCCCCACCTCCTGGAGGTTAGTGACTGGGGCAGGGATGTCCTTTGGGCTCCCTGCAGCGGTGTTTGGGCTGGGAGAACAGATGTTTTATCATCCGCTGGTACGCGCCTCACGAGGCCAGTTTAGGCCAAAAATTTAGGTCGCGGCTTTGCGGCCTACTCGCAGGTGACGGACCAAGCTGTCCGAGCTGCTGACCAAGCTGGGAAGCGGATGTTTTATCATACGCGGGTACGCACCTTATGCACCCAGATGAGGCCAAAAATGAAGGCCGTGGCTGACGGAGCAAGCTATCTGAGCTACTACTGAACAAGTTGTCCAAGCTGCTGACAGGTATCCGCCCCCTTTTCCCCGCTGACTTGCGGCCGCTTTGGGCGCTGCCGCTGGGGGGCGGCCCTTAGTGAGTTTAGCTGAAGCCCCCAACTCTCTCCCTGAGCATCTGTCAGACTGTGAATCAGAGCAAATGTGCCCGTCCTCCACTGAAATTGAAGTCGCTGCCTGCAACCTGCTGGGCCATATGGTCAGTCTGGCACCTCCCATGAATGGGGTGATGCCGTTGGGGTGCTTCATTTTTAGTGACAGTGTAGCAGCCCTTTATTGTGTGGGCATGGGTCTGCGTCATGGCTGCGTATGTCCTCTACAGAGGGCGACCCTCTTGCTTTTTTGCGGGGTCTAATAGGTGATCATTTTGTTGACCTTTGTTGAGGACTCGAGAACATACAATGCGATTAGAGGAGAAGCGTTTTAACCTCAGGCAACGAGGGGGGGTCTTTACTGTTAGGGCTACAAGATTGTGGAATTCTCTACCACAAGAGGTGGTTTCTGCGGGAAGTATGGTGGCTTTCAAAAGACTCTTAGACTTACAGCTCAAGGATCAGGACATTAAGGGCTATGTGAGATGATTACAGCCACACACACCTACACAGGTTGAACTGGATGGACTATTGTCTTTATTCAACCTCACCTACTATGTAACTATGTAACCTTTGGCCTGCGTCTCCTTGTGGGACTGAGGTCGTGGCCTCCCCTGCTTTGTTTTGAGCTTCGTATTTAGTGACCCTACTGGGTCTGCGTCCATGCGCTTTGAGTGTTCTGATAGTGAGGAGGATTCCTCTTTTACCGCATATGCGCATAAAAAGGCGCTTGTGGATGCACTGATTTTATTGGTGCAGGAAATTTTAAACATGGGGAATGCAGCTGCTGCTGCGTCAGAGGCGACGGTCACCTTGGTGCCTGCAGATCCTCTAAAGCGGAAAAGATTTTCCCGCCTACTGTGACAAAATTGTTGCGAGTTAGTGGAGTTGTCCTAAACGCTATATGGCAGTGCCTAAGCATTTCGATAGACGGTATCCCTTGGGGAGTCTCTCTTGAATAATTGGGCAGTTCCACCTGTGGTGGATTCTCAGGTCTCCGGGCTGAATAAATCCACCCTACTTCCAGAGGAGGAGTCTCAATTTTTTAAAACATCCTTTTGACAGGAGAGCCGAGACCGCCACATGTTTACTGTGACCGGTTCGGTCCAAAGGGCGGTGTTTAACATAGCATTGGTGTCCCAGACATTAACGGAGTGGGCAAAGCTTTTGCGCCAGGATCTAGAGGGGGAACAGCTTCTCCCTGCCTTTGCGGAGCTGGCGGACCATTGGTCCAGGGGTTGCAGTTTGTCTGCGATGTCCCTCTGGATGTGGCTCCCTTCGTCTCTAGGCTGTCCTTGAGAGCAATGTTGCTTCGGCGCATGTTATGGCTGAAATGCTGGTCTGCGGACTAGACTTCCAAGAAGGCCTTATCTGATCTTCCCTTTGTGGGGGATCACCGGTTCGGATCCTCCCTGGATGATATTGTTAAGCAGGGTTTTTAGGACAAGGGATCCAAGTCTGCAAGGACCTCCTCTGGTGGTTCCAAAAGGACCTGGTCTGGTAAGCTGAGAGCTGATTCAAGACAAGAGGGTCCACATGCTGATTTGGTCAAGCTACAAGATCAAGTTTCGGGCTTATCCTCCAGAAAGGTTCTTTCCTTCCTGCGTTTATCCCCAGACCGCCTGCGAGGCCTCTTCGGGGCGATGCAAGACTTGCTCCTACAAGGGGTTATTGTTCTGGTCTCAGAATCGGAAGGTTTTTTTCATGCGTTTTATTCAAACATGTTTACATGTCCCAGGAAAGAAAGCGAGGTATGTCCAATATTGGACCTCAAAGCTCTGAACCACTTTGTGGGTACAGATGTTCTGAATAGAGTCTATTCGTACGGTGGGGGTATCCCTACATCAGGGGGATCTTCTGGCTTCTACCAATATCAAGGACGCTTACCTTCATATTCCGACATGAAGGTAAGGAGCATTATCTAGAGGTCTTGCCTCGGTTCCTCAAGTCTTCACAAATTGTTGACTCCGGTGTTGCCATTATTGCGCCAGCGGGGAATGCGGTACTGGAGTACCTGGATGATCATCTTCTGCAAGCAGTCTCTGACTGCTCTGACGGACCACTGGGAGATTACTGTGCGGACTCTGCAGGAGTTCAGTTGGAAATAAATATTTCCAGGTTTTGACTCTGCTTCCGTCCACTTAGTTGGGACTATCTGGGTCGGCTCAGCCAGGGGGTTCCTCCCATGGGACAAGCTCCAAAATCTGCAGGATGAATTCGGATCCTGTTGTCCAGCAGTCAGTTATCTTTCAGGACTGGCATGCGGGTGCTGGGTCTGCTGGTGTCTACCTTTTGAGGCGTTTCCACTTGCACAGTTCCTCACGAGACATCTGCAAAGAGAGATTCTTGCCATGTGGGGCAAGAATCCAATCTCTAGGCAATCTAATCCTTGTGAGCAGGGGTATGAGGGTCTCTGATTAGGTGGCTTCCCCCTCCAGTGCATCGACAGGGAAAATCTTCCTTCTCCTGCACTGGATGGTGGACACCATGGATGCCAGCCTGTCCGAGTGGGGTGGTGTTTTTTTGGCATGGATTGTGCTCAGGGGGTCTGGATTCTGGAAGAATCCAGACTACCGATCGATATATTGGACATTTCCTCCAGAGGTGTTTCATCAGTTGTGCCTCCGGTGGGGAACTCCCAAGGTGGCCCAGTTGGTCTCTTGTCTCAACAGGAAGGTGGTTAGGTTTGTGGCACGGTCTCTGGATCCTGTGGCTTGCGCCACAGACGCACTGGTGGCTCCTTTGGGACCAGTATCTTCTGCTATACGTTTTTCCTCTTCTAGAACTTCTGCCAAGATTCCTGCATAGGTTTGAGGCAGAAGGGATTATGGGAATCCTAGTGGCTTCAGACTGGCCTGTCTTGGTATGCACATCTGATACGATTGGTCGCCGATGATCCTTGGACACTTCCGCTTAGAGGAGATCTGTTGGCCCAAGGACCAATCTTCTATCTTGCCTTACAGTCGCTAGCTTAACGGCTTGGCTGTTGGAGACCTGGTGCTGAAGGATAGAGGGTTGTCTGATTCCCACACTGCTGCAGGCTAGTAAATCTACTTCTAGGAAGATTTACCATCGCGTTTGAGGAGCTTACTTTGCGGGTGTGAATCTCTTGGGTTTGACCCTGCTCCTTTTCAATGATTCAGTTTGGCTTTCATCCAAAGAGGTGTTGAGCAGCATCTGGCTTTGGGTACCATCATGGGCCATGTTCAGCCTTGGCTTTTTTCTTTCACTGTCCTTTGGCTACACATTCTTTGGTTCACACCTTTGTTCAGGGGGTTTGCCAGTCGCTTCCCCAGTGCGGTCTTCATTGCTCTCGTGGGATCTCAACTTGGTGCTATATAGTTAGTCAGGTTGAAAAAAGACAAGTCCATCTGGCGCAACCAATAAAAAACAAAAAACAGTAAAGAAAACCCAACCATACAATCCCATATGCACAATCCTATACCAACAGTTGATTCAGAGGTGAAAAAACCCCAGCAAAACATGATCCAATTTGCTACAGCAGGGGAAAAAATCCTTCCTGATCCCCCGACAGGCAATTGGATATTCCCTGGATCAATTTTACCTATAATATTAGTACCCATTTATATTATGTATACCCAGGAAAGAATCCAGGCCTTTTTTAAAGCAGACTAGTGAGCTAGCCAGAACCACCTCTGGAGGGAGTCTATTCCACATGTTCACAGCTCTTACAGTGAAGAAACCTTTCCAAATTTGGAGATGAAATCTGTTTTCCTCTAGGCGTAAAGAGTGCCCCCTTGTCCTCTGTGTTGAGCTTAAAGTGAATAACTCAACACCAAGTTCACTATATGGATCCCTTATGTATTTATACATGTTGATCATAGCCCCCTTAGTCTCCTCTTTTCAAGAGAGAATAAATTCAGTTCCTCTAATCTTTCCTCATAGCTGAGCGCCTCCATGCCTGTTTGGTTGCCTTTCTCTGCACTTTCTCCAGTTCCCTGATATCCTTTTTAAGAACTGGTGCCCAAAACCGAACTGCATATTCCAGATGAGGTCTTACTAATGATTTGTAGAGGAGCAAAATGATATCTCTCTCTCTCTCTGGAGTCCATTTATCAACATTAAAACTCATTTGCCACATAGTTGCCCAATGAAACAGTGCATTGAGGTCAGCTTGTAAGTTGGAGACATCCTGTAAAGAAGTTATTCCACTGCAAAGCTTGGTGTCATCTGCAAAGACTGAAATGGTACTTTTAATCCCAGACCCTATATCATTTATAAAGGTATTAAAAAGTAAGGGTCTAAACCAGGGGTGGGGAACCTATGGTCCAGGGGCCGTATGCGGCCCTCAAAGTCATTTGGTCCGCCCCCCCGTGCAGCTGAGTCTGTGTCTCTCAGCTGATCAGTCAGAATCGGGCCGATTCTTCCTGTATAGTTCCGGTTCCGTTCTGACAGTCTGAGTGAGTCACAGCTGGAGTGATATCAAATGGACTCCGCCTGTGACAAATACAGGAAACATCGCCTCTTCCTCCAGCGCGGCGTCGCTGCTAGCCAGCATTTCCCGCCAGCAGCACATACAGCCAGAGCCAGCAGTACTCTCAGCAGTGCCAGCCAGAGCCAGCAGTGCCAGCCAGAGCCAGCAGTACCAGCCAGAACCAGCAGTACCAGTCAGAGCCAGCAGTATTCACAGCAGGACCAGCAGTAGCAGCCAGAGCCAGCAGTACTCACAGCAGTACCAACCAGAACCAGCAGTACCCACAGCAGTACCAGCCAGAGCCAGCAGTACCAGCCAGAGCCAGCAGTATTCACAGCAGAACCAGCAGTAGCAGCCAGAGCCAGAAGTACTCACAGCAGGAGTAGCAGCCAGAGCCAGAAGTACTCACAGCAGTAGCAGCCAGGGCCAGCAGTACCCACGTCGGTAGCAGCCAGAGCCAGCAGTACCCACAGCAGTAGCAGCCAGAGCCAACAGTACCAGCCAGAGCCAGCAGTACCCCCCAGAGCCAGCAGTACTCACAGCAGTACCAGCAGTAACCACAGCAGAGCCAGCAGTACCCACAGCAGAACCAGCAGTACCAGCCAGAGCCAGCAGAACCAGCCAGAGTCAGCAGTACCCACAGCAGTACCAGCCAGAACCAGCAGTACCCCCAGCGGTACCAGCCAGAGCCAGCAGTACTCACAACAGTACCAGCCGAAACCAGCAGTACCAGCCAGAGCCAGCAGTACTCACAGCAGTACCAGCCAGAGCCAGCAGTACCCACAGCAGAACCAGCCGAAACCAGCAGTACCAGCCAGAGCCAGCAGTACTCACAGCAGTACCAGCTAGAGCCAGCAGTACCAGCCAGAACAAGCAGTACCCACAGCGGTACCAGCCAGAGCCAGCAGTACTCACAACAGTACCAGCCAGAGCCAGCAGTACCCACAGAGAACCAGCAGTACCAACAGCAGTACCAGCCTGAGTCTGCAGTACCCACAGCAGTATCAGCCAGCAGTACCCACAGCAGTATCAGCCAGCAGTACCCACAGCAGTACCAGCCAGCAGTGCTAGCCAGTAGTACCAGCCTGAGCCAGCAGTACCCACAGCACAGTACCAGCCAGCTATACCCACCAGCAGTACCCGCCAGCAGTTCTTTTCAAAACTTACCACCACAAAGAGTAGACTGTGCTCCAGACCTACCGACGCAAACCTGGAAGACCACTTGCAAGTAGCAACATCATCAATACCAGCTAACATCACACACCTCACCAAAGAGAAGCAGTTGCAGACATCACATTAGGGATGAGTTAATTAAATGTTTGACCAAATATAACAAGTACATTTTTAAGTTGACAATTTTGTACGGCCCCCAAATGATTTTATAAATACCCAAATGGCCCTTGGCAGAAAAAAGGTTCCCCGCCCCTGGTCTAAACACTGAACCTTGGGGTACACCACTGATAACCTTAGACAATTCAGAGTAAGAATCATTTACCACTACTCTCTGAATTCTATCTTTCTCTCCATCCCTCCAGGATGGCCAACATGTGAGAGATGGTAGCTCCTCCCCAACAGGAAACACACTCCCCTTGGTCTTCTGTTAAAAGGCCCCACCCTTCCCCTTGATCCTCAGTTTAGTGGGTGCTTCCCCCACAGCGAAACGTTTTTTTATTTTCTCTGACCTGAAACAATGCTGGTGTGGATGGGTCCCCCTGTAAGCCAGGTTTGGTCAGGCCGAGGTTAGGCTTCTCCTTACCTGCCACCTTCTAGGCTTCTTACAGGTGGCCAAGATGCCCCAGGCAGGCGTTCCTATTAGGTGCTCCTTTCTAGCCTGGGCCCTGACAGGGTGCAAGGGTCTCCTCCGTTCTCCCAGAAGATCGCATCGGCTTGAGGAAATTTTAAAAAGCCTGCCACAATTGCGCTCCAAGCCTCGCTTTAGGACCGGAACTTCCGCCGGAAACGGATAGGCGTAGTACAAAGCGGAAGGAAGGGAGACATCCGTAGGAGATACTCAAACCGCTTTGCGGTAATATGGCAGAGCCTTCAGCCTATCGGAACGGTAAGGCTGCTAAGGAAAAACCCGTTGCTACTCGCCTTATGGATGAAGGAAAGTTGCTCCAGGTGGCTACTTCAAATAAGCAGAACGGTAAGACCGTGGGGTTTCCTTTTTTCTGCAAGGAGAAGTTGTGTACCAGTGTTAACTTAGGTCCTGGTGAATCCCACTTACCCCTGAATTTATGTAGCCTAAAAATGTAAGTCTTCAAACCTGAAATGGGAAGACTGCCAAGGAAAACTGCCACGACGCACCTCATGGAAGAGGAAAAGTCGCTTAGGGTGGCTACCACGAAAAGCAGACTGGATCCCGGTAAGACCATTGGTTCCCTTTGTCTGCAAGGGTGGAGTTGTGTACTAGTGTCAACTTAGGTCCTGGTGAATCCCGCTTACCCCCGAATTCATGTAGCCTAAAAATGTAAGTCTTCAAAGCTGAAATGGGAAGACTACCAAGGAAACAAAACCTGCTGCGACGCACCTCATGGAAGAGGAAAAGTCGCTCAGAGTGGCTACCACTAAAAGCAGACTAGATCCCGATGAGACCGTTTGTTTCCTCGTCTGATAGGGGAGGGGTTGTACCGATGTCTGCATTAGGCTCTGGTGACCCCCATGTTTCCCCCAAGGTAATGTTGCCTATGCATCTGAATATTGCAGGAAGAGTGATCGGTTGGTAATCTTCTCTTCTCTTGCAGAAGTCCCTATCGGGACCCAGGAGGCCTCTATCAGATCACCCCCTATTGCAGCTATCACTAGCTCCCCTAAGAGATGTGTAAAACTGCGGGGATCGATCATATACAAAGCCTCTTTGTTACACCTGTATTAACAAACTGGCAGGTCAAGAGACCTCAGGGTTGACCTAAGAATGCCTCCCTCCCATGTGTTCAGGAGGATTGGAAGCAAACCCTATGGCTGTGGTAAAACAGGAGGAAAAACAGTAGTGGTGTGTACTCCTTTTCTTACCTGGGAAACTTTGCAGCAGTATCCCTGATAGCAGCCAGGTGGGGTTTTGGCTCGTTATAGTACTCCCTCCTTTAATGAGGTTACTATTTTCCTTCCCCTTAACACTGGGGTTACAGTGCCTTGCGAAAGTATTCGGCCCCCTTGAACTTTGCGACCTTTTGCCACATTTCAGGCTTCAAACATAAGGATATAAAACTGTAATTTTTTGTTAAGAATCAACAAGTGGGACACAATCATGAAGTGGAATGAAAATTATTGGATATTTCAAACTTTGTTAACAAATAAAAAACTGAAAAATTGGGCGTGCAAAATTATTCAGCCCCTTTACTTTCAGTGCAGCAAACTCTCTCCAGAAGTTCAGTGGGGATCTCTGAATGATCCAATGTTGACCTAAATGACTAATGATGATAAATAGAATCCACCTGTGTGTGTAATCAAGTCTCCATATAACTGCACCTGCACTGTGATAGTCTCAGAGGTCTGTTTAAAGCACAGAGAGCATCATGAAGAACAAGGAACACACCAGGCAGGTCCGAGATACTGTTGTGGAGAAGTTTAAAGCCGGATTTGGATACAAAAAGATTTCCCAAGCTTTAAACATCCCAAGGAGCACTGTGCAAGCGATGATATTGAAATGGGAGTATCAGACCACTGCAAATCTACGAAGACCTTGCCGTCCCTCGAAACTTTCAGCTCATACAAGGAGAAGACTGATCAGAGATGCAGCCAAGAGGCCCATGATCACTCTGGATGAACTGCAGAGATCTACAGCTGAGGTGGGGGACTCTGTCCATAGGACAACAATCAGTCGTATACTGCACAAATCTGGCCCTTATGGAAGAGTGGCAAGAAGAAAGCCATTGCTTAAAGATATCCATAAAAAGTGTCATTTAAAGTTTGCCACAAGCCACCTGGGAGACACACCAAACATGTGGAAGAAGGTGCTCTAGTCAGATAAAACCAAAATCAAACTTTTTGGCAACAATGCAAAACTTTATGTTTGGCGTAAAAGCAACACAGCTCATCACCCTGAACACACCATCCCCACTGTCAAACATGGTGGTGGTGGCAGCATCATGGTTTGGGCCTGCTTTTCTTCAGCAGGGACATGGAAGATGGTTAAAATTGATGGGAAGATGGATGGAGGCAAATACTGGACCATTCTGGAAGAAAACCTGATGGAGTCTGCAAAAGACCTGAGACTGGGACGGAGATTTGTCTTCCAACAAGACAATGATCCAAAACATAAAGCAAAATGTACAATGGAATGGTTCACAAATAAACATATCCAGGTGTTAGAATGGCCAAGTCAAAGTCCAGACCTGAATCCAATCCAGAATCTGTGGAAAGAACTGAAGACTGCTGTTCACAAACGCTCTCCATCCAACCTCACTGAGCTCGAGCGGTTTTGCAAGGAGGAATGGGCAAAAATTTCAGTCTCTTGATGTGCAAAACTGATAGAGATATACCCCAAGCGACTTACAGCTGTAATCGCAGCAAAAGGTGGCACTACAAAGCAGTGGCGTAGCGTGGGTTGTCAGCACCCGGGGCAAGGCAAGTAATTTGCGCCCCCTAACCCGACTTTGAGGTCACAATAGTGTGAAAGAGGCCTTCAGTAATCAAGGTATAGCGTGCCCCCTTTCCATGCAGAGAGACCATCGTGCCCCCTTTCAATGCAGAATGACCAGCGTGCCCCCTTTCAATGCAGAGAGACCAGCGTGCCCCCTTTCAATGCAGAATGACCAGCGTGCCCCCTTTCAATGCAGAATGACCAGCGTGAGATGGCATAGGCGAGGTTTGGCTTGCAACGCCACCCCACCCTACACCAATGGACAGGTGAGGCACAGTCCAGCCCCACCCCGACCCGCCATTTTCAGCCATAGGGACTTATCCCAGCCTAAAGATGGAGGCAGCCGCAGACAGTGTGTGAACTGTGTATGTCAGAGTCAGACAGACAGAGTGACACTGCGCATGCGCCCCCCCAGATGTTGCGCCCGGTGCGGCCGGCCCCCCCTGCACCCCCCACGCTACGCCACTGCTACAAAGTATTAACTTAAGGGGGCTGAATAATTTTGCACGCCCAATTTTTCAGTTTTTTGTTAAAAACTTTTGAAATATCCAATAAATTTCATTCCACTTCATGATTGTGTCCCACTTGTTGATTCTTCACAAAAAATTACAGTTTTATGTCTTTATGTTTGAAGCCTGAAATGTGGCAAAAGGTCGAAAAGTTCAAGGGGGGCGAATACTTTCGCAAGGCACTGTAAGTAAGCCAAAAAAGTTTCAGCAGACCCAGGTCCACGGCTTTCTCTTATTATCAGGACAGGCTGTGGTCATTGCAACTTTAAGTTGCCAGTTCCCCACTATAAACCCTGTCTGCATCAATAAGGGTAATTCTAGTAAAGGGTGACATCTGTTAGACACAGAGTCTCTTGCAGGCTATTTCTGCCATTAAACAGCTTAGACATTCCTAAAAGGTTTATCAATCGGAATGTAAGGTGGAGTCCAGTAACCTGAAGACTACAGGTGTAAATTCCATAATTGTTTTCCCTGGGCAGCATTACACGCCAGATATTTTGAATATACTAGGCCAGCTGCTAGGATTCCGGCACGCATCTCCAAGCTAGGTGATGAGAGCTCTGCATCCAAAAAAAGAAAAAAATCATGCGAAGTGCTGTGCGACTTTGCAGTGTGACTTTGTTGCACCGTTTTTAGTGCAATTTTTGATCTGATATTGCACTCCCTGGCTAGAGGTCTTATCAAGGTAGTGCAGCCATCTTTCGAGAGTCGCTGCAGCCTTCAGTCGCAGAGGACCAGGCAAGGTCGCAGGATAAATCGCACCAGTGAAAACAGAACCTAAGAGTTAATTGGGACCCCTGGTGGTTTGGGCTACTCCCACCCCGTGATGAACTAGGTGCAGTATTGTCTGCAACTCTAGTTGATTACATTTTGGGTACAAAAGCCTCTATACAACAGCTACATATATTAACCTGTATTTAATGGTTGCTTGTTTAGTCCTTCAGGTGTCTGATTGCGTCCAAGCAAAGATTGTCTCCAAACCTCCCTGAGGCTGATTTAAATGATCTACAGGTCTGTGCTCGGTAAGACCTTAGATGCTGCAAAACTCGGATTCCCACCTGCGTGTGGGACAGCTACACCCACTCGTATGAAGGTAGGGTAACAGCAACTACTCCTATGGTGTATACACCTACCTGAGACTTCCATTATTTGGAGCTACCCAGATTCTCCTCTGGTGGAGGAAGGTTGAGTATATAGAGTCCAAACTATGCTGATATAAAGTTTGCCCTCTGCTATTTTTTTTCAGTAGAAATTGTCATGATTCTAACTGATGCCGGGACTGCTGTGTGTCTGAAATACACTATATGGAAGTTTGTGTATGTGGGTGTTGTGACTAATCAGAAAATAGGCAACACTGTTGTCTGTCTTTCTGCTATATGGTTATTTTTTCTTACTAAAAATACTACACATTGGAAGTTGCGGGTATCTGTCCATTACACTCTTTTCTTCTAGAAATGCCCTATATGGTGTTAGTAACATGTCTGTTGGTTACTTGGCTGTACCCTGACTGCTTAGTCAGAAATGCACAAAGGTTTCCAGTGTCATTTCTGTTATAACTACACTGGTATTAATCAAGTGCGCAACTTTAGGTTCCCTTTAAGTTTTGGCCCTCAAAACTAGCCTTCTAGCCAGAAGAGTGGGGATTTTACAAGGTCTTCTAGTAAAGAACCATTAGGCCTCATGCACACGGGGCGTTAGAAAAAACGTGCTGCAAAGCTAGTTCTGACGCTGGAAAAAGCAGCTGTAAAAACGTGCTTTCAGTAGCTTTTTCCATTGGCGTTATTGCACGTTTGGCCACGTCGCTTTTAGCAGCGTTTCTGCCTCCATTCAAAATTAATGGTTCCCTATGGGAGCCTATTGATTTGAATGGAGGGCGCATCACAAGTCCGATGATCCGACTTGCGGTGCGACCTGCGCTGTGAGAATCTTGAGGGGGAACTCCACGCCAAAATGGGGAAACAAAATGGCGTGGGGTTTCCCCCAGGTTCCAAACCAGGCCAGAAAAAAACCTGCGTGTGGTTCCCCCCCAAATCCATACCAGACCCTTATCCGAGCATGCAGCCCAGTAGGGCAGGAAGGGGGAGGGGACGAGCGAGCGGCCCCACCCGCCCTTGACCATACCAGGCCACATGCCCTCAACATGGGGGGGTGATGGTGCTTTGGGGCAGGGGGAGCTCTGCACCCCCCACCCCAAAGCACCTTGCCCCCATGTTGATGAGGACAAGGGCCTCTTCCCCACAACCCTGGCCGGTGGTTTTGGGGGTCTGTGGGCAGGGGGCTTCTCGGTATCTGGAAGCCCCCTTTAACAAGGGGGCCCCCCAGATCTCGGACCCCCTCCCTATGTGAATGGGTATGGGGTACACTGTACATAAAAGGCAGTGTATGTATGTAAATAATGACAGGAGACGTTTTGGAAAGTTTATTAAAAATCTCCATCCAGTCTTCTCCGCTTTTCTGGTCTTCTCCCCCTCCGCTCTTCTGGTCTTCTCCTCTCCGCTCTTCTGCTCTTTTGCTGTTCGCTCTTCTGCCCTCGGCTCTTCTTCTTTCTCCGGTCCTCCTCAGATGATGTCTCCGGTGATTATGCCGGTCTCCGGTCTCTTCAGCTTGTTATATAGCCATTGTAGGCGTGGCCTCCCGTTGACGTCATCTGGAGACCCCACCCCCTTATATCACAGACAACGTCATCTGTTACATAGGGGGCGGGGCCTCCTGGTGACGTCATCGGGAGGCCACGCCCCTAATGGCTATATAATAAGCTCCGGAGACCGGCATAATCACCGGGGACAGCGTCGGAGGAGGACCGGAGGAAGAAGACTAGAGCGGAGAAGACGGATGAAGATTTTTAATAAACTTTTTCAAAACATTTCCTGTCATTTACATACACTGCCTTTTATGGGGTGAATGGGTAGGGGTACAATGTACCCCTACCCATTCACATAGGGAGGTGGTCCGGGATCTGGGGGCCCCCTTGTTAAAGGGGGCTTCCAGATTCCGATGAGCCCCCTGCCCGCAGACCCCCACAACCACCGGCCAGGGTTGTGGGGAAGAGGCCCTTGTCCTCATCAACATGGGGGCAAGGTGCTTTGGGGTAGGGGGGTGCAGAGCCCCCCTGCCCCAAAGCACCCACACCCCCCATGTTGAGGGCGTGTGGCCTAGTATGTATGGTCCAGGGGGGGGTGGGGGCCGCTCGCTCGTCCCCTCCCCTTTCCTGGCCTTCCGGGATGCATGCTCGGATAAGGGTTTGGTATGGATTTTGGGGGACCCCACGCCACTTTTTCGGGCATGGGGCTACCCTCAAATTCCATACCAGACCCGAAGGGCCTGGTTTGGAACCTGGGGGGACCCTCACGCCGTTTTTTTTCCATTTTGGCGTGGAGTTCCCCCTCAAGATTCTCGTCGGATCATCCTGATCCGACTTGCGATGCGCCCTCCATTCAAATCAATAGGCTCCCATAGGGAACCATTGATTTTGAATGGAATAAAAAAAAACGTATAACGTGGCTTAATGCACGTTAAGCAACGTTATAGCAACGTTATTCAGCCTTTAGTAGCATCAGACGTTTTTACAGCTGTAACGCTGGTCCTCAGAACGCGCAGGCCGTGGGTTCTTCTTGCAGCTTAAAAATGCCTAGGCCACTTACAGCTCAATAATGTCTGTGTGCATGGAGGGGCGTTTTTAAGCTGCAAAAAAAAAAAACGCCTGACGCTACTTATAGCGGCTGTAAAAACGCCCCGTGTGCATGAGGCCTTAATATTGAGTGGGTTATCAACAGCTTTATTGATAAGAAATAGATCTGTTTGCCTGTTGCTTTCTTTTTTTAGCTATATTTTCCCTTAAAAATGTATAAAAACATGCATGTTCGATGTATTCGTATACCTTGGCGGATCATTACTGCTCATTGGCTCCAAAGTCTAATTTTAGATTTAATTTTTTTCAATGCATAATATTTTTACATGTTTTTTGCAAGTTTTTTTTTTGTTCTTTGAGAATTTTTTTAGACAGGATATGCACTTTTTCCTGCATTAGGGGACACAAACACTCTTATTTTTCTGTGGTTGTTGCAATGAATAACTTTAGTCATTTCCTGGTCTTCAACAAAATGGTGTTATTGGCATTTCCTGTGCCTTTGAACATAGGTATAATAGTGGCCGTGTCACTTCCTTCCACTGTCAAAATGGCAGACGGATCACTTCCTGTCTACAATTATTCTAAGGAGACACCATGATTTGAGCAGTTTTGATAGGCAATATAAACTAGTTTGACGTCTGACACTAGAGAAGCCCTTGATAACATCCTATTGGATGAAACACGACTAGAAGGAGACACTAGTGCTGACATCAGGCAACTGGCCGATACTGGGTTGGTAGTGGCACCCATTGTCATATGATTTTATGATTCATTTTATTTTGGCTTTTAACCACTTGCTGACCGCTCACGTTGCTGCTACTGCAGCAGAGCGGCTTGGCTAGGTCCAGGAACGTAGACCTACGTCGGCCGCATTCATGGCTCGCAGGGCGCACGGATCCTGGTCTGATTCGGCTCAGGCATCAGTCACCAGATGCAGATAAATGATTTTTGGTCTGGTTCTGGTGATCGGTTCTGGCCAATGACATTGCGTCCCCTGCCTGTGTAATGTAAACACAGGCAGGGGAGGTGATGTAATTTTCCCTCCTGGAGCCTTTTCGGTTCCAGGAGAAGGAGAGACAGCTAAACATGATTTCCACCAACACTACACTGACGCCCCCTTACATAGGTACACATTGAACCCCTTGATCACCCCCAAACCCCTCACAATGAACACTATATACAGTGGTATACAGATCTTTTACTGATCACTGTATTTCACTTGTGACCCTAATTTGCGCTAGGCCCAAAAAGGTTTAAGGCACTCGCCATCTATCCCCTAATAAAGTTTTAACCCCTTGATCACCCCCAGTTAACCCCTTCACTCCCTATCACACTGTGCACTAAATGCAGTCATCAGTATTTACCTATATAGTGTCACTTGTGACCCTAATTTGCGCTTGCACTAGGCCCAAATAAGATTAGGGCACCCGCCATCTATCCCCTAATAAACTTTTAACCCCTTGATCTCCCCCAGTTAACTCCTTCACTCCCTATCACACAGTGCACTAATATATACAGTATATCAGCTAACTACTGATCACTGTATTAGTGTCACTTGTGACCCCAGTTTGCGCTTACGCTAGGCCCAAATAGGGTTGATCTCCCCCAGTTAACCCCTTCACTGCCCTGTCACAGTGTTCACTATATACAGTGATTACCAATCACTGTATTAGTGTCACGGGTGACGCTAGTTAGCATCAGGGTCCCACCACACCACCGTTATTTAGCGTCAGAGTCAATTACACTAACACACATACACACACACACACACACACACACATACACCTCCATTACTAGTATAGTGTTTGAACAGATCAATATCTTATCTGATCAGAACTATACTAGCATCCCCATAGTTTAGTGTTCCCAAAATGCGGTGTTTGCACAATCAGCACTGATTTTTGCCAGCACCTGCGTTAGCCTACCCCACCCTACCCAGGCAAGTGCAGTAATCAATAGATTACTGTCACTTCCAAAAAACACAAATCACACAAAACCGTTGCGTTAGCAGAGTCAGGCCTGATCTCTGCTAGCACTAGCAGTTTTTTTTTTTTGTTGTAGCGACCAAATAGTCCTTGACAACGAGGTGCTATTTTACCTGTGAGTCACACTACTGTACCGGTAAATTTAGTTGATAAAATGTCCAAATGGTGGTACAGTAGTGCAGAGGCCTACAGTATACTGACCATGCCAGATGAGAGCGATGGGGAAGCCTCACTGGCAGAATCAGGGTCAGTATATGAACCTATAGACAGCAGTGGCTCCCTGACAGATAGCTTTGATGATGGATGGGTCCCTGCTAAGGTCAGGCGTACCCGAGCCCATTCTGGAGTTGCTGAGATGCAAGAACCGGATGTTTCTTGTATGCAGCAGAGTGCCAGTACTAGTGCCGCTCACACTTATAGTGATCTGGCAAGCATGAGCGGCCTAGTACACCCTGGACCTAGTACAACCAGCACTGCAGTAAGACTTGGTGACGTAGCGAGTCCCATAAGTGCAGTTGAAGCTGGTGCGGTGGCTAGCACGAGTAGTGCCCCGCAGCTACCGCGTATTCGAAGACAGGCCCGTAGAGCCCATAGTGCCCTCCCTGAAGTGCTGGCATATCCTAATTGGCAGCCCACAGATTCTACAGCGCCCGTACTTCCCCCATTCACTGCCCAACCCGGAATTCAAATGGAAAAAGCTGGTTTTATTCCCCTTAATTTTTTTTAGTTTTTCACTGCAGATCTTTACAGATCTATTGTGGATCAAAGTAATTTGTATGCTAGTCAACTTATTACCGCCAATCCAAATTCGCCCCTTGCCAGGAAATTCGGCTGGAATCCTATAATGGTTTCCGAATTTAAGACCTTTCTGGGCCTATCCTTCAACATGGGCATTACAAAAAATTGTGAATTGCAGATATATTGGTCCACTGACCCAATTCACCAAATGCGCGTGTTCTCTGCTGCTATGTCCAGAGCTCGATACGAACAAATATTTTGGTTCATGCATTTCAACGACATTGAACTCTGTCGTCCTCGGGGAGACCCTGAATATGATCGGCTCCACAAAATTCGGCCCCTCGTAGACCACTTCAATCAGCGGTTTGCAGCCTTGTTTACCCACGAACAAGATGTCTGCGCTGACGAGTCCCTGATAAAGTTTACTGGCCACCTTGCTATGAAACAATATCTCCCCAGCAAGCGTGCCAGATTACATAGGGAGCACAGTAAGGTAGTTTGGGACTTGGTGTCACCCTTATTCGGAAAGGGGTACCACTTGTACGTGGACAATTTTTATTCAAGCGTGCCACTTTTTAGACACCTCTTTCAATTACAAATTGGCGCTTGTGGCACTGTGCGATCTAATCGCCGGGGCTTCCCCCAACGGATAATAAATGCCCCACTGAGTCTGGGAGAGAGAGCCGTCTTGAGGTGGGATGAATTGCTTGCAGTGAAGTGGAGGGACAAACGGAACGTTTTCGTTCTGTCCTCCATTCGCCCAGACACGGCAGTCGAAATTACTACGGTCACCGGTGTTGTTGTTCAGAAGCCCCTCTGTGTCCATGACTATAACCGTAAAATGGGAGGGGTGGATTAAAATGGGACCGTGCTTAATTGCCCGTAAGGCCAGACGCTGGTACAAAAAAGTGTCTGTATACTTATTTCAATTGGCTATTTACAACGCTTTTGTCTTATACAAAGCATCTGCCGGAACATTATCCTTCCTACACTACCAGGAAGAGATAATCAGAGCCCTTCTGTATCCAGCAGGTGCTCCTGCCTAACTTCCCCAACCAGATGCAGTGAGCCGGCTGCATGAGAGGCATTTCCGGAATTCCTCCCGAATACCCCTGCCCAAAAATACCCCCAAAAAAGATGCCGTGTCTGCAGCATGCGAGGATTTAGGCGTGACACCTGTAATTATTGTCCCGACTGTCCTGACCGACCTGGTCTAGTGGATTATTAGCATAGGGTACAGCACGGCACAGTGTAGGGCACACTTACACAGGGTCTCAAAAGATGTTCGATGGCTATTGTCATTTTGAGAGACCCGAAGCTGGAACTTTAACGTTGAAGAAAAAAAAAGTGTAAAAAAAATACATAAAAACATAAAATAAAAATTACAAAAAAAAAAAGTTATTTTTATGTTCTTCTACTCTTCCTACTGTACTTTTACTGTACTTTGTCTTTCATTCTTTTGTTAACCTGTTTCCCTTGCAGGTACTCGTTGCCTGCCACACTGATTTTATATATTCTGACACAAACAGCGTTTGCGCTCAGCATATATGGATACCTCTGATGGCAGCGCTGTGGTAGGTTGATTTCACCACTACAGTTAAAATACCTTTAGGTATACGTGGAATATTGTCATGTATATCCGCCATTAAATAAGTGGGTTTGGATGTTTGGGCGGATAATGGTGTGTATACTACACAATTTTCCTGTGGAGATTTCGGTTAGGTTCTCTATTTTTCGTTCAGCCCACAGGCTGCATGAAAAAAAAAAAAAAAACTTACACTGTATGCCAAACAAGGACCAACAATGTACAGGTAAAAAAAATTGCAACATCCACCATTTTGTTCTGTAGGGCCTCTGCTTTAAAAAAAATATATAATGTTTGGGGGTTCAGGTTCAAAGTCATTTTCTAGTAAAAAAAAAAAAATATTTTTTCATGTAAACAAAAAGTCACAGAAAAGGCTTGGGCTTCAAGTGGTTAGAAGAGTGGGTGATGTGTGGCTAAGATTGAGCATAAAATGCCAGGACAGTTCAAACACCCCCCAAATGACCCCTTTTTGGAAAGTAGACACCCAAAGCTATTTGCTGAGAGGCATATTGAGTCCATGGAGTATTTTATATTTTGCCCTAAGTTTCAGAAAAATGACAATTTTTTTTTTTTTTACACAAAGTTGTCAGTAAATTATATATTGCTCACACATGCCATGGGTATATGTGAAATGGCACCCCAAAATACATTCTGCTGAAGTCTAGCCGTGTACAGGACCCCGAAAACCAATCACCACCTTCCGGCTTTCTTAGGGCGTAAATTGTTGATTTCACTCCTTACTACCTATCACAGTTTTGAAGGCCATGAAATGCAAAGATAGCACAACCCCCCCCCCCCCCCCCCAATGACCCCATTTTGCAAAGTAGACACTTCAAGCTATTTGCTAAAGGGCATGGCGAGTATTTTGCAGCTCTCATTTATTTTGAAAAATGAAGAAAAAATGGAAAATGCATTTTTTTTTCCTCTTTTTTCAATTTCCAAAACTTTGTGACAAAAAGTGAGATCTGCAAAACACTTAACACACCTCTCAGCAAATAGCTTGTGATAGGTAGTAAGGAGTGAAATCAACAATTTACGCATTTGGAAAGCCTGAAGGTGGCAATTGGTTTTCGGGGTCCTGTATGCGGCTAGACTCCAAAAAAGTCTCACACATGGTATCCCCATACTCAGGAGAAGCATCAGAATGTATTTTTGGGTGTCTTCACATATACCCATGGCATGTGTGAGCAATAATAGAATTTTTGTAAGAACTTACCATAATATTATTTTCTCTGAATCTTCTGACAGTCGCCGCCCGATGGTATTAGCCTTCACTAATGGGGTAATGGCGCACTCTGCAGGAGCAGGTTAGGCAGATAATTGATTACCAGGTTAATACAAAAAAAACTATTTATACTTAAGGACGCCACTAGGGGGTCATCCTTCAGCCATTATCCTAGACCCAATCTGATATTACTTCAGTTTGTAGCAAGCAGTACCGGAAGGCAACAACCCCCAGATCCAAAAACCAGAGGGGCGGGGGCGGCGACTGTCGGAGGACGGTAAGTTCTTACAAAAATTCTATTTTCTCTTACGTCCCTCTGACAGTCGCCGCCCGATGGTATTAGCCTTCACTAATGGGACGTCCCAAAACAGTGCAGGTATGAGGGGTGGGAAAGCAACGCAACCAATTGAGAAGGTAACGCAAATAACCGGGCCAGTAACAACCTGAGCCCACAGGAAAATACTGGAACAAACCCAGAAAAAAACACCCCAAAAAGGAGGGACAGTAAAACTATGTCCCACTCAAAAACTTTGCGGCCAAAGGAAGCATCTGAAGATGCCAAAACGTCAAGTTTGTAAAACTTTGTGAAAGTGTGTACGGACGACCAGGTCGCCGCCTTGCACACCTGAGCCACAGAAGCCTGATGGCGAAAAGCCAAAGAGGCACTAACGGCTCAAGTAGAATGGGCCGTTACCAGAAAAGGAGGAATCTGACCATTAATGGAATAGGCCTGAACAATCGTCTGTCTGATCCACTTAGAAATGGTTGCCGTGGAGGCAGCCGATCCATTCCGAGGTCCCTCAGGAAGAACAAATAAAGAATCAGACTGTCTAATCGACTCCGTGGCGGACAGATAGACCTTGACCGCCTGGACCACATCCAGGGAATGCAAGGCAAACTCCTTAGGATGCCTGGGTCGTGCACACAACGAAGGCAAAACGATATCCTCATTGAGGTGGAACGAAGAAACCACCTTGGGAAGAAACAACTGATTCGGTCGCAGAACCACCTTATCTCTATGAAGCACCAGATAAGGAGAACGGCAGGACAAAGCCGCCAATTCAGACACTCTGCGAGCCGACGTGATGGCCACCAGAAAGGCAACTTTCTGGGATAACACAGACAGAGGAATCTCTCTGATGTTCTCAAAGGGAGGTTGTTGTAGCACAGACAAAATCAAATTCAGATCCCATGGAGGCAAAGGAGCTCTCCTCGGGGGAGCCAAATGCCGCACCCCCTGTCCGCCGTAAAGGTGCAGACCAAGGAATGCGACGCCATAGGTCGCTGAAAAAAGATGGCCAAGGCCGACAACTGACCCTCGACCGTAGTCAGTGCCAGACGCTGATCCACGCCCTTCTGCAGGAAGGCCAAGACCTTCGCCACCGAGAAGGAACGAGGGTGAAGACCATTCGCCTCGCACCAAGCGATATATACGCTTTCCAAGTGCGGTGATAAATATTCCTTGAAGTGGCTTTACGAGCCTTTAACAAGGTAGGGATGACCGCCTGTGGAAGATCTCTATCCCTCAAGACCTGGCTTTCAACAGCGATGCTGTTAAAACCAGAGACTGTAAAGCAGGATGGCAGATCGGTCCATGAGACTAAAGATCGTTTCATAGCGGAAGCCGCCGGGGAGGTTCGACGACCATCTGAACGATGTCCACGTACCAGGACCGTTGAGGCCAGTCCGGGGCCACTAGAATGACTGACATCCGTTCCAACGCCAACCTGCGGAGGAACCTGGACAACAGTTGAATCGGAGGAAAAGCATAGATCAGCCGATAGCGGTGTCAAGGCACCACCAACGCGTCCGCAGCGTCTGCCAGAGGATCGCGAGTTCTGGCCACAAACCTTTCCACCTTTTTGTTGAGACGAGATGCGAACAAATCCACGTACGGGGTCCCCCACCGAGCGCACAGGAGGCGAAATACCTCCGGATGCAGGGACCATTGCCCCTGGTCCAAGGTCTGGCGACTCAGTCTGCCTGCCAGTTGTCCACACCCGGAATGTGAACAGCCGAGATCGCCGGTACATGCGATTCGGCCCAAGACAGGATCTCGGCAAACTTCCATGGCCGCCCGGGCACTCTTCGTGCCCCCTTGGTGATTTATGTATGCCACAGCTGTGGCATTGTCAATCTGTACCCGGACCGGACACCCCTGCAGCTGAGATGACCACCGGAACAGACATAGTTACATAGTTAGTGAGGTTGTAAAAAGACATCTGTCCATCCAGTTCAACCTATGATGTGTGTGTGTGTTTGCTGTTAACCGTACATTGTATAACCCTGTATGTTGTGGTCTTTAAGGACAAAGCTTTATCGCCTGGAGCTCCAGGACATTTAACGGCAGTGAGGTCTCCCCCGCCGACCACGTCCCCTGGGCACAAAGCGTGCCCCGAACTCCTCCCCAGCTCGATAGGCTGGCATCCGTGGTGAGAATCGCCCACAACAGAGGCCGGAAGGACTGTCCCTGCGTCACGGACAGCGACTGGAGCCACCACAAGAGGTCCGACCTCAGCGGACAACTCAAGGAAATTGAGTTGGCCAGGATCTCCGCTTGCATAGTCCTGGTGTGAAATTGAGCAAACGGAACTGCTTCGAAGGCTGAGACCATCAGGCCCAGAACCCGCATGCAGGTCCGCAGACTGGAGAGATCGTTGTGCCTGAGAGCCCTGATCTCTTCCCGTAGAGTCCCGAGTTTGTCCTCCGGAAGGAAGACCCCAGAGTGAGCAGAAACCAGGACCCTCCCTAGGTACTGAACACGAGTTGAGGGAGTCAGTGCCGACTTCCGAAAATTGATGGTCCACCCGAATTCCTGAAGTGTCTGAACCGTCACAGCCAGATCGCTCGCTAAGGTCACACATGAGTTCGACATTAACAAGAGGTCGTCCAGGTAACTGAGGACCGCAATGCCCCGTAAATGCATTAAAGCTAGAACCGGAGCCAACACCTTGATGAAAACCCTGGGAGCCGAAGCGAGGCCAAAAGGCAATGCCACAAACTGATAGTGCTCCCCAGCTACCGCAAAGCGGAGATATCTCTGATGACCCTCGAAAATAGGGATATGCAGATACACATCCTTCAAGTCGATTGAAGCCAGGAAGTCCCCGGGTCTCAACGATTCCACCACCGACCAGATGGATTCCATCCTGAACTTCTGCACCCGCACAAACCGGTTCAGAGATTTCAAGTCCAGAATGGGACGTACCTTGCCCTCTATTCTGGGCACTGTTACATAGTTAGTGAGGTTGAAAAAAGACATCAGTCCATCCAGTTCAACCTATGATGTGTGTGTGTGTTTTCTGTTAACCGTACATTATATACCCCTGTATGTTGTGGTCTTTAAGGTGCCCATCTAATAGTTTTTTGAAACTATCGATGCTCCCTGCTGATACAACTGTTTGCGGAAGAGAATTCCACATCCTTACTGCTCTTACAGTGAAGAACCCCCTACGTATTTTAAGGTTAAACCGCCTTTTCTCTAGTTTGTGAGCAGCCACGTGTCTTTATTGTATTCCCTTTCTCTGAATAGTTTGTTCCTTATGCTAGGGTCGCCAGTACAGTATTTGTACATTGATATCATATCCCCCCTCAATCGTCTCTTCAGAGAGAATAAGTTTGGTGCTTATAGTCTTTCCTCATAGCTCTTTATTTCTGGAAAAGAACCAACTATGAAGTATCATGGGACTTTTAGGGTGCGTTTTTTAACTCCATTGAGATAATAATGATTATCATGACACCAAATACAGTTTAAAAAAAAGGAAAATTTATTTTCCAAAAGTTTATTACCCACTTGCCGACCACTCACATGGAGCGTACTGCGGCAAAGTGTCTTGATTCCGTCCAGCAACGTAGACCTACGCTGGACTCCTCCCCTTGTGTATTCAGACACAGCGGGAGTCGGGCCAAGGGAGCAGAGGCGGTGATCACCGCCGCTCTTCCCCGATCGTACAAGCGGGCAGATCTCCTATGTGACAGGCAGGGACAGATTACAGGATTCAGCATAGCTGAACCTGCGATCTGTGCCTGTCACACAGTCCCCTCCCCCCACACACGTCAGTAAGCACCAGGCATATATTTAAACCCTTGATCACCAATAAAGTTAACCCCTTCCCTGCCAGTGTCATTATTACAGTAACAGTGCATATTTATAGCACTGACTACTGTAGTAATGTCACTGGTACCCCCAAAAATGTCAAGGGTCCGATCTGTCCGCCGCAATGTTGCAGTCCCGCAAAAAACATCGCAGATCGCCGCCATTACTCGTTAAAAAAAAAACAATACAAATTACATAAATCTTTCCCGTAGTTAGTAGCTGCGATAACATTTGCGCAAACCAATCAAAATACGCTTATTGCGATTTTTTTTTTTACCAAAAATATGTAGCAGAAAGCAAATTGGCCTAAAATGTTAAAAAATTTTGGTTTTTTTTTCATTTTTTGGGGGGGGAATTTCATATAAAAAATGTGAAAAATATTATTTTTTTCAAAATTGTCGCTTTGTTTATAGCGCAAAAGTAAAAATCGCACAGGTGATCAAATACCACCAAAAGAAAGCTCTATTTGTAGGGGGAAAAAAAGGACATAAATTTTAATTTGGGTACAGTGTCGCACGACCACGCAATTGTCCGTTAAAATAGCGCAGTGCTGAATCGCAAAATATGGCCTGGTCAGGAATGGGGTAAAATCTTCCGGTCTTAAAGCGGCTAAAAATACGCTCATTGAGAATTTTTTTGTCAAAGACATGTAGCTAAATACATTTTGGCCTAAATATATGACAAAAATTTAATATATTGGATATTTTTTAACTGTCAAAGTAGAAAAATATTGTTATTTTTTTCAAAATTGTCGCTCTTTTTTTATTAATATCGCAAAAAATTAAAAGCGCAGAGGTGATCAAATACCACCAAAAGAAAGCTCGGTTTGTGGGGAAAAATAGGACGTAAATTTTGTTTGGGTACGGCGTTGCACGACCGCGCAATTGTCAGTTAGTCGCACAGTGCCAAGTTGCAAAAAGTGGCCTGGACGTAAAGCAGGAAAATCCTCCGTCCTAAAGTGGTTAAGTAGTAATATTAAAATGCATATGAAAAAACACACAGAAAATACAGACTTCATGCCTTTCCAAAGGGCATGATGGAGGATAGGTTATCTTGAGGCGCTAAATAGTTTGACCGGTTTCACCAAAAAGCAGGCTTCCTCAGAAAATTTTAGCACAAGACAATAATTCTTCTATCCAATAGAAAAGAGTATATATCAAATACATAAAGAAAGCAAAACAACTAAAGCAAAATAATTTACAATATAAATACCAGACTATACATTTCTATATTCATGCAATATTTAAGGAGCATGCTTTTCCGTTTCCTGCACTTACCCCTGAACTGCGGTCTAGACATGACACTCTCTGCCTTTACTCTTGTGTGAAAACCGGTACGGGGGGGGGGGCGGGGGGGGGGGGGTTGATGTCTTTGATTACCTTTTAGGTCCTTTCTGGTTACCATCTTTATTGCAATTTCTAATTAGATCTCCCTTATATTTTATGTCTTTATAGGTGGATTTTGCCTATTGTGATTATGTCATCTGCTTATCGACAGGGGCATCTGTGATAACCACCTTTCTTATTTGGGAGGTGGCTGTCATCATTTGAGGCACCGTTTATTCATTTTAATTTTTTACTTGGCATATAACACTACAATACAAATTTACATAGCCTTTGGACTCTATTTGGTGCTCCTGAAAATGAGGGATTTCTGTGATCGTCCTTGGATTGAGTATAAACCTTTTTAAGAGTATACAAGTTTGTCCATCATTCCCCATTTTCTTCTGTTGATTTTGTAAGTAACTTTTGGCATATAATAAAGTGACTGTAGCTATTGATACGTATCTCTCTAATCATATGATAGGCTTAATTAAGCGCCTTGTGTGTCATTAGGAACTTGCTTGTACTCCTGTAATATCTCCCTCTGCGGGAGACCATTCGTGGCTACACCTGCTTTGCTGCTGGACTTTTCATGTATTCAGACCCTGAGGCCCACTTACCACACCTTTTCCTCCATAATTGCTCCACCTGCAGGTTTGGATCAAGTTTTTTCTTGGGTGTCTATGGGATGGGGTTTTTCCATATTGCATGAATATAGAGACAATGGAGTACTGTCCGTGATACTTTTTTTATTTGCACTAACATACAATTTTTCAGGACAAGCTTTCGGGGTATCTCCCCTTCATCAAGATCCAAGCAATACTTGGATCTTGATGAAGGGGACATACCCCGAAAGCTTGTCCTGAAAAATTGCATGTTAGTGCAAATAAAAAAAGTATCACGGACAGTACTCAATTGTCTATGTCGCAAGTGCACTAATATGGCTTTGGAAAGGCATGAAGTCTGTATTTTCTATGTGTGTTTTTTCATATGCATTTTAATATTACTACTTAATTTTTGGAAAATAAATTTTCCTTTTTTTTAAACTTTATTTGGTGTCATGATAATCATTAATATCTCAATGGAGTTAAAAAACGCACCCTAAAAGTCCCATGATACTTCATAGTTGGTTCTTTTTCATATATTATATAGGGATGTTGGTGCATTAATGGATCAGTACTATAGTCGCTCTTTCCTTTGAACCACCCTAATAGAGAGGAATATTTTAAACACCCAACACCTTACTTTAGGTGGAGCCCCTCTTTTTCTGTCTTGTGTTTTACATACGCATTGAGATAATTTTGATTGGTCTAATTGTTATGTATTTCCTTCTTTGAAGGACTGTTAAGGGTGCACTTTGTTGCCACATACCATTTTGGGTTGTTGGTATACAGTGCATCATTAGACCTGATTGTCTGAAAACAGTAATGTTTATCTAATATCGTTACTTTTTGTATATTCATAGTTCTTTATTTTGGGGACACAGTATAGCACGCAGCATGGCCCATTCGGCACACGACAGCAGTACTCCCACTGACTACTGTGGAGAAGCTTGGGAGGGCTTTGTAACCGAGATCCACAAGGCCTGTTCTACCTCTGGAGTATCAGAAATTGATGTTAATAGATACTTTTCCAGACTGCAAAGGTTAGTAGAAAGAAAAACTCGACTCTACTGGCACAAGAAATATTTCACTAAATATATAGAAAATAAAGTGGTACCATGGGGACTTTGTGTTCAAATATTTCCCAATATTAATAAGGTAGAACCCCACATTAAATTGGGCTGTGAAACTAACCTAGTAAATTGTTCTCTTAAAATGATGAGTATCTTGGTAGACCAATACACCTCTGATCTTAAAGATCTTGATATAGAAATATCTGAATGGCAGGAGCAACACAGAGATATTCTGTCTTCAACTTTCTTCCCCATCAGGGATAAGAAATTGAAAGTCCACCTCACTAAATACGCCACTGATATCATTAAAATTAAGGAGAATAAATTATTAAGGGATAAAGAAGCATAAAGAAGAATTTTACTTACAAATGGCCTCAAGAAGATTATAGGAGACCAAGGGGTCGAAGTAACAATAACTTCAATCTTTTAGCAAGTAATATTAAAGGAAATGACTGTGACTTATCATCTGTATCCTCAGTGTCTTTTGCCCCTTTAGGACCACACATGCATGGAGGTTATGTTGAGTCTAAGAAAAGGAAGACTATACACACTCCTGCTAAATCTCTAAATCCCCACCCAAAGTAGCTTTGCCCGATCCACTGTATTCAGAGGATCGGGAAAAATTTTCTATAGTTAACTTGTCTTCATATGATTTGACGGAGACTGAGGCTGAGGTATTGCGCCTCGGGCTTACATTCTGCCCGGATCAAGACACAGATGCTTTTGAATTAATTAAGGACCTGCATCTTTTTGCACGATGACTGATGTACAAAGTACTATACACCAAGAGTCAGAATAGCACGGGACCAGTGCATAATATATCTCTTACCCAAAGGAGAGCCATACAGTCATTAGGATCCAATCAACAGATAGTCATAAAACCTTCCGATAAAGGTGGAAACCTTGTAATTCTAAATACATCGGATTACGAAAAAATGTGTTATGACATTTTGAATAATACTGATTGGTATAAACCAGTATCTACTGCATTTTTACAGTCAAGTGTGGTTGGATTTAAAAAAATGTTAACCTCCGCCTTTCAGCAGGGCTTAATAAATGCAGATACCTTCAAATTCCCTAATACATCTAATCCCAAGATCCCCAAATGTTACGCCCTACCCAAAATTCACAAAAACATCACCACCAAAAAACAAAACATTCTCCACCAGGTCGCCCTATCATCTCGGGCTGTGGGTCTCTTACGGAAAACGCCTGTTCCCTAGTAGATGAATACTTGTACCCTCATGTAAAGGCATTATTCTCGATGTCAAAGACACCATTGAGTTTTTGAAAATTATTAATGGTCTTCAAGTCCCCAAAAACGCCTGGTTGGTAGCCATTGAGGCGCTCTATAATTCAATCCCAAATACACGTGGTATTCAATCATTGAGGAACAACTAAGGAAACGTGGTCACGAAGCCTGGCCCTATAATAAATTTATTACTCAGATCTTGGAGTTTGTTCTCACGAACAATAGCTTCATGTTCAAAACGCTCCCACTACCTCCAGGTGCAGGGTGTCGCTATGGGAGCCAAATGTGCTCCCTCATATGCGAACCTGTACCGGGGGGGGGGTTGGAGCGTGACCTCTTTGCTGAAGAGAAAATAATGGAAGATATAGCTAATATTATATCTTATAATAAAGATAAAAATTCAGCGCTTAAAATCAAATGGATGGGTAAGCAGCTGTACACCAGGATAGGTCAAACCTACCAAAACCTATAATATGCAGTAAAAGAAAATAAAGTGCAGCGCTATAAAATTACAAATAGTGCATAAAATCATTCACATTAAAATGTGTAAAATGCACAATAAAAATCATGTGGATAATAAATCATAAAGTCCTTAAAAGCTGATTTCCAAAGTGAAAAGCAGGAATAAGTAAAACCACTGCAAACGTGACTCCTCCACCACAGATAATACAGCCTCTCACCTCCTGTATTCGACCACTAGGGGTCACAACACTTTGTATCAGTAAGCATCAATATGGAGACAGCCAGAAGATCTGTATATCCAGGACCCAACAGGTTCTCAGAAACTCATGTATGGCAATCCGGAAAAGATAAATAAAACGATCTAATGCTCTCCGCTTAATTAAGGACATTTATTAAAGTAAAATAAAACATCACACTCACAAGCAAGGCACTGTCACAGTGCCAGATGAAAGCGAAAGTGCAGACATGTGTTCCAGGATCTCGGAGAGCTGCGGGTGACATCAGACTCCTTCCCCCGTATGCATTACGTCAATAGGCGTGACTTCCTCAGCAGGGGTAAGGAGGGAGACCGCACCTGCTCATTATAAAGGCGTCTCATAGCAACCAGAAGCCAGGTCATTACAAAGCAGGAAGTGAAGCAGAATGGAAATCCTCCGCCCCCTTCAACCAAGGACCAGGATTTATTATCCACATGCTTTTTATTGTGCATTTTATACATTTTAATGTGAATGATTTTATGCACTATTTGTAATTTTATAGCGCTGCACTTTATTTTCTTTTACTGCATATTATAGGTTTTGGTAGGTTTGACCTATCCTGGTGTACAGCTGCTTACCCATCCATTTGAGTTTAAGCACTGAATTTTTATCTTTATTGTATATCTTCTCAATTCTATTTAATTTGGCTGCTGATCTGATTTATATAGATATCTTCCGTTATATAGAAGCCCGTGAAATCAGGTTAGATGATGTATTTTCACAGGTGGCAGTTCCCAAGGAGCCCAGTGATTTGGTGTACAACTTTAAGAAACTGGGGCATATCTTTGAGAAAAAGATTAAAACCTGGTGGGATATTGTGTCCTTCCAGCAATATTTATCTGCCAAGATTATCCCTCGCCGTTTGCGTTTTGATATTCCAACCGAATGACGGATTAATGGATATTGATTCTAACAAAGAGTGGGGGGATTTTTTTCACCTCCAAGGGTCTAGAGCTATTATCTTTTTTGCTATCACGGAAGCAGAGGAAGATGGAGACTCTAGAAACCCAAATTGATACTATCAAAAAATCCATTGAAAAGGATAAAGACAAACCTGAATTTATTAGGTTGTCTGACGAGCTTAAAAATAAGCTTATTAAATGGGATAAAGAGTCCCAAGATAAGAAAAAGAAAAAATTCCTCAGGGATGTGGGAGATTTTGGAGTAGGCCTGATCTATAGGTGGCAGGTCCCGTCTGGGAATGCCACATTGCCCGATATTAGTACAGGTGCAGCACCTCTCCCACATTCTACTGAGGAGGATGATCTACCCGAAGTGGTGTCCCAATCAGGGACCCCTCGTCCCAATCTTCCTTTAAGGACCGGCCCACCGCCTAGAGGGAGAGGCCGTGGAGGAAGAAAAGGGAGAGGGAGGGGTAGAGGTATTCTACCTAATTATTGATCATCCTCTAGGGACGATTGGAATAGTGGTGTATATCATCAGGATGACCAATATTGGCAAACAGTCCCATATCAGAATAGAGGACGTTCAACTTATTCGAGGGGTGGCCATCCAACTATTAACCGTCCAATTCCCATGGATAATAGGTTCCAGCCATTGCAAATTTATAATGATGACTCTCATTTTTTAGGGGTACAGAGGACCCCCTGGAGGTATCCTCCACCGGGTCCATCAACCCCAAAGGGAACCAACGTGAGGCACCCCCCATCGTATCCCATGAACAGATTGGGAAAAAGAAAAAAAGAGGATGTAGGGGAGGACGCAGGGCACAAAAGGCCAAAACCCCAATAGGTACAGGGATTTATAACCTTAGTGGTGTTACCCTAACGGAGGATGAGGTCTGAGTCCTGGATAGGGGGTTAAAATTTGCACCTGTAAAAAATATGAATAAGTTTGATACTTACAGTGGGTACGGAAAGTATTCAGACCCCCTTAAATTTTTCACTCTTTGTTATATTGCAGCCATTTGCTAAAATCATTTAGGTTCATTCTTCTTCCTCATGAATGTACACATAGCACCCCATACTGACAGAAAAACACAGAATTGTTGACATTGTTGCAGATTTATTAAAAAAGAAAAACTGAAATATCACATGGTCCTAAGTATTCAAACCCTTTGCTGTGACACTCATATATTTAACTCAGGTGCTTTCCATTTCTTCTGATCATCCTTGAGATGGTTCTACACCTTCATTTGAGTCCAGCTGTGTTTGATTATACTGATTGGACTTGATTAGGAAAGCCACACACCTGTCTATATAAGACCTTCCAGATCACAATGCATGTCAGAGCAAATGAGAATCATGAGGTCAAAGGAACTGCCTGAAGAGCTCAGAGACAGAATTGTGGCAAGGCACAGATCTGGCCAAGTTTACAAAAAGATTTCTGCTGCACTTAAGGTTCCTAAGAGCACAATGGCCTCCATAATCCTCAAATGGAAGACGTTTGGGATGACCAGAACCCTTCCTAGAGCTGGCCGTCCGGCCAAACTGAGCTATCGGGGGAGAAGAGCCTTGGTGAGAGAGGTAAAGAAGAACCCAAAGATCACTGTGGCTGAGCTCCAGAGATGCAGTCAGGAGATGGGAGAAAGTTGTAGAAAGTCAACCATCACTGCAGCCCTCCACCAGTCGGGGCTTTATGGCAGAGTGGCCCGACGGAAGCCTCTCCTCAGTGTAAGACACATGAAAGCCCGCATGGAGTTTGCTAAAAAAACACCTGAAGGACTCCAAGATGGTGAGAAATAAGATTCTCTGGTCTGATGAGACCAAAATAGAACTTTTTGGCCTTAATTCTAAGCGGTATGTGTGGAGAAAACCAGGCACTGCTCATCACCTGTCCAATACAGTCCCAACAGTGAAACATGGTGGTGGCAGCATCATGCTGTGGGGGTGTTTTTCAGCTGCAGGGACAGGACGACTGGTTGCAATCGAGGGAAAGATGAATGCGGCCAAGTAAAGGGATATCCTGGACAAAAACCTTCTCCAGAGTGCTCTGGACCTCAGACTGGGCCGAAGGTTTACCTTCCAACAAGACAATGACCCTAAGCACACAGCTAAAATAACGAAGGAGTGGCTTCACAACAACTCCGTGAATGTTCTTGAATGGCCCAGCCAGAGCCCTGACTTGAACCCAATTGAGCATCTCTGGAGAGACCTAAAAATGGCTGTCCACCAACGTTTACCATCCAACCTGACAGAACTGGAGAGGATCTGCAAGGAGGAATGGCAGAGGATCCCCAAATCCAGGTGTGAAAAACTTGTTGCATCTTTCCCAAAAAGACTCCTGGCTGTATTAGATCAAAAGGGGGCTTCTACTAAATACTGAGCAAAGGGTCTGAATACTTAGGACCATGTGATATTTCAGTTTTTCCTTTTTAATAAATCCGCAACAATGTCAACAATTCTGTGTTTTTCTGTCAGTATGGGGTGCTATGTGTACATTCATGAGGAAGAAGAATGAGACTAAATGATTTTAGCAAATGGCTGCAATATAACAAAGAGTGAAAAATTTAAGGGGGTCTGAATACTTTCCGTACCCACTGTATATCAATATTCAAAAATTTGTCAGGCCAATGAATATTAAAAAGTATTTTTTATCAAACCCAGTCCAAAGAAATGTGTATACGGACACCACTATCCATTCACAACTGAGGAATAAGTCGGTGTTCAATCCTCCGAATGTTGATACCAGACACCTGGAAGTGTTTAAAAATCTGGTCTGCAGAGATCTTGATTTACTTAAGCTGAAGAGGGCGAATGACCCTCAGCAGATTAAGAAAGGTATCAAAACATTAGAAGGTAGGAAGGACATTGTGATCCGCCCTGCGGATAAGGGAGGAGGACTGGTTGTTATGAGTGGTGCCCATTGATCGGGAGGAGATGCAGCGGTTGCTCGGTGATGGGGAAACATATTCCCCTCTCACGAGTAATCCTATGGTTAGGTTTAAAAAGGAGTTGGGTGGTCTTGTGGATAGGGGCAAAGAACGGGGGATTTTAAGCTCTAAGGAAGCAGCCTATATAAATTCCCGTTTTTGTAGAACCCCTATAATATACTTCCTACCCAAAATCCATAAACATCAAACCAGTCCTCCGGGCCGCCCGATCGTTAATGGCATTGAGTCTGTGACGGCCAGAATTGGTCAGTATATCGACTGTTTTCTCCAACCGATAGTAGTTGGCACCACTGCATACTTAAAAGACACTAAGCATGCGATACAAGTGTTGTCTGACTTACCTGACATTTCGGATAGTATATTAGTGACCGCAGATGTGGGGTCACTATATACTATCATTAATCACGAGGATGCCCTGACCTCGGTGAAATGGGCCCTATCCAAGTCTGAATTAACTTCTAGGCATTGTAAATTCCTGCTGGAGTGTCTCGACTTCTGCCTGCTGAAAAATTACTTCTGGTATGACCAGAGGTATTTCTTACAGACAAAGGGAGTAGCTATGGGGGCATGGTTTGCTCCCAGTGTGGCTAATATCTTTGTCACACTGGGAGGAGGAAGCCATTTTTGCTAACCGTCCCCCCCCAGTTAAGCTGATATCGTCGTTATATAGACGATCTGGTCTTGGTATGGAAGGGTGATATGTCCAGTTTGGAATGTTTTATGCAGAGGCTTGATGCCAATACCAAAAACATTAAGTTAACATGGAATGTTAGCGATTCAAAAATCGTGTTTTTGGATCTGGAGATATTTAAGGAAAATGGAGCCCTAAAAACTTGTACCTATTTCAAGTGGCTATGTAATATCCCGAGAGGGCAATTCATGCACATTAAGCGCAACTGTATTTCCGGTCTCAGTCGCAAGTACTTGCTAAGAGGTTTCTTGAGAAGGGTTATGATCCGGCACTTATTGATAATGAAATAGTGAAGGTCAGCTCAGTGAATAGGGAGGTAGTTCTTGCTGGAACGCAAAGGACACCTGCCAACAATGAATTTAGTCTGGTTCTGGACTATAATGTCCAGTTTAAAAAGTTTGAGGGCATTGTAGCTAAACATTGGCCCATATTAAAAAGTATTTTAGGCCCCGCCCTTCCAGAACTACCTAAGTTCATCTATAGGAGGGCTCCGACTCTCAGGGATCGCTTAGCACCTGGGGTTGTTGACCCCCCGTCTAGAGCTGAGAACAGGTTGTTCCCAGATTTAAAGGGGTTTTACGCTTGTGGCAGATGTGCTGCCTGTAAGACTTCTAAAGCAAATTTAAAAAGGAGAAAGGAGTTTATTGCTACTGCCACTCATGAGACCCACGGAATAAAAGATTTTGTCACCTGCACCACACGGGGTGTAGTTTATATGCTCCAGTGTGGGTTGCAATACATGGGTAGAACTACTAGACCGCTCCATGTACGCATAGGTGAGCATATGAGTAAGATCAGGAAAAGAAAGACTAATCATAGCGTGCCGAGACACTTTAAAAAACACCACAATTGCAACCCTACCAGTTTAAAATTTTGGGGCATTGAAAAAACAGCCCATCATTGGAGGGGTGGGAATTTTGTGCGACAATTGAGTCGCAGAGAATCCTTCTGGATTTATCGGACCCATGTGCTGTCACCAGGAGGTTTAAATGCTGATTTTGATTTGAATTGTTTTATCTCTAATAGTTAATAGATCTGTTTTATCCATTATTAATTTTTTCTTTTGGAATTTTATTGCATGTATCATGTAGGTCATGCATATTGTATGTTTTATATTTATACATATATGTATTTCCCTATGTGCAGGTTTTATATGTATATGTTTTTAATCTGTATGATGTTCCAATCGGAGAGATGCGGTTGTTGTCATATTCCGATTTTATATTGGTTTTAAATTGGATATTTATTTTAATATTTTGCTCGACTGTCTATGTTAGGCAGTGAATTATTCGGGCATTTCCAATTATATTGCCATAATTTATTTAGTCACTGATGGTGAGTTGCAGTGGAGCTTCAGGGGTTAATCCGTGTTGTATACTTCCTCTGAGCACTGCTGTTCAGCTCTGTTATTCTTAGTTCCTGTGTCTACAGGAAGCTGGGCTGGTCCTTGGTTGAAGGGGGCAGAGGATTTCCATTCCCCTTCACTTCCTGCTTTGTAATGACCTGGCTTCTGGTTGCTATGAGACGCCTTTATTATGAGCGGGTGCGGTCTCCCTCCTTACCCCTGCTGAGGAAGTCACGCCTATTGACGTAATGCTACGGGGGAAGGAGTCTGATGTCACCCGCAGCTCTCCGAGATCCTGGAACACGTCTGCACTTTCGCTTTCATCTGGCACTGTGACAGTGCCTTGCTTGTGAGTGTGATGTTTTATTTTACTTTACTTTATTTTACTGGATATACAGATCTTCTGGCTGTCTCCATATTGATGCTTACTGATACAAAGTGTTGTGACCCCTAGTGGTCGAATACAGGAGGTGAGAGGCTGTATTATCTGTGGTGGAGGAGTCACGTTTGCAGTGGTTTTACTTATTCCTGCTTTTCACTTTGGAAATCAGCTTTTAAGGACTTTATGATTTATTATCCGCATGCTTTTTATTGTGCATTTTATACATTTTAATGTGAATGATTTTATGCACTATTTGTAATTTTAATATTATATCTTGGCATCGATATATTGACAATGTGTTTATGTTGATCACCCTACCCGTATTACCTTTTTAGATGTTGATATCTTTGTTGATCAAACTGGCCACCTATGCTCCACCTTATATAGAAAGTCATCAGCTGGCAATACGATATTACATGCGTCAAGTTCCCATCCAGCATCTTTAATAACAAGTATTCCCTACAGTCAATTTCTCAGGCTTAGGAGAAATTGCACTTTAGAGTCTGATTTTGTAAAGGAAGCAAATGCACTACGGGATTGACTAGCCTGTAGAGGCTATAACAAAACCAGCCTCAAAAAGGCCTTTAATCGTGCAAAATCACAGGACCGAGCATCCCTCATTTACAAATCCAAAAAAGACTCTAATTCAGATACCACTAGGGTTATTACTACCTACTGTAGGCAACATAAGAAAGTAAAAAATATATATCAAAAGTACTGGTACCTGTTAACCTCTGATGAGAAAATTATTAAACACATCAAAAGCCACCCTGAGATTACTTTCAAACGGTCCAAATCCTTGAGAGATAATTTAGTTAGAAGTCATCACACAATCGATGCCCCTATGAGCCAGGGCACAGTGGGCACGTTCCCATGTGGAAGATGTAATTTTTGCCGGTTCATTATAGTGGGTCAATCTATTCAACTTGTTAAGGGTAGTGAGGTAACTGGCACTGCCTGTAGGTGTGTATGATATATAGAGTATAGGTGTCACAATAAATTACAGTATCTCATATGCAGAAAAATTAGACCATATATAAATATTATAGATAAAAGCCATATAAATAATATAAATATAAAGTGCAATAGTATAAACAGTAAATGAGTCAGAAAAATATATAAAGTGCTCCGTGATCAGGGTGGCCAAATAAAGTGAAGGTAGTGTCCTATGGGCTATATATTGGTTATCAAGAAAAGGTTAAATAATAGTGAAGACAAATTCACGTGCATCAGCCTAGACTGATAAAAAGAGATGAAAGTATAAGTGATTCCAATAAAAATGTGAAATATAGGAAATAAAAGAATAGGTGATTCCAATATGAATAAATATGGAATAAATTACAAGAAAAAGGTGATGGAGTGCAAAGAGGTCCTGGGGATGGACCGGTGAAACTCAAAGTGACCACAATATTACTAATGATAGTGAATAAAATATCTCAGCAGAAAGTGATATAGTGCAATAGGTCCTGCTTAACAATGGCTACTCAGAAGGACCCGTGAAAAATATTGGTAAACAGAGATCTGGCCAAAAAATTATCTACATCCAAGATTTACAGAAAATGGTAGGCAAAAAAAGTCCATGAAGTTCATAAGAAAATTGAAGTGCCAAAATCAGTGGGTGATTCTTTAGGTTGATCCAGGTGTCTAAGTGTCGGGTGAGGAAACAGTGCTCCCCCCTTCCAATCTCCCCCGCACTCACCGGAAATCGGCACCCCTACAGGGGTAACCAGTGTGTAGGTGGCAAGGTATGCCCTCAATGGGGAGTACTCCTACGTGCCGATCCCTTCAGTGGTAGATCCTTCCCAATGGGTCCATGTGGTCCCCTAAATATAAAATCACCTGTCAAACTGTGGATGTTATATATCTATTTAGATGTACATGTAATGCTTTCTATGTGCGGAAAACTAAACATTCTAAACTAACATTCTTTAAAAGGATAAGGGACCATGTATCCCTGATTAAAAACAAAAAAATGGAGACCCCCATTAGTCGCCATCAATGTTGCCAACCGCCCGTAGATTTACGGGCAGCCCGTAAATTTTAGCCCATTTTCGGGCTGCCCGTTACGGCAGCGGCGCCTGTAAGAAAGATGGCAGAACGGCCGCCACGCAACTGCGCATGCACCGTTCCGAAGCCTGTCGGGCTCGGAAAAGCTCGCCTATTTCCGGCTGGGCGGGCGCATGCGCAGTGACAAACTGGCGACGGTTGGCGCCATTTTTAAAAGACAATGACACTGTCTTGCTGGCACTGGCCGCGCTGCGGCGAGTTGTGACCCTGGGCCTGAGTACATCTGTCACATGTCAGGGAAAGTAGCCTGCTGCCCGCATATGTGTTCAGGACGGTATTGCTAAGGTAAGACACAGGAAGACACAGGCACACACAGTCACATTCATGGGGGGGGGGGGGATAAAAGCAAGGACTGAACTCTTACAGAATGAGAAAGAAGATGAAAGAAGGCACAGAATATTGTTTCACTTCAGAAAACACAAACAGGTGCAGCATGTCTCTAATTATTATCTGAGAAGGAGGGGGGAAGTATGCAGAGACAGGTGAGCTGAGTCAGTGACGCTGGGTGCAAAACAGTCTGGCCCCAAGAACTAGCAATCAGCTACTGACATTTCAGAGGAGAACACCTCTATCTATCCTCTCATTGCAAAGTCTTTCATATTAGGGACAAGCTATCCTACATAAAATGCTGGTGGCAGTGGGCGAATATGACTATGAGGCTGCGCAAGATGATGAGAGCGTGGTGGACGAGTTTGCTGTGCCGCAGGGATCAGAGAAAGCACTGCGAAGGCAGCAAGCGTGCATTGAAAGACTGTTTGCGAGTCACCGTGAACATACTTGGAGTGCTTATGCAGGATCCCTTACCCCTGCAAGCTACGAGATACCAGCAAATATGGGTTCAACTTAAAGGAGAAAGAAGGAGCATCGTCTAAGGTAAGGCTGTGGAAAGATCTAGCTTAACATGTTTTGATATACATAATATTAAGTAGAGAAGAAGAGGAGAGTATCAAGTTCCTGATAAACTTGAAGAGAGGTGGAAAGTTCCAGGTGACACAAAGCTGTAATCCAGTTTAGCTGTGCTTCTGTGGAGCTGGAAAATGAGGAGGAAGAACAGCATGGGGTGAAATATGGTTTATGACTTTTGTTTAACTTAAACACATTGCTAATAGCACTATCTACATGTTTATAGTTTAATTATTCATATGTGCACGGTTTAGCACTGAAAACGGCTATTTTATGTACATTTTTGCAGTGCCAGTAAAAAATTGGTGCCGTCCGTAAATTTTGGCGTTCTGCCAGTAAATTTCACTCCGGGGGGTTGGCAACACTGGTCGCCATATGGGGCTATGCCATAACTTCGATTTGAAATCCTGTGGATTTTTTTGACTTAAACACATTCCCTCACATGAGAGGGGGGAGATATTGATCGCCCCCTATTACAAATTGAGACCAGGTGGATCTATTTGTTACCGGCCACCAAGTATCCTGGCCTTAATGAAGGTATAAGTTTTAAACCGTTTGTCTAAAAAGATGTTTCCTTATGATTTACATCGACTGCTTTTCTGTACTGTGTCCCCAAAAATATTGGTGTTCCGGTTTTGGATCACCAAAATGTACTGATTAATTGTATTGATAAACCTGGATGTATAATGTATTTTTTTTTTTCCTGAAATGTTTTTTCTTTGTATCAAAATTTGTGGTATGTTGAGGTATTTACCTGTATCTATAGTATGTACAAAATGGACAGAGATGTCTATTTAATTATGTATTTTTGCTAATTTTGTTGACTTTGTTATTTTTTATATAAGTTATTCTGTAATCATTCATGCTGTATGGACTCCCCACCCTGTGGAACTTTTTTGCCTTTTTCATCTTTTTCTGTTTTTGTACTCTCCTCTTGATCGGGTGTTTTACCCCCCTTATGTGGGCCTTGGGACCTGTTGCATGACGTCCAGTTGCTGGGTGTGGGCTTGCTGCACCGGGTCCCCGTATGGACGCCCGAGTCGTCCTGGGTCTCCATGGCTACACGCCCTTTGTGATCCAGGTGCCGCCTCTTTGGCTGCGCGGCTCCGCCTCCCCGGGATGCCGCGCTTGCGTTGTTCTCTGAGGTGGCTCTGCTTCCTCCTTTTCCCCGATTTTCCGGGCGAGATGGGAGGATGGTGTCGGCATGACGTGGCTTCCGGCGCGGGGGGGGGGGGGGCTTGCCGCTCAGCCACCACACGTCCGCACTCTGATTGGGCGCTTCATGCGCTATCAGAGTGGAGGGGGGTATTTAAGGAGCATGCTTTTCCGTTTCCTGCACTTACCCCTGATCTGCGGTCTAGACATGACACACTCTGCCTTTACTCTTGTGTGAAAACTGGTACTGTGTATCCCCGTTATGGGGGGGTAATGTCTTTGATTACCTTTTAGGTCCTTTCTGGTTACCATCTTTATTGCAATTTCTAATTAGATCTCCCTTATATTTTATGTCTTTATAGGTGGATTTTGCCTATTGTGATTATGTCATCTGCTTATCGACAGGGGCATCTGTGATAACCACCTTTCTTATTTGGGAGGTGGCTGTCATCGTTTGAGGCGCCGTTTATTCATTTTAATTTTTTATTTGGCATATAACACTACAATACAAATTTACATAGCCTTTGGACTCTATTGGGTGCTCCTGAAAATGAGGGATTTCTGTGATCGTCCTTGGATTGAGTATAAACCTTTTTAAGAGTATACAAGTTTGTCCATCATTCCCCATTTTGTTCTGGCTTTAGCTGTTGATTTTGTAAGTAACTTTTGGCATATAATAAAGTGACTAGCTATTGATACGTATTTCTCTAATCATATGATAGGCTTAATTAAGCGCCTTGTGTTTCATTAGGAATTTGCTTGTACTCCTTTCCTCCTGGAATATCTCCCTCTGTGGGAGACCATTCGTGGCTACACCTGCCTTGCTGCTGGACTTTTCATGTATTCAGACCCTGAGGCCCACTTACCACACCTTTTCCTCCATAATTGCTCCACCTGCAGGTTTGGATCAAGTTTTTTCTTGGGTGTCTATGGGATGGGGTTTTTCCATATTGCATGAATATAGAAATGTATAGTCTGTTATTTATATTGTTATTTATTTATTTATTTTTTTTTGCTTTCTTTATGTATTTGATTTATACTCTTTTGTATTTGATAGGATTATTGTCTTGTGCTAAATTTTTCTGAGGAAGCCTGCTTTTTGCCGAAACCGGTCAAACTATTTAGCGTCTCAAGATACCCTATCCTCCATCATGCCCTTTGGAAAGGCATGAAGTCTGTATTTTCTATGTGTGTTTTTTCATATGCATTTAAATATTACTACTTAATAAACTTTTGGAAAATACATTTTCCATTTTTTAAACTGTATTTGGTGTCATGATAATCATTATCTCAATGGAGTTAAAAAACGCACACTAAAAGTCCCATGATACTTGATAGTTGGTTCTTTTTCATACATTATATAGGGATGTTGGTGCATTAATGAATCAGTACTATAGTAGCTCTTTCCTTTAAAATATTCCTCTTTATTTCTGGAGTGGATCCCCTTTTTTATACATCCCAGTATTTTCTTGGCTTTGCTTGCAGCGGCTTGGCATTGCATGCCACTGCCAAGCCTGTTGTCTACCAGTACCCCCAGGTCCTTTTCCATCCTAGACTCACCCAGAGGTTCCCCCGCTAGTGAGTAGCTTGCTATCTGGTTTTTGGCACCCAAGTGCATTACTTTACATTTTTCAACATTAAACCTCATCTGCCATGTAGTTGCCCACCCCATTATTTTTTTCAGGTCCGCTTGTAAGGTTTCCACATCCTGCATAGAAGATATTGGCATGCCTAGTTTAGTATCATCCACAAATACTGTGATTGTGCTAGATATCCCCTCCTCTAAATCATTGAAGAGGTTGGAGTAAAAACCGCAAAACCGTACCCGTTAAGGAACGGGTACAATGACTCCTTGGGCAAGCAAATCGTGCACCGCCCCCATGAGATCTCTGAGACGATCGGGGGACAGCTGGAGTTTGGACGGGAAGAACCTGTCTGAGGGGCGAGATCGAAACTCGATCTTGTACCCTGAACAAACGTTTGTGAACCCACCTGTCCTGAATGCCGGACAACCAGGGTTCCTGAAAGCAATGCAGATGTCCCCCCACCCCAACAACGGGTGATGGTGTCCCTTCAGGAAGAGATGGACTGAGCCGCCGAGCCAGACTGACCGGCTCTTGGCTTACCCGTCCACAGTTTCTTCTGGCCACCAGGAGGTCGGAAGGGTTTTCCCTTCTCCTACGTAACAAAGGCCCGAAAGGAAGTATGTTGAGTCTTAAAGGAGAGTCCCCGCTGCGCGGGTGGGGGAGGGCGGCTAACCCTGAGTGACCTGGGGCAACAGAGTACTTTCACCTCCTGTGAGCCCCTTGATCAACTCGTCCAGAGTTTCCCCAAAAAGACGACCCCCCGCATAGGGAGTCTCAGTTACCGTGTTCTTGGACACGTGGTCAGCCGGCCAGCTATTCAACCAGGTAATGCGGCGGATCGCGATCCCCACCGCCGAAAACCGGGCGACCAAAGGAGCCTCGTCCAAGGCTGCGTTGCACAGATACATCCCAGTTTGGATGAGCTGATCCACCATGTCAAGGGCAGTCGGAGAAGCCGACTCCGCCACCAGGGTGCTGAGAAGCCCCTTGCCCCACACCGTGAGCGCCTGAGAGGCCATCACTGAGGCAAAAACAGGTTTCAACAGGGGACCTGCCACCATATAAATGTGACGGTAGAGTGCCTCCACACGCCTATCTGCCGGATCCCTGAAAACCGGGGAATCCTCTACTGGCATCAAGGTGGACTTATTCAGTCTAGACACAGTGTGATCCAATTTTGGGGACACCATCCAACGTTTTTCTACCGCCTCCGCGAAAGGATAGCGGACGGAAAAACGCTTAGGCACCACCAACATGTGTTTAATGCGCAGCCACTGGTCATTCACAATCTCGTGAAATTCCTCAGGGCAGGTAAAGCCTGACCAGACTTCTGGGGTCTGCAGAACCCGAAGGCAGACCGCTTACTTGACTGAGATGGCTCATCGTCAAGAATGAGAGCTTCTTTAACCACTTGCCAACCGCCGCAAGTACGTATACTGCGGCAGTCAGCCCCTCCTGGGCAAAGTGACGTATCGGTACGTCACTCGGCCACGAGCCAATAGAGGGCGAGTGCGCGCCGCCGGAGGCGCGCTCCCGCTCGTTCACAGGGATCCCCACGCGAGTGACCGGCGGCTCCGATGTCCGCCGGTCACTCGCGATCTCCCGCTGGAGAGGGAGAAAGGCAGGCGGCTGATGTAAACAAAGCCGTCTGTCATTCTCCCTTGTGTAACTGCAGAGATCATACGATCCTGCTATGTAGGATCGTATGTCTCTGTGGTTACATCAAAAGTCACGCCCCTTGACACACACTTAACCCCTGGATCCCTAATAAAGTTAACCCCTTCCCTGCCAGTGTCATTTTTACAGTAACAGTGCATATGTATAGCACTGATTACTGTAGTAATGTCACTGGTACCCACAAAAGTGTCAAAAATGTTAGTCAGTGGTCCAATCTGTCCGCCGCGATGTCGCAGTCCCGTAAAAAAAATCACATATCGCCGCCATTACTAGTTAAAAAAAAAATAAAAATGACATAAATCTTTCCCTTAGTTAGTAAACGCAATAACTTTTGTGCAAACCAATCAAAATACGCCTATTGCAATTTTGTTTACCAAAAATATGTAGCAGAAAACAAATTGGCCTAAAATGTAAAAAAAAATTGATTTTTACATTTTTTTGGGGGGAATTTCATATAAAAAAAATGTGAAAAATATTGTTATTTTTTCAAAAGTGATGCTCTTTTTTTTTGTTTATAGGGCAAACAATAAAAATCGCACAGGTGATCAAATACCACCAAAAGAAATCTCTGTGGGAAAAAAAGGAAGTCCATTTCATTTGGGTACAGCGTCGCACAACCGCGCAATTGTCCGTTAAAGTCACGCAGTGCCGAATCACAAAATAGGCCCTGGTCTTTGAGCAGCCACATCCTCCGGGGCTTAAGTGGTTAATGGCACTAATGAGGGCATCCATTGTAGCGCGATTCCTCCTCCTCCTCCTCCCGCTCAGAAGCAGGGGACCGGGACCCCTCAGGGGGGCTATCGTCCGTGGCAACCAATTCTGGCTCAGAGTCAGAGGACTGGGAGGGCATAGGCCGTTTTTTGGAGGAACGTTCCGATATCAGCAGATTCACCTGGGATGCCAAAGTCGCAAGAGCAGCAGATATGGAGGCCATGGAGGAGGATTCAGGTGTACCCGAAGCCCCCACCAGGTCTGTGGGGAATTTATTGTCCTGGGAGTCCATTTTTGCCTTTAAACTAAAAAGAGACGCTGGCCCTTTAAATCGGCGGTTCCCGCCGGACCCCCCCCCCCGCAATCTGCACTAACTGAAAGAGCCCCCTGAGGTAAACACTCTAGCCACAAGTAAAATTCAAAAATGGCCGAGAAATAAGCAAAAATCCCCCAGCTTGTCAGTACTTGCCCACCATGCGTCCTGCACAGGAGAGTGAGAAGGAGGAGGAAGTGACCTCACAGCGCTAGAGGCCAGCCCTCGAGCCCAGAAAAAAGGTGCCTATTAAAAGTCAATGACAAAAGTCACAGGGAAAATGGCCGTTTGCCCTTACTAGACATGTTGCCCACATCCAAGATGGTGCCCAACCGGGAGCCCGAGCAGAATCCCAACATGGCTGCTGTCCTCACACAGAGCTTAGATTCTGCACACCATAAAACATGGCGGCCGCCCCAAACGGTGGCAAATTGAGTGTACAAACACATTCTGGCAAACATCAGGGACCCCAGGGAGACCCCTACAGCACCCCCAGCAGTAGCAGGGGGTGGGGGGGAGGAGGGAGAAAACCACCAACCCGGCCAGAAAGAGAACCCTACAGAGACCACCAGCCCTGCTTATCCCCTGAGCGTGGGCCCACAACCCCCCAAACGTCCCCAGGGACAAGGGGGTATCAGTACTCACTATCCAGGAAGCGGGCACAGCTCAGATACGGGAGACCTCCCACCCCAAGTGGGGGTGCTGTCAGCCATGGAGGAACACTGGCAACACGCGGGCGATCCGGGTTGAGACATCCTTAGCGAAGATGCAGCTCCGCAGGCTCGTCCCCATATGAATGGGCACTGTCGTTGCGAGGCCTGGGCGTACCAGTAACCTGCGACGCTCGTTGGCAGGCTGGGACTCCATAAGGATCTATGATGGCCAGTCCGAGGCCCAGCTCTGCAGTCACTTTTAGTCCTCCAGGAAAGGAATCCCTGACTAACTAGTGATAGTGAGAGAAAATAAAAATCTATTGTGTAAAGAAAAACACATAAATTCAGAAAAAAACATAAAGAAAAACTGAGACACTAGGTCTCAGCAGGGAAGACCTAGCTCTACTCCTGACACTAGGCAGCATAAAACTGAGGTAATATCAGATTTGGGTCTAGGATAATGGCTGAGGGATGGCCCCCTAGTGGCGTGCCGAGGTATAAAAAAAAGTTTTTTTGAATTAACCTGATCAATTATCTGCCTAGCCTGCTCCTGCAGAGTGTGCCCCATTAGTGAAGGCTAATACCATTGGGCGGCGACTGTCACAGGACGTAATAGAAATAAAATTTAGTGACAACTTTGTGTAGAAAAACAAAAAAAAAGAAAATAATCATTTCCCCGGAACTTGTGGCAAAATATTCCATGGACTCACCATGCCGCTCAGCAAATAGCTTGGAGTGTCTACTTTGCAAAATGGGGTCATTTGGGGGGGGGGGGGGGTTGTGCTGTCTTGAAATTTCAGGGCCTCTGAAACTGTGACAGGTGGTGCGGAGGTGAAATGCACAATTTACGCCATTAGAAAACCTGAAGGTGGTGATTGGTTTTCGGGGTCCCGTACACAGCTAGGCTCCCAAAAAGTCTCATGTGGTATCCCTGTACTCAGGAGAAGCAGCAGAATGTATTTTGGGGTGTCATTCCACATATACCCAAGTCATGTGTGAGCTATTTATCTTTTAGTGACAACTTTGTGTTAAAAAAAAAATTTAATTTTCCCAAAACTTGTGGCAAAATATAAAATATTCCATGGACTCACCATGCCTCTCAGCAAATAGCTTGGGGTGTCTATATATATATATATATATATATATATATATATTGGGGTGTAATTACACATATGCCCATGGCATTCGTGAGCAATATATAATTTCAATGACAACTTTTTGTTAAAAAAAATTTTTTTTTTTTTTTAGTCATTTTTCAAACATCTGTGACAAAAAAATTAAATATTCAATGAGCTCAACATGCCTCTCACTACATTCCTTAGGGTGTCTACTTTCCAAAAAGTGGTAATTTGGGGGGGGGGGGGGTTGTACTGCCCTGCCATATTAGCACTTCAAGAATTGAGATAGGCAGTCAGAAATTAAAGCTGCGTAAATTCCAGTATTTACACCATAGTTTGTAGACGCTATAACTTTTGCGCAAACCAATAAAAATACGCTTATTGAGAATTTTTGTCAAAGACATGTAGCTAAATACAATTTGGCCTAAATATATGACAAAAATCAAATATATTGGATATTTTTTAACTGTCAAAGTAGAAAATGTCAATTTTTGGCAAAACTTTAGCTTTTTTTTTATTAATATCGCAAAAAATAAAAACGCAGTGATCAAATACCACCAAAAGAAAGCGGTTTGTGGGGAAAAAAAGGACATAAATTTTGTTTTTGTGGCACATCTGTGCACTGAACTCTGTACTTTCACCAATAAGTTTATATTGCTGATTCTATCATGGGACTGTGCATTTAAATCTATAATTTTCACATTTGTTTTTATTTTTCATTTAAGATTGTACATATATATATATATATATAGATATATTTATATATATATATATAAATTACACACACTTTTCTTTTTACTGTAGCACTTTTTTGGACTTTATTTAATGAGTTGTCTGTTTAGAACACAGTATTCACATTTCACTGTTGCTCATTTACTTTTGGCGCTACACACTGTTTCTTAAGATTAAAATGTCCATGTACAGTATAGTATGTACTTAATACTTAGAAGGGGCTCTATTTGCATGAATTACTGCATCAATGCGGCGTGGCATGGAAGCGATCAGCCTGTGCCACTGCTGGGGTGTTATGGAAGCCCAGGTTGCTCTGATAGTAGCTTTCATCTCATTTGCATTGTTGGGTCTGGTGTCTCATCTTCCTCTTGAGAACCACTGCCATAGAGAATCTGTAGGAAATTGTCAACTCCTGTCCTCAGGAGCCACTACCAGGCCAGATTTTAAGTATTACCTTGGGGAGATGCAGACTAGAATACTGAAATCACTGAGCTGCAAAGGATATCACCTGTGATGTATTTCAGATATCTTGCAAACCTGGCCTGTTAGTGGGTCCAGCGTTGAGAACTACTGCTCTATGGGGTTTATGTCAGGGGAGTTTTCTGGTCAATCAAGCATAGTGATACCATGGAAGTCCCAATGCATGCTAAAATTGAGGCACATAAATGCCTAAAGCCCATGCAGAAATATAATATCCCATCACCAACATTCATGTGAGATAATAGCACACACCACCAAGTGTCCAACAGAGGCTGCTTAACAGACCTCCATTAGCATGGAGCACGTAGAGAAAACAAAAGGGGGGGGGGGGTAAGCTGTGTGAAAAACGGAAGTTCGTCCTGCTTCTCTCCACTCCTCTTAAGGATGCCATTAGTCTATGGAACAGGATGTCTAAACTCTCATGAATAGGAGAGCCACCACCAAAAGGACAATGAAGCAATGATAGCAAAGGTTTATTAAAAGGGTACTTACCAAAGTGAATAATAAGCATCCAAATGGTAAATACAATAGCCGTGGCTCCAGAGCATACTGGTGTCAAAGCGTTTAGTCTGATGCATTTCATCCAATAGGATTTCTTCAGAGGCAGTAAAGTGTATAGTGATACCATGATCATTAGACCAGGTACAACCCCACAAACACTTACTGTACAAACTAAGGTACGTAGGTATGGACCATAGGGTGAGTACCTGGATAGAGAACTGGCTCCAGGGGAGAGTCCAGAGGGTGGTGATAAATGGGGAGTACTCGGATTGGGTGGGTGTGGAAAGTGGGGTCCCCCAAGGTTCTGTCCTGGGGCCAATCCTGTTTAATTTATTCATAAACGATCTAGAGTAGGGGATATCCAGCACAATCTTGGTATTTGCGAATGATACTAAACTAAGCATGCCAATATCTTCCAAGTAGGGTGTGGAAACCTTACAAGCAGACCTGAACAAAATAATGGGGTGGGCAACTACATGGCAGATGAGGTTTAATGTTGAAAAATGTAAAGTAATGCACTTGGGCGTCAGAAACACGAAAGCAAGCTACTCACTAGGGGGGGGAACCTCTGGGTGAATCAAAGATGGAAAAGAACCTGGGGGTACTAGTGGACAGCAGGCTTGGCAGTGGCATGCAATGCCAAGCCGCTGCAAGCAAAGCCAACAAAATACTGGCATGTATAAAAAAGGGGATTCACTCCAGAAATAAAGAGATTATTCTCCCACTCTACAAGACTCTGGTCCAGCCACATCTGGAGTATGCTGTCCAGTTCTGGGCACCGGTCCTCAGAAAGGATGTGCTGGAACTGGAGAGAGTCTCGAGAAGGGCAACAAAAATAATTAGGGGAATGGAGGACATAAGCTATGAGGAAAGAATACAAGCATTGAACTTATTCTCTCTGGAGAAGAGATGCTTGAGAGGGGATATGATATCAATGTACAAATACTGTACTGGTGATGACCCTAGCATAAGGAAAAAACTTTTCAGAGAAAGGGAATACAATAAGACACGTTGTCACTCACTAAAACTAGAGGAAAAATGGTTTAACCTTAAAATACGTAAGGGGTTCTTTACTGTCAGAGCAGTAAGGATATGGAATTCTCTTCCACAAGCAGTGGTATCAGCAGGGAGCACACACACACCATAGGTTGAACTGGATGGACTGATGTCTTTTTTCAACCTCACAAACTATGTATTGGTACTTTTGGCAGTGTGGGAAGGTGCCCAGACCTGCTGGAAAATGAATTCAGCATCTTCATAAGGTTGGTCAGCAGAGGGAAGCCTGAAGTGCTCTAGAATTTCCTGGCAGAGGGCTGGGCTGACTTTGGACTTGATAAAACACAGTGGACCCACACCATCAGATGATATGGCTCCCAAAATAATTATAGACTGTGGAACGTTTTGCATTTAATTTGGGAATCAAGGTCCCAGAGTCTTAAGGAAGAATGGAGAAGTACAGAATCCAAGCTGCATGAGGTCCAGTGTGAAGTTTCCAGTCAGTGATGATTTGGTGAGCAAAATCATCTGCTGGTGTTGGTCATGTGTATGGTCAAGGAGGGTTTATATTCCTTGATACGTCTGTTCAATAGGTGAAGTAAGCAGGCAGCTGCTCACATCCATTAACATAATGATGCCCATAACTTCAAGAATGAACTGGTTTTACCTTTCCCCATCACTGGTCCTTGTATGCAGGCTATGCCCATCCCAGAGGCCTACCTCTAGAGGGGTCATTAGGGGCTGGGAACCAAAGGAATGGACCACAGCCCTATGGTACAGCACCATGCAGCTAAACACACCAATGCACCAAGTACCACTGTGAGAAACAAAGCAAGATCCAGTGCCTAAAATAAAAATACAACAGCATTGCATTTGTTTTTTTTTTTTACCTTACACCTATATTTATGCACACTTTTTTTGTACCTAAATAACTATTTTTGGCAGTATTACCTTATTTATGGTGGTTTTACTTTTCTTCCTAAGGGGAGGTATTCATTTTTAAGAATTCCCATTTTCCAAAAGGTGAAATACATTGAAGCATACAGATGGGTTGAACGCTTTCCACAAGTGCATATGGATCTCCTTTATAATACAGTGATCATATACTCTTAGTAAGAAGCTGGCACTTTGGTGGTGTGGCAAGTTCAGAGCACCAAATGTTTGATTTCAACACCAACTTAATATGATTTGGTAGTAGCCGGTTAGGCTATTTATGGACACTGGGTGTGAATTTACTTTCACATATGCTTTAGAAATATCTTATGAATTAACCTTTACATCAAAAATAACTTCATAATACACTGACCAAAATTATAAACGCAACACTTTTGTTTTTGTAATATAATAAAAAAGGAGTCTGTCTCTGAGGTGAGCTGCTAATCTTACACTTGTCACCAGGAGCACTTGGAGTGAAGCATGCAGCACCTTTGATCACACTCACGGATGAAGATTTCAGTTATTACTGTGTCACTTTATTTTCACTGTGTATTGGGACTTTTTATCACGGTTTTTTGATTGAATATTTGATTTAATATTCATATCACAGTTTATTGATTGATTTGGATTAGATTTGATCACTTAATATTTTATTACACATTACAATTGATTTATTCACTTAGTGCAGCAATATTATTTATTCACTTTTGTTTTTGTCCCCATTTTTCATGAGCTGATCTCAAAGATCTAAGACTTTTTCTATGTGCACAAAAGGCCTATTTCTTTCAACTATTGTTCACAAATCTGTGTTAGTGAGCACTTCTCCTTTGCCGAGATAATCCATCCACCTCACAAGTGTGGCATATCAAGATGTTAATATCCAGGATGGAGAAGAATTTAGGGGTTCTAGTAAATGATAGACTAAAGGCCCGTACACACGATAAGAAAATCTGAAGGGAAATTTCGTCCGACGACCGATCTGCCGATTTTCGGATTGTTAGTATGGTGCTTTCGACAGCCGACTCCGACTTTTCGGGCGAAAAAATCCTGATGTGCAGACTATAAAATTTTTATCGGCCGTCAACACAAGGTTCCGATTTTCGTCTCATTAGTACAGTTTTTGATGGAAAAAAACTCTTAAGAGCAAGACTAGGCATGCTCAGAGACAAAAGAACACATACAAAACAATCCAACACGACATCACTTCTGAAGTAGAATTCTGTAGTACAGGAAAATTTGTATGAAAATAACCTCTTCACTTTCCACATCAGACTAGCATGCCACAAAAAACGGACGACCGATCGTTCGATAATCTGATCGTGTGTACGGGGCTTTAAGTAATAGCTTGCATTGTCAAGCTGCAGCTGTCAAAGCCGGCAGAATATTAGCATGCATAAGCAAGGGGATATATTCCAGTGACAAAGCTATAATCCTACCAATTTATAAAACACTGGTCCGGCCATACCTGAAGTATTCTGCCCAGTTCTGGTCACCAAACCTCAGAAAGGGATGTGCTGGAACTGGAGCGAGTCCAAAGAAGGGCAACTAAACTAATTTGGGGATTGGAGGACCTTAATTACGAGGAGCGATTACAAGCGCTTAATTTATTCTCCTTGGAGAGGAGACGCCTCAGAGAGAACATGATAGCGATTTACAAATACCTCAATGGCGATCCCAGCATAGGTTAAAAAAAAACAAAAACTATTTAGTATCAAGGAGTGCAAGAGGACACGTGGCCACACAATGAGAATAGAGGAGAGGCAGTTTAACCTAAAGCTGCGTAAGGGGCTCTTCAGTGTAAGAGCAGTGAGAATGTGGAACTTGCTTCCACAATTGGTGGTAGCTGCAGGGAGTATGGTTACTTTTAAAAGACTATTGGACGTGCATATCACAGATCACAACATTCAGGGTAATGGGAAATGATCACATCACTGACACACACACCTGTACAGGTTGAACTGGATGGACTGTTGTCTTTATTCAATCTCAACTACTATGTAACCGACTTGAGTGGTCAACTGCTCCCACTCTATGGCATCTGGCACTTTGGAGAGGCGTTTTCTTAACAGGGCAAGCTGTACTTGGCAGACAGAGTGTATGGCATCATGTGGGTGAGCGGTTTGCTGATGTCAGCGTAATGGATCAAGTGCCCCATGGTGGCAGTGGGGTTATGGTATGGACAGGCATATGTTATGGATAACAAAATTATGCATTTTATCAATGGCATTTTGAATGCACAGAGATATCGTGACGAGATCCTGAGGCCCATTCATCCATGACCATCACCACATAGTGCAGTATGATAATGAACAGCCTCATGTTGCAAGGATCTGTACACAATTCCTGGAAGCTGAAAACATCCCAGTTCTTGCATGGCCAGCATACTCACCAGACATGTCAACCATTCATAATGTTTAGGATGCTCTGGATCGGCGTATGACAGCATGTTCCAGGTCCTTCCAATATCAAGCAACTTTGCACAGCCATTAAAGAGGAGTGGACCAACATTCCACAGGCCACAATCAACAACCTGATCAACTCTATGCGAAGATGTGTTGCACTGCGTGAGATAGATAGTGGTCACACCAGATACCGACTGTTTTTCAGACCCCACCCATTAGAGTAAAACTGCACATTTAAGGGCTCTTTCACACACTCTGCTCCGTCGGCGGACTCCGTTTATCTCAGCGGGGGATCGATCCGCCGATCCCCCGCTGAGCAGGAGGATGACAGCTGTTCTCCGCTGTGTGCGGAGACGCAGCTGTCAGAGCCCCATACATCTCTATGGGGAAATCGGATGGGTCGGTCCATTCTCATCTGATCCGCTGGACGGATGGAAAATAGGGTTTCCATCCATCCAGATTTGACGGATCGAATGTCAGCAGACATGTCTCCGCTGACATCCAATGCCCCATAGAAATGCATGGGGGGGAACGTTCAGATCCACCAAAAAAACTGACAGGCGGATCTGAACGGTACGCCTGTGTGAAAGGGGCCTTAGAGTTGCCTTTTATTGTGGCACACCTGTTCAATAATCATGCTGGCTAATCAGCATTTTGATATGCCACACTTGTGAGGTGGATGGATTATCTAAGCAAAGTATAAGTGCGCACTCAGATTTGTGAACAATATTTGAGAGAAATAGGCCTTTTGCATACATAGATCTTAAGTCTTAGATCTTTGAGTTCAGCTTATGAAAAATAGGCAAAAACAAGCAGTGTTTATAATTTTGTTCAGTATATAAGCAGACACACATTTTGCTGTGCCTACACAAGCTTTCAAATGCCTGTTTTAGGTTTGAAATTCCTGAATCCAGATAGATGTAGTTCTGCAATTTTTCAACAGACCACATTCAATTTGATATGAGTTAGTGCCTGAAGTAACATTACAAGTAATCAGTGTGCCATCTAAGCACAGTTCTTAAGTCTTTACTATGCTTGCAATGCTTCTGTTAGTGTATAGGCCAGCCTTTTTCAACCAGGATGCCCAGAGGTTTCTTTAGAGGGTGCCTTGGCAAAATCATAAAAACCAAGCCATTTCCAATGAGATCATACGAGCCTGCAACCAACCCAATTGACCTGTCTAGCAGTATGCATTAAAAACAGTGGTTCAGTTGCACACATTTGCATGCATAAGCTGCAGGCCCCCAGCAAGGCACCCTGAGATCTGCAGTCCCTAACTACTTTTACAGAGTCTCCACAGTAGGAGCAAATGTGTTAAAAAAAAGTTTTTTTTAAGAACTTACAGTAAAACTCTTTTCTCTGAGTCCACTGACAGTCACAGCCCAGTCCAATCCAATCCAATCAGCCTTCACTATTGGGTAATGGCAACCTCCACGGGAGTAGCCAGGCAGTGAAAAAGTTAATACAACCAGACTTTTACACGTGACACACGCCTAGGGGCTGTCCCATATACATTACCCTGTCACCTCATCTCATGCTCTGTTTTGTAGCAAGCAGTAGCAGAAGGCATCAACCCCAAGAAAAAATTCTGCGACTGTCAGAGGACTCAGAGAAAAGAGTTTTACGGTAAGTTCTTACAAAAACTCTATTTTCTCTTACGTCCCATGACAGTCGCAGCCCAGTCCAATGTCCAATCAGCCTTCACTATTGGGACGTCCCAAAGCAGTGCAGATTTGAGGGGTGGGAAGATGCAACCTACTAGGAAAAAAAGGCAACGTGTCAACCGGGCCAGAGGAAAAGACGAAAACTCCACTGAGCCAACAGGGCAACAAGAAGCTCAACAGGAGCTAAACCAGAACCAAAAAAGCCCCAGTAAAAGAGATAAGAAAACATATCTCTTCAAACAACTGCCACAATTAAAACTTTGCGGCCAAAGGAAGCATCTGAAGATGCCATCACGTCAAGTTTATAAAATTTAGTGAAAGTGTGCACCGACGACCAAGTCACTGCTTTGCACACCTGAGCCACAGAAGCATGATTGCGAAAAGCCCAAGAGGCACTGAGAGCCCTCGTAGAATGTGCCCTCACAGGGAAAGGAGGCACCTGACTCTTGAGCGAATAGGCCTGAACAACAGTCTGTCTGATCCATTTTGAAATGGTTGCAGGGGACGCAGCCAAACCCTTCCGAGGTCCCTCGGGAAGGACAAACGGGGAATTGGACTTCCGAAAGGACTCTGTGGCAGCCAGGTAAACCCTGACCGCCCAGACCACATCCAAGGAATGCAAGGCAAATTCTGTCTGATCCATTTTGAAATGGTTGCAGTGGACGCAGCCAAACCGTTCCGAGGTCCCTCGGGAAGGACAAACGGGGAATTGGACTTCCGAAAGGACTCTGTGGCAGCCAGGTAAACCCTGACCGCCCAGACCACATCCAAGGAATGCAAGGCAAATTCCTTGAGATGTTTGGGCTTCGCACAAAGCAAAGGTAAAAATAACTTCATTAAGATGGAAGGCAGATATACCACCTTGGGTAGAAAGGACTGATTTGGTCGCAGGACCACTTTATCTCTATGAACAATCAGATAAGGCGAACGACAAGATAACGCCGCCAATTCAGACACTCTGCAGGCAGAAGTGACAGCTACTAGAAAGGAAACTTTTCGGGACAACACAGACAAAGCTATCTCCCTGATATTCTCAAAAGGAGGCAGTTGTAGAACAAACAAAACCAAATTCAAGTCCCACAGAGGCAATGAAGCCGTTTGCGGGGGTACTAGATGACAAACGCCTTTTATAAAAGTGTGAATCAAGGAATTAGTCCCAAGGGACGCTGAAAGAAGATGGCTAAGGCCAACAATTGACCCTTTATAGTGGCCAACACGTCCGTGGCAGCCGCCAGAGGATCGCAGGTTCTGGCCACAAACCTTTCTGTTGAGACGGGAGGTGAACAGATCCACATCCGAAGTTCCCCATCGGGCACACAGGAGACGGAAGACCTCCTGGGGTAAGGACCATTCCCCAGGTCTGGCGGCTCAGATAATCCTAATCCGCCTGCCAATTCTCCACTCTCAGGATGTGGACGGCCGAAATTGCTGGAGCGTGCGTCTCGGCCCGAGACAGGATCTTGGCTACTTCCTTGGTCGCCTAGGCACTCTTGGTGCCCCTTGGTGATTGACATATGCCACCGCCGTGGCATTGTCCGTCTGAACCCGGACCAAACGACCCTGTAGCCGGGTCATCCAATGAAAAAGGCAGAGCTTCATAGCCCTGAGCTCCAAGACATTTATCGGCAAGGATTCCTCCGCCGACCAAGGCCCTGGACACAAAGCATGTCCAGGACACACCCCCAGCCCAACAGGCTGGCATCCGTAGTTAGCACTGTCCACAATAGAGGCAGAAACTACTTGCCCTGTGTCAAGATGGATGTACATCTCAATGATCAGAATATTCAGGGGTATGAGAGATGATTACGGCCACACACACCTACACAGGTTGAACTGGATGGACTATTGTCTTTATTCAACCTCAACTACTATGTAACTATGTAAGGTGGGAGACAGGAGCCACCACAACAGGTCCTCCCTCGTGAGGTGGCTTAGGGATATCCTCTCGTCTAGAGACAGAGGCCGCTTGTTCCATCTGGCAAGAATCTCTGCTTGCAGGGTTCTTGTGTGGAACTGGGCAAACTGCACAGCCTTGAAGGCCGAGACCATCAGACCCAGGGCCCGCATGCAGGTCAGCAGCGAGGAGAGATCCGCTTTCCTGAGGGACCTCATCTCACTCCGTAGGGTCTGAAGCTTCCCTTCTGGGAGAAAAACCTTCGCTTGGACTGAGTCCAGGACCATCCCCAGATAAGCGAGACGAACTGATGGGGTCAGTGGAAACTTCTGAAAGTTTATGGTCCAACCGAACTGTTGGAGCGTCTGAACGGTAACCGTCAGATCGCTCGACAGATGTGCTGGATTGCGCCCTAAATAGGAGATCGTCCAGATAACCGATGACTGCAATCCCCTTCATGCGCAGCAAAGCCAACACCGGAGCCATGACCTTGGTAAACACTAGGCCTGCAGAATATAATCGGCGAACCGATGCATCGCGATTCGACCCTTCGCGATTCTGCATCGATGCGGGGTGCCGTCAACATCGATTAGGAAATGACGTCATCAGCCGCGGCTACGCCCTATCGCGCCTGGGAGAAAAAAAGTCACAAGATCACAGCTGATTGGTGGATTAGAGCGGGAAGTCACAAGAAGACAGCTGATTGGTGGATTAGTGCGGGAGCTTAATAAAAAGGCTCTGCCCCTCCTCTTTCCTCTCTTTGACCCAGGCCGAGGCGCAGCAAGAACATCCCCCACCTGTATCGGCGTCCCACCTGCGGCCTTGCAGCCAAGAAGCCAGCCAGCCAAGCCAGTCCACATTCCAGTCCACACAGGAGCCCCGAGTGTTGCAGCCATCTAGGACCTGGAGCCCCAAGCATCCCCATCGCAGCCAGCCAGTGCCGCCCGCCTCACCGTGGCCGTCCCAGGCCAAGCCGCCACACCAGTGATGCCACACGCCACACAGCCGCCACTGAGCCCAGAGAGCAGCACAGCACCTGTCCTCCTCTGCAATGCAGTGCACAACAACCCACACAGTCACACAGCAGGTAAGTCAGAACGAATAATTGTTGTAATCATGGGGGTCTCTCTGCAGGGGATGTCTGTGATGGGGGGGGCCTGGGACAGGGGACGGTCGGGGCCCGGGGGTAGTGTTCTGCGGTGGCAGCCAGGGGGGGGGGTCTCTGACTGTCAGTGTCAGTAGGGGGGCCTCTGTCAGTGTCAGCTGTGGGGGGTCTCTTGTCAGTGCTGTGGGGGATTGGGGAAGGTAGGTCTCTGTCAGTGTGTCAGTTGAGCTCAGCTGTGGGGGCACTTGGGGAAGGGGGTCTCTATCAGTGTCACTGTCAGCTGTGGGGGTCTGGGCAAGGGGGGGGGGACTCTGTCAGACTGTGCTGTGGGGGATAAGGAAGGTGTGGGACTGGAAACAGGTCTCTGTCAGTGTGTCAGCACAACTGTGGGGGGAGGGGGGTCTCTGTCGGTGTCACTGACAGCTCAGCTGTTGGGGAAGGGGGGGTCTCTCTGACTACTGTCAGTGTCAGTCAGGCAGCTGTGGAGTAAGGGGGGGGGGTCTCTCTGTCAGTGTCAGTCAGGCAGCTGTGGAGTAAGGGGGGGGGGTCTCTGGCTCAGTGCATGCATAAGAGGGACTGACAGACAGACACACTAATATTTTATGAAAGATGTTGCTTGCTTGTTGCGGCTTAGTTTACAAGTGCTTTTTTTTTTTTTTAAACACTGACAGAGTTTGGCAACTTACGTCATCCGTCTCCGTCACATACATGGTAGTATGGTAATGGCAGAAGGAGAAAAAGACTGAGAGAGATAAAAAATGCACCTAGCGTTTTAAGAGCAAACATCTGGGCACATTTCGGATTTTACGAACACACAGGGAAGCGTGCGTTGGACAAGACACACGCTGTGTGTAAAGCCTGTCACACAAAAATGAAATACCTAGGGAATACTACAAACTTGAGAAACCATGTTAGCCGTTTTAGTAACACCTGTCACCACCAGCAGTGCCACCACTGCCAAGGAAAGACTGCTAGACCCAGATCAGCCAAGAAATTATGCCATACTGTCAACTTATCCGCCCAACTCTGAAAAAGGGAAGAAACTAACCAAAGCTGTGGCAGCTTTCATCGCCAAGGACCTACGGCCTTACTCAGTTGTGGACAACGCCGGGATTCGCTACCTTTTGAAGACGCTAGAGCCACGTTACAAGATCCCGTCACGCATTCACTTTACAGAAAACGTGATACCTGCACTCTACCACGACACCAAAGCTCAGGTACTTGCGTCAATGAATCAAGCCAGTCGAGTCGCAATGTGCAATTCATGGACTTCAGTCACAACGGAGTCCTATGTTACAATAACAGCACATTACGTTACTAAGGACTGGCAGGTCTTGTCACATGTGTTGCAAACAAGAGCCATTTATGAGTCTCACACAGGTGCTCATCTGGCAGAGCTACTGTCTCATGTCCTGGAAGAATGGCAGCTGTCTGATAAATTTGTAGTGCTTGTGACCGACAATGCGGCGAACATGATAGTTGCAGCTCAAGTTGGTAAATTTCCTCATGTTAAATGTTTTGCCAATACACTCAATCTTGCATGTCAGCGGGCACTGAAAGGGGCCACGCTCTCCAGGCTTCTTGCCAGAGTGCGACAAATATCCACATTCTTTCATCGCAGCACTAGAGCAAGCCACTGCCTAAAAGAGAAACAGAAATGTCTGGGCCTGAAGAATCATAAGCTAATAACTGATGTGCCAACAAGATGGAACAGCGCATATGACATGGTCGAGAGGTTCTTAGAACAACAACCTGCAGTTTGTGCCACCTTGCTGTCTCCAGAAGTCAGAAAAGGAGAGTCTGATCTCTGCACTCTCAATGAAACAGATGTGTCAAATGCAGAGGACGCTGTGAGTGCATTAAAGCCAATGAAGGAAGCAACCTTGCTGATGTCAGAAGAGCGCAACCCAACAGTGTCTCTCATTGCCCCTCTAAATGCAAAACTGCTCCAGAGCATGACAGACACCATGGGAGACACACCCATGACCCATGAGATCAAGAATGCCATCAAAACATTTCTCCTGAAGAGGTACAGCAGTAAGGAAAAGAAGATCCTTCATACAGCCTCTGCACTGGATCCTCGCTTTAAAGGACTGCCTTTTATTCTCACAGAGGAGGAGAGATCGGAGATACACAGAGGAGTGACTGAGGAGGCTGCATCTTTGGAGGTAATTAGCCACTTGCCGACCTCCGCCCGACTATATACGGCGGCGGTCAGCCCCTCCCAGGCAAAGTGACATACCGGTATGTCACTAGCCTGGGGGCGAGCGCGTGCCGCCTGGGGTGCGCTCCCGCTCGTACCCGAAGAAGCCGGCGCTTCTGACCGGCGGACCCGATGTCCACCAGTCACTCGCGATCGTCGGGTGGAGAGGGAGAAAGGCAGGTGGCTAATGTAAACAAAGCCGCCTGTCACTCTCCCCTGTGTAAAAGCACAGATCACTCGGTCCTGCTATGTAGGACCGTTGATCTGTGCTGTTACACACAAAGCCACATCCAATCACAGTAAGAAACACACCCCTAGGGACACACTTAACCCCTCCCTCTCCAATAAAGTTAACCCCTTCCCTCCCAGTGTCATTTTTACAGTAACAGTGCATATGTATAGCACTGATTACTGTAGTAATGTCACTGGTACCTCCCAAGTGTCAAAAATGTCAGTCAAGGGTCCGATCTGTCCGCCGCAATGTCGCAGTACTGCAAAAAAAAAAAAAATCGCAGATCGCCGCCATTACTCGTTAAACAATAAAAATGATAAAAATCTTTCCCTTAGTAAACGCAATAACTTTTGCGCAAACCAATCAAAATACGCTTTTTGCGTTTTTTTTTACCAAACATATGTAGCAAAAAACAAATTGGCCTAAAATGTTAAAAAATTTTGATTTTTACATTTTTTTTGGGGGGGGGGGGGGGGGGGATTTCATATAAAAAAAAATGTGAAAAATAGTTATTTTTGCAAAATTGTCGCTCTTTTTTGTATAGCGCATGATCAAAAAATTACAGGTAATCAAATACCACCAAAAGAAAGCTCTGTTTGTGGGAAAAAAAGGATGTCAATTTCATTTGGGTACAGCGTTGCACGACCGTGCAATTGTCCGTTAAAATCACGCAGTGCCGGATAGCAAAATAGGCCCTGGTCAGGAAGGGTGTAAAATCTTCCGGGGCTTAAAGCGGTAGTATACTAATTTTCGGCACTTTGCACAATCTAAATCATATTTGTCCGTTTGACATCACTGACCTTTTCTCTTGCCTGTCACATCTGCCGTTCTCTGTATATTTTGTTCGTTCGGGTCAATGACGTCACCCGCGCATGCTCATTTGACCCTGATTTTCCGGCAAGCTAATGATGCTGCCGGAAAAATGCAGGGTCTATGCCGGGGCTGCGTCATTTCCTCTGCTGGGCGTCAGCCCTGTGCTCACGCGAGACTCCGACCGCCCCCATGAAGAAATCTCTCCACTACCCCATGTGACTTGCTACGTCACAGGGGAGTGCTAGTGGAGAGAGAAGAAGACGAGAAGGGAGATAGTGGACAGCCTCCTATTGGCTGTCAAAATGGTTAATGAAACCAAAACGAGGCTTGGTTTCAACGTCTACTGCGCATGCGCAGGATTTCCGAACACTACACATAATGTGGGCGGAAATACTGCAATGCTCAGCAGACGGAAACCATAGCAAGGATGGTGGCGCACAACACGAAAGAAGACAGTCCAGAACGGAAGAAAATACAATTGTAAGGAAAATGTGTAATACAATGATTACATGCTATTTGATTGAAAATTAAATGTTACTGGCTTAGATTGCATTTACAGATATCGAAGTGCTGACTATACTACCGCTTTAAGTGGTTAGAATTTCATCATGTTTCCTCCCAGACAGCTAGAAGCTCAGCTACATTGTGTTGTGTAATAACAAGCCCTGATTCACTGATGCGGTGTGGGAAGTGGAACTGTATGGTATGGATTACTGTGCGGTTTCCCACACCTCATCAATGAATCACACTCTTAGTCAGTTGAGCTCTTCTTATACTATTATCTTTTGTTCAAACACAGATTACATCTAATAGAAGGACAAATGAGGATAAAGTGCTTGAGGAAAAAGCAACTGTGGAAGAAGAAACACCCATTGAGGACAGCCATTCTCCTCCCAAATAAAAGGCCACAACAACACTGCTCATGACTTTGCTGGGGCAGTCTTTCACTGATGGTGCAATAGAACGTAAGACCCCCTATGCCAAGGCAGAAGACGAAATGGAAAAATATTGTAAAGCCCCCACCTCTGCCTCTCACTGAGGACCCTTTGAAATGGTGGCGTGAGCATGAGGTTATATTTCCCCTCCTCTCTCAGCTGTCAAAGCAATACTTGTGTATCCCAGGTACAAGTGTATCTGCAGAGCGGGTATCCCAGGTACAAGTGTATCTGCAGAGTGGGTTTTCTCTACTGCAGGAGATGTTATAACAGCGAAAAGAAGCAGTCTGAAACCTGAGTACGTGGATCAGCTAGTGTTCTTACAGAAAAACCTACATGTTCCCAAATGCTAAGCACTGTAATAATTACTAATTCATGTTTTTAATGAATTGGTAATTACTAATTCAGTCTGCCAGTCACACCAGTGTTGTTTTATAACTTTATAGCACTGATGGTTTGTTTTTGAAGATTGTCCCGTCCAATGTGTCCATTGCCAATCCATAATCTGTTGCTTCACACTAAAAGGGTCTAGGCAGGGGTTCATTTAACCCTCAACCACATAAATAATATTAAAGTGTATTTTCTTCTAGACAATTGACACCAAGCCAGCCACGGTACCAGCAATTTAGGAAGGAAAATCATTGAGAGAAATAACTTGTACATTGAAGCTTAACCTCGAGTAAATCTTATCTTATTGGATCACAAATAAATACACCAATTTTGGATTCTTGTGTAATATACTATATTTGTGAGTTTATGAATGTGACCCCATAAGGATTTCCTCAAGGTTAAGCTTCAGTTGACAATTTATTCTCTCAAGGATTTTCCTTCCTCTAATGGCTTGTTGGCTAGCTTGGCTTCAGTTACAGATGTAATCAACGTGGTAGAGTTCTGCTCAGTGCAGTGCAGGTAAGGTTTTCTTTCTGTAACATGAGTGTCGTGACAACTCAAGAGCTTATAACGCAGCTTTAGCATTAACTCAACAAACACACACACACACACACACACACACACACACACACACACACACACATAGTGTGTGTGTGTGTGTGTGTGTTGAGTTGATGCTAGAGCTGCGTATAAGCTTTTGAGTTGTCACAACTCGAGTCACGACACACACAGTCACACACTGTGTGACTGTGTTTAGTTGACTGGCAATGGCAGGGGCAAACACAATTACAGTGAACCTGGAACATTTTATATTTTTTTACAGCTTTTCTGGCAGTGGAGAATGGCTTGTTTTCAAAAATGGTCCATTCACATAAGTGAATTGATATTTAAGCTTAAGCTTATATTTATATAACTCCCCTCTAGCAGCCATCAACTCACTTGAGCTGACTGGCAGTTGCAGGGGGAAACAAACATCACGGTGAACATGGAAGTTATGCAGCAGTGCACTATTTCCAGGTTCACCCTTGATGTTTGCTACTAGTCAGGAAGTGCTCTGTTTTGTAGAAAACAGGTTATGGCACACACCTGGAATTTATTGCAACGCATGTCTGTCTGGTGTCTGTTGTACTCTGTAGCAATAGCAAGTGTATGGGGTTCCCTCAACCAAACAAATACTAAAGGTAAAATTGTATCTAGACAACTGAAGGCAAGCCAGCCACGGTACAGGAAAGGACATCCTTGAAATATTAAATCAATCATACATTAAAGCGTAAAACCTTGATTAAATCTTTACTGGATCACAAATACACACAAACCTGACCTAACCCATATGCCTTGAGTTGTACCAGTGCCAATGCCAAACCTTTCTTCTCAAGATTCTCATGCAGACAATCGTGTTGTGTGTTTTTTTGTGATCCCATGAAGATTTACTCAAGGTTTAAGCTTCAGTTGATGATTTACTCTGTCAAAGGTTTTCCTTCCTCTAATGGTGGCTTGGCTTGAGTTGGGTTCAATCGTGGTAGAGACAGAGACTGTCTGCAGGACAGGTAACGTTTTCTGTAAAGTAAGTGACATAAAAGTGACATAAGTGAATTGATAAGCTTAAAGCTTATATTTATAACTCCCCTCTAGCAGCCATCAACTCACTTGAGTTGACTGGCAGTTGCAGAGGGAAACGAACATCACAGTGAACATGGAAGTTATGCAGCAGTGCACTATTTCCAGGTTCACCCTTGATGTTTGCTACTAGTCAGGAAGTTTTGTAGAGGACAGGTTATGGTACACCTGGAATTTATTGCAATGCATATATTCACATAAAAGGATTTATATATATAATGTTTTGTGGGAATTTATGATGACCATTTTCACAAGAATATTAGCTTGGCTGGCTGGCTTTTATCTTGGCTTTAAAGTACAACTATAGGCAAAACTTTATCCAAAATCAAAAAAGTTTTGCCTTTAGTTGTACTTTAAAAGGTGGTAGACCTTATATTATTTTCTTTTATGAAGCAGTAAACTGCACTGCTACCGTTTTTTTTTTACTAATTTTACTGTTACTTCAAGTTAAATACTAGTATTGTTGTCTGTCTCTGCTATGCTATTTTCATTTTCAGACCTTCCTATATGTTTGCAGTGCAAGTGCACTAAAGTATGCAGGGCTTGCAGGCCATGACAGGGTCCAGGGAAGTGTCCTTTAAAAGCAAATGAAAATAAAAATGATTCTTAAATTTGTGACTGCTTGATTGTTTTTTTTTTTTTTTTTTATAAAGTTCTAAAACCATTGGGCAGTGGGCTGGGCTTGGGCAGTAATCGTGATGCATCGTGGAATCGAATCGTATCAAATCGCGACCCTAATAATCGTAATCGCATTGTGAGGTAAGGGAAGATGCGCAGCCCTAGTAAACACCCTGGGAGCCGAAGCGAGACCGAAGGGTAAGGCCACAAACTGAAAGTGCTCCTCGGCGATACCGCTGATGACCTTCGAAGATCGGGATGTGCAGATATGCATCCTTTAGGTCGACGGAGGCCATGAAGGCTCCTGGACTCAAGAACGCCACCACTGAGCGGACGGACTCCATCCTGAACTTCTGCACCTGCACAAATCGGTTCAGGGACTTGAGGTCCAGAATCGGCGGCACCTTTCCCTCTTCTCGGGGCACCGTGAATAGGTTGGAATAATACCCGTGGAACCTGTCCCACTGAAGAACTGGCGAAATCACTCTTTGGGCAACCAGATCCTGCACCGCCCCCTTGAGATCTTTTAATTGGTCGGGGGACAAACTGAGGTTTGAAGGAAAGAAACTGTCTGCGGGACGAGAGCGAAACTATATTGTACCCTGAGCAAATCAGCTTGTGAACCCATCTGTCCTGAATCTCAGACAACCATGGTACCTGAAAGTAACGCAGATGTCCCCCCACCCCTACAACAGGTGAGGGCATCCCTTCAGGCTGAGGAGGACTGGGCCGCCGAGCCGGACTGACCTGTCTTGGACTTACCAGACCAGGGTTTCTTGGTCCCCCCGGGACCTTGAAGGCACTTCCTTTGTCCTGTGACCCTGAGGCACGAAAGGACCCCCGATAAGCCTTGAAGGAAGGACCCCTCTGAGGGCGGGGCTGCTTACCGCTAGAATTTTGGGGCAGTAGGGTAACTCTTACCACCTGTAAGACCCTTGATCAGTTCATCCAAAGTATCCCCAAAAGTAATTTCCCCATAAATGGGACATCTGACAGTTTTCTTGGAGGCGTGGTCAGCCAACCAACTCTTTAGCCGAATAATGCGACGGATAGCGACCCCCACTGCAGACAGCCTTGCGACCAAAGGAGCCTCGTCCAAAGCAGCATCACATAGATACAATATGGCGTGGGCCATTTGATCCACCAGATCGAGGGCCGCAGGGGGGGGGCCAATTCTGCCACCAGGATGCGCTTTAGCTCCTTGAGCCACTCTGTGACCGCCTGAGACACCATCACAGAAGCGAAAACCGGTTTGAGTAGGGAACCCGCCAACAAAAAGATGTCGGGAAAGCATTTCCGTGCGCCTGTCTGCCAGGTCTTTAATGCCCGTGGAGGACTCTTGGTTTTTAATGTGGACTTGTTCAACCTAGAAACCGTATGGTCCACCTTAGGCGCCACTGTCCAGCAGTTGTCAACTGCATCCGCAAAGGGATAACGGTACTGGAAGCGCTTAGGTACTGTCAGCATATGTTTTATGCGACGCCATCGTTCACTTCATGAAACTCCTCGGGACAGAGGAAAACCTGACCCCGACCTCTGGGCCTTTGCGGGACCCGAAAAACCCGCTTACCTGACTGAGAGGGTTCTTCTAAAATATTTAAGGTCTCCCTGACAGAAGAAATTAGTGCATCCATCATAGCGCGTTACATAGTTACATAGTAGGTGAGGTTGAATAAAGACAATAGTCCATCCAGTTCAACCTGTGTAGGTGTGTGTGACTGTAATCATCTAAAATAGCCCTCAATCTCCTGATCCTTGAGATGTAAGTCTAAGAGTCTTTTGAAAGTCACCATACTACCCGCAGAAACCACCTCTTGTGGTAGACAATTCCACAATCTTGTAGCCCTAACAGTAAAGAACCCCCCACGTTGCCTGAGGTTAAAACGCTTCTCCTCTAATCGCATTGTATGTCCTCGAGTCCTCATGCAATTCCTTCGAATGAACAGCTTTTCTTCTAAGCTGAGATCCCCATTAAGATATTTATAAATTGCTATCATGTCCCCTCTCAGACGTCTTTTCTCCAGGGAAAATAAATCGAGCGATTGCAGCCGCTCTTCATAGGTAAGGTCCTCCAACCCCCTAATCAGTTTAGTTGCCCTTCTCTGGACTTTCTCCAGCTCCAACACATCCCTCCTGAGGACTGGCGACCAGAACTGGACAGAATACTCCAGATGCGGTCGGACCAGAGTTTTATAAAGTGGAAGGATTATAGTCTTATCTCTGGAATACATCCCTTTCTTTATGCATGCTAATATTCTGTTGGCTTTGGAAGCTGCCGCTTGGCATTGCATGCTGTTGCCTAATCTATCATCAACTAAGACTCCCAGATCCTTCTCCATTTTTGATTCCCCCAAGGGTTCCCCTCCTAACGTGTATTGTGTTTTTATGTTTTTGGTCCCCAAGTGCAAAACCTTACACTTCTCCACATTAAACCTCATTTGCCATGTCGTTGCCCACTCCGTAATTTTGTCCAGGTCATTCTGTAGGATATCTGCTTCATGCTGTGCAGTTATTGCCCTGGCCAATTTTGTGTCATCTGCAAAAACTGATAACGAACTACTGATCCCGTCCTCAATGCTGTTTATGAATAAATTGAACAAGGTTGGTCCCAGGACTGAGCCCTGGGGCACCCCGCTTACTACCTCAGACCAGTCTGAGTATGCGCTGTTTATTACTACCCTTTGGACACGGCCTTTTAGCCAATTCCATATCCAAGAGCAAACCCTGCTGTCGATACCTGCAGACCTTATTTTATAAATTAAGCGCTTGTGGGGAACTGTATCAAACGCCTTAGCGAAATCCAAGTACACCACATCCACTGGTCTCCCCCTATCTAGCTCACAGCTCACTTCCTCGTAGAATGCTAAGAGATTGGTTTGACAAGATCGCCCATTTGTAAACCCGTGCTGGTTACTACTGATGATGTTGTTATCTTTAGCATACTCTACGATATAGTCCCTTATCATCCCCTCCAAAAGTTTACATATTATTGATGTCAGACTGACAGGCCTATAATTTCCCGGGATATGTCTCTGGCCCTTTTTGAATATCGGAATCACGTTAGCCTTCCTCCAATCCCCTGGTACATCTCCTGTCCTAATACTGTCAGCAAAGATCAGGAACAGTGGTCTAGATATAACCATACTGAGTTCCTTGAGCACTCTCGGATGTACGCCATCCGGGCCTGGTGATTTGTTTGTGTTAAGTTTATCCAGTCTTTCCCTGATTTCCCCCTCTGTTAGCCATAGTGGCAAGTCCTGTGTATTACTACTAACCATACAGTCATGGTCAGTGTACCCTTCCTTTTCCTGCGTAAAGACTGACGAGAAAAAAGAATTCAGCACGGTTGCTTTTTCAGTGTCCTCTGTAACCATCCTCCCATCATCGCTAATTATGTGTGCAATATGCTCTGCCCTAGTTTTTTTGCTGTTGATATATTTAAAGAATTTCTTTGGGTTTTTTTTACTATCCTCCGCTATTTGTCTCTCAAAGTTGATTTTAGCCATCTTGATTTCGTGTTTACACTTCTTATTTTCCTCCTTGTATTGCTGGAAGGCCGATACAGTGCCCTCTGATTTATATTTCTTGAAGGCCAATTTTTTTCCCCTAATAAGTTTTTTAACGCTACGGTTTAGCCAGCCAGGTTTGGCTTTGTCTCTTCTAAATTTATTCCCCATAGGAATGCACTGCAAGATGCCTTTGCTTAATATTGTTCTAAAGCATTCCCATTTTTCCTCTGTGGTCAGTGATCCCAGGGTTTGGTCCCAGTTTACCCTTTCCATCAATGAGTACAATTTTGGAAAGTCTGCCCTTCTGAAGTTTAGGGTTCTTATGTTCCCCACTTGCCTTTTTATATTGTTATTTATACTAAATGTGATCATCCTGTGATCGCTAGAGCCCAGGTTGTCCTGGACTCCTACCTCCGAGATTATGTCTGGGTCATTAGTGATCAATAGATCCAGGATAGCATTCTCTCTAGTAGGGGAATCCACCAACTGCGACATGTAGTTATCCTGTAAGGTTTCCGTGAATAGCCGGGCCTTATGCGAGTGTGCAGTCCCCTCTTCCCAGTCAATGTCGGGATAATTGAAGTCCCCCAATATGATGACTGATCCTAGTTTTGCCGCTTTACCTATTAGTGCTAAAAATTCCAGCTCTACCTCCTCCCCTTGGTTAGGTGGCCTATAGCAAACCCCCACAACTACTTTTCCCTTATCTTCTTCCCTATCGAGTTCAACCCACACAGATTCTAAATCCATGCTCATCCCATCCGTAATGTCACTCCTTTCTCCGTTCCCGCGCCGCATTGGAGGGAGACTCCACCTCCCCATCTGAATGCGAGGACAGGGACCCCTCCAGCAGAACGTTGTCTGTGGCAACCAAGTCAGGCTCTGAGTCAGAAGACAGAGGGCATCGGCCGTTTTTGAGTAGTGCGTTCTGACATCAGCAGATCCACCTAAGACACTAAAGTTGCAAGTGCAGCAGATAAGGAGACCATGGAAGAAGATTCAGGTGACCCTGAAGCCCCAACCAGGTCTGGAGGGAATAAGCTGTGCTGTGAGTCCATATGCACACAAAAATGTTTTTTGGGACACTGGCCCTTTAAATCGGCAGTACCCGTGGTTCCCACCGCAAATCTACACCGCTGATAGAGAACCCCCTGTAAACTTAACTAGAGCAGAGAAAGGAAAGTATTGCAGGGAAAATAGCAAGTCGGCCCCCAGTGTACTGTACCAGACCTCCACGTGCTGCTGCAGTGAAGAAATGGAAGTAATGTAATGCACTAAGGCCACCCCAGCCCTGCCTGCCTATCAGTAAGGGAGAGGAGAGATTAAGGATGGCTGCTGCCCTCACACCGCAGCTGCCCAAATCCAGGATGGTGCCCGAATGGCGCCAAAGGGCAAAACGAAATGGCCACTGCCCACAGTGAGGCTAGAAGCCTGCCCTTACCCAAAATGGCGGCCGAAAGTTTGCTGCCAAGTTCTGACCGCACAAATACACTGACCACCACAGGGATAGCTGCCAGGGACCCCCCAGACATGAAGCAAGCCCCCACACACTCTTATCAGCGCGCATAGCGCCCCCAGCAGGGCCAGCTCAGAGAACAGTCGGGCATGGGGATATTACAAAGACCTTAAATGTCTGTCATCCCCTAGGAGTGGGCCCACATGACACCCCCGCAGACTGCCCCAGGACAAGGGGGTAGCATCACTCACCATACCACAATTTGCGGGCTCCTCCAAGACAGGAAACACCTCCCACCCTAAGTGGGGGTGCCGTCAGCCAGGAAGGGACGCTAGTAACCCAGGGCGTACAAGTTGAGACATCCCAGCGAAGAATCTTTGCAGGCTCGTCCCCAGCCAGAGGGGCATAGTCGTGGCGAGGCCTGGGCACATCACAGACCTGCAAGGCTCGGTGGCAGGCTGGAACACCATAAGGGTCTAATTACCCAGTGCGAGGCCCAGCTCTGCTGTCGCTTGTGGTCCTCCAAGGGATCCCCCTAACTAACTGGTGATAGTGAGTGAATGAACAAGAAAATAAAACACAAAGAAAAATGTAGAAAAACTGAGATGTAGGTCTCTCAGCTAGGTAACCTAGATCTACCCCCGAAGATAAGCAGCAAAAAAAACTGAGCATGTGATGAGGTGAGCAGGGTGTATGTGGGACAGCCCCTAGGGGTGTCAAGTGTAAAAGTCTGGTTGTATTAACTTTTCCACTGCCTAGCTACTCCTGTGGAGGTTGCCATTACCCAATAGTGAAGGCTGATTGAACTGGGTTGCAACTGTCAGAAGACATAAGAGAACACCATTTTTAATGCATACTGTTAAACAGGTTAATTCGGTAGGTTACAGGCTGGTTGGTAAGTTGTGACTGGAAACTCCTTGACTTTTTTTAAATGCGTTTTCAGTACTCCTTGCTGTTTTAGACCAGTTCTAGGTGGGGGGAAAGTGACCACTTTTTGTAGTGTGGTTATATTGGTCAGGACACACTTACACCTTTGCTGCCAATGTGCTGGATGTTTAGTACATTCCTGCACTTTTAGGGAGGGGTGGGTTCCCTCCAGTCACCTGTCCTCTATCCATCAAAATACATGTGCTACCACTGTGGAGACTCAAGTTAGGACCTGCGGCTTACACATGTATTTGCAAATGTGTGCAACTAAACCCTTGTTTTTAACACAACTGTTAGACAGGTTAATTCGATTGGTCACAAGCTGGTTAGTAAGTTGTGACTGGAAATTCCTTAGCTTTTTTTTTTTTTTTTTTACATGCATTTGCCCTTCCTGTGCCCCTTGCTGTTTAGATCAGTTAACGGTGGCTAAAGTGACCACTTTTTGCCTTGGAAAAAATGCATAAAAATTGTATACAACCCAGTAGGAGAATCAAGCCTGCATTTTCGTTACACAAAGCCATGGATTTTGCGATATGTACCAATATAAAACTTTTAGATGCTAGCATCCTAGCAACCAACGACGGCACCAGTTAATAAAGACAGCACCAGTTAATAAAGACGATGTCTGTTGCCTTCACAGCATCTTTGTTTGATGCTCCTGTCTCCCTCAGCACAGGGATGACATTAGCAGTCTGACAGAAAGAAATTGAGGGAAAGAGAAACATTGCAATACTAGTCAGTACCAGTGTGCAAGTGTATGTGCTTTGGAAGAATAAATCACCTCTAACGTTGGGTTTCCTATGTGTAGAATATGCTACATTATGTAAAGCTATTTGAATAGTTCTTTCCATTGTAGAATTAGGTGCTTAGAACATAAAATTATAGACAAAGGATGCCTGACTGAAAAAAGGTTGACACGGGTATAAGCCATATAAGGGAAGAGTCAAAGGATTCAAAGCACAAACTAGTTCAGCATGGACCTCTTTTCCCACTTATGAAGTAGTTTCTAGCATCCAGGAATGACAGCAAAAAAGTTGAGGTCTCACGGTGGGCTAGGATTATCAGGAGGTACACCCAGGGGATGTATGCAAAAGCATTGCCAGTTATCTAAAGGTGCAGGGCTGCAAATAGCCAGACTGTTTTGTAGAATTAATTTTCTTATAAACGGTGCAGTTGTTCCAGGCTCAGAAGGAAAACACCATAAACACATTTCCTTAAAGCCCAACTCCAGGAAACATGAAGGCACTCTTGAGCTGCCTCCACACTGCAAGCATTAGATGCTAGTTTAAGGGTAGTTTTACACTGTTTGTACAATACATCTTTCCTTCCTCATGTCCAATGAAGGGCTATAGGCCCCTTTGTCAGTCCTGACATTAGAGCCTCTGCCTATCAGTGTGCAGGGGTGAGGGAGGCTGCAGGGGCCCATCTAGTAGCCCCAAGGAGCCTGCAGAGGATCTGGTAAGCAACTGCTTTACCCAGTCCCACAGGCTTAGCAGTCAATTACCGTTGGAGTGCACAGCCCCAATGCAAGGGAGGGCTTCCTTTCCCAGAGCTCTATGGTATGTATACCTTTAAAGATGCAGTCAGTTTAAAAACACAGGTAAGGCTTATGGTGTATTAAAGAGAAGTTATTTTATAAAAAAAAAAAAAATCGGATTTTTGTAAGATCTTACCGTAAAATCCTTTTCTCTTAGCTCATTGACAGACGTAGTCTTCTTGATTCACAAGAACTGGGTTATGTTGTCTCCGCAGGAGTAGGACTAGGCAGAAAAGAAAAAACGTTCTGGCTCCACCCTAGGGGCAGTCCCAGAGGGTATATCCTCCCTCTCTCTGCTACAAGGCATCAGTTCTGTCACAAAGCAGCAACAGAGAATTTAACCCAACCCAACTCAATGATAGAGGGGCGGGTACTACGTCTGTCAATGAGCTAAGAGAAAAGGATTTTACGGTAAGATCTTACAAAAATCCGATTCTCTCTGTCACTCATTGACAGACGTAGTCTTCTTGATTCACAAGAACTGGGACATCCAGAAGCAGTGCCACAAATGAGGGGTGGGATTGACAGAAATCAAAATCCAATCTAGAAGGCCCAACCGGTGCCAAACTAGAAGTTTAAAAGGCTCATTATAAACAAAGAATGAGACTCAAATAAAAATTCCAACGGAAAAAAAACCCTCGAGGTAGACCACTGGTCTCCTCAAATGGCGGCCTGCAAAACCTTGCGGCCAAACGAGGCATCAGACGATGCCATTACATAAACTTTATAATGTTTTGTAAAGGTATGCACCGACGACCAGGTAGCCGCCTTGCACACCTGGACCACGGACGCCTGATGGCGAAAGGCCCATGACGCACTAAGTGCCCGAGTGGAGTGCACCTTAACAGGGAACGGGGGCTCCCGACCCTTAATAGAATAAGCCTGTACCACCGTCTGTCTGATCCATTTGGAAATAGTCGCGGCAGATGCAGGCAACCCCTTTTTGGGTCCATCCGGGATCACAAAAAGTGAATCCGTCTTGCGAAACGAGTCTGTCGTTTTCAAGTATACCCTGATCGCCCGGACCACCAAGGAGTGTAAAGCAAACTCCCGAGGATGACTGGGCTTAGGACACAGGGAAGGTAATACAATTTCTTCATTCAGATGAAATTCTGAAACCACTTTTGGTAGGAAGGATGGATTCGGACGAAGAACCACCTTATCTCTATGAACCACCAGATATGGGGAACGACAAGATAATGCGGCCAGTTCTGACACCCTGCGTGCAGAAGTGATAGCCACCAAGAAGGCCACCTTCTGGGACAACGTAGGTAGAGGAATCTCCCTAATATCTTCAAAGGGAGGTTTCTGAAGAACCGACAATACTAAATTAAGATCCCAGGGTGGTAACGGCGCGCGCACTGGCAGCGCCAGATGTCGCACCCCCTGGATAAAATTCCACACCAAGGAATGAGTAGCCAAAGGCTTCTGAAAGAAGATAGCTAATGCTGAGACCTGACCCTTGATAGTACTCAAGGCCAGTTTCTGCTCAACCCCTTGTTGCAGAAAAGCTAATATTCGACTAACCGAATAAGACCGTGGACGGAACACCATGCAATGTAGGACTTCCATGTGCGATGATAAATCTTTCTGGAAGTCGCTTTCCTTGCTTTAACTAGAGTAGGAATAACTGAAGCTGACAATCCCTTGTCCTTCAGCACCTGGGTCTCAATAGCCAGGCCGTTAAAGCCAGCGCTCGTAAAGCAGGATGGAAGATCGGTCCCTGAGACAGTAAGTCCTCCCTGAGAGGAAGTCTCCACGGGACGTCCGCCACCAGTCTGACCAAGTCAGCGTACCACGCTCGGCGAGGCCAGTCCGGAGCTACCAGGATTACTGGAATTCCTTCCTCCTCTATCCTGCGAAGAAGTCTTGGCAGTAACCCGAGAGGAGGGAAGGCATAAATTAGCTGGTATTGCCCCCACGGGGCGATCAGTGCGTCTGCGGTCTCTGCTAGAGGATCGCGGGAGCGAGCCACGAATCTCTGTACTTTCCTGTTGAATCGTGATGCCAACAGATCCACATCCGGGGTGCCCCAACGTAGGCACAACTGGTGGAAGACTTCTGGATGGAGGGACCATTCCCCCTGATCCAGAGTCTGACGGCTGAGATAATCTGCCTGCCAATTTTCCACCCCCGGAATGAACACTGCAGAGATCGCTGGAACAAATCGTTCCGCCCAGCGAAGAATGCAAGCCACTTCCTTGGCCGCTCGGACACTCTTGGTGCCCCCCTGGTGATTGACATAAGCCACGGCCGTGGCGTTGTCCGACTGGATCCGAACCGGGCTGCCCTGGAGCTGCTCGGTCCAGTGAATCAGACAAAGTCTGATCGCTCTCAGTTCCAATACATTTATCGGCAACCTGGATTCTTCCGGGGACCAAAGTCCCTGGACAGATAACTGACCGAGAATTCCTCCCCATCCGGATAGACTGGCATCCGTGGTCACTATCGTCCAATATATTGGCAGAAATGACTTTCCCTGGCTGAGCATCGGAGACCGAAGCCACCAGACCAGAGACTCTCTGGTCTGTTTGCTCAATCGGATCCGATTGTCCAGGGATTCCGGATTCCGATTCCATCTGAGAAGAATCTCTTGCTGAAGAATTCGGGTATGGGACTGGGCAAATGGGACTGCTTCGAAGGAAGCCACCATCAACCCCAGAACCCTCATGCAAGTTCGAAGAGAAGACCAGCTGTTGGATAGTAACAACTGGACTGCTGATTGAATCTTCCGGAGTTTCCCTACCGGAAGGAAAACTCTTGTCCTGACTGTGTCTAGAATTAGACCCAGATATTCGAGCCTCTGGGTGGGAACCAGAAATGACTTTTGCTGGTTCACCAGCCACCCGAATTCCTGTAAAGAAATTATAGTAATTTCTATGTTTTGTAGCAGGGTCTGAGGAGACTCTGCATGAAGCAGGAGATCGTCTAGGTAACCTAGAATCGATATGCCTCTTTGGCGCAGTAGTGCCAGCATTGGGGCCAACACCTTCGTGAAGACCCGAGGAGCCGTGGCGAGACCGAAAGGTAACGCCACAAACTGATAGTGGTTCGCTTCTACGGAAAAGCGTAGAAACCGCTGATGTCCTGCGAAAATGGGAATGTGAAGATAGGCGTCCTTGATGGACATCCCCTGGATGCAGGAAGGCTGCTACTGTGCGAATGGATTCCATCTTGAATTTTCTTATGTTGAGAAAGGAATTGAGTGCCCTTAAGTCCAGAATTGGACTCACTTTGCCCTCTTTCCTGGGTATTGTAAATAGGTTTGAATAAAACCCCTGAAAACGTTCTGTCCAAGGAACGTGGACTACCACTCCTTGTTGTAGTAAATCTGTGACTGCTCTCCGCAGATCTTCTAGACGATCCGGGGATAGTCGGATATTGGAAGGGAAGAATCGCGCCAGTGGGAGAGATCGAAACTCGATCTTGTACCCTGACCTTATGACTTCGCAAACCCACTTGTCCGGGATTCTGGAAAGCAGTGGATCCGGGAACCGGCGAAGACGTCCCCCCACCCCAGTTATGGGTGGGGGCGCACCTTCAGGCTTTGGACGATTTATCTTCAGGTCTGGAGGGGGCGGGCTTTTGCTTGCCCGACCAACGTCCCCTGAAGCCTCCTGAAGGAGCTTTGGAGGACTTAATTTTTTCACCCGCGGGACGAAAAAACTTTTTGTGAGCAGAGAAAGAAGGCCCTCGTCTTTGACGAGGTCCTTTACCTTTAACATTTTGCGGTAAAAAGGTGCTCTTTCCTCCCGTGAGATCCTTAATGATCTCATCTAAGTTGGCTCCAAATAGACGCTCTCCTAAAAAGGGGATATTAGCCAATGCTTTTTTGGAACCTTGGTCGGCTAACCAACCTTTTAGCCACAGTGTACGCCTGAGAACCACTGCTGAAACTGATGCTCGCGCCAATAATGGAGTGGCGTCTAACGCCGCATCACACAAACTGTAACCCCTGTATCATTTGTTCCAACAAATCTGATACCGCCTGAGGGACTTCTTCTAAGTCCCGACGCAACCACTTGGTCCATTCAGTTACAGTCTGCGAAACCAGTCCAATAGCAATTATTGGTCTGAAAGCTGATCCAATCAAGGAAAACATGGTGCGAGACATAGCTTCTAACTTGCGATCCACTGGATCTTTAAAAGACGGAGCGTGTTCTAAAGGAATAACCGTGGCTTTATTCAATCTAGCAATTGGTGAATCCACCACAGGTGGTTCTGTCCATTTCTTAATGAGGGTTTCCTCAAACGGATAACGCCTGTTAATGCGTTTAGAAATAGCAGAAGTGCGTTTTGGCAGACTCCATTCTTCTTTGATTGCCAAAACATTTGGGCAATGGAAAAACCTCCGCTACTTTGATGCGTTTTTTAGTCCCAAAGGGGATTTCAGTTTCAGCTATTTCCGACGGAATACCCTGTAATCTTAAGGTTTCTTGAACAGATACAATGAGTGCGTTTACCAACGCTTCCTCTCGGGCTATGGCTGATGCCGAAACATCCTCCTCACTGTCTGAAGAGACAGTACCCGAGACACCAATCCCAGATGAAATACCTGCAACTGCAGAAATAGGCTCAGATTCTGAATCCGAAGTTTCAGATAATAAGGGGTTAGGCGGGGGTCGCTTTCTTGCGCCCTGTCCCTGACAAGCCACTTCCACCCGGGACACAAAAGTTTCCATAATAGCTGACAATGATTCAACCGTCAGTGGGGTGCTGGAGGATCCTGCAGACACCTCGAGGGGATCCGGTGGAGATACATGAGTGGCAGGGTCCATGTTAATTCAGGACACCTCTGCCAGAAAAAACAAAAACTTTTTTTTTTTTTTTTATTAAAAAATACCTTTTTTTTTTTATGTGTATCCCCCTAGCGCAATAGCGCCCCTCAGAGTACCTGCTTCTCGATCCCCACAGAGAGAGAGAGGGACCCTCAAGGCTCACCACCCGATGCAGAGAAGTTTCCAACCAACTGCAGTCAGCGTCTGTCTTTTACAGACTGGAAAGAGCTGTGTTAGTTTTCCCGGGTAGGACGTGGCTCCGCCCCCTGTGTACGCCTTCCGGCGTTCCCAGCTCTCCACGAGGTAGCTGGGCTCATCAAACATGGCCGCCCCCATACAGGAGACAATAGACTCCAAAAACATGGCGGCCGGCGTGACCTGAGGACATTCATGCACCCGGTCTACGGCAAAATGGCGGCGACTGCCGAAATCGTTTTTCCCAGCACATCCACCTGCATCTCTGCTAAATGGCGGTTTATCGATCTGCAGGAGGTACACTACAATTAAGGTAGGATTATACCTCCTATGTCTGCTGTAATACTACAGTCTGCTGGGTAGAGTGTTAGCTCTCAAACCAAGTCCACTTCCCACCAAACACATGCTGTATTTACAAGGGGGACTTTTAGTGTCAGACAGATACTGACCATGTATGGAGGGGCCCATAATTCATACTGCCTCATAACGAGGAAAAAAGGGAACGTTTACTCACCATACCGAACCGACAGGCACCCTCTCTTCACAATACCCTCTCCACCGGGGTGGGGGGTTGTGGACCACTCCGGACGCCTCGACTCTGGTTCCTGGCGTCCAAGCGAGACTTTTAACTCGCAAGATCAGTCCCTCCAATGGGACTCCGTCGCGGCCGACCCAGCGCGGAGCTCTGGTCTGCACGCGCTCGTAGGCAGAAACCGGGGTGACCACTGGATCTCAACATCCAGCCCGTCGCCCGGCCCCGCATTTACTTGAATGTGTCGTGGCCGACCAAGCACAATGCAATGGTCTGCGCGCGCTCGTAGGCCGGCTGGGGTGACCACTGGTGTCGCCCAGTCCGGCGTATTTGCTTGAAGATCTCACAGGAAAAAACACTGGAGAAAAACTACCTAAAAAATATTTTTTTCTAAAAAAAAATCTTGCCAGGACCAGAGATCCCAGCAAGGAACTTAGGTCCTTACTCCTGACTAGACAGAAAAAAACTGATGCCTTGTAGCAGAGAGAGGGAGGATATACCCTCTGGGACTGCCCCTAGGGAGGAGCCAGAACGTTTTTTCCTTTTCTGCCTAGTCCTACTCCTGCGGAGACAACATAACCCAGTTCTTGTGAATCAAGAAGACTACGTCTGTCAATGAGCGACAGAGAAAAAAAACTTTTGCCTTTACCTTGATGTATGTATGTATGTATGTATTTATTTATTAATAAGGATAAAAAAAAAAATCTGTGCACAGCACCTCTCCAAGGTCCCTCTGTGTCAAGCAATGTCCAAAAGTGTCATCTGTCTGAGATTCTGCCTCTTACTTTGCTGCTGTCAGTCAGTTAGCCAACCAGTGGAGAGAGGGGACTCCATGTCTGAATAGACACAGGGAGCTGTGGGAGCACTGAACAGGAGGGCGGGGCCAGGATCACAGAAGAGGGACCTGAAGAGAAGGGATCTGGGATGCTCTGTGCAAATCCACAGCAAGAAAGCAGGACATTTTTTATAAGGGGAAAAAACACAAGCCTTTACAATCACTTTAACCCCTTCGGCATTACCCTGGGGTAGCATTGTTTTGAGCCAACAGTCAACTTTCTTGCAATGACAATTGATGCAGCCACTCAGTGAGAGCACATTCTTCCCTTCCCCACCACTTTCTGGTAGTTTTTGCTCCTTCCACCATGCAAATGGACTATTCTAAATTTTTGTACCAGCACAAAGCACTTTAGGGCCTTGAGGTCCAGGATCGTACCTTGCTCTCCTTTGGGATTGTGTCCAAGTGTCAGAAAGATTTTAAGCAAACCTGTTCAATCACAGAAGCAACAGGTCCTTGCACTGCCGTGAAGAGAGCTTGCAATCTGTCCAGGAACATTTGAAGGAAAGAATGAAACTATCTTGTAACTGGACAGTATCACTTTTTGGACCCATTTGTCGCTTACCAGGATCATCCACAGGCCCAAAAAACAGTTATACATCCTCCCACCCCAGGCATGGGGGTGAGGGTGCACCTTCATGCTGAAGGAGCCTTGTCTGTGGGTCTACAGAATCCGACTCATGGCTTGCCAGGCCTGGGCCAATTGGAACCTCCCCCTTGAAAGGTTTTGGCCCCCTTGTCAGTAAACCCTGAGGGATGAAGAAAAAAAAAAAAAAAACTTTGTGAGCCAAGAAAGAGGCCACGTCTGTGGCAAGTTTCTTTTGCTTTCCAGACTGTCAAAGAAAGGTTTTGTGCAGTGCAGTGTGCCGCATGTATACAATAACGGAGCAACCGCTCCAGGATGGACAGATGTGAGCGGGTTGTCCTTGTGGAAACTTGCATTAGAGATCTGGGAGCGCAAATTGCAACACTGGGCAGAACTGACAACCTTGAAGGGTGTCCTCTGCTAGTTGAGAAGGTGGCTAGTGGGGTAAATGGGGAGGGTGGAGGGGTAAGTCAGGTTTATCAGGTAGGAAGATGGGTTAATACAGTCAGAGGGAGTGGTAGGAGCTCACAGAAAAGGAAGGCCAGACCTAGGTTTGAGCACCCTAACAGATTTGCCATGTTGGGTGAAGATGTGGGGGTGGTAGCCCTAGATGGCATTGCTATCCCTAACAGGCGGGAGAGCAGTCCGTCAATTAGAGGTGGTGAGGGGACTGTAGGTAGGCCTAGACAGTTGGTGGTAATTGGGGATTCTATAATCAGAAGGACTGAGAATAATTTGTCACCAGGATTGCCTTAACTGAATGGGTTTGCTGTCTCCTTGGTGCCAGGGCTCGGCCTGTGGTGGACCAGGTTGATAAATTACTGGTAGGGGCTAGGCATGACCCAGCTGTCTTGGTCCACATTGGAACCAATGACAGAATATATGAAAGATGGAGGCTTCTTAAGAACCAATTTAATGAACTAGGCTGCAAGTTGAAGTGAAGTACCTCCAAGGTGATATTCTCTGAAATTTTGCCTGTGCCATGCACAACACAGGAAAGGCAGGGGGAGATTAGAGAGCTGAATGCATGGCTAAAGACCTGGTGTAAGGAGGAGGGATTTGGGTTTTTAGAGCACTGGGCTCACTTTGCATGCAACCTGTATGCTAAAGATGGTGTGCACCTAAATGGAAGGGGGTCTGTTGTGCTGGGGGAGAGGTTTATAGGAAGGCTGGAGAAGTTTTTAAACTAGGATTTGGGGGGGGGGGGGGTGAATTTGATTATAATGGGGCAGACAAGGGTCAGCCCCTATTGGTGGGTAGAATGTGGAAACATGAGGGCAGTTTATGGCAGAGGATAAGAAGTTTCCCATGTTACAACCATTGGAAATGGTACGATTTGTTCCAAAATTAAAACATGCAAAATGGGACAATGATTTAAAGTGTTTGTTCACCAATGCCAGAAGTCTGCCAAGCAAAATAGGCAAGTTAGAAGCTCTGGTGCACTAGGACTTAATTGGTATTGCTGAATCTTGGCTTCATTCTTCACATGACTGGGCTATTAAAGAGGTTGTAAACTCGTTCAAAAAATTTTTTTTTTTTTACAACCTGCAAGAGAAAGACATAATGAGCTATAGTATGCATCGCATACTAGCTCATTATGAAATACTTACCTTAGAACGAGCCCCTGCCACGCCGCTCACTCACCTCTATGACGGGCGACATGTTCAGTCGCCCGTCTTCCGGGATTGCGGCATCTGATTGGCCGGAGCCGCGGTGACATCACTCTCGCGCACACGCGCGGGAGCCGACGGTCATGGCACGGGGCTCTGAAGGAACGGCACGAGCAGCCGTTCCTTCAGAGCGCGTGCGCCAGTGACGTCACTGGCTGCATTAAAGGTAAATATCTCCTAAACCGTACATGTATCATAGCCTTATCATAGGCTTACCTATAGGTACAATTTCCTGAGGAGGGTTAACTTCCTCTTTAATATTCCTGGCTATGCTCTTTTGGAAAGAAAGGGTAAAACGGAGGGTGGTAGTGTTTGTCTTTATGTGAGAAGTGATCTTAAAGTGAGTGTTAAAGATGACCTAGATGGAGAGAATGCGGAATCTGACGCACTATGGGTTGAAATGTACATGGGTATGCATAAACAAAAACAAAGATCATCATTGAGTTCGTTATAGACCTCCCAGTATTAATTAGTGGGAGACTCAGCTCCTGGGACAGATCTAAAGGGCTGCAATGGCTGGGACAGTTAATGGGGGGATTTTAACTACCCAGACATTGACTGGAATAATGGCACTGCTGCAACAGTTAAAGGGCACAAATTTATAAACCTATATTACAAGACAATTTTATGGTGCAGTTTGAGGCCCCCACTAGAAATGATGCTCTCTGTTGGACCTGGTAATCTCAAGCCATGCAGCGCTTAATGTTCATATAAAAACATCTGGGTAGTAGTGACCAACCATAACATGATTTCATTTAATGTTAGCTGTAAGCATAAAATGCATATAGGAAATAAAAAACACCTAACTTTAAGAGTGCAAATTTTCCAAGGATGAGGGCTGCTCTCCAGGATTTAGACTGGGAGGGAATATTGACAGATGAGCACAGAACAGAAAACAGGAATTTTATGGTAATTAAGATTTTACAAAAATTCTTTCTCCGAGTCCTCTGACAGTCACCGCCCACTCATACATAGTCTTCACCAATGGGGTATCGACTTTCTCTCCTTAGGAGTAGCTAGGCAAGACTTAACACAAAAGCGTTTACATAGGCACACCCCTGGGGTGTGTCACACTAGTCCAATACCCCTCCTGCAATAGCCATCCCAACTCAGTTTAGTAGCAAGCAGTTTAGTGTATAAGAACCCCAAAAGGAGGGCAGGGGCGGCAACTAGCGGAGGACTCAGAGAAAGGAATTTTACAGTAAGATTCTACAAAAATTCCATTTTCTCTTACGTCCTCTGACAGTGGCCACCCACTCAGTCTTCCCGAACTCAGGGAGGCTAACACCAAGCAGAGCGATTCCATGCGGAACTTTCGAACGCACACAAAGCAGTTCAGAGCTTTCAAGTCCAGAATCGGGGCGCACCTTGCCCTCCTTTCTGGGCACAGTGAACAGATTTGAATAAAACCCCCTGAAATCTGTCCCCATGAGGCACCGGGACAATCACCCCACTGGGCAACAAGGTCTTGCACCGCCCAATGAAGATCCTGCAACCGTTCTGGGGTCAAATGAAGATTTGAGGGAAAGAATGTGTCCGCTGGTCGCGAAAGGAATTCAATCTTGTACCCTGATCGAATGATTTCCTGAACCCACCTGACCAGAATCCGGAGGAGCCAAGGTTGGAGGAAACCGCGCAAACGTCCCCCCACCCCTAAAACGGGTGAGGGCGCTGCTTCAGGCAGAGGCGGACTGAGCCACCGCACCCACTTGCCCGGTTTTTTGTTTGCCGGCCCAAGGTTTTCTCTGGCCACCCTGGCCTTTGAAGGGTTTCCCCTTGTACTGTGCCTTGAAGGCACGAAAGGATCCCCGATTAGGTTTAAAGGCAGGACCCCGCTTGCCGCGGAAAGACTTGCCCTTAGGATTCTGGGGCAGCAGAGTGCTCTTGCCCCCAGTTACCCCTTTAACCAATTCATCCAGGAATTCCCCAAAAAGGCGAAACCCCGCATAGGGTATGTCAGCCACCGTCTTTCTGGATTTCTGGTCAGCCGACCAGCTTTTCAACCAAATCAGCCGGTTGAAAAGCACCGCAACACTGGACAGGCGCGCAGCCAAAGGGGCCTTATTTAAGGCAGCATCACACAAATACATGACCCCTTGATAAATCTGGTCCACCATCTCCACGGTAGTGGGGGGAGCAGAATCAGTCACAAGCCTGCGTCTGAGCACCTTGGTCCAATCTGCCACAGCCTGAGCCGCCATGACAGAGGTGAAAATAGGTCTGAGCATGGAACCCGCCACCACATAGAAGTGGCAGGCAAGTGATTCCAGCCTCCTATCCGTAGGATCCTAAATACCGGAGAATCCTCGGTAGGAACCAGGAGTAGCCTTGTTTAACCTGGCTACCGTGTGATCCACTTGAGGAGCCACACACCAGCGTGCAACCGTAGTAGACGCAAAAGGATAAAGAAGTTGAAACCTTCTTGGCACCGTTAAGGTGTGTTTCAAATTGCGCCATTGCTCATTCAGTGTGATGAAACTCAGCGGGACATAGAAAAATCTGCACCATCTTGCGTGTTCTGTGTGTACCAAAAGATGACACAATGCCCAGAGGATTGGGCTCATCCTCTAAATGTAGTGTGCTTAAATGGCAGAGATCAGCGTGTCCATAGCCGCGTGTTCCTCCGGCATCTCAGACTCTTGCGGGTTCTGAGAAGAGCAAGACCCTGAAAGGGGTACGCTATCTACAGCAACCATCACATTCAGAAGAAGAAAGCCTAGGCCTTTTTCTAGCAGCACGTTGAGCCATCAGCACATCCATTTTGGACACCAAAGATGCCACAACAGCAGCCAAATTAGTCAGTCAGAGTAGAGGATTCATAAGAACTAGAATCCCCCACCAAGGCTGGCGGGAATTTGCTGTCCTGGGAGTCCATTGTAAAAAGAAAACATTTATTTTTTTCTATAATGGTACTGGCCCTTTAACCACTTTACCACCAGAGGATTTTCCTGCTAAAAGACCAGGGGTTTTTTGCGATTTTTTTACTGCGTGACTTTAACGGACAATTGCGCGGTCGTGCAACGCTGTACCTAAACAAATTTCACATCCTTTTTTCCCACAAACAGAGCTTTCTTTTGGTGGTATTTGATCACCTGTACGATTTTTTGATCACGCGCTATAAACAAAAAAATTTTTGCAAAAATAACAATATTTTTCACTTTTTTATATGAAATTCCCCCCAAAAAAATGTAAAAATCAAAATTTTTTTAACATTTTCGGCCAATTTGTTTTACTCTACCTAGGTTTGGTAAAAAAAAAAAAAAAAAAAAAAATCGCAAAAAGTGTATTTTGATTGGTTTGCGCAAAAGTTATCGCGTTTACTAACAAAGGGAAAGATTTGTCATTTTTGGTGTTTTTTTAACGAGTAATGGCGGTGATCTGCGATTTTTTGCGGTACTGCGACATTGCGGCAGACAGATCGGACCCTTGACTGACATTTGACACTTTTGGGGTTACCAGTGACATTACTGCAGTAATCAGTGCTATATATGCACGGTTACTGCAAAAATGACACTGGCAGGGAAGGGGTTAACAGTATTGGACAGGGAGGGGTTAAGTGTGTCCTAGGGGCGTGCTTCTAACTGTAGTGGGACATTGCTATTGGTGTAAAAAAAAAAAAAAAAAAGATCAACGGTTCTACTATGTAGAACCGTCTGATCTTCATTTTTACACAGGGAGAACTGACAGGCGGCTTGTTTACATAAGCCGCTCTGTCTTTCTCCCGCTGTACGGCGATCGTAGTGTGACCGGCGGACATCGGGTCCGCCAGTCACACTCCCGCACTCCTCCATGAACGAGCCGAGGCGGGCGGGCGCGCGCCCGCTATTGGCTCTAGAAGGAGTGACAGGCGAGTGCCGTAGATCTACGTCACTCTGCCTGGCCGGGGCCGACTGCTGCAGTAAATATACTGTGCGCAGTCGGCAAGTGGTTAAGAGCGCCGCGGACCCCGCAGCACACCGCTATAATACTGTGGAAGAACAGCTAGACAAAATAAACAGCTAGACAAAATAAACAGCTAGACAAAATAAACAGCTAGACAAAATAAACAGCTAGACAAAATAAACAGCTAGACAAAATAAACAGCTAGACAAAATAAACAGCTAGACAAAATAAACAGCTAGACAAAATAAACAGCTAGACCAAAATAAACAGCTAGACCAAAATAAACAGCTAGACCAAAATAAACAGCTAGACCAAAATAAACAGCTAGACCAAAATAAACAGCTAGACCAAAATAAACAGCTAGACCAAAATAAACAGCTAGACCAAAATAAACAGCTAGACCAAATAAACAGCTAGACCAAATAAACAGCTAGACCAAATAAACAGCTAGACCAAATAAACAGCTAGACCAAATAAACAGCTAGACCAAATAAACAGCTAGACCAAATAAACAGCTAGACCAAATAAACAGCTAGACCAAATAAACAGCTAGTAGTAATGCAAAGAAAAAATTACATTCAGAAAATAAAATAGAAGGCTGACACTGTAGCCTCAGCACAGGGAAGCCCGACTACTCCAGAACTAGGCAGAAGACAAACCGAGTTGGGATGGCTATTGCAGGAGGGGTATTGGGACTAGTGGGACAGCCCCCAGGGGTGTGTATGTAAATGCTTTTGTTTTAACAAGTCTTTTGCCTAGCTACTCCTAAGGAGAGGAAGTCAATACCCCATTGGTGAAGACTGTATGAGTGGGCGGCGACTGTCAGACGTAGTAAGAAAAATGGGAATTTTTCAACAAGACTGTGCAAACTCACTGCAAAGTATATTGCCATGGGTAAGAAGTTTAAAAGGCTAAAAATAAAACCTATGTGGCTCACGGCAAAAGTTAAAAAAGCTATAGATAGAAAGGATCTTTTAAAAATGAGGGAACACTATCATTGTTTAATTGTTACAAAGAATATAACAGAATATGTAAAAAGGAAATCAGGGACGCAAAAATTCAAAATGCACAGATTGCAAAAGATAGGACAAACCACAAAAAATTCTTCAAATAATTAACAGTAAAAAAGGTTAGGTCTGAGTATGTAGGCCCTTTACAAAATAATCAGGAGTGGGTGACTGGGGACAAAGAAGGCAAATTAAATACTTTTGTCAACTCTGTATATACAATGGAGCTCATGACCATAATAAGGACGGTATTGTCACAGCCCCAAATGATCCACAATAGCTCAAAAGTGATATGGTCCAGAAATATTTAGACAGAATAAGGGTGGATAAAGCGTCTGGACCAGATGGCATCCCCCCCACACATTATAAAAGCCCTGAGCGCTGTAATTTCTAATTTTTAGGGACTCGTTAAGGACTGGAATAGTACCACTGGATTGTTGTAGGGCCAATGTGAAGCCTATATTTAAAAAGGGATCGAAGTCTTTGCCAACTATAGACCTGTTAGTTTTGCCAACTATAGACCTGTTAGTTTAACTTCTATAGTCGGGAAGATATTGGAGAGTTTTAATAAAAGGCCACATAGATGAGTTCTTGCTAGAAAAAAATATTTTAAGCAACAGACAGCATGGATTCATGAGACAGAAGTTGTCAAACAAACCTGATTTCTTTTTATGAGGTAGTAAGTAAAACCTTGGACAGGGGTAGCTGTGGTATACTTGGATTTTGCAAAAGCATTTGACACAGTTCCACACACACGGCTAATGTGTAAGGTAAAGTCTACTGGCTTGAAAAGATAAGTTTGCAATTGGATAGAAAATTGGCTAAAAGATAGAATTCAGAGAGTAGACCATTCAGAGTAAGAATCATTAACCACTAAAGTTATCGGTGGTGTACCCCAAGGTTCAGTGTTGGGACCCTTCATTTGTAATATCTTTATAAATTATATAGGGTCTGGGATTAAAAGTAGCATTTCAGTCTTTGCAGATGACACCAAGCTTTGCAGTGGAATAACTTCTTTACAGGATGTCTCCCAACCTACAAGCTGACCTCAATGCGCTGTTTTATTTGGCAACTATGTGGCAAATTAATGTTGATGATGTAAAGTTACGCACTTGGGGGCTAAGAATATGCATGCATCATACATACTGGGGAGGGGGCAGTAGAACTGAGGGGAATCCATAGCGGAGAAGATCTGGGTGTTCTGGTAGATCCCAAGCTTAATCTCATGATCATGCAATGTCAAACTGCTGTTTTCAAAGCAAGCAAAGTCCTTTCTTGTATTGACAGAGGCATGGACTCCAGAGAGATATCATTTTGCCCCCGTACAAATTAGTAAGACCTCATCTGGAATATGCAGTTTAGTTTCGGGCACCAGTTCTTAAAAAGGATATCGGAGAACTGGAGAAAGTGCAGAGAACCAAACTGATAAAAAGCATGAAGGACCTCAGCTATGAGAAAAGATTAGAGGAACTGAATTTATTCTCTTGAGAAATAGAGATTAAGGGGGATATGATCAACATGTATAAATACATAAGGGGTCCATATAGTGAACTTGGTGTCGAGTTGTTCACGGTCAACAGACGACAAGGGGTCACTCTTTACGTCTAGAGGAAAACAGATTGTCTCCAAATACAGAAAGGTTTCTTCACTGTAATGGGCCATACACATTAAAAGATTTTCTGAAGACTTTTTCCTTCAGACTTACCAAAACCATATAATACGAGGACCAAAACCATATAATACGAGGACAAAACTAAACACTTTCAATTTGTATGCAATCTGGCAGGCCCTTGCACTACATAGAAAAGGTAAATCTGAAGGAAAAAGTCTTCAGAAAATCTTAGTGTGTATGGCCCATAAGAGCTGTGAAAATGTGGAATAGACTCCCTCCAGAGGTGGTTCTGGCTAGCTCACTACATTGCTTTTAAAAAGGTCTGGATTCTTTCCTATGTGTACATAATATAAATGGGTATTACATTTTTTTTTTTTTAAGGTAAAGTTGATCCAGGGAATATCCTATATCCTCTCCTATTCCCTCTCGGGGGATCAGGAAGGAATTTTTTCCCCCTGCTGTAGAAAATTGGATCATGCTTTTCTGGGGTTTATTTTCACCTTCCCCTGGATCAACAGCCAGTATAGGATTGTATGGTTGGGTTTTCAATACGGTTTTTTGTTTGGTTGAACCGGATGGTCTTCTTTCAACCTACCTATGCAACTATATGTAACATCATACTCACAAACGAGATGACTTGTTCACGCGTTGTATATACACATACACCAAATGTCTATACAGCATGCTCTCCTGGTTAGAAACAGTTGTGGGATGCAAGTCTCCAAACGAAGCTGACATTGTCAAAAGTGTGAAAAAGGGAAAAATATATTGCGCTCAGCACTCAAAATCACAAGAAAAAGTGCTTGTGTGCATATAAAGCTGATATTAACCATAAGAAAGCAGCATTGCAATGTTCCAGGTAAAACCAGCTGTGTAATAAATATAAATATATAGTCCTTCTTTAAAGTAGGTGAGTAAATGAATAAATAAATGTGATAGTCCTTAAAGTCCTTAAAGTGCTCAGTGCAAAGGGATCTCTCAGCAATCCGAGTAAACTTGATGTAAGGAACCTTCACCAATAAACCTCCACCCAGTGCTCAGATTAGGTACTCCTTACCAGAGATAATTGACCCCTTAATTACAGGGGGTCACATTCAGCATTGATCGCCACAAAAGGCTCCAGGCTATCCTTATGATATCCTCAGGCTCAGCTAGCATGGAAAGCTCCGGGGTCAATGATATCCAAATGCAGGAAATAGAGTAATACCGTCTAATACTCTGGGTTTATTATTAAAAAATGCACTTACTACAAGACTATGTTCAAAACTCCTTCATTCCAAATACACAAAGCTTGCAGGTCTGGTGGATGGGATGCCACCAGGGGTCTCGCGCTCCCGTAGAGTTCCGGTTTGGTGGAACGCAGGCGTGGAGTGGCGTCCCATCCACCAGACCTGCAAGCTTTGTGTATTTGGAATGAAGGCGTTTTGAACATTGTCTTGTAGTAAGTGCATTTTTTAATAATAAACCCAGAGTATTAGACGGTATTACACTATTGGAGTCTCCTTTCTATTTCCTGCATTTGGATATCATTGACCCCGGAGCTTTCCATGCTAGCTGAGCCTGATCATATCGATGAGGATATCATGATAAGGATAGCCTGGAGCCTTTTGTGGAGATCAATGCTGAATGTGACCCCCTGTAATTAAGGGGTCAATTATCTCTGGTAAGGAGTACCTAATCTGAGCACTGGGTGGAGGTTTATTGGTGAAGGTTCCTTACATCAAGTTCAAGTTTACTCGGATTGCCGAGATATCCCTTTGCACTGAGCACTTTAAGGACTATCACATTTATTTATTTATTCACCTACTTCAAAGAAAGGACTATATATTTATATTACACAGCTGGTTTTACCTGCAACATTGCAATGCTGCTTTCTTATGGTTAATATCAGCTTTATATGCACACAAGCACTTTTTCTTGTGATTTTGAGTGCTGAGCGCAATATATTTTTCCCTTTTTCACAGTTTTACGTTTTTATTGCAGCTTGCACTGTGGAATTCCCAAAACTTTGTATGCACCAATCTTGTTGATTTAATAGTTAATATTGTCAGATATCACTCTTTGCGCAGTTCTTTTGTTTGGGTCATACCAAATTTTTCTATACATTGTCAAAAGTGACCTCTTCAGAGCTCAAACAAAAAGGGGGGTCTGAGGGGAAGCTGCCGGTTCAACCATCCCAGGGAGGGGCCCACGGCCACCCCAAGCCCATCCAGGGGGAGAGGGGGGACAGATGCTCACCATACCAGGAACCAGGCAGACACCACTCCAGACAGAACATCCTTACCTCCTGGCTGTCGGCCAGAAGGAACGCTGCAACTCAGGCCGAGACACTTGCGAGGCATTTAACTCACAGGCCAGCCCCCATTTAGTAGGGCTGTCGCGGCCGACCTAGCATGGAGCTCTGCTCTGTGCACGCTCGCCAAACTGGGCGAGAACAGCTGGATGTAGACATCCAGTCTGGCAGTTGATGGCAGAAAAAATGCCATTTAAAAGAAAAAAATTGCCATAACCAAACATCATGCCAGGGAGCTAGATCCTGACTGTGGGGGAGAGGGAACACTGAAGGTCTATAGCAGAGAGAGGGCTGTATACCAGCTAGGACTGCCAATAGGCGTAGCAAAGTCTTTCGCCAATCCAAGTGATTATGTGATTGGGAAGACCACCTGCCTCAGTGTCGAGACCCAGTCAAAAGGTCATGGGGGGGTTAAAATCCAAGTTTTACTGCATTTCATAGGACACATTTTACCATACTAAGCACTGACACTTTTCTGGTCATTAACATTAGTAAATTCTACAAGGGCCCCAAAAGAAGTAAAAAATACAGATTTATTTAAGCATGTTTCAACTTCAGATCTGCCTGACCATCTTACCATATCTTGACAAATGTGTGTACAAAATATGCAGTTTCAGGCATTTAACATTCTTGGCAAGTATAACAGACCAATGCATTCTCATCTACTTACAAAAAAAAAAAAATTATATAAAACAAGATGTGAAACTAAGGACAGCAAGAGATACAGGCAGGTTATTTATCTTTTAGTGACTGTCTCCACTTCCAGAGATCTTGTATTATCTGTAAACAAAAAAAGTATATTAGAAGAGAGAAAACATCCGTTTCTTGTACACAAAGTATTCATCACGGTTCATTTACGACGACACAGGGACAGTAGATCAATAATTTTGGCACAGCCATGTGAACAAGCCGCCAATGGAAAAAATTTGCGTGGAGTCATCACTTAATTCTAATTTATACACTTAAGGCATGAAAATGTTTATATTACTTTGTCCAATTTGCCAGATTTCTGGACAACCTGAAAAACCTGATATAGAGAAATCCACTGTTGTACTATGTACCAGTTATTATAAGGTCACCCTAAGGCTCCATGTACACGGGACGCTGGAAATGGCCGTTTAGGAGCAGTTGGGCGTTTTTCTCAGAAGCCCCTGAACGCAGCTACATGTTATCTTATCTGTCCATGTACACAGGGTCGTTTACAGTCATTTGCAGGCAGTTGAGTTAGGGACGGTTTTTTAGAACGCAATTATTTGCGTTGGAACGCATGTTTCCCGGGGTTTCAAACGCAAAAACACGTCCGACCACGAGTGAACGCGTTCACCCTGCGTTTAGCGTTTGCAGGAGGCCTTTTTTATATACATCTATATCTCTCCATATATATATATATATATATATATATATATATATATATATATATATATATATATATATATATATATATATATATACACACACACTATATATGCTCTATGCCCCTTGCTCACTCTTCTCTGACTCTTCTATCACATGGAAATTGCTCAAAAACACATTTCTGTTGCATTGTGGGTGTTTGGGAGGGTATCCTGATGAGCTTTGCAAAAACGCCTCTGAACGCAAACGCCGCTAAATGCGGCATGGCAAACGTGGCACAACGGGCGTTTTTTCCGGCGTTCAAATGACATTTACAAACGTCCCGTGTACATGGAGCCTAATCCATAAAGCATTGAATAAGGACTACCGTCTGATTTGGAGAAACTACCTGTCTATTACCAATAGAGTGATTTACTAGGACTTTCCCGAAAACTGGAACTAGTGACAATTTAAGTCCTCTTGGATATGCAGATTTAATGTTAAGCTATTCAAATTAGGGTTGCCACCTCATCCCTTTAACCAGGACACATTAGCCTCAGAACCTGTGTAATATAAAGCATATAAGGCTTAATTACCACCTTAATCAGGCACAGAACCTGTGTAATTATTGTGTCCTGGTTTAAAGGGATAAGGTGGCAACTCCAATTCACATATGTAGCACAAAAGGTCTTACCTTCTGGTTATCCATTCTGAAACAGTTCTTCACATAGTTTATAAACTTTGCTTCAATTTTTGGAAGCGCACCACCCTGAAAAGTAAAATATAGATTACACTAATGAATTGAATCTTTACATCAATACACTGCAGAATGTACCATTTATAAAGTCCGAGTGACTAACAATTTCCTGTTTGGCCGCTTTGTTAGTAAAATTATGGTCTTAAAAATATACTTCATAGGTTCACAGTGGGGTACAAGGCGCTACAAACTTCTGGTCAAAAATTCCCTTGCAAGTCCTATGCAGCAGAAGTCCCGAAAAACCCCCACACAAAAAAGACTCACATGCCAAAGAAAAACCGTACCTGGATTTAAGACTACAGACCCAACTGCTTAACGTGACTCTGGAATTCTAAGCCCGGCAACTAAAGGTATCCTTGCTGGGCCTGGCTGTTATACAGGATTTATATAGCGCCAACAGTTTGCGCAGCGCTTTACAATGTGAAGGAAGACAATACAGTTCAAACAGGAGGAACTAGAAGGCCCTGCTCGTTCGAGCTTACAATCTAGAAGGGAGGGTCAAGTGAAACAAAAGGCAATAACTGTGGGGGATGGGTTGATGGAGAAAAAGGGGGTACTTTTGTTAGGGGTTGGTAGGATAGGCTTCTCTGAAAAGGAGTGTTTTAAGAGATCGCCTAAAAGCTAATAGAGTGGGGGATAATCGGACAGATAAGGGTAAGGAGTTCCATAGGATTGGAGAGGCTCTGGAAAAGTTCTGGAGGCGAGCATGGGAGGAGGTGATCAGTGAGCTAGAGAGGAGGTTTTGAGAGGAACGAAGAGAGCGATAAGGTTGGTATTTTGAGATGAGGCTGGTGATGTAGCTGGGGGCTAGGCTGTGGATTGCTTTGTAAGATGTTGTAAGTATTTTGAATTTAATTCGTTGGGTGAGCGGAAGCCAGTGGAGGGCTTGACAGAGGAGCAGCAGACCCTGAGCGATTGGTGAGGTGGATGAGTCTGGCAGCAGCATTCATGATGGACTGAAGGGGGGATAACCTGTGTAGAGGTAAGCCAATGAGAAGGGAATTGCAGTAGTCGAGGCGCGAGATGACCAGGGAGTGAACTAGGAGTTTTGTTGTGTCTGGTTAGAAAGGGGCGTATTTTGGAGATGTTGCAGAGGCGGCAAGATTTGGACAGCGATTGGACATGGGGTTTGAAGGAGAGTTCAGAGTCCAGGACAACACCTAAGACTTTGGCATGTGGGGATGGGCTGATGGTAATGCCATTGATGTTGACGGAGAAATCAGGGGGGAAGGCACGCGGTGGAGGAAAAATTATAAGCTCGGTTTTGGATGGATTGAGTTTGAGGAAGTGGTGTGACATCCAGACCGATATATCGGATAGTAAATTAGTGATACATGAGGAGACTGAGGGAGAGGATAGATAAATTTGGGTATCGTCAGCGTAGAGATGGTATTGGAAGCCGTGGGAGGCTATCAACTGACCTAGAGAGGAGGTGTAGATTGAAAATAGGAGGGGTCCAAGAACAGAGCCTTGGGGGACTCCAACAGAGAAGGGAAGAGGAGAGGAGGAAGTAGAATTGTAGGCAACGCTAAAGGTGCGGTTAGATAAGTAGGACGATAACCAGTGAAGAGTACGGTCACGGAGAGGAGGGGATGGTCAACCGTATCAAAGGCAGCAGAAAGGTCCAGAAGTAGGAGTACTGAATAGTGGAGTAGGAGTACTGAATAGTGTCCATTGGTTTTGGCCGTTAGATCGTTTGTCAGCTTTAGGAGTGCAGTTTCAGTGGAGTGTTGAGGCCGAAATCCAGACTGAAGGGGATCAAGGAGGCTATTCTCGGCAAGGTGTTCGCACAGTCGGTTGTAGACTAGACGTTTGAGGAGTTTGGATGAAAAGGGGAGCAAGGAAATGGGGTGTAGGTTGTTCAGATCGGTTGGGTCCAGTGAGGGCTTTTTAAGTATGGGGCTGACTAGGGCATGTTTTAGAGAGTTGGGTAAGATGCCAGAAGAGAGGGAGAGATTGAAGATGTGGGTTAGAGAGTGTAGAATAGGGCCAGAAGGTGACCGTAGCATTTGCGAGGGAACAGGATCCAGAGGGCAGGTTTTTAAGTAGACGTTAGCAAGTAGTTTAGCAACCTCGTCTGTAGTGGTGGGTTAAATGAGGGAAGTAATGATCGCACTTGTGGGCGTGCAGCATAAGGCATGGAGGAAGGTATCTGAACAGCAACGATCTCCTCACGAATTGTGTCAATCTTCTGTTTGAAGTGGTTGGCAATCTCCTGGGCAGTGAGTGAGTCGGTGGGAGGGGGTAGTGGAGGACGGAGTAGAGAGTTAAAGGTAGCGAAGAGTTGCCGGGGGCTGTTATTTCAAGATCCCTGTTGGAGCCAGGAGATTAATGAAGGGAAGAGGACAATTTGGTTATGGGTTGCTGCCAAGGCAAAGGGACCCAAATATGCCACAAGGCAAGAAAGTTCTACCCGATTGTGCTTTTTATATTCGGCAAGGATATCAAGTCATGCACTGTAAACTCCGCTGAACAAGATTGTGAACCCATAAAGGTAAGGTAACAGACATACTGCTTGGGACACTAGAAAAACAGCCACCTAGCACTGGTTGTCCAGCTGTTAGCAACTTTAGGTGCTTTTATTGACCTAGTATCTTCCTGCAAGTCACACTGGTTAAGGAACATGTTGCAGCTGCAGGGCCAGGCACCCCTGTACTGTGCAAGCCCATCTGTAAGGAAAATCTTTTAGCTGGGACTGCAGATTCGTCTCTATGGAATGTAGACTATCTACATCTCCCCTATCTAGCAGTGAATCCATCAGCCATTTAGTCAGGTAAAATGTTTACAGCTCTGCAACCTGAACCAAATATGACAGTAACTCCCTACGCAGACCCTTAGCGCAAGCACTATACAGGCATCAAGAAAAATGTCCCAACAGACAATCTTTCACTAGTCCATCTAAGTTATGCAGTCTGAAATGAGGTATATAAACCAAATCCAATCAGCACAAACTGTCAAAAATGACTGGATGAAAAATTTGCACTTATAGAGATTCTCTACATCTCACGTCATAGCAATATTTAGTGGATTGTTGCTCACCAAACACTGTAAAAGTGACTACTGGACCTGCAACTAACAATTTGCATAATCTATTAGGTGGTCAATTATATCAGATAAACTTCTCAAAAAGGTTTGATGTATAGTTTAGTTAACAAGCTTAAAGTATTTAAACTTGAATACCTATATGCAGTGCATAAGTAACCAGCTATATGGTTAGGGAACAAAAAATATCTAACACACACTGAGGACAAAAGACCTGTTTTACTGTGGCAGGTCGGCTCCATTACGTGAAAGTCGTTACCAGTTCGTCGCTTCGTGTAAGGGGGGGGGGGGGGGGGGGGAGGGGGGTTGCACACGCCAGAGGGGTAGGCAAACAGTGATGTCTGCCTGACACCAGGGATCGCTCCCCATGGAGACAGAACAGCAGTCTGCCTGGCTATGTATACAAAGCAGACTGCTGGTTCTGTCAAAGATGAACACTGGGATCCTGTGTTCCTATTTAGGAACAGGTCTGTTCATCCAGCGAGTCGATCCCCCATCCAGTTAGAAAGCACTCCCTAGGAGCACACTTAACCCTTTGATCTCCTCGGGTGTTAACCCCTTCCCTGCCAGTGTCATTAGTACAGTAACAGTGCATATTTTTAGCACTGAATATAGCAAGGTCACTGGTCCCCTCAAGTGTCCGATCTGCCTCCGGCAGTCCTGCTAAAAATCGCAGATCTCCGCCATCCTTTCACACAAGTGGCCCCAGCTACAGATTTGCCACGGGATCACTTTTATGGGCACCGGGAGTTGTGCCGCCAAAAGCTTCCCCTACTTACCAAAGCTGTCGGTAGCGTGGAAAACGATACGGTCTGTCCATGTCCCAGGCAGGAAGGCCTTGGAAGACAGGAGCAGCATCATATGTTGCTTCCTCCTAACAGCTTTAACCACTTAAGCCCCGGAAGATTTTACCCCCTTCCTGACCAGGGGGTTTTTTGCGATTTTTTTACTGTGTGACTTTAACGGACAATTGCGCGGTCGTGCGACGCTGTACCTAAACGAATTTCACGTCCTTTTCCCCACAAACAGAGCTTTCTTTTGGTGGTATTTGATCACCTGTGCGATTTTTTGATCATGCGCTATAAACAAAAAAAAAAAAGCGTAAATTTTGCAAAAATAATATTTTTCACATTTTTTTATACGAAATTCCCCCAAAAAATGTTTGGTTAAAAAAAAAAAAAATGCAAAAAGCGTATTTTGATTTGTTTGCGCAAAAGTTATCGCGTTTACTAACAAAGGGAAAGATTTGTCATTTTTGGTTTTTTAACGAGTAATGGCGGCGATCTGCGATTTTTTTTGCGGGACTGCGACATTGCGGCGGACAGATCAGACCCTTGACTGACACTTTTGGGGTTACCAGTGACATTACTGCAGTAATTAGTGCTATACATATGCACTGTTACTGTAAAATTGACACTGGCAGGGAAGGGGTTAGCTGTATTGGAGAGGGAGGGGTTAAGTGTGTCCAAGGGGCGTGCTAACTGATGGGACATGTCTACTATTGTAAAAACAGATCAACGGTTCTTCTACATAGTGGAACCGTCTGATCTCCATTTTTACACAGGGGAGAATGACAGGCGGCTTGTTTACATAAGCCGCCCGCCTTTCTCCCTCTCTACCGACGATCGTAGTGTGACCGGCAGACATCGGGCCCGCCGGTCACACGCGGACTCCTGAGTGAATGAGCCAGGGCGGGTGCGCGCTCGCCCGCTATTGGCTCACAAGCCGGTCACAGGCTAGTGACATATACAAGTCACTCTCTGCCTGGCCGGGGCTGACCGCCGCAGTATATCTACTTGCGGCGGTCGGCAAGCGGTTAAAGGGTGCTTTTTATTTGCTGAAAAAAAATGACTTAAGGGTAGATGTGAGGTCTGTCTTTTTAACCCCAGGCCTCACATTAAAGAGGACCTGTCCTGCCTGCCTATTTCCATTATAAGGGATGTTTACATTCCTTGTAATAGGACTAAAAGTGATCAATTTTTTTTTAAAGAGTGTAAAAAAGTAAACAATTTAATGTGTCCCTTCCTTCTGAGCTCACGCGCAGAAGTGAACGCAAGTCATGCCCACATATGTAAACTGTTCAAACGACGCGAGGTATCGCCGCGATCGTTCGAGCAAAAATTCTAGCCCTAGACCTCTAACTCTTAACTGGTAACCTATACAAATGTTTGAAGTGTCGCCTTTTGAGATGTTTAAGTACCAATGTTTGTCGCCATTCCACGGGCGTGCACAATTTTGAAGCATGACATTTACTCGGCGTAACATTATCTTTCACATTATAGAAAAAAAATTTGCTAACTTTGTTCGAATTCAAAAGTATATTTTTTAAAAGAATTGCATTTGTAAGACCGCTGTGCAGATACGGTGTGACAAAGTATTGCAATATTCTCCAATTTATTCTCTAGGTCTAGGGTCTCTACAAAAAAAAAAAAAAATGATCTTAGAGAATTTATGAACACTTGATTTTTTTCAGAAATAATCTAAATCATCCGTGCTCAACATTTGATGGAATTTTTGTTGTGGCTATACCATGCTAATAGAAGTGTTTTTCAAAATAACCAAGGCACTTAAAAACAACATTGTAGAAAACGCAATGATCAATTAGAGAAAAGCAATGACTGTAGCATGGAGAAAGATGACCACTAAAATATCTGAAGATTACAATTACAGGCAGTCCGAGTTACGAGCGACTCCTACTTACGAACGGATGTCAATTTCTGTCACTTGTGCTCCACGCTGGTCACAGTTACCGCTGAGCAGCCATCTTGCACCGCCAGACACATTACACACTACAGTAGTGTATGTATTGCATGGCCACAAGATCCCCAGATAACATGACTGCACGCCAGGAACATCCCACATCCCTGCACAGGCTGAAGTTGCACTTAAAAATGCACTGTTTCAACTTACAAATTCGACTTAACAGACCTACAGTCCCTACTATTGTGTTCGTTACCCGGGGACCGCCTGTAGAAGGAAGTGTACAGGCCCTTGCTTTCAATGACTTCAACAGGTGTGCTCTGGTGTGATTTTGTTCGTCTCTTCCACAGTTCAGTGACTGTAGTGGGTTTCTTGCCCATAACTTTGTCGCCAGATGTTTTTTTTGGGGTTTAGATCAGGACTCTTGGCTGGCCATTTCAATGTTTTCAGCTTCAAGGAACTGCTTTAGCCTTTTTTCTGTGTGAAAGGGGGCATAGTCTTGCATGATGAATGCAGGGAAGGAACCACATATTGAAGGTTCTGATAAACATTTGCATTCACTCTGAAGCTGAATAAGACGCCCAACCCATGCTGCAGAAAACATCTCCCAAACCATGACGCTTACCCCTTCCCCACCTTTCACTGTCTTCACACACTTTGGGTTTAGTCTTTCACTAGTTTTGATGACGAACAGGGTAACCCAAATAAATTAAATGAAACTTCCTCACTAAAGTGAACTTTGGACCAGTTCTTGGTCCACACAACATGCTCAACCGCAAAGGTTAGTCTAGCCTTTTGATTCTTTCTGCTGAGAGATTTGGTCACTGCAGAGCGGGCTTTCAGTCAACATTCTCTTAAACTGCCGAGACACTAATAACGAGACAGATTCTTACTCTGTTCAGCGCTGAACTAGCGAGAAAAATCACAGCTGCAGTATTGAGCAGATTGCCCATTAAGATTCTCCACATTATCCTGTCCTCTTGCATTTTGTCTTCCGTGGACGACCAGCCTTTTTGGGGTACTTGAATGAGTTTCTCACGTCATAAAGATGCAATATTCTAAAAATCAGATTTGGAACAACAAACTTCTCTTGCCATGGCTGAAAGGGTCAGACCCTTTGGCCTTCATCTGGACAACCTGCCGTTGCAGGGTTTCACTCACTTTAGAACGGCTCACCATATTGCAAAGTCAGTGAAAACTGGAAAGTTAGGCTGTCAGTTAATTAGGGTTTGTCAGAAAATTAAAGAAATTAACACAAGGTGCCAGTACACCACCAATAACTGGGGAGGTATCTGAAAGGGTTCTCAAATTTTGATCAATTTTTTTCAAATCTCACTGAAATTTATTCTGTGATTCAAAACACATGTAACTCATGAAATATGCTTAACAAAACTGCTTTTACTCTTATACATCTCATATCAAACTAACAGGGGTGGGGAACCTTTTTTCTGCCGTGGGCCCCCTTTCAATGCAGAGTGACAGACTTTCCGGAAGCAACGATTGTGCGGGCCGGGCCGCAGGTTCCCCAACCCTGCTGTATAATATACCCAGAAGTCCGATATACAGGGTCTTTTACTGGGAGTCAGACATGAAGCTATATGAAGGCTGAGACTTGTGCCATTTTAAAAATAATGCCCAATACTGGTAAACTTTAAATTGTAATGCCTTATTTTATCTCCAGTCTATTAGCCTCCAGCTTCTCTGGGCTCATATTATAAATATGTGTATGAAGAAATCAGGCCCCATGCAGGTTTAAATCATAATGTACGAATATGCACCACATACTAGAACAGACCTACATGCACACGAAGGCCATCAGGGCAGCGTTCACGGCTCTCTGGAGCTTCCATTTTTATCCGGCATGGAGCTCTGAAGGGACAATACAGGTATGCAGTCCCTCCAGCGCACATGCGCTGGTGACCATCACCAGCTGCATCCCGTGTGAATCTCCCCTAAATAGTTCAAGTTGGAGATACTCACAGTAAAGGTAAGCCTCATAAGCTCACCTTTGGGTACAAATTAAAAAGTGGACTTGACTTCACTTTAGATTACTTTTTTAAACGTGTCATACTAATTGTTTCGTACAGAGCAGCCCTGATTCTCTTCTGGGCTTTCCCCCCCCCCCGTTCGGCCGCTTGATTGTTCTTACAGGCAGCGGGAGGGGACATCCGAGATTAATCCCATTTGTTCTAAATTGGGGACAACCAGGGTTCCAGAAAGTAGCACGGACGTCCCCCCACCCCTGAAACTGGTGAGGGCATCCCTTAATGCGGAAGAGGAGTGGGCCGCAGCACCGGAATGGACTGACCGGCCTTGGGCTTACCAGACCAGGGTTCCTCGTCTGGTAAGCCTTGCTGCGTGGAGGGAGATTTACCCTTCGCGGATTGGGGCAGGAGGGTACTCTTAGCCCCTGTGAGACCCTTGATAATCTCATCCAAGGAGTCCCCAAAAAGGCGTTCCCCCCAAATAGGGGATATCAGACACGGTCTTTTGAGGCATGATCTTCCGACCAGCTCTTCAACCACACCATGCGGCGGAGTGCAATCCCGACCGCAGACAATCTTGTGACCAGAAGAGCCTCGTCCAGGGCCGCATCACAGATACACCATGGCCTGGGCCATTTGGTCCGTGAGCTAAATGAGATTCGGAGGAACCGACTCAGCCACCAGGTTGCGCCTAAGCACCTTAATCCATTTCGTAACTGTCTGAGACACCAGCACTGACGCAAACATCAGCTTGAGGAGTGAGCCCGCCACCAAGTACATGTGGTGGGAAAGTGACTCCACGCACCTATCCATCGGGTCGTTAAACACCAGGGAATCCTCCACAGGAACCGTGGATTTATTCAACCTGGAAACAGTGTGGTCCACTTTTGGTAACACCGTCCAGCGATTGGAAACCGGGTCTGCAAAGGGATAACTGCGCTGAAAAACACTCAGACACCGACAGCACATGCTTAACGCAACGCCACTTTGTTCACGATATCGCAAAACACCTCGGGACAGGGGAAAACCTGACTCGACTTCTGGGCTTTGCAGGACCCGAAGGAAACCCGCTTACCTGACAGGGTGGGCTCATAAATGTTCAAAGTCTCCCTAACGGAGCAAACAAGTGCTTCAACCAAAGCGCGTTCCTTCGCTGAAACGAAGGACTCCTCCTCCTCACCGTCTGAGTGTGAGGAGGAGCCTGGCAACCATGTCAGGCTCTGAATCAGAAGACTAAGAGGGCATCGGGCATTTTTGAACATTGCCATGTGACATGAGATCAACTTTGGATGCCAAAATTTCAATGGCAGATGCACAAACAAGCTCTGGGGTGAAATGGTTACCCTGGAACTCCATTTGGAAGAATTACAAAAAGGAGGAACACTGGCCCTTTAAATCAGCAATTGCGGTCCGCACCACGATTCCGCACTGCAGCCAGAGACCCCCTTTATATTGTCAGAACTGAGCAAGCAAAGTGTCTTAAGGAACAATGCCCACAGCGGTAAAAAACCCCATAGTGTTAGAGATAAAAACAGACCGCTCTCCTCGCTTCTCCTGCAGCAACTGAAAAGATGGACGGAGGAAGTGACCTAATCCACTAGAGGCCGAACAGCGCCCTGAGATACACAAACATGGATGCCAATAGAAGTATATGGGGAAAAACTGCGCCAAAGGCACATGTATACAAGAAAATGGCTGCTGCCCTAACTAATGCAGCAGGGCAGGCCCTCGCCCAAAATGGCAGGTCAAAAAATGGTGCCCAAGTCAGGAGCCCAGGAAACCCTGGCCGCCATGGTAATCCACAATAGGAAGCCCCTCAGGACAATGTAACCCTACATTCCCCCACGCAGCGGGCGCCCTTAAGAGTGCCCCCAGAAGGAGCAGGGAGGCAGGATCCGTCCAGACTGGGCAGGGGGACACCACAGAGATCGCAGCTCTGACATCCCCAGTAGTGGGCCCACAACACCTCCCCCTCCTCAGAGGACTGTCCCAGGGACACAGGGGGTAGCATCACTCACCATATCATGGACCGTGGGCTCCGCTCCAACACGGCTCACCTCCCACCCTGAGTGGGGGTGCCACCAGCCAAGAGGGGACGCTGCAACAGGGCGTTTCAGGTTTGATGCTTCCCGGCGAAGAAAATTCCTCCGAAGGCTCGTCCCATCTGTCGGAGGACCGTCGTGGCAAGACCTGGACGGACCACAACCAGCGCACGCTCATAGGCCAGGCTGGGGTACCATAAGGATCTATATTATCCAGTGTGAAGCCCAGCCTGGCTGTTGCTTGTTCAGGAGGATCTACCCGACTAGCTAGCGATAGTGAGGAAAATAAAACATTTTTCAATGAAAAAGACTGAAACTAGAGTCCCAGCAGGGTATCCTAGGTTCTACTCCTGAGCTAGGCAGCAAGTGTCTGAGGGTAATGTCTAGAGGGACAGGCCCCTAAAGGTGTGCCTAGTTAAAGGTTATTAATGAAGTTTCACTACCTAGCCAGCTCCTGCAGATGGCGCCATTACCCAAAAGTGATGAAACTTGGAAGAGGCTGCGTCTGTCAGAGGACGTAAGAGAAATAAGTACACTAGTCATAAAGGGATTAACATGGTCAGCAACAATACTCAGGTAGGCCATGGCATTTAGTACTAAGGGATCCAAAGTGTGCCAAGAAAATCTCCCATTCCATTACACCACCACCAACCTGAACTGTTGATGTAAGGCAGGATGGATCCATTCTTTCAGGTGTATGCCAAATTCTGACCCTGCAATCTGAATTTTGCAGCTAAATCAAGAGCAGATAACATTTTTCTAACCTATTGTCCAATTTTGGCAAGTGAATTGTAGCCTCAATATCCGGTTATTTGCTGAAAGGCATGGCACCCAGTGCGATCTACTGCTGTAGCTCATCTGCTTCAAGGTTTGTGCATTCAGAGATGATATTCTGCATACATTGGTTATAACGAGTGGTTATTTGAGTTACTATTGCCTATCATCTCAAACCAGTCTGCTTATGATCCTAAGGCATTTTCGTCCACACAACTGCCACTCACAGGATATTTTCTTGCCTGGACCACTCTGCAAACTAACAATCAAGCCACGTTTTAAGTTACCCAAATCCCCTTCCCCTTTTTTCCATTCTAATGCGCAGTTTGAAGTTTAGCAAGTAGTCTTCATCACATCTAGATGCCTAAACTGCATTGAGTTGCTGCCATATGATTGACTGGTTAGCAATTTGTGTTACCAAGCAATTGAACAGATGTACCTACTAAATTGGCCTGTTAATAGTTACATTTTAGAAAACTCCTATATTGTGTTTTTTTTATCAACCAGAATATCTACAATCCCAGATTGAGGCTGTAAAAACGTAATTTTTGTAAAATCTTACCGTAAAATTCCTTTCTCTGAATCCTCTGACAGTCGCCGCCCACTCAGTCTTCACCAATGGGTATTGACCTCTTATCCATAGGAGCAAGCTAGGCATAAGACTTGTTAAAAACAAAGTAATTTACATAGACACCTATGGGGGCTGTCCCACTGGTCCAATACCCCCCTATCAGTCATCCCAACTCAGTTTGGTAGCAAGCAGTTAAAGTCCAAAGAACCCCAAATAGAGGGGCGGGGCGGCGACTGTCAGGACTCAAAGGAATTTTACAAAAATTCAGTTCTTATGTCCTCTGACAGTCACCGCCCACTCAGTCTTCACCAATGGGATGTGCCAAAGCAGTGTAGACATGAGGGGTGGGAAACGCAACCGTCACAAAGGCAACGCAGCACCCACGTCAGAGAAAGGAACCTTACGTGAACAGAAAGGTATCCTCTGGGCAACAGAAAAGCTCAACTGGAGCAACAACTAAGGAAAGCAAATTAAGGGGGAAACAACCCCAACAGCCAGGGACCCGCAAAACAAGGGTTCACTTAAGGTACTGCCGCACAGAGAAGTTTGCGGCCAAAGGAGGCATCAGCTGATGCCAGAACAAAGTTTATAAAATTTGGAAAAAGTGTGCACTGACGACCAAGTCACAGCCTTACACACCTGGGCCACCGAAGCCTGATGCCGGAAGGCCCAGGACGCACTCACCGCCCTGGTAGAGTGCGCCTTGACATGGCGGTACCCGTTCCTTAATCAAATAGGCCTGTACAATCGTCTGTCTGATCCATTTTGAAATGGTTGCCGCAGACGCAGCCATACCCTTCCGAGGTCCCTCAGGAAGGACAAAGAATCAGATTTCCGAAAGTATCTCCGCCTGGAGAGACCTCGTGTGAAACTGTGCAAACGGTATAGCCTCGAAGGCCGACACCATCAACCCCAGGGACTGCATACAGGTCCTGAGTGACGAGGACTCACCTCGTCCTGCAGGGTCCGGAGCTTGTCCTCCGGCAGAAACACCTTCGCTTGGACGGAGTCCAGGACCATCCCCAGATACGGGAGACGAACCGAAGGAGTCAAAGTCGACTTCTGAGTGTTGATGGTCCACCCGAACTCCTGGAGCATCTGAACCCTAGTGGTCAGATTGCACAGCAGGCTCTGACTGGCACTCGATCTTTACAGGAGATCGTCCAGGTATCCCAAGACTGCAATGCCCTGTGCCTGTAACAGGCCCAGAACAGGAGCCAGCACTTTGGTAAACACCCTTGGAGCCGAAGCGAGACCGAAAGGTAACGCCAAAAACTGAGTGTTCCTCCACGATCGTGAATTGGGAGGTACCTCTGATGACCCTCGAATATGGGGATGTGCAAATAAGCATCCTTTAGGTCGATAGAAGCCAGGAAATCTCCCGGACTCAAGGAGGCCACCACCGGAGGGATTCCATGCGGAATTTTTGAACGCGCACAAAGCGGTTCAGAGCTTTTAAGCCCAGAATCAGACGCACCTTGCCCTCCTTTCTGGGCACAGTGAACAGATTTGAATAAAAACCCTGAAATCTGTCCCGATGAGGCACCGGAACGACAACCCTCTGGGCGAGGAGAACCTGCACCGTCCGATGAAGATCGTGCAACCGATCTGGGGTCAAATGAAGATTTGAGGGAAAGAATCTGTGCGCAGGTCGCGAAAGGAATTCGATCTTGTAGCCAGATCCAATGATTTCCTGAACCCACCTGTCCAGAATCCGGAGGAGCCAAGGTTGGAGGAAACAGCGCAGATGTCCCCCCACCCCTGAAACGGGTGAGTGCGCCCCTTCGAGCAGGTCCTAAGAGCGAGACCCTGAAAGGGGTACACTACCTACAGCAATCATGCCACATTCAGAATCAGAAGAAAAATAAATCCTAGGCCTTTTTCTAGCAGCACGTTCAGCCATCAGCACATCCATTTTGGACACCAAAGACGCCACAACAGCAGCCAAATTAGTCAGAGTAGAGGATTCAGAAGAATTAGAATCCCTCACCAAGGCTGGCGGGAATTTGCTGTCCTGGGAGTCCATTGTAAAAGGAAAAAAACTTTTTTTTGGTACTGGCCCTTTAAGAGCGCCGCTGAAAATAGAAGGCTGAGACTGTAGCCCCAGCACAGGGAAGCCTGACTACTCCTGAACTAGGCAGAAGACAAACTGAGTTGAGATGGCTATTGCAGGAGGGGTATTGGACTGGTGGGACAGCCCCCATGGGTGTGTCTATGTAAATGCTTTTGTTTTAACAAGTCTTTTGCCTAGCTACTCCTAAGGAGAGGAAGTCAATACCCATTGGTGAAGACTGTATGAGTGGGCAGCGACTGTCGTAAGAGAAAGGAAGTAGCTTTTTTTTTTTTTTTTTTTAGTTCTGCCATGTTGACATGCAAACTTAAAATAGGTGTTCTCAATCTGGCTGTTAATGTCAAATACACCATTTTAATTTAGGATTTACCTCCCCACCATTTAGAAGTGATTTGGCAAAAGACCACAAACCTGACAGAAAACCAAATCCATGCCTGCCATCACAGCCATTAGCTTACTTACCTCAAAATGCCTTGCCATAATAATTGTGGCAATGCAGTAAAAGTTAGCAATGGCATGCTTGCTTCTATGCATAAAATAAAGCAATTTTCTGAAGATCATATGGTTTAATTGTTCAATAATCTTACCTTTTCTAAAGTGACTTGCATTTTTGATTTAATCTCTTCAGCGGTAAAGGGCGTTTTTGGAGATTTTGGGGTCTGTTGCTTCGCTTCTTGTTTCCCTTTCTGTTCAGGAGTCTGTTAATAGATATACAAATACAGGATACGTTATACATTACGAGCACCATACCCATCCTCTAAAAGGTGACCCAATGCAAAGAAGTGACCTAGAGTAGAATGAGTTAAAAGCAAGGATAAACTCTAGGCTGCTCTGTATACCCTTGAGGTTTGTTTTCCAATTGAGTAAAAATATGTACTTCATAGCATAAGATTACAGTTAGTAAAACAGAGCTGTCAGGCCAAGTAATGCAAATTTCCCCATCTTAAACTCAGCCAAAATAATTCATGCTCCAATATTCCAGCAGATGCACTTTGTTCCAGCCATAACAGGGATTTTTCTGACTTGAGAACCCCTCACTCAATCTGGTTTTTATTGCCATCTGTGTCCCAACTTGGAATCTCTGGTCAAGTGACCCTCACAAGAACTTAAAGTGACTGAATTGCATTTGTGGGAGGAGTAACCAGGAAGAACGCTTCTCAATGGAAAATTAAAAAAGTGATTTCTGGTGAGCTGGGGAACAATGCGAGGAAGCAGGTACATGTATTTTACTACACAATAGACATTAGGGTTGTTTTACTAAAGGAAAATAAGACTATGCTCTTTGCAACTAGTTGCTTTACTGTGGAGATAGGAAGCTCTGTTGACTTCTATTACTTGCAATTTTGTATTCTTTGTAAAGTAAAGCTTTAACTCATTTACCAAGCTCTGGAGCAACTGAACTTTCAGAGTGCGATTGTACAATTTATTGGCCTTTAGTAAATCAACCTCATTGCGTGTCTTCTGCAAAAAAAGAGCCTGCCTGCAAATTGTAATAGCAGATCTTTAGTTACATTTTAAGCAACCTAGCTTTTAATTGCTGCCTACAGGAGAAAGCAAAAGTCACATTGAAAACTGAAGGCAGCCCCTTTTGAGTCTGTAAACAAACCATCACACCTAGATAGTTGAGTGTGAACTTCGAGATCTCAAGCAAAAAATACATAGTGGGCATCTCAAGCAAAAAATACATAGTGGGCATCCATTCTACTACGAAGCTACAGAATATTTTAGGCCAGATATTGGAAAGTATGGATGTTTTCAGTAGCCAACAAGCAGAGGTTTGCCATTTTAAGTATACTGGTGTTCTGACTTCCCCCTGCAGTCACAAACCCATCTGCTCTTAGCACGACTGCTATTCAGGTCAGGCCAGAACTTTGGGTTTCTTTTTGGTCAACAGATTCATTACAAAGTTAACGGGATCAGAGCGGTTGCCTGTTTAGTACCACTTTGACATTCCTTAACCTCCTCCCACCTGGCCACTGCATATAACGGCTTGGTCGACGTTCCTGAACATCCTTCAGGAGGGAGATTGTGCAGCTGCGTGATCTCAAGTGTGCCTGTATCCCCTTGACAGCGAAACACTGGTCAGCAGGAGGGCTCTGAGATTGGCCCTCCTGATCACATGAGGGCTGTGTCCAATCACAGCTGTAATGTCAACACAGTGGTTGTAATGGCGATGGGCTCGGCTTCTCCTAACACAGCCTGTCAGTAAGAGTTGATATGTGCTGCTATCCAGGGATCAGCGAGTTCTGAGCGGTTTTACTGTTTTTAACACTGATCATCCAGCTAGTTTCCCCAACAGTGAAAACATCGGTCACACATCTGTCCCAGTAAAATCTGTTACCGTGAACAACTGGTGCACATCTGCCACAACTTTCCCAGGAATCATGTCCACAAAATTCATCAGCGTGGAGGCTTTCCATATACTCCAGAGTATGTCAGACAAGAGTGGCAGGAACTGTCAGACTCAGATAGCGAGTATGAGCCAGTAGAAAGCAGTGGCTCTGAAATGGAAACAGATGTATAGATGTGAGCATTAGGCAATTCCACATCCACTTCCGAAGGGTGGAGTGATCAAACCGTAAATTGTCCTAAAAAAACATGATATAGCCATACTCCGGATGAGTAGCAGAACGGATTTTGGGGTGTAATATTTGCTATGTACATACTTTGTGTTAGAAATCTTATAAGTTGACAACTTTGGGGAAAAAAACTCCCACACAAGTTTTAATTTTCTCTCCACATTTTCCAAAAACTGGTGGGGGAAAAAAAATACGTTTATTGAAAGACTCATTATGCCTCGTAGAATATATATTGGGGTGTTTTCCAGAATGGGGGTCATTTTGTGGGTAATTCCATTGTCCTGATGCTCCAGGGCCTTCAAAAATGTGATAGGTACTCAGGAAATGAAATGTGCAATTTATGCCTTTAGAACGCTTGATGGTGCTACTTGGATGTTGGGATTCTGCGGCCAGGATGTGGTGTCATTGCAAAAAATGCAACTTCAAAAAACTCGCTATGCCTCTTACTAAATACCCTGGAATGTAAATTTACAAAAAAAGGTCATATGGGGGCATTTTTACTGTCCTGACATTTTAGGGCCTCAAGAAATGAGAAATGGGTAGTCCGTACATCAGGACTGATCAATTTTCAATGATACGTAGCCTAGCTTGTAGACCAACTTACACTAACCTAGCATATATTTATCAGGGTTTTGTTTTATCAACGACATGTAGCAGAATACATTTCGGTCTAAATTTTATTGGATTTCTTTTGAAACTTAAAGTAAAAAATGTTTTTCAAATATATCGCAAAAAATGTAAAACCCAGTGGTGAATACCTACCACCAAAAAAAAAAAAAAAAAAAGCCAATTGTCATTCAAAATGCATTTGAGAGCACTGAAAGCTGAAAATTGGTCTGGGAAGGAAAGGGGGTGAAAGTGCTTAGTATGGAGGTGGTTAAATTGCGTAGCTTCCATACAGTACAGGACTTTAGTCATTCACCATGAGTAAAATACAGCTACCTTCAGGTGAATGGACACTGGCAACAGCTTTGCTGTGTCTGCTCCCTAGTGACCCCATATAACCCCACCCACTCCAAGGCTTGTTTTAAGCAATAAAGATCAGATCTACAAGCAGTGGGCAGGGTTAAGTTGGGGGGCACACTAGGTGGCAGACCTACCACGGCTGTTGCCAGTGACCAATCACCTGAAGGTAGCTACATATAACTCGTGTTCCCTGTACTATAATCAAAATTTACAAGAATGACAATTCCTTCATTGCACCCTACAGGACACAAATCAATTCATAGACCATTAGATGTCCCCAAGCAATTGAGGGGTAAAGCAACAATACAGCTTATATATACACACATACATATATTCAGGCATTAGGCAGGGAGAAGTCGGGACTCGGGGGGGGGGGGGGGGGTACATCAGGGGCGGGATCAGGCTGTAATGTTTTGTAAATAGATTCAATGGAGAGACAATGGGCGGAGTAATGGTCGGCTGTTGACTAAGAGGCAGAGCTGCGAGGGCTGGAGTGCGGGGCGGATTGCATGGCGGCGGAGGCGCTACAGTGCAAAGCAGCAGGAGAGGGGGGGGAGAGACGCCCGGAGCATGGCGGAGGAGCACCGCGGGGACAAAGGCTGCTACCGACACTTCACTCAGCCCGCTTCCTCTACACTCCGGCTCCGACACAAGGATCGGGCTGTCCGGGCGGGAGAAGTTCTACAAGTGTGGCGGATCCCCTGACAGAAAGCTGATCCCTCCTCCGGAGACTGTCTGGGAGAAATATTGCGATATATATCTTTAAAAACGAAATCTTGCAATGTACTTTTTTCCCCAATATCGTGCAGCCCTAATATTATATATATATATATACACACACACTTTACACTAAAAAAAAATAAAGGGCATTTTTATCGGAGTATAGCATCCAGTCAATTAAACTCCTGCAATATTTATCTGGTCAGTTAAGTAGCAGAGGGGGGTGTTAATCAGTTTCAGCTACTTAGATGTACAGGTGCACTAGATGGGCAACAATGAGAACCTCCAAAGCAGGAATAATTGTACAGGTGGAGGTACATCTTTTCTGACTTTTTCACTAGTTTTGCATTTGGCTAGGGTCAGTGTCATTACTGGTTAGATGAGGCAACACTTGGACCCTATAAAGGTTGCACAGGCAGTTCAAAGCCCCCAGGATGGCACATGAATACGTGCTATTGCCAGGTATGTTGCATCTCCCAGCATAGTCTGAAGAGCATGGAGAAGATTCCAGAAGACAGGCAGTTACTCTAGGAGAGCTGGACAGGGCTGTAGAAGGTCCTTAACCCATCAGCAGGACCAGTATCTGCTCCTTTGTGCAAGGAGGACCAGGAACAAAATGATCTTTAGCAGGCCACTGGTGTGAATTTCTCTGACCAGACAGACTTCATGAGGGTGGCCTAAGAGCCGAATGTCCTCTGAGCTCTTTGCTTACTGCCCTGCACCATGGAGCTTGATTTGGCATTTGCCATTGAACACCAGAATTGGCAGGCCTGCCACTGGTGCCCTGTGCTTTTCACAAATGAGAGCAGGTTCACCCAGAGCACATGTGACAGATGTGATCGGGTCTGGAGAAACCACGGAGAAGGTTTTGCTGCTTGTTACATCGTTCAGCATGACCCGTTTGGTGGTGGGTGAGCAATGGTCTGGGGAGGCTTATCCACGGAAGGACCCACAGACCTCTACAGGCTAGACGATGGCACCCTGACTGACAGAGGTTTTCAAAGTGTTCCTTTAATTTTTGAGAATATTATACACATACACACACAGAACCAAGTTCTAAATGTGAAACTTGTTTTTGTCCTTATTTTTCATGAGGCGTACTCAAAGATCTAAGACTTTCTATGTACACAAACTGCCTATTTCTCTCAAAAAAATGTTCACAAATCTGTCTTAATCTGTTCATAAGCACTTTGTACCAGACTTCAGCAGGCAAATGCTCACATTTGATGGTGCCCGGCACTTTTGAGAGATGTTCTCTTCATGGATGAATCCCCATTTTCCCTGTACAGGGCAGATGGCAGACAGCGTGTATGGTGTCCTGTGGGTGAGTGGTTCGCTGATGTCACATTGTGGATCAAGCAGTCCATGGTGGCAGTGGGGTTATGGTATGGGCAGGCGTATGTTCTAGACAAAACACCGGTGCATTTTATTGATGGCATTTTGCACAGATACCGTGACAAGATCCTGAGGCCATTGTGCCATTCATCCACGACCATCTCATGTTGCAGAATGATGCAAGGATCTGTACACATCCTGGAAGTTGAAAACATCCCAGTTCTTGCATGGCCAGCATACTCACAGGACTGTCACCTATTGAGCATGTTTGGGATCCTATGGATCGATGTATACGACAGTGTTCTGGGTCCTGCCAATTTACAGCAACTTCGCACAGCCATTGAAGAGAAGTGGACCAACATTCCACAGGCCACAATCAACCACATCAACTATGCCAATCCCTGTGTGAGGCCAATGGTGGTCACTACCACGCTGACTGGTTTTCGTCAGGGAGTGAGGGCAAAGGTTGTTGGAAAAAGACCAAAAACGATACCTGGCCCTTGATGGTACTCAGGCCAATTTCTGTTCAATCCCCCCATTGAAGGTTACGATCCAATCCACCGAAAAGCAGCGAGAAAGAATCACAGGAGACTCACACCATGCAATGTACGTCTCCACATACAATGGCAGATCTTCCTAGAAGTAGATTTCCTAGCTTTCAAAAGCGAAGGAATCAGACTCAGACAAACCTCCATCCTTCAGCACCAGCAACAGCCAAGCCGTCAAAGCCAGCGACCGTAAAGCAGGATAGAAGATCGGTCACTGGGACAGCAGATCTTCCCCCCCAAGGAGCATCTGCGATCAGCTGTACTTGATCAGCATACCAAGACCCGCGAGGTCAGACTACATGGAATCCCTTCTGCTTTGATACTGCACAGGAGTCGTGGCAGAAATTTGAGAGGACTGGAACGAATCGGTCAGCTCACCTTAGAATCCCAGCTACTACTTACTGAGCCGCCAGGACACTACTTGTGCCCCCTTGGTGACTGACAGACCATGGCAGTGGCATTGTCCAAATTCGTACTGAACACCCCTGAAGACTAATTGTCCAATGAGCCAAAGGCTGATTGCGCGGAGTTCCAGAACATTAATAGGCAGTCTGCGACTCAGGCCAAGTCATTAAAGCTGAGCAAGTATGGGTGGGGGTGATGTTCTCAAAGGGGCTGACCTTTAGTTTTTCTTTATGAGCCAATTTCTCTTGAATGCGACCGTATAAGCCTAGGTTACCCAAGTATAACCCACTAAAGCCATGTCCCTCAAAGAACACAAAAAACATTTGGAGATCACAATATTTCTATTTGACTTTGGATACTGGTTTTGGGTCTTTATAAAATGTCAAAGCATATTGTAGAAGACTCACTTTAGCAGGTTTAGCAGGTGTGGACGGTTCAGATAACTTTCCGTTGTGGTTCGATTTCTGGGCAGATTTAGGTTTTGCAGCTTGGGAAGGCTAGAGGAAGAAAGAAACTGGTTAACATGATGCATATTTCTATTTAAAGGTGAAGTGTAGGAAAGGCAAATTTAATCATGCATATTCCCTTCATGCTTTCATGCCTTCTCTTTCTCAGTGCAGTACAGACAATCAGGAAACTGCCAGTAATTGTCCTCTGAAAGTTTAGCGTGGGCGGATACAACTCCAGCAATCTGCCCACTCTGTCCCTCCTCTTGGACATGTGCTCGCTGTTGGCATGTGATGTCTGCCGGGACCCGCTAATTGTTCAGAGGAGAGGCAGAACTGAGATCCTGTGTTTCAGAGCAGAAATGCAGCTCTCTGTTCATCCAGTTAGGCCATCCAGCACCCCCCCCCCCTCCAGTTAGAAAGCACTCCCTAGGAGCAATTTAACCCTTTGGTTGCCCTGGATCTTAACCCCTTCCCTGCCCGTCTCATTAGTACAGTGACCGTGCATTTTAGGACTGATCCCTGTATTGGTATTACTGGTCACCTAAAGTGTCACTGTCAGATTTGTCCTCCGCAATGTCGCAGTCCAGCTAATAATCACTGCAATAGTAAAAAAAAAAAAATCCATAAATGCCATAGTTTGTAGACGCTTTAACTTTTGCTCAAAACAATCAAAATAGGCTTATTTGAATTTCTTTACCAAAAACATGTAGAATGCATATTGGCCTAAACTGATGAAGAAATCAGGTTTTTTTTTTTCACAATTTTATGGTGTTTTATAGCATTAGTAAAATATTTTTTTTTGTCTGTCTGAATAGCGCAAGAAATAAAAAAACGCAGAGGTGATCAAATACCCCCAAAAGAAAGCTGTATTTGTGGGCAAAAAAAGACCTCAGTTTTATTTGGATACAGCGTTGCACGACTGCGCAATCAATAGTCAGTTAAAAGTAACGTAGCGCCATATCGCAAAAAAAATGGCCTGGTCACGAGGGGGGGGGTGGAATCAAACCTTCTGGAGCTGAAGTGGCTACATAAGAACAACAGTGATAGCCAACTGACCTAATACAGCATGCATCCCTGTCAATGACCAGTATGCTGCCCATGTATACTTTGACAACCAGGTTTCTAGTATTTAACCACTTCAAAAAAAGGGACCCGAACTCAGAAAATCCACAAGATTAAGACAACTTTGTACTAGAAATACAGTCACCAGCCACTATTAGGTACACCTGTTCAATTGCTGCATAACAAAATGCTAATCACATGACAGCAACTCAATGCATTTAGGCACCTAGACGCAGTGCAGACTATTAATTGTGACTTTGAACGTGGCATGATGTTGGTGCCAGATGGGCTTGTCTGAGTATTTAAAAAAAAAAGTGCTGCTCTACTGGGATTTTCACGCACAGCCATCTCTAGGATTTACAGAGTATGGACCAAAAATCCAGTGAGCTGCAGTTGCATGGATGAAAATGACTGGATGTCAGAATGGGAATGATAGAAAGGCAACAGTAACTCAAATAACCACTTGTTACAACCAAGGTATGACAAAAATACCATTTCTAAACACATGTTGAACCTTAAAGCATATTGACCACTTCTGATGCCACTCCGGTCAGCTAACTGAGGCTACAATTCGCACAGGCTCACCGGTCTCCAATTCAGTTGAGACATTCAGATAAAGTCCGAATCTGGCATAAACATGAAATCATGCATCTATCCTGCCTTGTATCATCAGTTCAGGCTGCTGGTGGTGTAATTGGTGTGGGGGATATTTACTTGGCACACTTTAGGCCCCTTAGTACTAACTGAGCATCATTTTAGTATAGTTGCTGACCAGGTCCATCCCTTTATGGCTACAGTATACCCATCTTCTGATGGCTACTTCCAGGAGGATAATGCATCATGTCACAAAGCACCCTTGCGATGTGGTGGAAAAGGTGATTGGCAACATGGATGTGCAGCCAACAAATATGCAGGAACTGCGCAATGCCATCATGTCAATATGAACCAAGAATCTGAGGAATGTTTAACACCTTGTTGAATCTAGGCCACAAAGTATTAAGGCAGCTCTGTAGGCAAAAGGGACCCCCGCAAATCAGTACTAGCAAGGTGTACCTAATGAAGTGGCTGGTGAGAGTGAATTGAGATCAACCAAAAAAAAAAAACCCTGCCACTTGAGACCTTTAAGATTCCACCATCATAGACAGTGGCCTATTCACAGGTCAGGATTTTAGGACAGATTTTACCTAGAAAATCTTAAGTAGGCCATACATGGATCGAAAGTCATCCAGTCCTGCAGGGACAGCCAAATTTTAATACATGTTTTTGCAGCAGGGTTGTACAGTAGTCGGTCTACTCAGCAAATTCTGGACAATCGCCTTATTGGATTTTTGCTACTCGGTTGGCACTACCAGCTATAGCCCAGCCTCCATGGTCATTCTAGACTACCCCATAAACCAGTCCAGTGGGGTTTGGGAAGAAATTCCTAATTAGGGTTAGGAAAGGCCGAACAGGATGGAAACTATCAAAAAGGCTTGACTTCCCAGCAGGGAAAGTAAAAGCTGCTCATCAGTCTAGCACGGAACAGATAAAGGTGGTTTATATTGTGGGCTGGCCCACAACTGTGGCGTGTCCAAAGTACAGGGCTTGACCAATTTGCTTTGAAACTAGGAGCCAGCTGAAAACGTTAGGGGCCTTTTTTCAGCAAAGCTTTATTTATAACAATACTCCTTATATAGCCCTGATGTGCATCTTTCCTGATGCAGGACAGGGTACTTAGCTTTGCCATTGCGCTCCGATTCAAACACCATGAATACATTCTATCCTGTTTCAATGGTGCCCCGCTCAATGCCATGACAATGGGGTAGATATGGTGCACTGTACACCTGCAACGTCTGAATCCAGCTGAGATGTTACTGTGGAACTCCAGCTGCTGATGATCTCTGAAGCTTTCAGATTCAAATGCTGTGCACCATCTACCCTGGTGCCATGATGCGGACCTCATCACCTGAAATCTGGGGATAAATCATCAAGCATGCATGTACTCCCTCATGTAGGGAGGCTTCCATTGCGGAGCTCCTTTTGAAAAATGCTACTTGCTAGGCTTCCTGTGCCCTGCACACAGTGATGTTAGTCTAGCTCCTGAGGAACAGAAGCAGTAATAGCAGCCTCCATGTTTTCGTACAGCAGGCTTCCAGTAGTGGGAGTTGTGAAGTTTGTGCCATGTGAACAGACCGGCTGTGCAGTATGTGCCCAAGCACGACATGCCAGCAGGTAGGGATGACAGGTTAAGGGCCTCTCTCCCCAGTTCAGCCTCTCCTCCAGCAAGTGGAGCAGGGGGCTCTGGTGTTGAAAAGCAATTGACCTCAGAGCCCCCACCTCACTCAGACGGGCCTGCTCCAGCAATTCCCCTGGGAAGAGCAGCAGCAGGGACAAGGGGCTGTCTGGGGTCCCAAGCTGAACTGCACTCTGCTGGCCACTCACTTTTCCTTAATTCCAATGTCTGCTTCATCCTCAGATCATCTTCATCCCAGCTACTGTCACCAATCGCGTTGCAAATGTGTCTGGAGGGCCTACGAGGTACGGCCCGTCTCCACCTTTCCAGTCAAGATACCCGTAATAGCAGCTGAGGCACCTGTCACTGACAGAGCCCAGGCACCAGGACGCAATTTCTAGTCACCGTGGTGCCTGGGATTTGTCGAGCCCTGGGCAGTATATCTCAAGAAAAGCTGGGTTATACTTACTGATAACTCCTTTTCTAATAGTCTTCCAGGACAGCCCATGAGACGTTAGGCTCCTCCCCCAGGGACAGGAAACACATTCCAAAATTAAAATAAAAGGCGGTCCCTTAGTCCTCACCTTCAGTATTTCATGAGAACCACAGGACACCCTGTAAAACATATACATAGATATATAGACACATATCATACATTATACATAATACCAGATAGTTCGGGTGGGAATCCGGCTGTCCTGGAAGACTATTAGAAAAGGAGTTATCAGTAAGTATAACCCAGCTTTTCTCAAAGTCGTCTTCCAGGACAGCCCATGAGACGATGAGCAAGCACTTACCAGTCTAGGGAGGGACAACTGCCTGGAGCACCTTTCGACCAAACGCCTGTTCCTGAGAAGAGAGGAGGTCCAGGCGATAATGTCTAACAAAGGTCGAAAAGTTAGACCAGGTAGCTGCCTTACAGATTTGGTCTGGTGAGGCACCGGCCCTTTCAGCCCAAGACGTGGACAATGCTCTAGTAGAGTGTGCAGTAATGAAAGGTGGAGCCACCTTTTTCACTATATAGGCTTCTGTGATAGCCTGTTTGATCCATCTAGCTAAGGTTGCCTTAGAAGCTTTTTCCCCTTTATGGGAGCCGGAAAATTGTAAAAACAAAGTATCAGTCTTCCTGAAGGTTTTAGTCACCTCCAGGTATCTCAAGAGGGATCTTCTGACATCCAAACAGCTAAATTCTTTCTCTTTATTGTTTGGGAAATTGCAAAAGGAAGGAAGGACTATGTCCTGAGTCCTATGAAAAGAAGAGACCCTTTTTGGCAAAAATCCTGGATCTGTTTTTAGCACAATCCTGTCATCAAAAATCATAAGAAAAGGTTCTCTGATTGAGAGAGCCTGTAATTCGCTAACTCTTCTAGCTGAAGTTATAGCTACTAAAAATAAGGTTTTTAGGGTGAGCATTTTTACTGATAGGTCTACCAAGGGTTCAAACGGACTGGTAACCAAGGCCTGGAGTACCAGGGATAGATTCCAAGCTGGACACGTTTTAAGCACGGTTGGCTTTGTCCGGGCAATTGCTCTGAAAAAGGCATTCACATTTGGGTCTTCTCTAAGGGAAAACTGAAGAAAGACACTAAGGGCGGCAGCCTGTACCTTTAAAGTCCCTAAGGAGAGACCTTTGTCTATGCCTTCCTGAAAAAAATCCAAGATAGTTGGTATATCTGGGGAATGTCTCTGATTCTCCAACATCCAAAAATGAAATTTCTTCCAGATTTTAGCATACATTTTTCTAGTGACCGGCTTTCGACAGCTGGTCAATGTTTTGATGACTCTGTCTGAGAACCCCTGAGAGCCTAGTATTTGTTCCTCAGATACCAGGCCGTCAGGTTTAGGGTCCTGAGAAATGGATGGACCACCGGACCTTGTGTTAAGAGATCTGGTCTCCAAGGTAAGGTCATTGGAGGTTGCGCTGCCAACGCCTGAAGGCGTGCAAACCATGGCCTTTTGGGCCAGTATGGGGTTATCAGTATCATCTCTGTGTCTTCTAGGATGAATTTCTGAAGAACCTGTGGGATCAATCTGATCGGAGGAAATGCGTAACAGTCTGACTTTCCAGGGGTGGGCGAAAGCGTCTATGCCTAACGCCTGATCCCCTTGAGTTATGGAAAAGAATTTTTCTGTTTTCCTGTTTGCCTGGGAGGCAAATAGATCCACTACCGGTAGGCCCCATGAGGTTGTGATTTTGAGAAACACCTCTGGGTTGAGGGACCAATTGTCCTGGTTCATCTGGTGGCGGCTGAGATGGTCTGCCAGATAATTCTGCGTCCCTTTTAGGTGAATGGCCGAAATGGATGTTAGGTTCCGCTCGGCCCAGACAAAGATTTTCTGTGCAATGGTTTGTAGGCCCAGACTTCGAGTACCTCCCTGCTTGTTCAGGTACGCTACCGTTGCTATATTGTCTGACCTGATCTGTAGATGGCTCCCTTCTACCTCTACCTGAAAAAACTCCAAGGCCTTTTGGACCGCCATAAGTTCTTTTTGGTTTGATGAAGACTTCCTTTGTGCTGGGGACCATGTACCCTGCGCCCATCTGTCCTGCAGATATGCTCCCCATCCGGAAGCGCTTGCATCCGTGGTAATCCTCTGTGATACCTGGATGGTCCAGTTTAGCCCTCTTGATAGGTGAAGAGAGGATCTCCACCACCAAAGAGTCCTTTTTATCTTGGTGGGAATCCTTACTTTTTGTTCCAAGGAACTTGACTGCCCATCCCAATTCTGTAGAAAGAATTTTTGGAGTGGACGTTGTTGGAACCTTGCCCAGGGGACTGCTGGGAAACAGGAGGTCATCAAGCCTATCACTCTTGTGACATCCCTCAGAGAGACCCATAAGTTGGTCTGTAAAGAGGCAACCATCAGGTTCATTTTCTCCATCTTGCACTGAGGGAGGAAGATCATCTGATCCCGTGAGGAGATTTCGTAACCCAGGTAGGTCACTCTTTGTGAGGGTACCAGGCAAGACTTTTGTCTGTTGATTATCCAGCCTAGGGAAGTTAAGAATTCCTGAACTATGAGGAGGTCGGCTTCCAGTTTCTGGTATGATTCTGCCACTACCAAGATGTCGTCCAGGTAGGGGGTGATCATGATAGCTTTTAGCCTTAGCTATTGAAAGGTTCAGATTGCGTAAGTTCAGGATCAGTCGATGACTTCCTGAGGGTTTTTGAATCACAAAGATGTGAGAATAAAACCCTGTTCCTTGTTCTTCTCTGGGGACTGGGATAATTACTTTTTGATCTAATAGGTCCCCTAACTGAAGACTCAAGGCGGAGGCCTTGACTGGATCCCTGGGAAGATTTGTGATCAGGATCCTTTCTGGAGGTTGAAGACAGAACTCCAGCCTGTGTCCTTGGCCTACTAGGTCCAGAATAAAAGGGCTGGAAGTAATCTTCTTTCACAGTGGGAGGAAGGCCCCTAATCTTCCTCCCACTCTGAGAAGGGAGTCATTGGGGCTGGTTGGGGCGTTTAGGAGGGTTAAACAGGATGTTACCCCTCCCCTTTCCTTTATGCCCCGTCCAATGTTTTTTGAAATTTTGCTGAGTTTCAAAAGACTTCTGCTGTTTGCCCCTGCCACGAAAATTCCTCTGAGCATAGGGGAATTTTTTCTTATCTGGGAATCCCTTCTTTTTATCCGCTGTACGCTCCAGGGCTTCTGTTAGGCCTGGGCCAAAAAGGTGGTCGCCTGTGAAGGGAAGACCACAAAGGCGAGATTTAGAAGTAACATCTCCCGACCATGTCTTGAGCCATAGGCTTCTTCTGGCCGTATTAGCTAAAGCTGAGGTCCTTGCTGCCATTCTTACAGCTTCAGCTGAAGAATCCGCCAGGAATCCTATTGCCTGGAATAAGAGTGGAAATGATTTATTAATCTGTTCCCTCGATGTTCCTGCAGTCAAGTGTGTTTGGATTTGAGATAGCCACAGCTCCAGGTGTCTGGCTATGCAGGTGGATGCCAGGGCTGGCTTTAAGCTCATAATGGAGGCTTCCCAGACCCTACGTAAAGAGGTATCTGTTCTCTTATCCATAGGGTCTTTTAGTGCTCCTGAATCCTCAAATGCCAAGTCAGTTCCTTTGGAGATTCTGGCAAGAGAGGCATCCAGCTTAGGGATTTTGTTCCAGGGCTGTTCCACACTTTCGTCAAATGGATACCTTCTTTTTAAGTTTCTTGGAAAAAAAGGCTTTTTATCGGGAGAATTCCATTCCTGTTTAATCACATCCAATAGTGAGCTATGCACAGGGAACACTCTAGCATGCTTTTTATGACTAGCGTACATTAAGTCATGCTTAGAGAGATGCACTTCTTCCTCCTCAATCTCTAGAGTGGTATAAACCGCTTTGAGTAGATCATCTACATCCTCCAGGCTCAGTTTAAAGTTGGAGCTATCATGGGAAACATTGCTTTTTGGTTCCTCTCCTGATCCTGATCCCTCTGCAGAAGAGTGGGAAGAAGAAACTTCCTCCTCCAAAACCAATGGGTCAATTAGGGATGGTGGAGCCTGAGCTAGGGTGGAAGGCTGGGCTGGTGCCTGCATCTTTTCAATGAGAGTCCTGAATGAACTAAATGTACTTTTTAGCTCATCTCTCACTGAGGACAGCATTTTCTGGGTAGAGACTGCAGAATCGTCTCTGACCAGTTTAGCTATGCATGCCCGGCACACTGCTTTGTTCCAAGAGGAACTCAATTTTTCTCCGCATACAGCACATTTCTTTTTGGGGGGCTGAGGTGGGTTATTGTCCTGAGCCTTGGCCTGGAAGATAAAAGACAAGGGAATTTAATTAGAGATACTTGTCGTCCTCCCACCTCCCATTTTTCCCCCTCCACCTTGTGGATAGAAAAGAGGGAGCGGTGCTGCTTAACCCCTGCCCCTAACGATAGAAAAGAGAGGGGGGAAGGGGAACGGAGTTCCTAACAGGTACCTGCAAATAGGGTGTCGTTCCCCCTTGCTTACCTGAGAGGTGCCGATGCCAGAGCCGACTTCCGCCGCCTGTGCGGTTGCTGCCGTGGTGTCCATCGCTCTGTATGGTGGTCCCAGCAACTGCTGTTTCCCCTAACATCGGTCGCCCATTTGAACTCTGTTCGCGCCTTCGGAAACTGGAACGAGGGTTTCCGGCGCCCGCGGATGCCGTCACTGCGCCGGAAGTGACACTGTCACTTCCCGTGAGGCCAGAGTGGATACGCTGAGTTCCGCCCCCTCCGTCTTTGGCGCCAACTTCAAAATTTCTTCCGAAGTTAGCGGTTCACGGGTACACAGCACTGCTGCTCCAAGGAACCGGCCGACCAACGGAGTGAACTCCCCAACGCTCCACCAGACAGCATCCGTAGTCCTGCCGAGAGGCTAGGAGAACAGGAGACAGCGGTCAGCCCCTATTGCGGCACTAAGGGGTACCGCTATGGGCCGAGGAGATGCATCTTTCCAAGTCTTTCCATGGACAGTCCAGGAGACCGGGAGCTTCAGTTCCAGGAACATGTTACCCCCTGTCCGGAGGAAACAAAAATACTGAAGGTGAGGACTAAGGGACCGCCTTTTATTTTAATTTTGGAATGTGTTTCCTGTCCCTGGGGGAGGAGCCTAACGTCTCATGGGCTGTCCTGGAAGACGACTGAGAAAAATATGTAGTAAAAGTTAATTATCTACAGGTGAGAAACCTGTCTTTGCAGGCTATAAGTTCTTCAAACCTTCATATCAACCCACACCATCTTAAGCTAAACCCAGGTCAGTCACAAGATCTTCTGGGCTACAAGGAAGGAAAGACTTTGCCGATTCACCTATAGTGTGTAGTGAGTGTGACACAAGCCCCTTCTCCCCCACCATTTCCCCCCCCGCTGCTCCTGTCTCAGTCATGTGATGGTGCTAGAGAATGGCCCAAGGACCTAGACACTACCACATAAGTGGTCACACCCAGAAGCACTAGGTATGTTGTGTAAGCCAAGGTAAGGGTGGCTGGGAAATCGATGTATAATCCGTAATCCAGAGACATACATTTTCACCTGAATGAGCAAATTCAAAATTTCAAGCTTTCCATATTGTACCAGGACTACTGAAAGTCAGTAAATGGATACCTTTTTTACAGGTGTTTCTTCATCGTCATCGTCCTCTTCATCCCTTCAAATAAAACAGCACAGGTGCCATTTATTAACAAAGCGAACATAAACATTTATCTTTGTATCCAAAATTTCAAGCACCAAAGCTTAGTTCAGGATTTTGTGCTGGCCTAAAGAATACTGCTCCTAGGTCAGTACTTGTGTTGCCGTGCAGTTTATGTGAGCACCATTCTTCAACTAAATTCCATCTGCATTCAAAATGTTTAGTATAGTGGGGAAGTTAACCCACTTTTTGCTGTGTCCACAAGTAGATCTCCCTCCACTCATACTTCAGCACTTTTAAAGATTAGTTTGGGAAAAATGTTATTTTGAATGCAGTTAAGATTCAATATCTGGTCTTGCAACATGTAGAACCCTATGCAATAGAAGAAACATCATGCTACTACAGGGCTGCTACAATGAGATCAATATTTCAGGCAACTGGGAACATGTGCATTAGGCGATTATAGAAATTCAGGATTTCAGATATCCAGCCCAAATTGCAGCAGCTTTTGCCTGAAGTAAAAAAAAAAAAAAAAAACCTTGAACAAGCACAGCTGAAAAACCTAGTGTCTTAAAGCGGACCTTCAGTCATTTTTCAACTTTCCATCTATTAAATACTCTGCCATTGTGGTTTTAACTTTGGATAGTAAAATATTTTTCCTGCCAGTAAATACCTTATAGCAGCCAACTTCCTCTCAGCTGGTAATGAGCCTAGACTACCATCATGCACAGCTCTCGTTAGATTTAAAGCAAGGGGGGAGGAGTCAGAGCCAAGAACATCTGCAGAGCTGTAAGAGGCTGGATGAGAATGGATATAACAGGAGGAGACTACAGATATCTGCGTCCCCCCACACACACACCAGTCAGAGCCAAGGACATCTGCAGAGCTGTAAGAGGCTGGATGAGGGCAGATATAACAGGAGACTACAGAGATCCATGAGTATTCATGAACAGGTGAACTGTGCAGGCAGTGATATAGAGGGGTCTACACACACACACTATACATTCTCCCCCCCCCCCCCCCCCCAGACTCAAGGGGATTTCAGGTGAACAGCACCTTGGGGACTCTGGTCAAATGCCAAGTTCAGCTTAAGGGGAAAATGCATACATTTTTGCAAGCAAAAAGTGGATTTTCCCCACAGGAGCCTGTAAAACCCCGTAGTTCATTATGACCCAAGTCACTTAATTGGCTCTTGCTCTTTAAAAGGTTAAGTACCCCTGGCTTCGTACGGTTACATCCTGAATCCATGAAACAAGTTCCAAATGGCATTTGATCCTCACTTGTTACTCCTTAGTACAGTTCCACCATTTTCACATTGATGTTGGCTTAGTACCCCACAGTCTGCACACTGCTTACAGTTTGCCCATTGGGGAAAAACCTGGATTCCCATTAGCTCCTGTCTTTTCCAATAGTTTAATACTTTGACTTTTAGTCAAATGTGAACACCCCATGATCGTAAAGAGAAAAGTGCCAAAATTACTCACTCATCTTCATCATCATCATCATCATCATCATCAAAATCATCTTCATCTTCATCAGCTTCTATTTTTGCTTTTTTCTGTGGAACCTTTGATGTAGAAGCTGCTGCAGCCCTTTTTGCATTTTTTACTATGCCAGCATTTTCTTCCTCCTCCTCCTCGTCCTCGTCCTCCTCATCTGATGACCCCAATGCATCTTCCAAGGCTGTCAACGGAACAGAATTTAAATATTTTAAATAAATGCAAACACTACCACACCATCCATTTTACCCTTTAACCACTTGCCAACCGTATAACATACAGTAGCAATGCAGCTCGGCTGCACCATATGCACCTAGTACGTGATCTGACACATTCGGGTAGAGGGCGAGCATGCCACTGGCAATGTGGCCGTGCTACGATTAAACAGAAGATGTTGATCACCGGGTGCCAGCCAATGGTTTAAACAAGACAGAGCCCTGTCCTGTCAGCAGGGAAGTAATACATTCTCTCTGCAAAGCAGGGAATACAATTACTTTCCCTAGTAACAGCACAACAAAGTACACAAACACTGGTTAGGTACATATTTAACCAATTATGTTTAACCCCTTCCCAGCCAGTGTGAGTACAGTAGCAGTATATATTTTTAGCACTGATCACTATATTCGTGTCACTGGTTCTAAAAAGGTGTCAGCGTCCGAATGTCTGTTGCAATATCACAGTCCCACTACAAGGTCGCTGATCGCCGCCGCCATTACTAGTAAAGAAAAATAATTCCAGCATATATCTCAGTTATTAGACACTGTTGCGCAAACCAATCAATATACGCTTGCTGGTATATTTTTTTACGGGTAAAAAAAAGTGGCAGAAAACATTGGTCTAAAATAATGAAGACATGATTTTACATTTTTTGGATGTTTTATAGCAGAAAATTCTCAAAATGGTCAGTCTTGCTTATAGCGCCAAAAAAAAGAAATGCTCTGGTGATCAAATACCATCAAAAGAAAGCTCTATTTGGGGGGGATTTTGGGTACAGTGCCGCAAAAAAAAAAACACGCAATTGTCAGTTAAAGTAATGAAGTGCCGTTTCGCAAAAATGGTCTGGTCATGAAGGGGGATAAATGTGCTGGAGGTCAAGTAGTAGTGTTAACCAAACCCAGGACTCTGCATTTACTAAATCTGTTATCCCACAGTACACAGAAAATTGGATTTTTGGGAGAAGGTGATGTTCTGATGTTCGACAGACACATCGCCAAAATCTTCGACCATTGGGTTATGCTGCCTCCTACAGGAGAAGGACACTAGGCAGGAAAAAGCTTCACCACGCCTATGGGGCAGTCCCAGGGGATATACTCACTTCCTGCTATAGGCACTCAGTTTCGTTGCAAGCAGTATCAGAAGAAATATAAACCAACTCAAGAGGGGTGGGTGCCAAGTCCATCAATGAACATTAGAGAAAAGGACTTTACGGTAAGACAAAACTGGATTTTTGACTTACCATAAAAACCTTTTCTCTGAAGTTCATTGACAGACGCAGCTCATAGTCTTAACCATTGGGTTATGCTGCCCCCTACAGGAGTAGGACACTAGGGAGGAAAAAAAAAAAAAAAAAAAAAACTTTACCATGCCTATGGGGCAGTCCCGGAAGGCATTCACCCACTCTGCTATAGGATTCAGTTTTGTTGCAAGCAGTGTCAGAAGTAAAAAAAAACGCCAACCCACACAAATAGAGGGCGGGTGCCGTGTCTGACAATGAACTTCAGAGAAAAAGGATTTTACGGCAAGTCAAAAATCCAGTCATCGATCGTTCATTGACAGACGCAGCTCCATATTCTTCCTAACCATTGGGACGTCCAAAAGCAGTATTTGCATGAGGGGTGGGAAAATGCAGAAAGAACCTAGTTCACTAAAGGCTTAACTTGGCCAACCAGGTAACATGGAGCTCACCTAAAAACATACACCCTCAAAAAGAACTGCTTTTAAACAGCAGCCTGCAAAACCTTGCGAGGATGCCAACATCTACTTTGTAGCATTCTGTGAACGTAACCACAGACAAATTTGCCGCCTTGCATTACTGATGCCTGATGGCAAAAAGCCCAAGAAACACTCAGCGCCCTAGTAGAATGCGCTTTACAGGGAAAGGTGGAACCTGAGCCTTCAGTGATTAAGCCTGTACCACCATCTGCCTGATCCATTTGGATATGGTTGCAGCAGACGCAGCCAATCCCTTCTGAGGTCCTTTCGCAAGGACAAAGTCTGATTTTATGAAAGACTCCGTAACCACCAGGCAAACCCCAAGCCAAAGAAGGCAAGAACATTTCCTTGGGATGCTTGGGGTTAGAACAGAGTGAAGGCAACAATGTCTTCATGCAATGGAAATCAGAAACCACCTTAGGACGAAAGACTGATTAGGTCGATGTACCACTTAATCTGTGGACCACCAGGGAAAAAGAAAGGCAGGACAGCGCCGCTAATTCAGACACTCTGCAGGCAGAGGTAACCACCACCAAAAAGGCTACCTTCTGTGACAGTAAGCAGAGGAATCTCCCCAAGTTTTCAAAGGGAGGTTTTTGAAGGACAGACAGTACCAGGTTAAGATCCCACGGAGGTAACGAGGACCGTATCGGAGGAGCCACAAACTCCCTGGATAAAAGTGCGAATCAAAGAATGCATAGCTAAAAGGCATTGAAAAAACACTGCCAAAGCCGACACTTGGCCTTTAATAGTACCCAAGACCAACCGCTGCGCAACCTCTTGAGGAAAGTCAATATACTAGCCACTGAAAGGGAGTGTGGATGCACCTTAATCGATTCACATGAGATGTACGATTTCCACGTACGATGATAAATCTTCCTGGAGGTAGATTTCCTAGCCTTTCAACACTGTAGGAATCACTGAGACAGAAAGACCTCTATCCTTCAACACCTGGCTCTTAACAGCCACATAGTTAAAGCCAGCGACCATAAAGCAAGATGGAAGATTGGCCCTTGAGACAACAGATCTTCCCTGAGAGGAAGTCTCGAAGAAGCATCGGCAACCAACATTACCAGATCTGCGTACCAAGACAGCCAAGGCCAGTCTGGGGCTACCAGAATGACCGTAATCACTTCCACCTCTATTCTGCGCAGAAGCCTCGGCAGCAGCTGAGGAAACACAGATCAGCCGATAATGACCCCAAGGAGCCACCATTGCGTCTGTGGTGTCGGCCAGAGGATCCCGAGACCTGGTTACAAACCTCCAACTTCTTATTGAGCGGAGAAACTAATATTGACTACATCGGGTGTCCCCCACTGGACACAACAGGTGAAACACCTCCGGGTGCAGGGACCATTCCTCTTGATCCAACACTTAACGACTCCTTAATCCGCCTGCCAGTTCTCCACTCCCGATATATGCACGGCGTAGAGGGCTGGAACAAAAATTTCTGCCCATATTAAGATCTCGGCCACCTCCCGGGCCGCAAGGACACTCTTGGTGCCCCTTGACGATTGGCGTAAACCACGGCTCTGGCATTGTCTGATTGAACCAGAACTGGACAACCCTGCAGACGATTTGTCCAGTGACTCAAGCAAAGCTTTATCGCTTCATGTTCCAGAATATTGATCAGAAGTCTGGACTCTTAGGCTGGCCATACACTATACTATTTTCTTGTTCAACTTTCCTTTAGATTTACCAAAACCATATAATATGAGGACAAACCTAAACACTTTCAAATTGTATGCAATCAGGCAGGCCCTTGCACTACATAGTTTAAGGTAAATCTAAAGGAAATTGAATAAGAAAATTGTATAGTGTATGGCCAGCCTTAGAGTCCAGGTCCCCTTGAAAGAGCTTTCCAAGTACTCCCCCCCCCCCCCCAGCCGGACAGGCTGGCATCCGTGGCTACCATGGTTCAATACAATAGAAGGAAGGACTTGCCCTGACACCGGGCCAAGAAATTAAGCCATCACAGACGATCACTTCTTGCCTTTTTGACTGTGCAACTGAGCAAATGGAACCGCCCCGAAGGTAGACACCATCAGGTCTAGCGCTCGCATGTAAATCCACAATGACAGTGCTGGATAACCGCAGTCCAGTCGCCCTCTGCAACTTCTGCAGATTTTCTGGGGGAAGAAACCCCCTTGCAGAGGCTGAGTCCAGAGTAAGTGCCAGATAAACCATTTTGGAGGCTGGGACCAGAGCAGATTTTCTGAAATTGATGGCCCAAACAAACTCTTGCAGAGTCCGTACAGTGATCGACAGATCGCCCACCAGAATTGAGTGCGAGTCTGTTCTTAAGAGATCATCCAGGTACCCTAGTACTGCAATCCCCCGCTGTCACAGTAATGTCAATACCGGAGCCAACATGTTGGAAGACAATGGGGGCAGAGGCGAGACCAAACGGTAACACCACAAATTGATAATGCTCCTCCCTACAGCGAAGCGAAGAAGACACTGGTGTCCAAATAGGGATGCAGATATGCATCCTCGATATCGATAGAAGCCAAAAAATCCCCTTGGAGTAGGAACGCCACTCCCGTGCAAATGGACTCCATTCAAAGCCTTGTACCCAGACAAAGCGATTCAGAGCCTTAAGGTCCAGAATTGGACGCACTTTCCCTTTTTTCCTGGGAACAGTAAACCGGTTTGAATAGAACCCTTGAAAGCGTTCCTGAGAGGCAACCGGCACAACCACCCTTTGCAACATCAGATATTGTACAGCCTCTCGTAGCTCCCTTAACCCAGTGATCCTCAACTCCGATCCTCAGGGCCCACTAACAGGCCAGATTTTAAATGACCTTGGGGAGATGCAGACTAGAATACTGTAATCACAGAGCAGCAAATGAGATCACCTGTGATGTAAAGTGGAGTTCCACCCATTTTTAATAAATTGGATTACATAGATGTATGTAATCCCCTTTAAAACGACTTACCAATGGAAGTTTTTTTTTGCTAGTAAATACCTTATTTTCTGCTTTATTTATCCTCTTCTCACTTCCGGGTCCGGTCGGCGATTACGTCATTCGGCAATTCGCAGTGTGTGCTGGGATGCATCTCAGGGCATGAAATCTCGCATTATTACACAGGAGATGAGCTGTACTGCGTGTTCTGCCCCGCCTCCGCCCGCTCTCAGTTATCTTCCAAACCTGGCCTGTTAATGGGCACCAAGGATCGGAGATAAGGACCACTGCCTTAACCGATCTAAAAAAAGGCGTAGATTGGATGGGGGAGAATCTGTCTAACAGTCAGGACCTGAATTCGCTCTTGTAACCCGATCGTTTGCCTATTTGTCCTGAGTCGAGGTCCCTGGTTCCAGACCGAAAACAAAGACGCAACCCCCCCCCCAGATAAGTTTGGGGGGGGTGCCTTCCTGCAGATGGAGATTTGTCCACAGATCTGGAGGGGCCTGTTCTCGGCTTATCCCGACTACATCTTCTTGGAACCCCTCGAGTGGGCAAGGTCCCTTCTCGTGTGTGCAGAGGCACGAAGTGGCAGTTTGTGTGCTGAAAAATAAGGGCCTCGTCTATTACACAGTGACTTTCCCTTAGCGGATAAAGAAGCTTACTCAACCTACCTGTGAGACCTTGGAGCAGTTCATCCAAGACACAAATAAGCAGTCCCCCGTAAAGGGGAGATCTGAGAGCCCTTTTAGAAGCCTGGTCCGCAGACCAGCTTTTAAGCCACACCATGCGTGGATACCATTATTGCGTTTAGAACGCCACTGACGCGCAACAACTTTATCACAGTAGGCAGGAAAAGGGAGTACCTTTGCCACTTTTAGGGGATCAGCAGGCCCCAACACCTCCCATGTTGAAATTTTCTGCAACGATACAATCAGTGCATCCACCAGCTCCCATGCATGCGCAGTAAAAAAGTAGACATCCTCACCGCAGAGGTCCACGAAGGGCATGGACGCAGACCCAGTAGTCGCTATATGCCAAGCTCACCCTGAGAATATAAGCAGCAGGGGAGGTCGCCGGCCAGTGCCGCAAGGAGACACCGTCTAAAGTTCCACAAAAGGATCCCTATTAGACCTAAGATAAAAGACAGTCCCCTATAAAGGGGAAGAAGGGGCCACCGTGAAGCAGACGCGAAGGCAGAGAACCCACACAATACCCCACGGCGCCCCCCCGGTTTAAGGGGGCGCCAGGCAGTCCATATGTCCACCCCACCGAGGGGGCAGACACCCATCCACAGACTGGTCAACCGCTTAAACAGCCAGCCACAGGTAGGCCGCAAAGCTGCACCCTAAATTTGGAGAATGATGCAGTCGCGAGTTCATCAGCTTGATCAGCAGCTGGGACGGTCAGTCACTCAGTAAGCTCCGTCAGCCAGGAGTAGGCGCGCAAGCTGAGGCCTTAATTTTTGGCCCAATCTGTCCATGTGAGGCGGTCGGCATCCACTGGTCAGGCACTTAGAGATTATCTCGGTCAGGCACTATCCGGTACCTGGACAGCCGTGAGTAGGCCGCAAAGCAGTGGACTAAAATTTCGACCCGATCCAGCCACGTGATGCGCAGATCCACGGATGAACAAACAACTGCGCTCCCCAAGCCTGTAACCACCGCAGGGAGCCCAAAAGACATCCTTGACCTAGTCACTAACCCCGAGGGGGCCGGAAACTTGCTCAAAGACCCCTGCGTGGGATCCAGACAGGCCGGTCAGCAACAACCGCACCCACACCTCCTTACTGGAGCGCTCTAACCTGCACATGCTTGCTGGCCAGACTGGGAGACCTTAACCGCTTGCCGACCGCCCACAGTATATTTACTGCAGCAGTCAGCCCCTCACAGGCAAAGCAACCTAGTACTAAGTCGCTAGCCTGTGAGGCTCTAGGGGGCGAGCACTCGCCGCCGGAGGCGCGCTCCCGACCCTGCTCGTTCACCGCCCCCCTGCCCCCGCGTGTGACCGGCAGACCCAATGTCCGTCGGTCACTCACGATTGTCCGCTGTGAAGGGAGAAATGCAGGCGGCTAATGTAAACAAAGCCGCCTGTCATTCTCCCCTGTGTAAGAACAGATCATACGGTCCTGCTATGCAGGATCATATATCTGTTACACAACCAACCACATCCCTTCAGTTAGAAGCACGCCCCTAGGGACACACTTAACCCCTCCTTCTCCAATAAAGTTAACCCCTTCCCTGTCAGTGTCATTTACAGCAACAGTGCATATGTATAGCACTGAATACTGTAGAAATGTCACTGGCAACCAAAAGTGTCGAAAATGTCAGTCAAGGGTCCGATCTGTCCGCTGCAATGTCGCAGTCCCAGACTGCATTTAAGGGCATGGCAGCCCACCTAACCACTTGAGGACCTTAATGACCAGGCCATTTTTTTGCGATACGGCACTGTGTTACTTTAACTGACAATTGCGCAGTCATGCAATGCTGTACCCAAATAAAATGAATGTCCTTTTTTCCCCACAAATAGCTTTTGGTGGCATTTGATTACCCCTGCGATTTTTTTTTTGGGGCTATAAAAAGAAAAAAAAAAAAATTCTGCTATAAAAACAATTCTCAATAAAAAAAATCAAATTTTCGCATTTTAGACCAATATGCTACATATTTGTTTAAACAAATCCCAAAAAGTACATTAGTTGGCGCTAACATTATCGTGTCTACAAATTAGAGGGAAGATTTATGCAATTTTTATTTATTTTTACTAGTAATGGCAACAATCAGTGATTTTTAGTGGGACTGCGACATTGTGGAGGACAGATCAGACACCTGACATTTGAGGGGGACCAGTGACTTTACTAGTGTTACTGTACTAATGACACTGACAGGGAAGGGGTTAACACGTTCAAATGTGTGCCATTGGGATGCTGTGTGGGGGATGGGCTCACTGGATGAACACAGACCTGTGTTCCTAAATAGGAACACAGGATCCATGTGTTCATCACTGACAGACAGCGGTCTGCCGTGTTTACATCGGCAGACAGCCGTTCTGTCTCGATGGTGAGCGATTGTGGGTGCCCGGCAGACATTACGGCCACCGGACCCGCTGATTGGCTTTCCTTCTAGCCAATCAGCGTGTGCGACCACACTGCTGCATAAAGCAACGTACTTGTACATAATTTCACGCAACAAAGCCAACCTGCCGCAGTATAACTACGGCGGCTGGACGGCAAGTGGTTAAAAGAATAGTTTACACAACAGCAGCAATTTTTTCTCGGAGGGGGTTCCACAATTACTGTAACTTGTTAGTTTAGCCTCCTGGGTTATTCACTTGCTGCTTCAGGCCTCACGCCTATGCCTTAGGTCTGCTCCTCAGACCAACACAAGTACCCTTCAGTCAAGCTCCCTTGTATCTTACTTAGGATCAGCTTCGCACAATGTTGTTGCGGACTACCTCTACCTCCTGCAGACGTACGCTCAAACTGCCACCCCCATGAGGTGTGAGCCCTCCTGACTCCCATACACAGACCTCGTGTGTGGGGTGGAGTCCTCCTGACTGCCTGCTGGAGCCATCTCCAGCTGGGAGCCTTGAGTGCTAACCCCAGGACTATAATTAACCCAGCCCACACATGTGCAATCAAAAATCAGGCGCAAGTTAAAAAAAAAAAACAGGCTCACTGCTATAACTGGTTACTTCCCAAGGGTCCTTTCACACGGTCAGCTATGGTTTTTTGTTCCGCTCAGTGACTTTTCTAAACGGACACGGATGACACTTCAGTAGGGTCCGTTCCATATGCCCATTTTTCATCCATCCGTTTGCGGAGGAAAAACTGACAATGTATATCTATGGCATTGCGGAAGTTAGCATATGACATCCCTTTTTTTTTTAATGGAAGAAAAATAGGGTTCTCTTCAGTCTCAAAAAACGGAACTGAACAGAATGGAGGCAAAACGGATGTCAGAGGATGGTCATCCACTAACGTCCACAATCCCATAGACATACATTATGTCCGTTTTTCATCCGCAAACGGATGGGAGGAAAAACGGACATACAGTCCGCCCATGTGAAAGGACCCTTAGTTGTACTCAAGCACAAGTAGTTTAGGCATGTGTTTTACATGGGATCTTCTGCTAGCTATGCCAGCAGGAATTTGTTTTCCATACAGAAAGTATGTATATGTTAATGTGAAAGAAGCCATATACGGCAAACTGGATTGTGAAGTTAGCATGACAATTGACTAACATTTTTGTAATTAGAACAGTTAAAGACTGGTGGGTACAACCAATTACCTACCAATAAGATGCTGCCCACTCACGTACACAGGGCCAGAACCAGCCTTAAGTCGTAAAGTCACTGGAGGTGTAATTTCAAAGCCCCCAAGAGATACCTAGAAGTAAACAAAAATATACATTCTACAAATTGTAATACACACAGGACAGCAACCTTAGCCACATACACCAACATTCACACTCTTGAAAGTGTCTACAGAGCCGTGTAGATACTATACCGTTGGCTGTACAGATGGTTTCAAGGATGCAAGCACAATTTTTATTGGTTTTGCTTGATAATTCAATCCTTCAGCTTCAACAATATGCAGTTCATCTTTAGCACCAACACCCAAAGTAACCTAGAAAGAGGGGGAAAGAAGGTCATTTATACTGTGAAAGCTGCACAATAGACAAAATTTAAGGCCTCTGCAGCACTTACCAGTGAAAAAAAGAAATAGAATTTTTGTAAGAATTTAAAATTATTTTCCGAGTCCTCCGACAGTCGCAGCCCGTTCAGTATTCCTTCACCATTGGGTAATGCTCCCTCTGCAGGAGCAGGCTATGTAGTGAAAGGTTAACAAAAGCTTTTACACAACACACCTCTAGGGGGCTGTTCCTCAGCCATTACCCATCAGCAACTAGGTGCTGCCATTACCCATCAGCCACTAGGTGCTGCTCTTCAGTTTCGTAGCAAGCAGTACAGGAAGATAAGCAACCCCAAAAAATAGAGAGGCAGGGGCTGCGACTGTCAGGACTCAAAATTTTACGGTAAGTTTTTACAAAATTATATTTTCTTACGTCCTCTGACAGTCTAAGCCCATTTAGTATTTCTTCACCATTGGGACGTCCCAAAGCAGTGCAGGTGAGGGGTGGAAGACGCAACCAAGAAAAGGAAACGTATCGAGGCCAGAGAAAAAAAAACTAAGCCAACAGGGCAACAGGAGCCAACCCTAGAACATGCACCCCAAGACGAGACAGAATAATAAGTCTCTGCAAGAACCGTGCACAAAACTTGGCATCCTCGGATGCTTCCTTTGGCTGCTATTACATCAAATTCGTAGAAGTTTGTGAAAAGCATGCACAGACGACCATGCCGCTGGTGCGCACACAGGAGCCACAAAAAACTGACAACGAAAAGCCCAAAAAGGCAAGGACAGCTCTAGTTGAGCGTGCGCTCGCAGGGAAAGGAGGCACCTGACCCCTCAGTGAATAGGCTAGCGCAGTAACCTGTACGGCCTAACAGGAAAGGGTTGCAGCGGACACAGCTAAACCCTACCAAAGTCCCTCGGAAGGGCAGACAGGTAGACTCCCTAAAGGACTCCGTGGCAGACAGGTCAACCCTGATCGCCAGGACCACAGCTAATAAATGCAAAGCAAAGTCCCAGGGTAGTGTGGGCTTTGCACAAGTGAAGGTAAAAAAATTAAAGTTACTTACTGGTAACGTCTTTTCCAGTAGTATTTCAGGACAGGCACTTCTGAGAGAACCTGGCTCCTCCCTTCATAGGAAACACCGCCCCTATTAAATGGATTTAAGCCTCCTTCCAGCTGGATGCCTCAGTTCTTCAAGAGTACCTCCGGCCACTGGGGAGACAAATATATCATACTTAAGCCCCGTACACACGCAACGATTATCGGCCAACCGATCGTCCGTCTTTTGTCCAGAGTGATGTTTTGTTGGTTGGAATGTGCCTAGACTGCACACAAATTCTCGCCCCAACAAAAATCTGCTTCAGAAGTGATGTCATGTGTTGGTTTGCTTTCTTTGTGTTCTTTCTTCTCTGAGCATGCCCAGACTTGCTCATAAGATTTTTCCCAGTCGAAATCTGTACTGACTGCACGAAAATCGGCCGTGTTTTGACGGCGGACAAAAACACAGCGCTGTGCTACGGAGCCGGCTCCAGGCATTGTCCGGAGGGACTAATACCCCCAGCAATCTGCCTGTATGAGCCACTACAACTCCCAGCATACACTGCTGGATTGACTCCTCTTGAGTGATCGAATTGCACAGCGGAAGATCCATATCGCACCAGGAGATCAGCGTGTTGCGGACATCAGTGATTCTATTCCCGCTGGAGAGGATCGTTGTTTGAAGCCTGCTGGGGAGTACAGAACCTGCACTTTTGGATTACACACATGTGCATATAGTGTGTTTAAGGTAAGCGGCCACTGCACACCTTTTAGGTCTCAGATTGGATTGATATCCAGACTGCTATGTTACACTTCACGATTGGTTGATTTGAATATTTCTTCAAGATTGGCTCAGTTACACGATTTAGGACTGTGCAACTTTGGGACTTTTTCTTTGATTATACAACTATATTTTAGCACTATGATTTACACCATTGATTGAATTATTGATTGATTTGGTATTTTTTCCACGATTTTTAGATATCTATATAATTCACGTTTTTTGGAGATATATACCTTGTTTTCATTATTTCACAGTGATCCACAGTTACCTTGTTTTTGAATTATGAGAATGGTTTATACATACATGTAATTTTATCACTTTGAATTAGCGTCGATCATATTCACCATACACAGTACAATTCACGGTGGGGACACCGATTTAGATTGGCAGCTTTTTCTTTATTTTTCTTAGTTTGTCCGTTTGAAATTGAAAACTTCAGGTAGCGCATTGGTCCTCGCTTTTTATGAGGCGACTGTTTTGCCGCGAGGCAAACCGATCGATATTTGGCATTCCCCATCTCTGGGTAATCCCATTGAACACCTCCTGGTTCAGAGTCCAGTCGCCTTCCCTTACCGTTCTCCTGATGAGAAAATCAGCCGGTTGGTTTAACTCTTCCTTGAGGTGAACCACCGAAAGAGGACTTGAACTTCGGCCCATTGAAAAATCCTTTTTGCCAATCCCCATAGGAGATTGCTCCTGGTTCCCCCCTGTCGGTTTACATATGCCACCACTGTGGCATTGTCTGACCAAACCTGGATTCGGCGTCCCTGCAAGTCTTCCTGGAAAGCTCTGAGGGCCAGCTCTACTGCCCTCAATTCCCTCCAGTTGGAGGATTGTTTCGCTTCTTCAAGTCCCCAAGACCCCTGCGTTAGTTTGGATCCCAGATGGCCCCCCCAGCCTGTGCCACTTGCATCCGTGGTGATAATAGTGGAAGCTATCTGAACCCAATATAGGCCCTGCGATAGGTTTGAGGCATTTCTCCACCACCACAGAGATCGTTTTACTCCGGTTGGGATGTGGATTAAGAGTATCCAGGGAGTCCTGGCTGCGGTCCCATGCTTCCAGAATGAACAGTTGTAAGGGACGAAAATGAAGGCCTGCCGACTGAACTGCTGGGATGGCGGCTGTTAGCAACCCCAGTATAGACATGGACTGTCTGACCGAGATTGCTTGGTTGGATTGTAACTGTCCTACCGCCTTGTCTATCTTCCGCTTCTTGTCCAGAGGTAAGAAGACTTTCTGGACAGTGGAGCATCTCGTAGCCTAGGAACAATATCCTTTGTGTTGGTACTAGGGAGGATTTTTCTATATTTAGAAGCCAACCCAGCCTTTCCAGAATCTGTTGCATCTCGGAGGTCCCTGGACAATTGTTCTCAGGAATGGGCAAAAAGTAGCAGATGTCTAGGTAAGCGATGACCGACAAACCCTGTAGACGCATGAATGCCAAGGTCTCTGCCATGACCTTGGTAAATATTCAGGGGGAAGAGGATAGACCAAATGGGAGGGCCTGAAATTACCAATGCTGTATGTCCTCTCTTATTCTTACGGCTAACCTAAGGAACTTCTGGCTTCTCGATGCAATGGAAATGTGCAGGTAGGCGTCCCTGAGGTCTATCGAGGCCATATAACAATCTGGGGGATGGATAGCCCTTATCGAATAGAGTCCATCCTGAATTTCCTGTATCTGATTGAACGATTCAGGGGCTTTAGGTTTAAAGATCAACCTGTAATTGCCTGAGGGCTTTACTACCACAAAAATGTGGGAGTAGAACCCCTCTCCTACTTCCCCTGGTGATACCCTCCTGATGACCTTCTGTTTCTTCAGGTCTTTGAGGGAGGAGTGTATGGCCGTGGCCTTCTTTTCGCACCTTGGCAGATGGGTTAATTAACATCCTGGCAGGGGGAGGGCTTGAGAACTCCAAATGATAGCCCCGTCTTACGATCTCCAGGATAAAATGGCCAGAGGTGATCTCTTCCCACCGTGGGAGAAAAGCCCCCAGTCTCCCTCCCACTGTGGTGAGGCTATCATTGTGACTTCCTGGGCTGTTCAGGAGGGCGAAAAATAGCCCCCCAGGGCCCTTCCCTTTTTGACTCCAGGATTTCCTCTGTCCTTCAGATTTTCTTGGAGCCAAAAATTTCTTTTGGGATATGATCTTTTATTGAACCCCACTTTTTTCCCCGTTTTACCGGAAAGGATTTCTTCTGATCTGCCGTTTGGTCTAGGATGGTCTCTAACCCTGGACCAAATATGTGGTGCCCTGTAAATGGGATCCCACACAGCTTAGCTTTGGATCCCCCGTCAACCTGCCAAGTTTTTATCCAGAGGGCTTTCCTAGCCGAATTGGTTAAGGCAGATGACCTGGCCATGCGTACAGACTCTGCGGAGGCATCCGCAATGTATGCTACTCCCCATAGCAGAGAATATGGTCTCCTTGGCAGTACCAGCCTCAATGTGCGCTTTTATCTGTGTTGGCCAATACTCCATGTTTCTGGCAACCACAGTAATTGCCATAGCAGGTTTTAGGTTTCCTAAAGAACAGTCCCATGCTTTTTTGAGGAGGGAGTCTGCTCTCTTATCCATGGGATCAGGAAGCGACCCCATATCCTCAAAACCAGATCCGTATGTCTGGAGACTCGTGAAAAGGCTGCGTCCAGTTTAGGTTGATTTATTCCAGACCGCTGAATCATCTTCAGAAAAAGGAAACCTTTTTAGAGCCCCGGAAAAAAGGGTTTTCTTTCTGGGTCCTGCCATTCTTCCTTTATGGTGTCTACCAGGACCTCGTGTACTGGAAACATTTCTTAGGTTTGCCTAGACCCGCATACATCTGATCATGTAGGGATAAGGTTTTCTTTTCCTCTTGGATTCCCAGAGTGGTGTGGATAGCCAGTAGAAGGCCCTCCACCTCTTCCAGAGACAGTTTGTACCTAGAGGTTCTGTTGGATTCCCCATCCGACCCCTCTGCCTCAGATTCCCCTTGGGAAATGGGGGTGTGCTGTCGCACTCTCCCCCGATATTCAGAAATCGCCGGTGCTTCCCCACTTGTAGAGGGTAGTACCTGCGGAGTTGGAGCAATTTCCTGCCGTGCCGACTGGGGGGAACTCTGCGGAAGCTGAATGTTGGCAAACAAATCCTTAAAGGACTGAAAGGTGCTAGCAAGCTCCTTGACAGATGTAGCCAAGTCTGCATTTTTACTTTCTGTGTGCTCCCTGACTAAACTATCCAGACAATCCTTGCATAAGGGTTTAGTCCAGTATTCCCCCATGTTAGCTTTGCAGGAAGGGCATCTTTTTGCAATATGGGCTGTTTTTGCTTTCTCAGAGGCCTTAATCTGAAAAATGAAACCTAGTAAAAAACATACTCTCACTAGCGCCCCCAGCCCGCACAGCTTGCCCCAACAGAGGATGTTACTAGGGAAGACCATCACCAAAAGATCCCAGTGTAACCCTCAAGCCTCCCTTATAGAGCCTCTAGGGGAAAAGAAATGGAGCTAGTGGGAGAAGGTAAGGGAGTACCACCCCATGTCTCCTTACCTTATGGTGGCTGTTGCTGTTCTCCCCAGGAGCAGTCCCTGAGGCCTGTGCCTCCGACATGGCTCTTGGGAGTGGCTCACGAACACCTTCAGGCAGCTGTACCCCAGCAGTTTGAATGCACCAGTCTTCATATCTGGCCCGCTCACCGCCGCGACCCGGAAGTCGCTGTTGCCGACGGAAGTGCTGGCCCCTACCGGAAGTGACGCCCCGTCATCCGGTCCAGCTTCTCCAAACCGGCCGTACAGCAGGGGGCGGTGCACAATACCTGGACGCTCTCCCCGAGTGTGGAGAGCAGGCCCCCCAGCCTGAAACCCCCCCTGAGCGGGGCTGGGATTATGTCTTTTTGCGGCCGACAGGTAGGCGGGTGCCCCCCGGTGCTGTCTTTCTGGCCGCTATCGAGAGTGTCTGACTCCCTGAAGCTTCAGCCTCCCAGCCTCAGCTATGGCTCCTCTTTGGACGGTGTCTTCCCGCTGGAGGAAACACCAGAACTGAGGCAGCCAGCTGGAGGGAGGCTTAAATCTATTTGATTGGGGCGGTGTTTCCTATGAAGGGAGGAGCCCGGTTCTCTCAGAAGTGCCTGTCCTGAAAGACGACAAGGGAAAAACAGCTCCAAACAGGTGGAAAGCAGACACCACTCTAGAGAGAAAAGACTGAGTTGGTCGCAAAAGACCATTTCATCCCTAGGAACAGCCAGATAAGGCGAACGGAAAAATTACCATCTTAGGACTTTTTGGAAGATAAATTAGGACACTGACCTTTTAAATCAGCGGTTTTCTGCGGTCCACACCGCAATTCTGCACCGCCGCCGGAGTCCCCTTACAAATGATGCAAAAAAAATGGATTTTTGTAAGATCTTACCGTAAAATCCTTTTCTCTTAAGCTCATTGACAGACGTAGTCTTCTTGATTCTCAAGAGCTGGGTTATGTTGTCTCCGCAGGAGTAGGACTAGGCAGAAAGACAAAACGTTCTGGCTCCACCTTAGGGGCAGTCCCTGAGGGTATATCCTCCCTCTCTCTGCTACAGGGAATCAGTTCTGTTTAAAGCAGTACAGAGAATTTAACCCAACCCAACTCAATGATAGAGGGGCGGGTACTACGTCTGTCAATGAGCTTAAGAGAAAAGGATTTTACGGTAAGATTTTACAAAAATCCATTTTTCTCTATCGCTCATTGACAGACGTCTTCTTGATTCTCAAGAGCTGGGACATCCAGAAGCAGTGCCACAAATGAGGGGTGGGATTGACAAAATCAAATCCAATCTAGAAGGCCCAACCGGTGCCAAACTAGAAGTTTTAAAGGCTCATTATAAGGCTGAGACTGATGCTCGCGCCATTAATGGAGTGGCGTCTAACGCCGCATCACACACAAACTGTAACCCCTGTATCATTTGTTCCAACAAATCTGATACCGCCTGAGGGACCTCTTCTAAGTCCCGGCGTAACCACTTGGTCCATTCAGTTACAGCCTGCGAAACCAGACCAATAGCTATTATAGGTCTGAAAGCTGATCCAATCAAGGAAAACATGGTGCGAGACATAGCTTCTATCTTGCGATCCACTGGATCTTTAAAAGACGGAGCGTCTTCTAAAGGAATAACCGTGGCTTTATTCAATCTAGCAATTGGTGAATCCACCACAGGTGGTTCTGTCCATTTCTTAAGGGTTTCCTCAAACGGATAACGCCTGTCAATGCGTTTAGAAATAGTAAAAGTGCGTTTTGGCAGACGCCATTCTTCTTCGATTGGATTGCCAAAACATTTGGGCAATGGAAAAACCTTCGCCACTTTGATGCGTTTTTTAGTCCCAAAAGGGATTTCAGTTTCAGCTATTTCCGATGGAATACCCTGTAACCTTAAGGTCTCTTGAACAGATACAATGAGTGCGTTTACCAACGCTTCCTCTCGGGCTATGGCGGATGCCGAAACATCCTCCTCACTGTCTGAAGAGACAGGACCCGAGACACCAATACCAGATGAAGTACCTGCAACTGCAGAAATAGGCTCAGAGTCTGAATCCGAGGTTTCAGATAATAAGGGGTTAGGCGGGGGTCGCTTTCTTGCGCCCTGTCCCTGACAAGCCACTTCCACCCGGGACACAAAAGTTTCCATAATAGCTGGCAATGATTCAATTGTCAATGGGGTGCTGGAGGATCCCGCAGACCCCTCGAGGGGATCCGGAGGAGATACATGAGTGGCAGGGTCCATGTTAATACAGGACACCTTTGCCAGCAAAACAAAAAAACTTTTTCTTTTTTTGTGTGTCTCCCCCTAGCGCAATAGCGCCCCTCAGAGTACCTGCTTCTCGATCCCAGAGAGAGAGAGAGGGACCCCCAAGGCTCACCAACCGATGCAGTGCAGTTTCCAACCAACTGCAGTCAGCGTCTGTCTTACACAGACTGGAAGGAGCTGTTTGCTTTTTCCCGGGTAGAAGGCGTGGCTCCGCCCCCTGTGTACGCCTTCCGGCGTTCCCAGCCCTCCACGAGGTAGCTGGGCTCACAAAACATGGCCGCCCCCATAGAAGAGACATAAGACTCCAAAAACATGGCGGCCGGCGTGACCTGAGGACATACATGCATTCTGTCTACGGCAAAATGGCGGCGGACCGCCGATATAGTCTTCCCAGCACATCCACCTGCACTCTGCTAAGAGGTGATATATGGATCTACAGAGATACACTACACATAAGGTAGGATTATACCTCCTATGTCTGCTGTAATGTTACAGTCTGCTGGGTAGAGTGTTAGCTCTTGAACCAAGTCCACTTCCCACAAACACATGCTGTATTACAAGGGGGACTTGTAAGTATCAGATATATACTGACCATATATGGAGGGGCCCATAATACATACTGCCTCAAAATGAGGAAAAAAGGGAACGTTTACTCACCATACCGAACCGACAGGCACCCTCTCTTCACAATACCCTCTCCACCAGGGTGGGGGTTTGTGGACGCCTCGACTCTCTGGTACCTGGCGTCCAAGCGAGACTTTTAACTCGCAAAGTCAGTCCCTTCACTGGGACTCCGTCACGGCCGACCCAGCGCGGAGCTCTGGTCTGCACGCGCTCGTAGGCAGAAACCGGGGTGACCACTGGATCTCAACATCCAGCCCGTCGCCCGGCCCCGCATACTTACTTGAATATGTCGCGGCCGACCAAGCGCAATGCCATGGTCTGCGCACGCTCGTAGGCCGGCTGGGGTGACCACAAGTGTCGCCCAGTCCGGCATTTTTGCTTGAAGATCTCACAGGAAAAAACACTGGAGAAAACTACCTAAAAAATGTCTTTTTCTTAAAGAAAAAAAGTCTTGCCAGGACCAAAAGATCCCAGCAAGGAACTTAGGTCCTTACTCCTGACTAGACAGAAAAAAACTGATTCCCTGTAGCAGAGAGAGGGAGGATATACCCTCAGGGACTGCCCCTAAGGTGGAGCCAGAACGTTTTGTCTTTCTGCCTAGTCCTACTCCTGCGGAGACAACATAACCCAGCTCTTGAGAATCAAGAAGACTACGTCTGTCAATGAGCGATAGAGAAACATCAATGGCACAGCTTTATGGGGATAACACCAAAAACAGCCCCCACAGCGTCAATGTAAAAGCAGACAGACATTCTCACCAACTTCTGCAGCAAAGCAAGCGTGCTCAGCCACTAGAGGCTGATAGAGCCCTGAGCCACAATATAATGTTATCTTATTGTATGCAATGTACACAGAAGTACTCAAAATGGCAGCCGCCCTCACTAGGCGGCCACCAAAAGTTAAGATGGCGCCCGAACCAGCGCCAAGGCTTAGAAAATGGCTGCTGCCAACACAGGGACAACTGTCCCAGGGAAACGGGGGGTAGCATCACTCACCATACCATGGGCTCCTCTCCGATACTCCGCTGTTGCCGACGGAAGCGCTCGCCCCTACCGGAAGTGACGCCCCGTCATCCGGTCCAGCTTCTCCAAACCGGCCGTACAGCAAAAGTTAAGATGGCGCCCGAACCAGCGCCAAGGCTTAGAAAATGGCTGCTGCCAACACAGGGACAACTGTCCCAGGGACACCGGGGGTAGCATCACTCACCATACCATGGGCTCCTCTCCGATACGGAACACCTCCCACCCTGAGTGGGGGTGCCGTCAGCCAGGAAGGGATGCTAGCAACACACGGGCGTTCGGGCAAAGATGGGTTCTCCGCAGGCTCGTCCCCGTCCTCATTGGCACCGACGTGGCGAGGCATGAGCGTACCAATGACCTGCGACACTCTTTGGCAGGCTGGGACACCGTAAGGATCTATATTATCCAGTGTGAGGCCCAGCTCTGCTGTCGCTTGTAATCCTCCAGGGAACTGCAATAGTGAGTGAGGAAAGAAAGGAAAAACTTTTTCTAAAAAGAAAGACAAAAACTGAGACATGGGTCTCAGCAGGTAAACCTAGGTCCTACTCTAGGCAGTATGAAACTGAAGAGCAGCACCTAGTGGTTGATGGGTAATGGCTGAGGAACAGCCCCCTAGAGGTGTGTTGTGTGTAAAAGCCTTTTCACTACCTAGCCTGCTCCTGCAGAGAAGGCGCATTACCCAATGGTGAAGGAATACCGAATGGGCTGCCACTGTCAAGAGAACACAAGAAAAAAAAAAAGATACCTGGCTTGTTGGGGGGAGGGGGTTCGTGTACAAAGGCAAACTGAAGACAAACATGCATCAGCTGCTCCCAGGAAAACGTGCATTTGAGCACCTTTAAGATACTTAAACCTGTAGTGAATCATATCACAAGATATATGGGTTAAATATCATGTGACCCAAATAGCTCATGCAATATCCTTTTGTGAATTGACCCCATATTCTTAAAGCTTGCTGTGCTTAATACTTCTTACCGTTCTCAAAGATAGCTGATGATCATTTTCATCGTCATCCACTTTAAACGCATATTCTTTTTTGTCAGCCTTCAGTTCACAGCCTACAAGAATCAAGGCAGTAAATTACTTTATTGCTGAACACAACAAAATGTTCATTTAACATTTTAGACAATTAGTGATTGTAAAGTCTATTTTCTTTAAAAATAATGTCTTACCTGCTTTGTGCAGTGGTTTTGCACAGAGCAGTCCTGATCCCCCTCTCTGGTCCCTCTTGTTCCTACTGTAGCAGCTGACTTTATTAGGACACTTGCCTGTCATCAAGCGATAACAGCACCCCAGCCGATGCTTCCATCGGCTCTTGTGCTGCTGCCGCCAAAGCCTTAAGGGAAACTGACGGTAAAGCCTTGAGACTTCACGCCCGATTCCCTACTGCGCTTTCTGAATGGCCCAGCGGGGAAGGAGGGGAGCCGAACCTCTGACACCTTGCTGTGGCAGGGAACTGCTCTTCCAACCTCCCCAGAAGATGCCACCCAGGCGCAGGGGGTAGAGACAGATAAGCAGAGCTTCCACTTTTGGGTGGAACTTTGCTTTAATGCATAGAATGCATTAAGATAAAATAACCTTCTGCCTTTACAACCCCTTCAACATGGACTCAAAGGTCAAGGATTTGATATGCATACATAAAGCCAGGGCTTGACAAATTTGCCTGAAATCTAGGAGCCAGCTAAAAAAGTTAGGAGCCAGTTTTTTTTTTTGTTTTTTTTTTAAACTAACCACCAAGCTTTATTTAATAAAACGGATACTAAATTTACACATAAATAGGACTAGAACCCCACTCTCCTCTATAGTGCAATTGGATGGAAACAGACTGTCTGTCTCTTTCCATCCGATGCCATCTGATCCGATCCACGGGATGGATAGAAAATAGAACCACCATCCGTCTGTTTTTGGCGGGCAGGGTCAGATGGCGGCAGATTACTGCTCCATAGAGGAGACTGAACGGTCCGATCAGGTCTGCCTGAAAAACTGACAGGCGGACCTGATCAGACAGCCCGTGTGAAAGGGGCCTTCGGCTGTGGCACGGCGATGAGGAAAAAAAAAAAAAAAAAAGATATATATATATATATATATATATATATATATATATATATATATATATATATATATATATATATATATATTTTTTTTTTTAATAAGAATTGGAAAAAAAAAAAAAAAAACATTTTTTTATTTTTTTTTTAATAATTAAAAAAAAAAGAAAAAATTATTATTTTTTTTTACATTTAAAAAATAAAATAATAACCACACTCCCTGTCCACTTACCTTTAAGCAAAGGTAACTGGACAGAGAGATGAAGCCTTAAAAAAATTCCCTCTCTTCTCCTCTTTGGCATTGAGAACATGCATTACTCCCGGCCACCACAAGAGGGCGCCAGTTCCCCTAGCTTCTCATCTCACAGAAGAAGGCCGAAAAGCCGGGGACTAAATTTTTGGACGCCGCGGAAGTCCGTGAACTCGAAGAGGAGGTGGGGGGCGCAAAAGGGACAGGACACATCCTGCAGGGCACCCCAGGCGCCAGGTCGCTAATTCTAGTCGCAAATGCGACCTGGCGCCCGGGATTTGTCGAGGCCTGCATAAAGCATTGTTTGAAATAAAAAAGCCATTCGCTGAAGGGGGGCCAGATGGACCTAACAAGAGTCAAGTCCACTTTGATGTGAACCTAGCAAATATTCAGGTTACATAGATAGGCTGATTGAGTCGATTGAGTTCACTCAATAGAATACAATGAAAAAACAGTATATACAGAACCCTAAAGCCAGTTATCTAGAAGGCAGAAAAGATTCTTTAGGGCCTGTCTACATCAGGTGCATTAGGCTACACTGCTCAATGCAAGGACAGATTGAAAACCCTTGCGTAAATATGCAGCACATCTATTTTAGGGCTGTTCACATGAGATGCAGTCCAGTGTTTCCTACATGCAGCCGCACAAATGAGACAGGGGGCTTATTCACATGTAAGGATTGGTTAGTAAAATACATGGTTGAGCCTTTTTTACTCCCACCCTCCCGCTCTATCTTCAGAGGCCGCATCCAGGGGTGTACACATGCTGTGACAACATTATAAGTATACATCCAGGTGAATGGGGTGGAGGAGCCACACCGCAACAATGCGCATTGCACGTGGTTGTGGCTTGGTGATGCCACTTTTGGGGGGGGGGGTTAAAACAGGCAGTGAGGCGGGGGACAAAATGCCTATACCATGTCAAATGCCTCTTAATAGCAATCAAGTATGGATAGCTTTTTAGTGGAGCACCAGTCCTTGCTGTTATATAGACACCCCCCCAAAAAAAGAGTTCTGATTGTACAGGCTAGGATTAAACTTGGCGTAAAAACATAGCCCTTTTAAAAATTGCAGTATTTTACTTTCACACAGCCAGGTACTGCACTGTACTGTAGGAGGAGGAAGAGCACAGCACTCCCGACACCTTGTCCCTCCCACTGTTTTCACTTACCCAAGTGTATTCAGTCTGACCAAGCTCATGCAATGCCAATTTACAATTCAGCTGGGGATCAGGAGCTCAGTTTCATGCAACAGCCTCTACCAGGATGCATGTGTCCCCCCAGTTGAGAAAGGCTGATGTAGGGGGCAGTGCAAAGCAGGGGTGGCGTATATGCAGCATCTCCAGAAGCCTGACCTACTGTACCTTACTGTACATTTTCTGTTGTGGGAGAGGAGCGTTGTATTGGGCAGAGAAGAAAGGTCTGAAAAAAAGAGGTGTGCTCTGCACTGGGCAGGGAGGACAGAAGAGTACTGGATTGTGGTTCTCAGCGGGGAAGGCTTTGATCCTGTGTTTCTGCAAAGGAGGAACACAGATCTTTGCCTTCCCCTAGTCAAAGCACACAGTTGTAAGCAATAGCTAGGCAGTGTTAACTTCGGTCACCCCTGATGTTAACCCCTTTCCAGCCAGTGTCATTAGTACAGCGACAGATTTTTTTTTTTAGCACAGATTCCCAGGTCACTGGTCTCCAAAAAGTGTCAACTGTCAGTTAGGTGTCCTATTTGTCTGCCACAATATTGCAGTCCTGCTATACAGGCGGTCCCTGGGTTACAAACAAGATAGGGACTGTAGGTTTGTTCTTCAGTCGAATTTGTTTGTAAGCCAGAACAGGTACATTTTTTAAGTGTAGCTCCAGCCAAAATAATTTAAGTTTTTAGGGAAGGGTTAACACTACCATTTGTTTTGCTGTCTATACCCCTGTTCAGAAGATTTCACTTCACTTTTTGTCCCTATGACAACTGGATTTTGAAAATTTGGGGTTGTTGTGGAAACAGATTGGTGATAAAGCTCCAGCAGGGACACTTTTCCCATGAGAACTCTACAGAATCTCTTCCTAGGCCTAGATTTCTCCTCACTTTGTTGTCTCCCTCCGTTTGTAAGTCGTATATTTGTAACCCAGGGACCGCCTTGTAAGTCGCTGATCACGATCATTAATTACTAGTAAAAAATTAAAATAACCCATAGTTTGTAGAAGCTATATTTTTTGTGCAAACCAATATATTTTTTTTTACCAAAAATCTATAGCAGAATATATATATATATGTCAAAATTTAAATTTGTTTACTTTTTTGGGGAGTATGTTTTGTAGCAGAAAGTAATACTTTTTTGTCCCAAATTATTCGGTCGTTTATACAGCACTAAAAAACACAGGTGATCAAATGCCACCAAAATAAATGTGGGAAAAAATTTGTCCCATAACCGAGCACCTGTCAGGTAAAGTAACGCAGTGCCAGAAAGATTATTCTCCCACTAGTCCGGCCACATATGGAGTATGCTGTCCAGTTCTGGGCACCGGTCCTCAGGAAGGATGGGCTGGAACTGGAGAGAGTCCAGAGAAGAGCAATAAAAATAATTAGGGGAATTGAGGACATCAGCTATGAGGAAAGACTACAAGCACTAAACTTCTTTCTGGAGAAGAGACACTTAAGACGGGATATGATTATCAATGTACAAATATTGTACTGGTGACCCTAGCATAGGAAACCAAATTTTTGGAGAAAGGGAACACAAGACATGTGGCCACTCACTAAAACTAGAGGAAAACGGTTTAACCTTAAAATACGTAAGGGGTTCTTCACTGTCAGAGCAGTGAGAATGTGGAATTCTCTTCCACAAGCAGTGGTATCAGCAGGGAGCATCGATAGTTTCAAAAAACAATTAGATGGGCACCTTAAAGACCACAACATACAGGGGAATACAATGTACGGTTAACAGCACACACACACACATCGGTTGAACTGGATGTACTGATGTCTTTTCAACCTCACAAACTATGTATCGCAAAAATGGTCTGGTCAAAGAGGGTAAAATCTTCTGGAGCTCAAGTAGTTAAAGTGATCCTAACTACTTTACGACCACACACTGCAACATCTCTGCGCCGGTTCACAGTGATCCGATGCGTCTGGGGCACGCATGCACGTCATCAGCAATCCTCTCACTGTGATTGGACACAGCGGGTGCTGATTTGCTGGTACCATGGACTGTCTGCCAGCACCCACGGATCATTCGGCAGAGCCAAAAAGGTGATCTGCCTTGTTTACATAGGCAGATCACCGTTCTGTCTACTGATAGGTATTGATCCTGTGTTCCCACAAAGCAGGAACATGGATCAATGCTTTTTAGTAAAAGCACCTCCCACACTGAGAAAATACTGGTTAGGCACACAGTTAACCCATAAATCGCCCCTGATGTTAACTCCTTACCAGCCAGTGTCAGTGCAAATTTTTAGCACTGATCACTCGTGTCACTGGTCCCCAAAAAGTGCCAAACGTGTCAGTGGCCCGACAGTCCGCCGCAATATCGAAGCCCTACTACAAGTCGCTGATGGCCTCCATTACTAGTAATAAAAAAAAAATATACCATACTTTGTAGACACTACCTGCACAAGCCAATCATACACTTAGGGCTCTTTCACACGGTCCGCCTCCGTAGGCGGATCCGTGCTGCTCAGCGGGGATCGATCCGCGATCCCCGCTGAGCCGGCGGATGACAGCTCCGTCTCTGCTTGCAGTGCGGAGAGGGAGGTGTCACAGCCCCCGCTGCTCTCTATGGGGAATCGGATGAGAGCGGACCGCCTGTGTGAAAGAGCCCTTACTGGGATTTTAAGCAAATATATGTAGCAGAATACATATTTACCTAAATTGAAGAAAAATTTTTTTTCTTTATAGGATATGTTTTATAGCAGAACGTAAAAGCTTTTCTTCAAAATTTGTCTGTAGTGCAAATAGAAATCCCAGTGTGATACCACCAAAAGAAAGCTATTTGAGGGGAAAAAAAGGTCAAACTTAATTTGAGTACAGAGTCACACGTGCGTGCAGTTTTCAGTTAGGCTCCAATCACACCACGATGTCTCGTAAAAAAAAAAAAGCGACAATTCTGCCCACGACTCCAAATAGCCGCAAAAAAAACAAGCTTGCAATCCACTCTGCTCTTAATGGCACCCCAAACGTGGCACGCAATTGTCACCCAATGAATTGCCCAAACAGAATCGTTAGAGAAGTTACAGATTGGGGTGCTACTGAAAGTAACAGGGATCACAAGCGCATCCTGCGGTTTGCGATTCAAGATTGTAGGCAGAAATGCGATCCGGAATGACATGGTGTGAACACAGTGCCGTGTTGCAAAAAATGGTCTAGTCATGAAGGGGGGTAAATCTGCCAGATGGCTATTTTTTTTTTTTTTTCAAACATGTTATACTTACCTGCTCTGTGCAGTGGTTTTTGCACAGATCAGCCTGGAACCTCCTTTTCAGGTCCCCCTCTCCTGCCTAATGCTCCCAGAGCAAGCAACTTGCTCTTTGGGCACCCAAGCAAGCTTACCCCCAAGCTGGTGCTTCACATGTTAATTTACACAGCCACAGCTCGGCCCCCTCTATCTCCTCATTGGCTTACTGGCTGTGATTGACTGCAATGGGAGCCAATGGCCAATGAGGATGGAGTCCCCAGATGGCCGTCCCACTCTCCTCCCCTTACTGTGACCTGGAAAGTGAAGTCTGACATCACTTCCGGGTCAGCCTCTGTGTCCCCAGCTACCTTAGCAAGAAAGGAATATTTGGCAATGCGATCTGCATTGTCAAACATTCAGTGTAGCCCAGAGGAGACATGCAGGGTCTTTTACACCCTGCATATTATTAAACAGGACCTGTAACAAAAAGACGTCAGAGGACTTTTTGCCCCCTATGTGATGCAAAATTAGGTTCTACCCAAGCACATAACCCCCCCCCCCCTCGCAACGAATATTAACACATTGATTGCGATAAGTTACGTCGCTGCACACGCCGGAGTGAGCAAAAGTTGTAACAGAAGGCCTCCTCCGTAACACTAAACTAATACCTATAGGGGGCTTTTGAAGTATCGCCTTTAGAAAGTATAGGGTACCAACGCTTGTCGCCAATTCACTGGCGCACAAATATATCATTTGGCATGTTGGTATCCATTTACTCGGCACAACCTTGTCTTATATTTTACCAAACATGTTGGTAACTTATGGAGTTTGTTTGCCCTAAAATTCACTTAAGTGCATTTTACACTGAAATTTTGCAAGAGTGTCAGAGTCAGCAGCTACATAGTTAGTCAGGTTAAAAAAACACAAGTCCATCTAGCTCAACCAATAACTTACAAATACTATAGCGGCTGACTTTTAATATAAGGACACTCACCAGTCCAGAAATCCAGTGGCATAAACACCCCAAGCCGATTATGTAATCTGCTACAGGTGCAGGCGCCGCCACCTTTATTGAGAAACCAGAAGTGAAACCTTAAGGCTGCACAGCTGGTTTCTGTGCATACACAATTTGCGAAGGCAGCGGTGGAAAGGAGGGGTCCCAAATAGATAGTAGTAGCGATCTTACCCATAAGTGGGAGCAGGTACATGTCAAACCCCCCTCCAGTGCCAAATGTGGCAGGAGGGTGTGAATAAGTGCTTTTTTTGTGTGAAGCTCCGCTAAGTTTTTTTTTTTGTTTCCCATGTGGTGTTACTGTCAGCAAGTCTTTTTCAACAGCACAAGCTCTCCTGCAAAGGTAGCAAAGTGTTAAAACAAACCATGTACAGGCGGTCCCCAGGTTACAAACAAGATAGGGACTATAGGTTTGTTCTTCAAGTGGAGTTCCACCCATTTTAAAAAGTTTAGATGCATGTAATCCCCTTTAAAAATACTTTTACCAATGGAAATTTTTTTTTGCAAGGAAATACCTTTTCTTTATTCATCCACACTTCCTAGTCCTGCTGCCTATAGGCGATTACGTCACTGGACAATTTGCAAGGGCCATCCCAGCAGCCCTTGCAAATCGCCGAGTGACGAAATCTCGCATTATTACACCGCCACCAGCTGTACTCAGATGTATTGGATTGAGCCCGTGCTCTGCCCCGCCTCCTCTCAGTGAGCTCTATGGGATGTAATGCTTTCAGCACGTGCTCACTAAAAGGAGGCGGGCAGAGGTGGACTCAATCCAATACATCCCGTAGAGCTCACTGAGAGGAGGAAGGGGCATGGACTTAATGCAATACATCCGAGTACAGCTGGTGCTGGCGTAATGTGAGATTTCGTCACTAGGCAATGCGCAAGGGCTGCTGGGATACATCCCAGATGCCCTTGCGATTTGCCGAGTGACGCAATAGCCTATAGGCGGCTGGACCCGGAAGTGCAAATGAAGAAAAGTTATTTCCTTGCAAAAAAAAAAGTTTCTATTGTTAAAAGTATTTTTAAAGGGGATTATGTACATCTAAACTTATTAAAATGGGTGGAACTCCACTAAGTCAAATTTGTTCGTAAGTCGCAACAAGTACATTTTTTTTTTTAAGTTTAGCTCCAGCCAAAATAATTTTTAAGTTTTTTGGATAGCATAGAGAAAGGTCAACACCCTTGCAACATTTGTTTTGCTGTCTGTACCCCTGTTCAGAAGATTTCACCTCACTTTCTACCCCTATGGCAACTTGATTTTGAAAATTTTGGGTTGTTAAAGCTTCAGTGGAGACTCCTTTTTCCCATGAGAACTTACAGGAGAGAAATTCCCATCCTAGGGGGAGATTTCCTCTCACTTCCTGCTATCTCCCTCCGTTTGTAAGCAGGAGTCAGATGTTTGAGTGCCGGCTCACACGGAACGCTGCGAATATGCAGCGTGTACCCGCATCGCATCCGCACATCTGGCAATTCACACTGCCATATGCGATACGCAGGGGTGTCGATTAAAAGTTAAACCCCGGGTTAACACTACTGCGAGTGCGGGGTTCGCATGTTATGTCGGAGCGCACTGCTCCTTCATTACATGCGATCGGCTGTGCGGTGCGAGTTTAGCCATACACTTTGTATGGCTAAATTCGCACCCGCACCAAACTGGCACAGGACCCTTTTTGGAAGCCGCATCAGGATCGGATCGCACAGCGGTTCACACTTGTGCGATCCGATCCTGTGCGAACTGCACGATCGCACTGCGATATGCGATCAAACTGGGGGTGTCGTTAAGATTACATTGACACCCCCAGCGTATCGCATATGGCAGTGTGAACTGCCGGGGGTGCGCGTGCAATGCGGGAACAGGCTGCAGATTCGCAGCCTTCCCGCACTTGCATAAGTGTGAACCGGACCTAACGGCACCCCCAGTTGCGATCGCATATCGCAGTGCGATCTGCAAGTATGCACAGAATCCGATCGCTCAAGTGTGAACCACTGTGCGATCCGATTATGCTGCGGATTAAAAAAAAGCCTCATGTGCGTGTTTGGTGCGGATACAGTGCGAATTCAGCAATACAAAGTGTATGGCTGAACTCGCATCCGCACATCAGATGGCATGTAATGAAGGAGCAGTGCGCTCCGAATTACATGCGATCTCCGCAAACGCGGAAGTGTGAACCGGCACTGTTACCCGGGGACCGTCTGTACTGCTGACAAGGGTGCTAACTTTTTTACGTAAAACCTTTTCCCAAAAGAAAATTAATGTAACTGCATGGGAGCTGGAGTTTGGCTTCAATGTATCTGCTAGTACATCCAACACTACCCCCTACCCCCCAATGCTGCTGTCCACAATCATCCATAGAGGGGGTACTCCGAACAGGTTGTGTTACTGGCCAAAACGGGGGGGGGGGGGTAAAGCTTAATTCAAAGCTAATACAGACATTGAAAAACAAGCTGCAACATGACATTTTTTGGATTGGTTTTTACTACTGCTTTAAGATCAAATACAGATTATATAAAAAAAAATACAACCTAGCAGGAATTTATCCATGCACGGCTTCAAACTTTCTATAAGTTCCACTTCTATTTCGGTAGGTTGGGCATGGCCTGCTTTAGGGTGTAGCTGTACTCCATGCGGCGATGAGGCCCACACTACACGGCCATGTATACTGATGGAAAGACCCAAAGCACGTGGCTAATCACACGTGGCGGTGTGCGACAATAGCTTGCTCACCGGCCAAATCACGCCTCACGGCTACCGAGCTCGCGTGCCGATCACATCGCACAAAGCGAACGAGGTCACCTCAACATACATTACACTACCCTCACCCGCCTAACATTGTGCAGAAAGGAAGGCGGAGCCGGCCTCGCACACGACGCAACATACACTACAAAGAACAGGGAAAAATGACAATACATGCAGCAAAATACCGAAAAGGAAGTTCTGGGGGCGCAGAGGGGGCAAATTTTCCAGGTCCATGCTGTCTTCCATCTTTACACACTGCTCCCTTTCTTCCGCCGCTCTCTTACTGTAATGGACGGTCTACTGAGGGCGGGCGGGAGACCCAACCACTACTTAAATAGACGACCTAGCTCTCGCGAGACCAGCACTAGGAAGAGGTCGGCGTAATAGCCAATAATAAGGCCTGGCTATGTCACCTGGTGTGGCGGATGCGTGTGACGTCTGTTGTACGTTCTACCATGTGAGAACCACGTTTAGTGTGTGTAATTGTAGCATAGAGCAGAGCTACTTCACTATTGATTACGTTTTAAAGGATTCTGTATGTATTCCAGCTTTAATTGTACGTTACAACTGTCCTCCATGTTTTTAAATGATCCTTTTTTATAATGCACGAATCAACATCACAGACCTGAAGCCTGGTAAAAGAGAAAAGTTGCACCCAAAACATGCTTCAGTCAAGTTTGGACTGATATTGTGTCCTCCTGATTCAACTTCTACTCAAGTGTAAGATAAAAGGGTTCTCTTTAAGGCTCAATTCACACTTGGCGTTTTGGGATCGGGGCAGAATCGCTGCAACCCTGCTCACAATCTCAAAACACACTGCAATTGCGAGATGCAGGTTCTGGTGCCATTATTTTCAATGGCACCCAAAACGCTGTGAGGCTTTGCCGTAATCACCATGCAGCGAATCGCATCGCCTGAAGCTGATCGCCCAAAAGAAGCTGCTGATCCTTTTTGGGCCCCAAACTTCACTCAATGTGATTTGCGATAAATTGTGCGACAATTGTGGCAAAACTGCACTGTGTTTTAAGGGGCCATTGAAAATATTGGCACGTGAACCTGCATTTGTAGTGTGTTTTGAGATTGTGGGCATAAGCGCGGCAATTCTGCCACGATTCCAAAAGGCCAAGTGTGAATGAAGCCTAAAAGAAACTGCATATGCATTACAGCTTTAAAATGGTTCTAAAGCCATAAAGTAGAACTATGGGCAACATTTTATTTTTATTTTTTTCATTTTGAATAGAGCAATGGAGGGTTATAACCGCTTTCAGATTTTTTTTCGCCATATGTGTCCCATTGTGGAGATTCACTTTCTGTCCCATAGTCAAACAGGAAATGAGAGAAAATCCCTGCAGATTAAAGGAGTCCCTTGGGGACCCCTAGGTCACCAGAACTAGTGTCCCTATTGGAAGATTTCCCCTCTAGTACCTTTCTGGGGGTAACCCAAAATTTGGGGTTTTCTTTTACTTTCAGTGATAAAGGTATACAGGACAATTAGGGAGGATGAATCACCTTAACGTAGGCACAGGCTGCAATAAAAACTGACAGGGGGTCAAATCCCTCTCCACTCCATCCAAAATTAAAAAAAAAAATTGCCTTTATTTATACTTTAAGCCCTCTTTCACACTGGGGTGACCTGTCAGGTGACCTGGTCGCCTGACAGGTCGCCGTAGGTCGCCTTCCATAGAGAAGCTGCGGACCCGTTTTAATAGGAGCGACACAAGTCGCTCCGACTTAGAAAAAGGGTCCGGAGCTTCTTTGGGGCGACCCGGAGCGACCTGCATTGACTTCAATGTTATGAAGTCCGTGCCGGCCGCTCCGAGGTCGCGGGGCGAGCAGCGCGCCGCGACCTGTGAGGTCGCCCGGCGAAGTAGCGTCGCCCCAGTGTGAACGGGGGCTAAAGTGTTTGTAACCCTAAAAAAAAGAAAATATTAAATAATTAAAAAAAAGAATCCTGTTCCTTTAAAGCAGGCATATGCAAACTGTGGCCCTCCAGCTGTTACAAAACTACAAGTCCCATCATGCCTCTAGGTGTCATTCTTGTGGCTGCCAGAGTCTTGCTATGCCTCATGGGACTTGTAGTTCTGCAACATCTGGAGGGCCACAGTTTGCATATCCCTGGTTTAACCACCTCCCACCCGGCCATAGTACATATACGGCCGGGCGGGAGTCTTGTCCTTCTGAATGGACGTTCCGGAACGTCCTTCAGAAGGAGAGAGATCGCGCCGCCGAGGGCACGCGCAGCGGCGCGATCTCGATGTGACTGTGTCCCTCGGACACAGAGCGACATCATTCGGCAGGAGGGCCCTGTGATTGGCCCTCCTGATCACATGACGGCTGTGTCCAATCACAGCCGTCATGTAATGTAAATAGAGCCGTTGTAACGGCTTCGATCTCTTCTCCTCCTGACAGATCCTGTCAGTGAGGAGAAGATCAGAGGATCGGTGCTGCTGCTGGGGTGATCAGTGAGTATTTCTAATTACTCACTGATCACAGGGGGGGTCTGTGTTGGTAATCAGAACATTGATTACCAGTGCAGCCCTGGGGGGGGGGGGGGAGGGGTGCCACTAAGCCACCAGGGATGCCCACCCATGACCACCAGGGATGCCCACTATGGCCACCAGGGATGGCAAGCAGGGCTCAGAGAGCCCCCCAGTGCCCTCCCTATCAGTGTTGCCCACCAATGGCATCTATCAGTGCTGCCCACCAGTGCCATTATTGCCATCTATCAGTGCCGCCCACCAGTGCCCATTATTGCCCACCAGTGCTGCCTATCAGTGCCCATCAGTGCCCCCCATCAGTGCCACCCATCAGTGCCGATCATTGCCGCCCAACAGTGCCACTATCAGTGCCCATCAGTGCCGCCAATCAGTGCCCATCAGTGCTGCCTATCACTGCCCATCAGCGCTGCCTATCAGTGCCCACCAATGCTGCATATCAGTGCTATCTATCAGTGCCACATATCAGTGCCCATCAGTGCTGCATATCAGTGCTACCTATCAGTGCCCATCAGTGCTGCATATCAGTGCCACCCCATCAGTGCCACCCCATCAGTGCCACCCCATCAGTGTCTCCTCATCAGTGCCTGTCAGTGCGGCATCATCAGTGCTCATCAGTGCAGGAAAAAACATCTATTTACAAAATTTTATAACCTAAACAAAAAAACTTTTTTTTTTTTTCAAACTTTTCAGTATTTTTTTATTTGTGCACCAAAAAAGAAAAAACCTGGCGGTGATCAAATACCACCAAAAGAAAGCTCTATTTGTGGGGAAAAAATTACACAAATTTGGTTTAGGTACAGCGTTGCATGACCGCGCAATTGTCATTCAAAATGCAACAGCGCTAAAAGCTGAAAATTGGTCTGGGAAGGAAGGGGGTTTAAGTGCCCTGTATTGAGGTGGTTAAAGAATGTTATACAGCACAGTGCTTGTGCTGGGTAATTTGGTTCCCTGTAGCGCCTGAAATATCTGGCTGATCCTGCCTGGTTCTGCTCTACCTCCTGTAAACTGACCCCGGTTTACAATGACTGCTGAGCCCTGACACCGTGGTGAGTTTACGTGACTCCGTCATCTGCAGCCAGGGCCGGCCCTACCATGGGTCCCGCTGGGTCCATTGGACCCAGGCGGCACTGTTAACAGGGGCGGCCACGCTCAGAGGCAACATCGCAAAATTGCCGGCATGTGTTAGCTCAGTGTTGCGGCCGCTGGCCGGGCATAGTAGTGCACAAAATAGCACCATCTCTGCCTCAGTGCCTCCAGCATACTAGTCACCTCCTGCTCCTGTGTACATTTATGCTAGCACCGGCCCTGCTCACATTCAGCTTTACCCAGCTCAGGTCAGGTATAGTGCACGGTGTCGGCCAGCACAAGCTACTGCCTCCATACAGTGACTTTTGGCTGTTCTCCCCAAGTTCCGCCCTACTCCTCCTCTCTTCCAATGCCCACTCTCTTTCTGAACACCTGACCCACCTCCACCAGCCATTTCTCTCCCTGCAGCGCCCGCAATGAAAGGAAATTCCCTCCCACCTGGGTGGTAGCAGAGCCTGGGGATGCACCTTTCCAGCTTGGAGACACTCGCAGCTGAGCTGCAGGCATGTGTGACATGATGGGGAGGAGCCGAGACCAGGGGGAGGAGCCAGTATGGAGGGATCTCACAGGCACAGTGAAAGGTAGGGCAAAGTCCTTAGATAGTTCTCATTATACAGCCCAGTGACTGTACATTATGGCTCCCACAGGAAAGATGAAAAAATGAGGACGGGACATAGACAAATGGTTGCGACTAGTTCCTAGCCAGTAGAAGGACCCTGTCCTTTCTCAGGGTAGGATATAGCTGGCTCAGTGTGAGTGAGCTATTTCCTATCCAGCTAGAGGACCTTTTAGCCCCCTAGTGGTCAGGTCCTGTATAAGGATAGGAACTATCCAACTCACATTGAGAGAGCTAGTTCCTACCCAGCTAAAGGACCTTTTGACCCCCTAGTGGCCAGGTCCTTTATAGGGATTGGAACTAGAAGGTTCATAGTGAGAGAGCTAGTTCCTATCCTGCGAAAGGACCTTTTTCTCCATAGTGGTCGGGTCCTGTTAAAGGATAGGAACTAGCCAGCTCACAGTGAGAACTCTAGTTCCTATCCACTCAGAGGACCTTTATACCTCCAGCTAAGAATGGTCCTTTACAGGGATAGGAACTAGACAGTTCACAGTGAGAGAGCTAGTTCCTATCCACTCAGAGGACCTTTATACCTCCAGCTAAGAATGGTCCTTTACAGGGATAGGAACTAGACGGTTCACAGTGAGGGAGCTAGTTCCTATCCTGTGAAAGGACCTTTTTCTCCATAGTGGTCGGGTCCTGTTAAAGGATAGGAACTAGCCAGCTCACAGTGAGAACTCTAGTTCCTATCCACTCAGAGGACCTTTATACCTCCAGCTAAGAATGGTCCTTTACAGGGATAGGAACTAGACGTTTCACAGTGAGAGAGCTAGTTCCTATCCACTCAGAGAACCTTTATACCTCCAGCTAAGAATGGTCCTTTACAGGGATAGGAACTAGACGGTTCACAGTGAGAGAGCTAGTTCCTATCCACTCAGAGGACCTTTATACCTCCAGCTAAGAATGGTCCTTTACAGGGATAGGAACTAGACGTTTCTCAGTGAGAGAGCTAGTTCCTATCCACTCAGAGGACCTTTATACCTCCAGCTAAGAATGGTCCTTTACAGGGATAGGAACTAGACGTTTCACAGTGAGAGAGCTAGTTCCTATCCACTCAGAGAACCTTTATACCTCCAGCTAAGAATGGTCCTTTACAGGGATAGGAACTAGACGGTTCACAGTGAGAGAGCTAGTTCCTATCCACTCAGAGGACCTTTATACCTCCAGCTAAGAATGGTCCTTTACAGGGATAGGAATGAGACGTTTCACAGTGAGAGAGCTAGTTCCTATCCTGTGAAAGAACCTTTTTCTCCATAGTGGTCGGGTCCTGTTAAAGGATAGGAACTAGCCAGCTCACAGTGAGAAATCTAGTTCCTATCCACTCAGAGGACCTTTATACCTCCAGCTAAGAATGGTCCTTTACGGGGGCGTGGCCTGGAGCGGCATGAAGTAGGACGCTAGTGACTAGAGCTCCGCCGGCAGATCATCCTTTAATCCCGTTTATCCTGAACCCCGGGTGTCTCTTTCGGCTCCACGCCATCCTCCTTGTGCCCCAACTCCTGGGCGACATGTCGCCGCCGAAAAAAACCCACGGACACCGTGGCTAAACTGGACAAATATCGCCGCCAGGAGAAGGAGGGCTCTTCCCAAGATGGCGCCGAGGCGGGAGCGGGAGGCAGCGTAGCGGCTGCAGACACAGTTCGTGTCTTGGATGCGATCTCGCTCTGCCAGACCTCCCTGACGGCCAAAATAGAGGAGGTTAAGGTCGACATCTCCCTGATCCGCCAGGACCAACAGAAGCTGCGAGACCGGGTCGACGAGGCTGAACACAGGATCAGCGGTGTGGAGGATTCCCCGCCCCCCCTGCAGCATGTCTCCGAGCGTCTCCAGCTTCAGGTGAGCCAGCTATTGCTCAAACAGGATGACATGGAGAATAGACTGAGACGGTGTAATATCAGGTCGGTTGGTCTCCCGGAGGGGGCAGAGGGCAGAGACCCGGCGGGTTTCCTAGAAAAGCTCTTGACCGATACGTATGGGCGAGAGGCCTTCTCCCCCACATTTACAGTGGAAAGGGCCCACCGTTTATCGGGGAAGCCCCCTCCACAGGGGGCGCCCCCCCCGCACCTTTATTGCCAAGATGTTGAACTATAGAGACAGAGACACCATACTGCGTCTTAACAGGGAAAAGGGTAATATCCCTTTTGGAAACGTCCGGATTGCGATTTTTCCCGACTTCTCGGCCGAAGTGCAGAAGAAACGCAAGACCTTCCTTGAGGCCAAACGAAGACTACGAGTCAAGAACATAAAATATGCTATGTTGTTCCCGGCTCGGCTACGAGTGGAGGGGGGTGACAGAGTTCATTTTTTCGATGACCCTGAGGCTGCCATAGCGTGGCTGGAGCGCCTGGACACTCGGAACTGAATTCCCCTCCCTGCCTCTTTCTCTGTTTCCTGTTGGTGACTGGATTGTTGGCACTTTTGCTTGCTTGGCAGCTTTTTCCCCTTTTAGGGGTTTACATCCTGTTTCCCAAGTAGGAAGGTGACTATGACTGTTCCAGCGCTGCCTTACAATCCTCCTTGCATCCTGCCCAGTCCACGATCCATCCCCTGGTCTGGAGGAGGACCGTGCAATTCTCCCGTGTGCCTTAATATTTTTGAAATGTTTGAATCTGTTGCTTTGTGTCTCTTCTTCCCCTTTTCTCTTAGTCTCGGTGAATGTGGTTTGTATCTGCCTTCTCCTCTATCTCCTACTATGAATCCATGTGTGTCATTACTTGCTGCTGCCCGTGAGGTTCTCTGGCCGGTGGGCCCTAGTCCTCTTCGCTTGTTTCTCTCTCTTACCAACCTCTCTTCTCTTCCCCTTTTTTCTGTTTTTTGTTTTTTTTTTTCCCTTCCCGTTCTTGTCTGTTGTTTTCTGATCCTTGTCTCTGCTCCTGATTTTCTTTTCTCCTTACCCCTTTTCTTCCTCTCCCCTTACCCCTTTTCCCCCCCTTTTTTTTTTTTTTTTCTTTCTCTCCTTCTCTTCCTTCTTTCTCTCTTGGTACTCCCTCTTTCTTTTTCTAGCTTTCCTACAATTGTGCATTTGCTACCCAGCGAAGTTTCGCCCGGGGGCTCTGTGTTAGGCGGAGCCGCGCACCAACCACCCCTCCTCTGTCTGTGTGGACAGTGGGGGCATATGCTCAGGCTGTTGTTTTCCTGGGCCAGACACTGGACCTGTTTTCCCCCTCATTTTTGTGCGGGGGTTTTTTTTTGTGGTCCTCATCTTCTCAAATTTTACAGGTCCAGACTCTGTTGTGGTTGGGTATGGGATTTGGAAGCCCGCACGTGTTTGGGTTGGTGCAGGGCGGGGTGGGGGGAATTGTTTTCTTTATTGTTCATAACTGACCAGTATCTATGGGAATGTATATTGCTTACCATGTTCATTGTACCACGGCTATTTACAGTACCAATGGAACGACTATCTCTGGGCCTGGCCGAGGTCGCTCCCATACGACGCATTGTGCCTTTTATTGTTGCGGGTCCTGCGGGACTCCCGGGGCTCCTGAACGGCTGGCTGATACCGAAATTCTATGGCCCAACTTAAATTTCTGACATGGAACGTCCGGGGCCTGGGTGATAGGATTAAACGCTTGGCGGTGTTTGCCTTTCTTAAAAGCCAGCGTGCTGATGTTGTGGTGTTGGTGGAGACCCACCTGGAAGGCAGACTTCAGATGGCTCTCCGTCGCCCGTGGCTCGGCTGGACGTTCCACTCTATGTACACTTCCCATTCACAGGGGGTGGCTATTCTAGTGGCCAAGACTGTTCACTTCGAGCTCCGGGGGTCCCTGGTGGATCCTCAGGGTAGATATGTGTTTCTTTCTGTGCTGCTGTACGGGGAACCTTTTCTGTTGATGGCGTATTATGCGCCCCCCCCCCCCCATTTTCATGCACTGTCCTTATGGAGGGCCTAGATTTTATGGTGTCGAACCCCCACATACCTGTGCTCTGGTTAGGGGATTTCAATAATACCCTGAATCCCAGTTTGGACAGACTTCATACGGTGCCCCCGTCCTCTCCCTTACCTACCTCGACCAGATTTGCTAGACTGTTGACGGAATTTAATTTATTTGACACCTGGAGAGCTAAATACCCTGACAAGCTGGCCTACTCCTGTTATTCCTCTGCTCGTCAATCCATGTCTCGCATAGATTTTATCCTGGTATCCCCTTCCCTTCTCCCACGCCTGATGGACGCGGGGTTTGCGGCTCGTGGTGTGTCGGATCACTGTCCTTACTGGGTGAAGATTGGCTTTGGCCGTGACCGCCCTCCTCTGGCGTGGAGGCTCAACCCACATTGGCTTGGGCTTCTACCTGAGGAGGCGGATGTATCGTCGGTCTGGCGACGTTTTTTCGCGGAGAATGAGCATTCTGCCTCCCCATCGGTGGTCTGGGAGACATTTAAGCTTCATGCTAGATCCCACTTAACGCAGGAAATCAATAAGATCAAGGCTGCACCTTCGGAGAGTTATAATGGAGCCCTGCGCAACCTGGCTGCGGCGGAGCAGGCCTTTCAGGCGGCTCCGACGCCGGAGGGAGCCGCCCAGCTCCAGCTGGTGACTAGGGTGGTGGCACAGATGGAATACGAAAGGGCACGTAGGAAGCTGTTTTTTCAGAAGCAGAAACTGTTTGAGCACGGGGAGCGTGCGGGTAAGCTGCTGGCTTATCTGGTGCATTGCGAAGACAGACCCCCGGTGGTGATTAAATTGAGCTCACCACAGGGTTCCTTGACCGCAGACCCCAGGCAGGTGGCAGATATGTTTAGGGTGTTCTTTCAGGATCTTTACACCTCTGTGGCCCCGGCGGATGATTCCCCTATGAATGCCTTTTTGGCCTCCATAGAGCTTCCCCGATTGTCGGCCGAGCAGGGGGAGTCTTTGGAGGCCCCGCTTACGGTGGAGGAGATCATGGAGGCCATATCGCAATTCTCGAGAGCCAAGTCGCCCGGCCTAGACGGTCTCCCAATAGAATTCTATGCAACTTACGCTGAAGACTTGGCTCCCCGCCTGTTGGCACTATTTACTGGTATATTCGAGACCTCTACCCTGCCCCCGTCCACGAGAGAGGCGCTGGTGGTTCTAATACCTACACCTGGTAAAGATCCGCAACGTCCAGAGTCCTATAGGCCCATATCCCTTCTCCAGGTGGACGTGAAAATTTTGGCCAAGCTTTTGTCAATTCGGGTTAACAAGGTCATCCTTTCCCTGATCCACACTGACCGGTCGGGCTTTATGCCCGGCAGGAACACTTCCTTCAATTTGCGAAGGCTATTTATGAATTTACAGGCCATGCATGACAATGTGGGAGCTAGAGTGGCGGTGTCCCTTGACACCGCCAAGGCTTTCGACTCGGTCGAGTGGGGGTTTCTTTGGCGATGCCTGGAGGGGTTTGGCTTTGGCCCGCATTTTGTCCGCTGGGTGCAGGTGCTGTACCAGGCCCCGGTGGCCAGAGTGTTGGCCAACGGCTGGACATCTGATCCTTTCCCCCTTAGCAGAGGGACGCGTCAGGGATGCCCGCTGTCCCCATTGTTATACGCTCTAGTTGCGGAACCGCTGGCCATTGCTATCAGGACCCACCCGGATATAGGCGGCTTACGTGTAGGGCCCTTTGAGGAAAGAATTAGCATGTACGCGGACGACACACTGTTGTTTCTTGCGGACCCGGAGGCTTCTCTCCATACTGCGCTGTCCCTGATTGGCCGCTATGGCCACTTTTCGGGCTTAAAAATCAACTGGGATAAGTCCCAAATCCTGCCTATTGACGACATCTCGTCGATTCCCCATAGCCTGGAGTTCCCCTTGTGTAGGGTGGACCGCATTAGGTATTTGGGAGTTCACGTCACGAAGAGGACGTCTGATTATGTCTCGGACAACTTGCTACCTCTCCTTACCATGGTCAAAACACGGACTCAAACTTGGGCCCGACTGCCACTGGGGGTTATGGGACGCATCAACCTCATAAAAATGGTGTTGCTTCCAAAACTACTCTATGTCTTGTGGCATTCCCCGATGTATCTTCCACTCCGATACTTTCTTCAGCTGGAATCTCTTCTTAAACCGTTTGTCTGGGGAACTTCCAGGCACAAGCTGTCCTGGCGGAAGGTGAAGAATGCTACCACTCTTGGAGGGATGGCTCTCCCGGATTTTAATTTATATTATATTGCAGCTCAGCTGTCTCATTTTTTCCATTCTAATTCATCTGATAGGGATAGATTCCTGGCGCTCCTTGCGCCGTCTCGGACCCATGCACTCACAGATCCGCTGTCTGTCATTGTTTCGGGTGTTCAGGGAGCGGTTAACAGGGACAGCAGGACTTCAATGTTGTATCACTATCGGAGGCTGTGGGACGTGGTTTCGAGCAAGCTGTCCCTCCCGGGCCTTCACGAATATACCCCTTTGTGGTGTAATGCCTCCCTCCCTGAGTTCCAGACTGTGCCGGATGTGCATGTATGGGTCCGACACGGTGTCATTTTCTTGTCACATATCCTTGCTAATGGTACTATTAGGAGCTTTGAGTCCCTTATAGACAGGTTCCATCTTCCCCCTTATATGCGTTATCGTTACCTATAACTGAGACATGCTTTCCAGGCACAATTTCCTCAGCCTCTGCCCGAACTTCCTCCTGTTCCTGTGCTGGAGGTGGTTAGTTGCTCGAACCCTAGTCACCTCATTTCAATTTTATATACTATGTTGCACGAGCCGGCATCCACTGTTCTGGCTTATGCTCCTAAAGCTAGGTGGGAGGAGGACGTGGGAGATCTGGAGGATGACGAGTGGAGTGATGCCCTTGACACTTGTAAATTGGCTTCCCCTAAATTGTCCGACCGCCTCACGCAGATTTATATCCTTCATCGAGCATACCTTACCCCTATTCTGATGGCCAAATACAGACGGGACACCTCGGACGCCTGCCCTATGTGTAAACGGGAACGGGGAACCTTTTACCGTTTGATTTGGAGCTGCCCGGAGGTTCAGGGATTCTGGGCACAGATAGTCAAATTCCTGCATGACACCATGGGCTCTCCCCTCTGGTCCCCAAACCGTGTCTATTAGGAATTTTTCCTGATGTCAGCATGGATAAGTTTACTACTGTTTTCCTACATCAGACCCTGTTCTCTGCCCGAAAGCTGATTGCGAGAAGTTGGATGCGAGACCGACCTCCTACTTTTCATGACTGGCTGAGGGAGGTCAATGCTACTGTCCCGTACAAAAAACTTCTGTATACGCATCGTGGATGTCCCACAAAATTTACTAAGATATGGGACAGATGGGTTAGTGCCCCGGAGACATGTGCAGGTCCTGGTGTCCCACCCCCCCTCCTACATAATGCCATGGTCCATAGATCGTTCACAATGCTATTGATTTTCCTGCTTTACAAGGTCGTGTAGTTGTTCCACTTTTTTGTTACTTGTCTAAGATATTTTCAAGAATGTGCACTTGCTGTTGTTACCTTCTGATGTTCACGCCCAGATGTTCTGATCATTGCTTGGCTAATTATTTGTGGATTACTGTAATACCCTGTTACTGTTATTTACATTCTTTTTTCTGTTCAATAAAGAACCGTTTGATTAAAAAAAAAAAAATGGTCCTTTACAGAGATAGGCACTAGACGGTTCACAGTGAGGGAGCTAGTTCCTATCCTGTGAAAGGACCTTTTTCTCCATAGTGGTCGGGTCCTGTTAAAGGATAGGAACTAGCCAACTCACAGTGAGAACTCTAGTTCCTATCCACTCAGAGGACCTTTATACCTCCAGCTAAGAATGGTCCTTTACAGGGATAGGAACTAGACGTTTCACAGTGAGAGAGCTAGTTCCTATCCACTCAGAGAACCTTTATACCTCCAGCTAAGAATGGTCCTTTACAGGGATAGGAACTAGACGGTTCACAGTGAGAGAGCTACAGTGGGTACGGAAAGTATTCAGACCCCCTTAAATTTTTCACTCTTTGTTATATTGCAGCCATTTGCTAAAATCATTTAAGTTCATTCTTCTTCCTCATGAATGTACACATAGCACCCCATACTGACAGAAAAACACAGAATTGTTGACATTGTTGCAGATTTATTAAAAAATAAAAACTAAAATATCACATGGTTCTAAGTATTCAGACCCTTTGCTCAGTATTTAGTAGAATAGAATAGAATAGATTTAGATCTAATACAGCCAGGAGTCTTTTTGGGAAAGATGCAACAAGTCTTTCACACCTGGATTTGGGGATCCTCTGCCATTCCTCCTTGCAGATCCTCTCCAGTTCTGTCAGGTTGGATGGTAAACGTTGGTGGACAGCCATTTTTAGGTCTCTCCAGAGATGCTCAATTGGGTTTAAGTCAGGGCTCTGGCTAGGCCATTCAAGAACAGTCACGGAGTTGTTGTGAAGCCACTCCTTCGTTATTTTAGCTGTGTGCTTAGGGTCATTGTCTTGTTGAAAGGTAAACCTTCCGCCCATTCTGAGGTCCAGAGCACTCTGGAGAAGGTTTTTGTCCAGGATATCCCTGTACTTGGCCGCATTCATCTTTCCCTCGATTGCAACCAGTCGTCCTGTCCCTGCAGCTGAAAAACACCCTAACAGCATGATGCTGCCACCACCATGCTTCACTGTTGGGACTGTATTGGACAGGTGATGAGCAGTGCCTGGTTTTCTCCACACATACCGCTTAGAATTAAGGCCAAAAAGTTCTATTTTGGTCTCATTAGACCAGAGAATCTTATTTCTCACCATCTTGGAGTCCTTCAGGTGTTTTTTTAGCAAACTCCATGCGGGCTTTCATGTGTCTTACACTGAGGAGAGGCTTCCGTCGGGCCACTCTGCCATAAAGCCCCGACTGGTGGGGGGCTGCAGTGATGGTTGACTTTCTACAACTTTCTCCCATCTCCTGACTGCATCTCTGGAGCTCAGCCACAGTGATCTTTGGGTTCTTCTTTACCTCTCTCACCAAGGCTCTTCTCCCCCGATAGCTCAGTTTGGCCGGACGGCCAGCTCTGGGAAGGGTTCTGGTCGTTCCAAACGTCTTCCATTTGAGGATTATGGAGGCCACTGTGCTCTTAGGAACCTTAAGTGCAGCAGAAATCTTTTTGTAACCTTGGCCAGATCTGTGCCTAGCCACAATTCTGTCTCTGAGCTCTTCAGGCAGTTCCTTTGACCTCATGATTCTCATTTGCTCTGACATGCATTGTGATCTGGAAGGTCTTATATAGACAGGGGTGTGGCTTTCCTAATCAAGTCCAATCAGTATAATCAAACACAGCTGGACTCAAATGAAGGTGTAGAACCATCTCAAGGATGATCAGAAGAAATGGAAAGCACCTGAGTTAAATATATGAGTGTCACAGCAAAGGGTCTGAATACTTAGGACCATGTGATATTTCAGTTTTTCTTTTTTAATAAATCTGCAACAATGTCAACAATTCTGTGTTTTTCTGTCAGTATGGGGTGCTATGTGTACATTCATGAGGAAGAAGAATGAACTTAAATGATTTTAGCAAATGGCTGCAATATAACAAAGAGTGAAAAATTTAAGGGGGTCTGAATACTTTCCGTACCCACTGTAGTTCCTATCCACTCAGAGGACCTTTATACCTCCAGCTAAGAATGGTCCTTTACAGGGATAGGCACTAGACGGTTCACAGTGAGGGAGCTAGTTCCTATCCTGTGAAAGGACCTTTTTCTCCATAGTGGTCGGGTCCTGTTAAAGGATAGGAACTAGCCAACTCACAGTGAGAACTCTAGTTCCTATCCACTCAGAGGACCTTTATACCTCCAGCTAAGAATGGTCCTTTACAGAGATAGGAACTAGACGGTTCACAGTGAGAGAGCTAGTTCCTATCCACTCAGAGGACCTTTATACCTCCAGCTAACAATGGTCATTTACAGGGATAGGAACTAGACGGTTAACAGTGAGAGAGCTAGTTTCTATCCACTCAGAGGACCTTTATACCTCCAGCTAAGAATGGTCCTTTACAGAGATAGGAACTAGACGGTTCACAGTGAGGGAGCTAGTTCCTATCCACTCAGAGGACTTTTATACCTCCAGCTAAGAATGGTCCTTTACAGGGATAGGAACTAGACGGTTCACAGTGAGGGAGCTAGTTCCTATCCTGCGAAAAGACCTTTTTCTCCATAGTGGTCGGGTCCTGTTAAAGGATAGGAACTAGCCAACTCACAGTGAGAACTCTAGTTCCTATCCACTCAGAGGACCTTTATACCTCCAGCTAAGAATGGTCCTTTACAGAGATAGGCACTAGACGGTTCACAGTGAGGGAGCTAGTTCCTATCCTGTGAAAGGACCTTTTTCTCCATAGTGGTCGGGTCCTGTTAAAGGATAGGAACTAGCCAGCTCACAGTGAGAACTCTAGTTCCTATCCACTTAAAGGACCTTTATACCTCCTGCTAACAATGGTCCTTTATAGGGATAGGAATTCCTAGTTCCTATACTGCTAATTAAACTTTATTTTAAACCTGACTCCAGGTGGCAGTCTCTTACGCTTGAGAAAGGAGCCGAGTGCACATGCTCCGAAACGCGTTGCTTCATTTCCGGGAGCCTGCGTTCCACTGCGGCTTCCGGTGTTACCATTTCTCCGGACCAGCTTCCTGTGACGTCACCTCCGGGCCGGTGGACGGCTGGATACGCTGATACACGGACTGAAGCTTACTACAGTGTAAGTTACTATGTAAACCTTGTGCAATAAATTATTTTGGCTTACTACAGTGGCGCCTGTCTTCTTCTCACAAGTACCTGTCTCCAGCCCATCAGAATACCCGAGTACATGTCACCAGCCCAGAGTACTTATCTGCAGACCATCAAAGTACCTGTCTCCAGCCCAGAGTACCTAAGTACCTATCGGAAGCCCACCAGAGTAGCCGAGTACCTGTCACCAGCCCATCAGAGTAGCCGAGTACCTGTCACCAGCCCATCAGAGTACCCAAGTATCTGACACCAGCCCAGAGTACTTATCTGCAGACCATCAAAGTATCTGTCTCCAGCCCAGAGTACCTAAGTACCTATCTGAAGCCCACCAGAGTACCCAAGTACCTGTCTACAGCCCCTTAGAGCAGTGGTCCTCAACTCTGTTCCTCAGGGCCCACTAACAGGCCAGGTTTGCAAGATAACTAAACTACATCACAGGTGATCTCATTTGCTGCTCAGTGATTGCAGTATTCTAGTCTGCATCTCCCCAAGGTAATACTTAAAAATCTGTTGTAAGGGGGGATGGGTGCGCTGATAGTGTGTTGAAGCTGCTCCCGGTATTCAGTGCTTTTGAATATAGATAAATGTATATGTGGTGTGGGGTGCGCTAAACAACAAATAAATAATGAATATATAACATATATCTATGTGTGAACCAAATCAACAAAAGTAAATATATATAACATATATCAATTTGTGAAGCCAATTAATAATGCAAATCAATTGGTGCATAAACATAAAAGTTCATAAGTGTCCATAAATATTTTGCAGGTGAGTAGAATTGTATTCTATCCGAATAATACGTGTATCCACCACCGAGTGAAATTCATCCTTACCAAACGGAAATAAATAAGGTGCAACTATATTTTCTTGTGCTGAAAAAATATCCAATCTCCTTGTGAACAAACACCACGTGTAAATCACCAAGAATTAGCCTCTTACCAGATGGTAATAGGTATGCACTTGTTCAGTGAAACCACCGCCTTGCTTCCTCTTTAAAATCCTGAAGTGGGATGTAGAACCGCTCTACCTTTCTTTCTCCACTAGATGGCAACGAGTACCAGCAAGAAACACAGCCTCATCCTTCTTTACAAGCTCACAAAACCACCGTGTATTAAAGGAAAAAAGAGGGCTAATAGTGTATTACCCTTGAGATTTATTAAAAAAACAGTTGATAATGCACTTACAATTAGATGTCTTGTATTCAGCATAAACATAGGCATACGAATTCCTGCAAAGGCTTGCGGCCGGCTGCAGCATGGACCGCAAGTTGTGTGTGACGTGTGCGCCTCCTAATCTGACCGGTTTCTTCCCATAGGACTTTTCAGCTTGTTAGTATGATGCTTCCGACAACCGACTATGACTTTTCGGCCGAAAAAAATCTGGTGTGCAGGCTATAAAATTTTTGTCTGCCGTCAAAACACGGCCGATTTTCGTGCAGTCAGTACAGATTTCGACAGGGAAAAATCTTAAGAGCAAGACTGGGCATGCTCAGTGAAGAAAGAACACAAAGAAAGCAAACCAACACATGACATCACTTCTGAAGTAGAATTTTGTTGGCTGAGAAAATTTGTGTGCAGTCTAGGCACATTCCAACCAACAAAACACAACTCTGGACAAAAGACGGACGATCGGTCGGCCGATAATCGTTGCGTGTGTACGGGGCTTAACTTTCACACAGACCAAATAATATACACTAATTTGGGTTATTTTTACCAAATATGTGTCGCAGTATACATTTTGGTCCAAATGTATGAAGAAAAAAAAATTATTTCCAAAATGTTATAATAGAAACTAAAAAAAGTGTTATTGTCTTCAAAAGTTTCACTTATGTCGCAAAAAAAAAAAAAACAGTTGTTAAAAAAAAATACCACGAAAAGAAAGCTCTATCTGTGTGAAAAAAAAAATGATTACACTTTTGATTGGGTACAGTGTAGCATTACATATTATCATTCAAAGCCTGAGAGTGCTGAAAGCTAAAAATTAGTCTGGGCAGGACAGGGGTAAAAGTGCCCGGTATTGGGGGGGGAGGAAAGGGGTAAAAGTGCCCGGTATTGGGGGGGGGGGGCATGGAGGGGGTGACAGTGCCCGGTATTGGGGGGGCCAGGAAAGGGGTGAAAGTGCTCAGTATTGGTGGGGCAGGAAGGGGGTGAAAGTGCCGGTATTGGGTGGGCAGGAAGGGGGTGAAAGTGCCGGTATTGGGGGGAGGGCAGGAAGGGAGTGAAAGTGCCGGTATTGGGAGGGCAGGAAGGGGGTGAAAGTGCCGGTATTGGGATGGGCAGGAAGGGGATGAAAGTGCCCGGTATTGGGGGGAGGGTAGGAAGGGAGTGAAAGTGTCGGTATAGGGAGGGCAGGAAGGGGGTGAAAGTGCCGGTATTGGGAGGGCAGGAAGGGGGTGAAAGTGCCGGTATTGGGATGGGCAGGAAGGGGGTGAAAGTGCTCGTATTGGGGGGAGGGTAGGAAGGGAGTGAAAGTGTCGGTATTGGGAGGGCAGGAAGGGGGTGAAAGTGCCGGTATTGGGAGGGCAGGAAGGGGGTGAAAGTGCCCGGTATTGGGGGGAGGGTAGGAAGGGAGTGAAAGTGCCCGGTATTAAAGTGGTTAAGATAAGAAAAAAAAAAAAAAAAGAGAGCAACATTGTTGATTTTGTTTCTGTCATGCGGTTTCATAATATACATTTGCATTGTGGTTAAGCTCCTGGGTACTAATGTGGCCTTTAAAGGACTCCAATATTCTTCCATGTGTCCTGGACTCCTAGTGAACTCTCACCTTGAACCTGTGTGTTTTGTGAACATCTGTGCAGGAAAACAAATAGCCATTGGACCATTTTTTGGATATTCTACCTTACTTGTATGACATTTAAAAATACACAACTGTGCTGTTCCCACAACCTTTGGACTTGTTCACTCCACCACTGATCCCCAACACAGCCATTTAGGGACCACCAACCTGTCCAGCATTTAGGGATTACCCAGCTGTGCCTAAGGGATTTAGAAAAAAAAAAAAAAAAACCTCACACAACTTGGACACCCCTAAATCCTGGACTGTTTGGTGGTCTTGGAGGACTTGGTTGGGAAGAAGAACATTACACAATTCTCCGCAGGTAACATCTTATTTCACTAACCACACCTCCTACTATGTGGATTTCATCTATTGGATGAATCTACCCATGTGACTAGAAAGTTATTGATTGGTTGTAGGTAAGTGAGATAGACACGGTTTCCCACAGGAGAAGAAAACAGTAAAAACATTTAGTTCAAAAAGCAGGTTTTAATGTGGAATTGTAATAAAAGTGAAGATGAATAAGTGTAACATTAGGAAACGTGTACGGTTGTTGCTTTATTATAATCTATTCCCACACACATTGTGAAGGTCTCTTTAGATCATAAACTTGGCATCTGGGTAATAAACTCCTCTCCGTGGTCAGTTCTCTCCCCACCCCCATATCTTCCTGCACAGGCCCCCCCAGTGTAACTTTTACTGAAATAATTATCTGCCCCCACCTATAGCCGTCTACTTAGTGACTCAAACTTACCCCATACTTTTTTTGATCAGGCTCATTGGGCTGCACCTACTTAAAGATGGCGGCCATAACTTAGCCTTAGCCCCGCCCCTCATTCACTATGTGCGTCTGATGGTTTTCTAAAGTTTTCCTCAACTCAAAATTCTTGACCGCGTCACTTCCGGTGTGGCCCCATCACAAAAAGCTGGTATCACCTCAACAATGTGCCTGGGCAGTGGAGGAATATTATAGAACTGCTCTGCTAAGCTATAGTGAGGGAAAGAGGGAGGAGGCGATAGAGCGGAGCTGGCAGCAGTGGGAGGGGCCTAATTCTGTGCTTGGAGAGGAGGGGTGGGGGTTGTCTGTGCATAACATTGTATGGGAGGTCGATGAAAATTATAGAGCCGTCTCTCCTGAACAAAACTTAAGTGAATTACCCCATACATGTTGAGAAATCGTCTGGATCTGGATGACAGTGGGACACAGGCTGGATGATGGGGGGAGGAAGACCACAGGCTGGATAATGGGGGGTGGGGAAAGAAGGAGACCACAGGCTGGATGATGGGGGGAGAAATAGACACAGGCTAGATGATGGGGGGGGGGGGGGTGGGGAGAAGGTGAAAGACACAGGCTGGATGATGGGGGGAGGGGAAGGTGAAAGAGACACAGGCTGAATGAAGGGGGGGTGGGGAGGAGACACAGGCTGGATGATGGGGGGGGGGTGGGGAGGAGACACAGGCTGGATGATGGGGGGGGGGAAGGAAACCACAGGCTGGATGATGGGGGGGGGGAGAAGGAGACCACAGGCTAGATGACGGGGGGGTGGAAGAAGGATACACAGGCTGGATTATGGGGGGGGTGGGAGAAGGATACACAGGCTGGATGATGGGGGGGTGGGGATACACAGGCTGGATGATGGGGGGTGGGAGAAGGGGGACACAGGCTGTATGATGGGGGGGGAGATACACAGGCTGGATAATGGGGGTGGGAGAAGGGGGACACAGGCTGGATGATGGGGGGGGATACACAGGCTGGATGATGGGGGATGGGGGTGGGAGAAGGACACACAGGCTGGATTATGGAGGGGGGGGTGGGAGAAGGATACACAGGCTGGATGATGGGGGGTGGGGATACACAGGCTGGATGATGGGGGGGGGGAAGGAGACACAGGCTGGATGATGGGGGGGGGGGGGACACACAGGCTGGATGATGGGGGTGGGAGAAGGACACACAGGCTGGATTATGGGGGGGGGTGGGAGAAGGATACACAGGCTGGATGATGGGGGGTGGGGGATACACAGGCTGGATGATGGGGGGTGGGAGAAGGGGGACACAGGCTGGATGATTGGGGGGGGGGGGGGAACACAGGCTGGATGATTGGGGGGAGGGAACACAGGCTGGATGATGGGGGGGGGGGAGAAGGACACACAGGCTGGATTATGGGGGGGGTGGGAGAAGGATACACAGGCTGGATGATGGGGGGTGGGGATACACAGGCTGGATGATGGGGGGTGGGAGAAGGGGGACACAGGCTGGATGATGGGGGGGGGGGAGACACAGGCTGGATGATGGGGGGTGGGGTGGGAGAAGGACACACAGGCTGGATTATGGGGGGGGGGGGAGAAGGATACACAGGCTGGATGATGGGGGGTGGGGATACACAGGCTGGATGATGGGGGGGTGGGAGAAGGGGACACAGGCTGGATGATGGGGGGGGGGATACACAGGCTGGATGATGGGGGGGGGGATACACAGGCTGGATGATGGGGGGAGAAATAGACACAGGCTAGATGATGGGGGGGGGGGGGGTGGGGAGAAGGTGAAAGACACAGGCTGGATGATGGGGGGAGGGGAAGGTGAAAGAGACACAGGCTGAATGAAGGGGGGGTGGGGAGGAGACACAGGCTGGATGATGGGGGGTTGGGGAGGAGACACAGGCTGGATGATGGGGGGGGGGAAGGAAACCACAGGCTGGATGATGGGGGGGGGGGGGGAGAAGGAGACCACAGGCTAGATGACGGGCGGGTGGGAGAAGGATACACAGGCTGGATTATGGGGGGGGGGGGTGGGAGAAGGATACACAGGCTGGATGATGGGGGGGTGGGGATACACAGGCTGGATGATGGGGGGTGGGAGAAGGGGGACACAGGCTGTATGATGGGGGGGGAGATACACAGGCTGGATGATGGGGGGGAGTAAGGATACACAGGCTGGATGATGCAGGGGTGGGGAGACACAGGCTGGATGATGCAGGGGTGGGGAGACACAGGCTGGATGATGGGGGGTGGGAGAAGGAGACACAGGCTGGATGATGGGGGTGGGAGAAGGATACACAGGCTGGATGATGGGGGTGGGAGAAGGATACACAGGCTGGATGATGGGGGTGGGAGAAGGATACACAGGCTGGATTATGGGGGGGGGGGTGGGAGAAGGATACACAGGCTGGATGATGGTGGGGGGGAAGGAGACACAGGCTGGATGATGCAGGGGTGGGGAGACACAGGCTGGATGATGGGGGGTGGGAGAAGGAGACACAGGCTGGATGATGGGGGGGGGGGAGGAAACCACAGGCTGGATGATGGGGGGGGGGAGAAGGAGACCACAGGCTAGATGACGGGGGGGGGGGGGGGGTGGGAGAAGGATACACAGGCTGGATTATGGGGGGGGGTGGGAGAAGGATACACAGGCTGGATGATGGGGGGGTGGGGATACACAGGCTGGATGATGGGGGGTGGGAGAAGGGGGACACAGGCTGTATGATGGGGGGGGAGATACACAGGCTGGATGATGGGGGGGAGTAAGGATACACAGGCTGGATGATGGTGGGGGGGAAGGAGACACAGGCTGGATGATGCAGGGGTGGGGAGACACAGGCTGGATGATGGGGGGTGGGAGAAGGAGACACAGGCTGGATGATGGGGGTGGGAGAAGGATACACAGGCTGGATGATGGGGGTGGGAGAAGGATACACAGGCTGGATGATGGGGGGTGGGAGATGGATACACAGGCTGGATGATGGGGGGTGGGAGATGGATACACAGGCTGGATGATGGGGGGTGGGAGAAGAAGACACAGGCTGGATGATGGGGGGTGGGAGAAGAAGACACAGGCTGGATGATGGGGGGGTGGGAGAAGAAGACACAGGCTGGATGATGGGGGTGGGAGAAGAAGACACAGGCTGGATGATGGGGGGGAAGGAGACACAGGCTGGATGAAGGGGGGTGGGAAAAGGAGACACAGGCTGGATGATGGAGGGTGGGTGGGGGAGAAGGAGACACAGGCTGGATGATGGGGGGGGGGAGGAGACACAGGCTGGATGATGGGGGGGGGACACACAGGCTGGATGATGGGGGTGGGAGAAGGACACACAGGCTGGATTATGGGGGGGGGGGGGGTGGGAGAAGGATACACAGGCTGGATGATGGGGGTGGGGATACACAGGCTGGATGATGGGGGGTGGGAGAAGGGGGACACAGGCTGGATGATGGGGGGTGGGAGAAGGGGGACACAGGCTGGATGATGGGGGTGGGAGAAGGATACACAGGCTGGATGATGGGGGGTGGGAGATGGATACACAGGCTGGATGATGGGGGGTGGGAGAAGAAGACACAGGCTGGATGATGGGGGTGGGAGAAGGAGATACAGGCTGGATGATGGGGGGGGGGGGGATACACAGGCTGGATGATGCGAGGGTGGGAAAAGGAGACACAGGCTATGACCCTGCCATAGAAAAACATAGCAGGTGCAGCTACTATAAATGTAGGGCCCAAGCCACAGGGGTTCAGGGCACCAAACTTGGCAAACTTATACTAAAGGACCTCCAGTAGCCACATACATTTTTTGGGGGCAATGCCTAATTTTCACAGGGACTGGCATGGGGGATCGACTTTGGCCAAATACTGTGAAACATAGGTAATGCAAAGCCCCACCTCCCGGGTATCGCATAACTAAGACTATGAGGATTCACCACGTGCCGAACGGGGCATAGCCCAATGATGGCTACAATGCTGTCCGGTTATTCTGGGAGGGCGTACAGGAATGTCCTCCCAGAATCGCCCTTCCTGCCGGTTATGGTAAAGGGCCAATGACAGTGGCCCTTTACCACGTGATCGCTCCATCCAATGACTGAGTGATCATTTCTCAACAAACAGGTGCACCAACATAGTCCCAACCTGGCCCACCAACCTCTATATCCCACCCCTCACCCCCCACCAACCTCTATATCCCACCCCTCACCCCCACCAACCTCTATATCCCACCCCTCACCCACCACCAACCTCTATATCCCACCCCTCAACCCCACCAACCTCTAAATCCCACCCCTCAACCCCACCAACCTCTAAATGCCACCCCTCAACCCCACCAACCTCTAAATCCCACCCCTCAACCCCACCAACCTCTATATCCCACCCCTCACCCCCAACCAACCTCTATATCCCACCCCTCACCCCCACCAACCTCTATATCCCACCCCTCACCCACCTCTATATCCCACCCCTCCACCCCCCCACCAACATCTATATCCCACCCCTCACCCACCTCTATATCCCACCCTTCCACCACCCACCAACCTCTATATCCCACCCCTCACCCCCACCAACCTCTATATCCCACCCCTCACCAACCTCTATATCCCACCCCTCAACCCCACCAACCTCTATATCCCACCCCTCACCCCCCACCAACCTCTATATCCCACCCCTCACCCCCCACCAACCTCTATATCCTACCCCTCCACCCCCCACCAACCTCTATATCCCACCCCTCAACCCCACCAACCTCTAAATCCCACCCCTCACCCCCAACCAACCTCTATATCCCACCCCTCACCCCCCACCAACCTCTATATCCCACCCCTCACCAACCTCTATATCCCACCCCTCACCCCCACCAACCTCTATATCCCACCCCTCACCAACCTCTATATCCCACCCCTCCACCCCCCACCAACCTCTATATCCCACCCCTCACCCCCAACCAACCTCTATATCCCACCCGTCACCAACCTCTATATCTTACCCCTCACCCCCCACCAACCTCTATATCCTACCCCTCCACCCCCCACCAACCTCTAAATCCCACCCCTCACCCCCAACCAACCTCTATATCCCACCCGTCACCAACCTCTATATCCTACCCCTCACCCCCCACCAACCTCTATATCCTACCCCTCCACCCCCCACCAACCTCTAAATCCCACCCCTCAACCCCACCAACCTCTAAATCCCACCCCTCACCCCCAACCTCTATATCCCACCCCTCACCAACCTCTATATCCCACCCCCCACCAACCTCTATATCCCACCCCTCCACCCCCCACCAACCTCTATATCCCACCCCTCCACCCCCCACCAACCTCTATATCCCACCCCTCCACCCCCATTCCCGGCCCCCAGCAATACTACAGGATGAGCATAAATAGCACCAGCCCCAGGGGGAAATAGCACTGGATAGACAGAGGAGCATGGGACTGAGCCAGAACCGACCCAGGAGGAGCATGGGACTGAGCCAGAACAGACCCAGGAGGAGCATGGGACTGAGCCAGAACAGACCCAGGAGGAGCATGGGACTGAGCCAGAACAGACCCAGGAGGAGCATGGGACTGAGCCAGAACAGACCCAGGAGGAGCATGGGACTGAGCCAGAACAGACCCAGGAGGAGCATGGGACTGAGACAGAACAGACCCAGGAGGAGCATGGGACTGAGACAGAACAGACCCAGGAGGAGCATGGGACTGAGACAGAACAGACCCAGGAGGAGCATGGGACTGAGCCAGAACCGACCCAGGAGGAGCATGGGACTGAGCCAGAACCGACCCAGGAGGAGCATGGGACTGAGCCAGAACCGACCCAGGAGGAGCATGGGACTGAGCCAGAACCGACCCAGGAGGAGCATGGGACTGAGCCAGAACCGACCCAGGAGGAGCATGGGACTGAGCCAGAACCGACCCAGGAGGAGCATGGGACTGAGCCAGAACCGACCCAGGAGGAGCATGGGACTGAGCCAGAACCGACCCAGGAGGAGCATGGGACTGAGCCAGAACAGACCCAGGAGGAGCATGGGACTGAGCCAGAACAGACCCAGGAGGAGCATGGGACTGAGCCAGAACAGACCCAGGAGGAGCATGGGACTGAGCCAGAACAGACCCAGAGGAGCATGGGACTGAGCCAGAACCGACCCAAGAGGAGCATGGGACTGAGCCAGAACTGACGCAGAGGAGGAGCATGGGACTGAGCCAGAACCGACCCAGAGGAGCATGGGACTGAGCCAAGACCCGATGCAGAGGAGGATAGAGAGGAGTGAGAGAAAGGGAGGTAGGAGAGGGTTTCCCGATCTCTCAGCTTCCCTCCCTTCTTCTGACCACCATTCTTCCACACTTTCACCCATTCAGGGATCTCTTTGGAATCTTCCCGTTTATGGCTGCCATCCTTCAATCTTCTCAGCTTCACTGCAGTTCTGCAAAAAGGACAAAGTTAGTTTTTCTGCCCAAAACCAGTTTGTGACCAACTTTAAACCCTTAAATCCCCCCCCCCCCCTCAGCCAAATAGCCCCTTGCTCCAATCTGGTTATTGCTACACATTTACATGACACCGAACCTCAACCCAATAACCCCCCTCCAAAAGAAGTTCAATTGTTTCCTTCCCATACAGTCAGTCCACCAATCAACACTGATATAAATAAGAGGAAGGAAACAATACAAAAACAGGATGAATCAACACTGATAGAAATATATATATTACACACATACAGCCACAGAGAGAGAGAGACACACAGAGACACCCCCCAAATGACATCTCCCCCATATACAGCGAGGGACATCCCCCCCCCATACAGAGCGAGGGACATCCCCCCCCATACACAGCAAGGGACATCCCCCCATATACAGCGAGGGACATCCCCCCCCCCATATACAGCGAGGGACACCCCCCCTATACAGAGCGAGGGACACCCCCCCCATACAGAGCGAGGGACACCCCCCCATACAGAGCGAGGGACACCCCCCCCCATACAGAGCGAGGGACACCCCCCCATACAGAGCGAGGGACACCCCCCTCATACAGAGCGAGGGACACCCCCCCCATACAGAGCGAGGGACATCCCCCCCAGAAAACACAGTGAGGGACATTCCCCCCTCCCCCCCATATAGAGCACCCCCCCATATGGAGCTACAGACATCCTCCCCCCATATACAGCTACAGACACCCCCCATATACAGCTACAGACATCTCCCCCCCCCATATACAGACATCTCCCCCCCATATACAGACATCTCCCCCCATATACAGCTACAGACCCCCCCCCCCCATATACAGCTACAGACATCCCCCCCATATACAGCTACAGACATCCCCCCATATACAGACATCTCCCCCCCATATACAGACATCTCCCCCCCATATACAGCTACAGACATTCCCCCTATATACAGCTACAGACATCTCCCAACATATACAGACATCTCCCAACATATACAGACATCTCCCCCCATATACAGACATCTCCCCCCATATACAGACATCCCCCCCATATACAGACATCTCCCCCCCATATACAGACACCCCCCCCATATACAGCTACAGACATCCCCCCATATACAGACATCTCCCCCCATATACAGACATCTCCCCCCCATATACAGACATCCCCCCCATATACAGACATCTCCCCTACATATACAGACATCTCCCCTACATATACAGACATCTCCCCCCATATACAGACATCCCCCCCCCATATACAGACATCTCCCCCCATATACAGACATCTTCCCCCCATATACAGACATCTTCCCCATATACAGACATCTCCCCTACATATACAGACATCTCCCCCCATATACAGACATCCCCCCCCCATATACAGACATCTCCCCCCATATACAGACATCTCCCCCCATATACAGACATCTTCCCCCCATATACAGACATCTCCCCCCATATACAGACATCTCCCCCCATATACAGACATCTTCCCCCCATATACAGACATCTCCCCCCATATACAGACATCTCCCCCCATATACAGACATCCCCCCCCCATATACAGACATCTCCCCCCCATATACAGACATCTTCCCCCCATATACAGACATCTCCCCCCATATACAGACATCTTCCCCCCATATACAGACATCTCCCCCCATATACAGAGATCTCCCCCCATATACAGACATTCCCCCCCCTTGGCAGAGATTGCAGAAGAAGAAGCAGAAAAAAACCCGGGAACAGAGCTTCCCTGCAGAGCAGACACATGGGATGTAATGAGTTCCGTCCACTTCCTGTACTTCTCTGTACCATGTGACCAAACAGTCACATGGTCTGTGACATCACCAGGGTCCTTCTACTGGGCAGGTGTAACGTGAGAATTACCTACCCCAAGAGAAAAACCTACCCTCGTCACTTCCGGGCAGGAACAGCTGAGCAGCGCAGCAGTGCGCATGCTCAGAGGCCCGGAGACCTAATGAAAAAGATAAGGAGCTGACTACTGGGCATGCGCAGTAGTATGAAAGTATTAGGGTGTCCGTGAAAAAAACCTACCCACGCGGCGGTGACATTAAAACAGCTGTACTACAATATGAGTCATCACCGCTCCTTCCCCTGTGACTACCCTGATCTTGGCTAGTAAATATAAAAGCGGCTGGCGGCTCCGTTATTTATCTTTTCATGCACCCGCCTGTGCTTTTATATTTAGTAGCCGACATCAGTGAAGTGTCACGGGAAGGAGCGGAGATGATTCATATTGTAGTACAGCTGTTTTAATGTAACCGCCGCTTTACAGACACTGAGGGTGCACCGGAAGTGACGAGGGTAGGTTTTTCTCACGGGTAGGTAATTTTCACGGAACACAGGAACTAGCCGCTACCATAGACAAATGGGGGTAGTCAGAGCAAAGGAGATGGGGAGGAAACAGAAGACATGGTGATTGGTGAGATGTGGACAGAGCAAGGAAGATGGGAACAGGGCAGGGAGATGGAGAAGTTAGAGCAGGAAATATAGAGACAGCCCAGTATGGGTTGCTAAACCCAGACGAATAGTTTGTAAAAAAAAAAAAAGGGCGCTTTTTTCCTGTCCATGAAGCTAGGTTCACATATATGCGGTGTGGGATACGCAGCGAATCCTGTGCATTTCCCTCACCACATTGAAATCACACAGCATTCATGCAAACTGCATGGGGTGTAAATTTTAAGTTAATGACACCCCAAAACGATCTGCAAAGGGCAGTGCGATTGACAGAGTTGGATTGCATAGATGTGAACACTCATGCGATCTGATTCTGGTGCAGTAAAAAAAGGGTCCTGCACCTTTGTGCAGATTTGGTGCCATACAAACAAATGGCTCAAATCTCACCATACAAACACTGCATGTAATTACTGATACATGCCGTGTCCCGCACCCCAGCTATGTTAACCCAACCTAAATGTCTGTAGACAGGAGAAGAGCACCCGTACATTTTCTAGCTTTGCCCCAGCTCTGCACATGTGTAGTTCTAGAGCTGGCCAATTGTTAGACAGCTGAGCGCGGCCTGACTCAGGTAGCATGGAAGGTATGGGAGGGTGCACGTGACATCAATCGCTTGGCGCCTGTTTCTAGTAGTTTGAAGAAGACAGGCAGGAGAAGGAGGAAGGACCAACAGCCTGCCTGAACCAGAGTAAGCTGGCTCTGCCCTACAGGCTGCATGCCTGGAATGGACAACGATTTGGGAGGGAAGTGCAACTAGGAACCCTAAGGTAAAGAGGGAGTGAGGAGGACACTTATATAAGGGGGAACTCTGCTAACTCTTGTGTAAAGAGGAACTCTGATGTAAGGGGGTTCTGTCATCAGAGCCCTCTTACATCAGAGTTGCCAATGCTCCCCTCTAAATCAGGTTGTCCAGGGCCCCCTTTTGTCAGAGTTCCCCCTTACAGTTTAAAGGGGAACTCTGCAGATTCTGTTGAAAGAGCTCATTCAAACAGGCATTGAGTCTCGTTCTCCACACAGAGCTGCTGTCTGCTGTGTGTCCATCTTGGAGCTGCATGCAGGCAGCCCAAAAAAGTGGATGCAAACGCAGTAGCTGCTTTAGATTCATATATCCACTCCTACCCACATGACAAATTTTGACATGCAACTTTGTCCATGCAGCCACTGCGTCTGCATCCACTTCTATATACTGCCTGCATGCAGCTCCAAGGTGGATGTATACACAACAGACAGCAGCTCAATATGGAGGATTGGTCTGAATGAGACTTAAGGGGAAATTCTGGGACTATGATGTGATTCCTGGCCCCTGCACTCTATACATTATGTTGTATATTACATAGTCCTGAGACACAAGGTGTCCATTGTCTCAACAGTTACTGGTTTTAATGAAGTTCTTCCTCATGGTCCGCTTTGACAGACAAAATTATATTCTTTTTGTGTGTATAAAAGTATATGTAATGGAAACATTTAAAAAGATTTATTTATATGTGTGAGGCTGTTAATTGTGGTACAGTAATTAGGATTATTTTGTGATACAATGACTGTGTTATATGTGTTCAGTATACAAAGCGACTAGGAAGAATCTGTTCATACATACTGGCTACACATTGTGGAGGGGAGGGGGGTGGCCGGAGGATGGTGGCGCACCAAAATGCACCTTCACCAAATCCCTTATCAAGTGTTGAGCATTGGCTAAAAAGAATCCCATCCAAACTAATGTGGTAGTTTTGCAAAAACTGAGATACAAGTTAAGCTGTTGCCCACGGCAACAGCACAAGGTCCAAGCATAGGTTCACAGCTTCATAGTTCTGCATGCTGCGTTTGCAGGGGCATAGCAGCCCATAATGTGAATGGGCTACTTCACCTGGATTTCATGCAGAAAAAAGGTCCCCTGAACCTTTCTTTAAGATGCAAACGCACAGAAACCACATGTGCTTTGTCACCATGGGTTCCATGCCTGGGAAACCGCATCACATTGGGAGTGCCATTAAGAGTTCATCCCTGCCACATCCATGCCAAATCAGTGCCCATCCTTGCCACATCAGTGCTCATCCGTGCCACATCCATTCCACATCAGTGCTCATCCGTGCCACATCAATGCTTATCCATGCCACATCAGTGCCTCTACAGTGTACAGTATATCAAAACTTGTGGAAAAAAAATTACATGTTCAAAAGACTCATAATGCCTCCTAGATTATGTGTTAGGGTGCTTACTTTCCAAAATGGGGCCATTTTGTGGGTGTTTCCATTGTCCTGGTGCCCCAGGGCCTTCGAAAGTGTGATAGGTTGTCAGGAAATTATAATTTATGCTCCTAGAACTCCTGGAGGTGCTACTTGGATGTTGGGCCTCTGTATGTGGCCAGGCTGTGTAAAAGTCTCACACATATGGTATTGCCATACTCAGGACGGATGAGTAACAGAATATATTGTGGGGTGTAATTGCAAGTATGCCTATACAGTGTGTGAGAAATAACTTGATAGTAATATGACAATTTTGTGGAAAAAAAAATAAATTAAAAATCTTTATTTTGCAGAGAATTGTGGGATGAAATTACAACTTAAAAAAATTCACTCGCCCTTTTACTAAATACCTTGGAATGTCTACTTTCCAATAAGGGGTCATTTGGGGGTATTTGTACTCTCCTCGCTTCTTAGTGTCTCAAGAAATGAGAAAGGCCGGCAGTACATCAGGTGTAATCAATTTTCAAAGATTGGCACCATAGCTTGTAGACTTTATTATCCTCACAAAGATCAAATAATATATACTTCTTTGGGTAATTTTTACCAAAGATATGTAGCAGTATATATACCTTTCACTTCCTTTCACAGTGTCATTAGGTACTGTGTACAGATTTTTAGTGATCACTGTATTAGTGTCACTGGTGACATTAGATAGCGTTAGAGGCAGATAGCATCAGTCCTAGATAGTGTCAGGGTACCTGCCACTTATTCCCTAATACAGTTTTAACCCCCTGATCGCACCCAAGTTAACCCTTTCACTGCCCTTTGACACTGTTATTAAGTACAGTGTACAAATCTTTTTTCTGAGCACTGTATTAGTGTCACAGGTGACGCCAAATAGCGTTAGCGTCAGTTAGCATGAATCCCAGACAGTGTCAGATTGCACACATATTCTCTAATGCATTTTAACTCTTTGATTGCCAGTAACACTAACACACACACTATACTACTACTAGTATAGTGTCTGTAGATCACTGTCACTTCTGATACACAGTACACAAAACTGCAGCGTTAGAAGAATCAGGCCTGATCTCTGTTAGCACTAGCAGGTACATTTTTTTGTAACAGTTCAAGCAGTCTCTGACAGCCAGGTGCTTTGTTTCCTGTGAGTCACACTAGGTACCTGTAAATTTAGTGGCCAAAATGTCAAACGAAATGTACACTAGTGAAGAGGCCTACAGGATTCTGAGCATGACAGATGAGAGTGATGGGAAAGCTTCACAATCAGTCAAAATCAGGCTCAGGATACAAACCGTAGAGAACAGTGGCCCCCTGACAGATAGCTCAACTGATGGAATAGAGGTCCCTGCTAAGGTCAGTCATACCCGACCCCGTGCCCAGGCTGCTGAGGTGGTACAATCACATAATTCCCGTATGCAGCAGAGTGCTAGTACTAGTGCAGCTCTACCTTCTGGTGAACTGGCGAGCACCAGCAACCTTGCACAACCTGGTCTTAGACACATCTGCACTGCAGTAACACTTGGTGGCTTGGCGAGTGCCATAATTGCAGTTCAAGCTGGTGCAGTGGCTAGCACAAGTAGTGTCTCGCAGCCACAAAAAATTTGAACACAGGCCCATAGAGCCTATAGTGCCATTCCGGCTGAGCTTGCAAATCCTGATTGGAAGCCCAAACATTCTGCAGCGCCCATACTTCCCCCATTCACTGGCCAACCCATAATTCAGGTGGAAACAGCAAATTTACCTCCCCTTGGTTTTTTTGAGCTATTGTTCACAGAAGATCTGTCCGGATCTATTGTGGACCAAAGCAATTTATATGCCAAACAATTTATCGCTGCATACCCAAATTTGAACCTTGTCAGACAATTCAAATAAAAATGCATCTCGGGTTTCAGAATTTAATACATTTTTGGGCCTAACCCTCAACATGGGCATTAGTAAAAAGAAAGAGTTGTGGTCATATTGGTCCACAGACCCAATTCATTAAATGCCCATGTTCTCTGCTGCTATGGCCAGGCATAGATACGAGATTATGCGATTTATGCACTTCAGCAAAAATTAACTCTGTCATCCTCGAGGCGACCCTGAATATGATCCCCTTCACAAAATTCAGCCCCTTGTAAATTATTTTAATCAAAAATTTGCAGCCTTCTATACCCCCCCCCCCAAAAAAAAAAGTTGTCTGCGTAGATGAGTCCCTCATTAATTTTTCTGGCTGCCTTCCTTTCAAACAGTTTCTCCCCAGGAAGCCTGCCAGATATGAGGTCAAAATGTATAAGCTCTGTGAGAGGGCAACAGGCTATAAATGTAATTTCCTAGTATACAAGGGAAAATATAGTAGCCTGGAGCTCCATGACTGTCCAGACTACATAGGGAGCAATGGCAAGATTATTTGTGACTTGGGGCCTAATTCATTAAACCTCCAGCCTAACTCTGCTTTGGCTTGTTTTTTTCTCGCCGCATTCCAATCAATTAACTCCCGCAGTGGCGAACTGGACAGCATTGACAGCAACAGTGAATTCCGCCTTCAGCGGCGTTGATGTAGGCTGAATTGCGATTGCGGCTTCTCAAATTCTCATACTTATGTCAATGTGAACGCAGCATTCACACACAGCACTGTGGTCTAGTGTGATCTTGCACATATCCTCTGATTCATGCATTTCACTATGCCGTAAGGTTCTAGTCTGACCATCTCCACTTACCACCTAAGTTGTGTTGGGGAGAGATATGTTTTTTTTTTAAACTCTGACAGATTGGATCATTTGTATGGCTCCAAAACTTGCATCAAGTACATACAGATAACATACACTGTGAAGCCCTTGCAAACTCACATTATGTACAGCTATTTAATTATCTCATCTTTGTCTAGATTTGAACTCATGGTTGCACGGTGCAGAGCAAACCATTCTAACCACTACACCACTTGAGGTCCACATTAAAACCTCACACTTTTTCAATGGTCTTCTTCCTAGATTCCCTACAATGTTCAGTACCTTAGCTATATGTGCATTTTAGCCTTAAGCCACTCCTTTCTCTTCACCAAACAGCTCCATTCTGCAGAATAGCTAACTGCTTTGCAACTTAACTACAGTTAACAAGGTCATGGTTTCAAATCCCAACAATCACTACACTTGGATGTATTTTCCCTATCAACCTTTTTTTGTTTTTGTTTTTATTTTTTTTGTGGGGGGGTCAGGGGGGGGCAGCCTACATAAATATACAGAGCACTAATGGAACAAACACAATTTTAACTGTATGAGTGTGGTCATCTTTTTCTTGAGCTGCAATTGTTTACACATTTACCATGGTTGTTGAATTTGATGAACACCAAGCATATATGTGTCTGGTATTGGACCCTCTACATATTTTACCAACACAGCCCCTCATAGTCCAACACTACACTTTGCCTCACACCTCAACACAACACTGTCCCATCCCTACCCTACATTCAAACCCCTCACATCACCAGTACAAGCAGCATGCAAAGTGCAAAGCCCTGGCATTGGCAGCTTAAGTCTGTAGCCACAAAAAAAAAAGAAAGACATGTTCCTTACAAAATTTTTTTTTTTCATGTAATTACAGCATAAGTAGGAATGCAGCAAGGTCATATTTACAGTTTCCAGTCCCTGTGCCTTTCCTGCGCCAGCCCACGATCTTTGCTCCATGGCTACATTAGGCAAAGATGCGAGATTCGGATATCTTGAGCAAGTTCATGCAGAGTTGAGAAGCAATTTTGCACCTCTACCAGTTCATAGAGGACAGGCATGGCCAGGTTGCTGTTCAGCTTCCAAGCCACTTCTGAAGTTCCAGGGTGTTCATGTCGGTGATCGAGGCCAGTTCTGGGCCTGTGCCTCCCAAAATATCCACTGACCACAAATGAAGACGAGTGGAGTCCATGAAGGTGGGTTTCTACCAGCTACAACCGCAAACACTACCAATCCTGGAAAATTACATCAAAGGATAAGCAATTTCATCATGACAATCACATCTTACTGCACGCTTGCTTCATTTTTTAGTTCATTTTTTTCTACATCAGGAGTGACATCACACAACTTACACAAACTAGAAATAATTTATGCAAAATTTGAATACACACCTGTGACGCAAGACAGCCTATCACCACAGGCTTCTCAGGGTACGTGCCATGATTCCAATCCAAGATGTCCAGATTCTGAAAAATCCATACACCATAAGATACCAAGCATGCTTTCATTTTGACAATAACTACACAGGTGGCACAGACACAACTAAACACCTGCCAGGTCTTCTCATCCCTCTCCACTATTTCAAATACCAACATGTTTTCGGTTTGAGGTGCGTGTTCTTGCTCAAGTAAAATAGTTTAGGAATGTTGACTACATGTTATCTAGAATGGCAAGTGTAATTGGCAGATGTTAATTGCCATCTGTCTCCCTGTGAGTGTCAACTCTGCAAAGTAGTAAGTTAATACACATCCCGTATCTCGAGCGGTTACAGTACTTACATGTAAAGTGGCTAGCGACCAGTGCATTCTGGGTGGCTATCCCTGCAGCGGTGGTCCACCTGGGGGCCGCCAGCTGACGGACCTCTGGCTCCCTCTCCTCCGTCAGCACCCAGGATTCATCCCGGGCAACGCACATGTTATGCAACACGCAGCATGCCAGGATGATCCTGGAAGCCTTTGGAGGAGAGTACAGGAGTAAGCAGAGCAGAGAAACCGGGATTTGAGAAGACCTATGGTCAACTCAATGATGCCCCGGCTTCTCTGCAAGGCCCTGTTGTAGTTATGTTGTGGTCAGCCCAGGGGGTACCTTATTGGAGCCATCAGCCACGTCAGCTGCGGGTAACCAGCATCCCCTGAAAAGAAAAAAAGATATACATTAGTTCTTCATATCATGTGACTTTAGATGACTGTTATCAAAATGGGAGACAATGATGGATTTTTGGACACAACCTGCTCATCTGTGTGTCTAGGTGTGTGCTTATATTAGCATCATAGCAAAACAAAAAGTCATCTGGCACATCTGAAATATGTCTAATTGCCTCCATTCCTAATCTAAGTGGAAAAAAGGAGACAAAAAGTGGGGTTTTTCAATTAAAAGTTCCACCTTTCAGCCTTATTTTTTCTACTTAGATTAGCATAGGCATTACTTCTGGAAGATATCTTACACTATATTGAGGCAACAAATAATGGCTCACTTTTGCAAAGGACTTTGTGGATATGTCAATACCATTGGAATCACTTTTGTGTTTTGCTTGTGTGGCATTAGGACAGCATTTACAGATTGGGTAACCACCTTAATTTGACTTGAAGACAACTTCTGAAATGTTTCAGTTGTGAGTTGGTAGGCTGGTTGCATGCAAGCAGATGAGGATCTGGTTGTGTGCAACCAGCCTGCCAACTCATAACAGTTACATTTTATGTAGGCTTCGGTTTAAGCAGGGTGTACAACTATGTAGCTTATTCATATGTCTATGCGTCTCTAAACACTACTGTAAAAAAAAACATGTCTGTATGTAACCTTATAGTTTATGTTGTTGCCCAAAAATAAGACTTTACCAATAAGCCACCTTTGGGGCATTTCGCCACTTTCAAACATCCGGTAGAGTTCACTGTCTTCTAAAATCATGGAATCATGGCACGACCCTGGGTAACCTGTGTTGGCACTCATTATGCGCTGTCTTGCGTCACACATCAATTGGATGATCACAGAGTGGTACTGCTTGCGGTTCCTATAGTCCATTTTGTGGCTCCTTGGTGGCCTAATGGCTATGTGGGTGCCATCTATTGCCCCTAGGATTTGCGGCATCTGTGCCCGCTGGTAGAAACCCAACTTCACTTCATTCCACTCGTTGGCATTCTGTGGCCAGTGGATAAATTGGGGCACAATATCCATAATGGCATCAATCACCAACATGAACACCCTGGAAACTGTGGCCTGGCTAATGCCCATTATAGTTCCAGAAGTGGCTTGGAAGCTGCCAAGCCCTAATATATACAAAATCACCAGCAACCTGACCATGCCGGGCACCGCATGGCAGCGACGTGTGTCAGGTGCAATTTTGTCCTCTATGAGCTGGTAAAGGTGTAGAATTGCTTCCCGCTCGAGCAGGAACTTCCTCCTGATATCCCAATTCCGCAGCTGGTCCAAATATACCTGTGGAGCAAAAATTTGTGGCTGGTGCAGTAAGCGCACAGGGACTGGAGGTGCTGCTGCAGCTGCTTCCCCAGCTGCTCCCTCAGGTGCTGCCCCACCTTCTGCTGCCTCCTGTGCTCTGGCCTCCTCAAACAGGGCACCAATAAATGCCAGGAGCGCATTTTCCAAAAGCCTTCTGTTTGCCATTTTGAGCACGGGATTTAGCCGGCGCACATGCGCAGGAATATATACACACGCCCACTAATTGCCACAGCCTGAGCCTGCTATAAAATGAGCACATGGCCAAGATGGCTGCTGGATGTTAGAGACTGAAGATTGATATAGTGAGTGATATAAAGAACTTTTCTTATCTTTAGGGAAAATGATTCTCTCTCTCTCTCCCCTCTCTCCCCTCTCTCTCCCCTCTCTCCCCTCTCTCTCCCCTCTCTCCCCTCTCTCTCCTCTCTCTCCCCTCTCTCTTCTCTCTCTTCTCTTTCTCTCCTCTCTTTCTCTCTCTCTCTCTCTCTCTCTCCTCTCTTTCTCTCTCTCTCTCTCCTCTCTTTCTCTCTCTCTCTCTCTCTCTCTCTCTCTCTCTCTCTCTCTCTCTCTCTCATACCTCGGGAACCCCTCAAGTGTATTTTAATCATTGTCAGTTTCCCCCATGTGCATGTTGTTTTCCCATGTGTTTTATCATGTTTGTTTCATCTTTGCAGTCTATATTTAGGCTGAATATTTGGGCTATATTTGCCTCCCCCCTCACCTTCCCAGCTCCAAAAGGTCCTTTTTGCTTTCCTGGTAAGGGTCATTTACCCTCATGTGCAGGGATTTAGCTCATGCGTTTTCTCATATTTGGATTTTCTTTGCAGCCTCCATTAGTGCTGTGTGCCTCCCCCCTCACCTTCCCAGCTCCAAAATGCCCCTTTTTGCTTTCCTGGTAAGTGTTATTTGCCCTCATGTGCAGGGATTTAGCTCATGCGTTTTCTCATGTTTGAATCTTCTTTGCAGCCTCCATTAGGGCTGCGTGCCTCCCCCCTCACCTTCCCAGCTCCAAAATGCCCCTTTTTGCTTTCCTGGTAAGTGTTATTTGCCCTCATGTGCAGGGATTTAGCTCATGCGTTTTCTCATGTTTGAAATTTCTTTGCAATCTCCTTTAGGCACCACCACCACCAAGCCACTGCTGTGTGACCTTTGGTAAGTGTTTGTTGGGCCCACGTGCAGTGGCCTTGCTTAAGTGTTTTCTCATGTTTGGATTTTCTTTGCAGCCTCCTTTAGGCACCACCACCACCACCACCAAGCCACTGCTGTGTGACCCTTGGTAAGTGTTTGTTGGGCCCACGTGCAATGGCCTTGCTTATGTGTTTTCTCATGTTTGGATTTTCTTTGCAGCCTCCTTTAGGCACCACCACCACCAAGCCACTGCTGTGTGACCTTTGGTAAGTGTTTGTTGGGCCCACGTGCAGTGGCCTTGCTTATGCGTTTTCTCATGTTTGGATTTTCTTTGCAGCCTCCTTTAGGCACCACCACCACCACCAAGCCACTGTTGTGTGACCTTTGGTAAGTGTTTGCTGGGCCCACGTGCAGTGGCCTTGCTTATGCATTTTCTCATGTTTGGATTTTTTTTGCAGCCTCCTTTAGGCACCACCACCACCACCAACGCGGCTTGAAAATCAATCAGTGGCTAGCTTTGGTAAGTGTGTTCTCTAATTGTTCACTAATTATACTGTAGTATTTCGCATTCTGGAACTCATGGTTTTTTCTCTTTCCTTTTTTCTCTTTTTTTGTTGCAGATTATGGCCTTGAGGCTATTTGCTGCTGCTAGACAGCCAGACTACCTGCCCACCTCATTCTCCCATGGCCCCACCCCGACCTATAAGGAGGAGTGCAAGGGTATCAGGTGGGGGGGGGGGGGCAGATTGTCTGGCTTGGGTGTGAGGGAGGCTCCAGCTGTATCCAGAAGGGAGTCCACCGTCTCCATCCTGGAGGAGGAAGTTGGGGGTGGGGGGGGGTGTTACCACACCAAGTGGACAAGCTGCTTCTCCTCCTGGAGAGGGACCTTTGAGGAGAGGCAGCGTGTCCTCAGCCTCTCGGCTTCCCCAGTTCTCCCGCGAGCAGAGCCGGGTCCTGGTCCAGGCTTATATGGCTAGATATGATCGTCTACAAGGGACCAGGGCCCAGGCCACCTCAGGCACTGAGAGGGCACGCCTGTGGGAGGAAATCCAGGAGGCTGTAAATGCACTGGGTGGTAGTGTATGCCGCAATCTAGCAAGTGTGCGGAAGAGAGTCAACGACATCCGTGGGTCCGTTCGGAAAGAAGCTGCGTGCATGGGCTGCGGATGGCCTTTATGACCGCCAAGGTCAGCTGGATCCATCTGCCGAACGTTCTCTCTGGGATTATGAGGTGCCATTCCTTACCATCCTCGGCCCCGACACCATCCATCCCAGGGAGGGCGTTGATACGGATGCTTTGCACAGAGGTAGGTTACTAACTTAGATGTAAATTGTGTGAGTTGTTGTGAAATTAGTAACTACTATCCTATGTGTGACATGAATAGACTTTTATACTTGGCCTTCAAGTTTTTTAATTTCTTTTTCAAACACCCCCGATTTGTTCATCTGCAGCACGGATCTCAGCCCCTCCGCAGCCCATGCAGCTCAGCGACCCGGACGGACTCACAGCTGCTGACGTCAATGTTGACCCTCCTTCTGGTAGGTCCCAAATCGTCCTGTGCTAAACAATGTAGAAGACTAGTCTCTCATTTCCAAATGAGAGCTCATATTGCTATGTCTTCTTGACAGAAGAGCATCAGTGTCAGGAAACACCCCCAGTGCAGCAAGGCCTGGAGGAAGGTGTTGATATGTATTGCTAATGTGTATTTTTATGAATGTTATTGGTAACCCAGTTGTAATTTCTTTAGATAGAGTGTTGGTCTTAATATGTCTACCCTTCAAAACACCGTTGTCATCATTCATGGGTGGCCTATTTTGTATTATGACCATACCTTCTTAGCCTTTGGGAGGGTGCTAGCAAGTGTCCTATGAGCCCGGGGAAACACTTTGGAATGTTTGGCCTCAATGCTTAATTCATGAAGCTAGGATTGAAATTGGCCCCAAATTTTCTTGCTCTTTTTTAACCACTTGCCTACAGTGCACTTTCACCCCCTTCCTGCCCAGACCGATTTTCAGCTTTCAGCGCTCTCACACTTTGACTGAGAATTACTCAGTCATGCAACACTGTACCCATACAAAAATTGTGTCCTTTTTTCACACAAATAGAGCTTTCTTTTGATGGTATTTGATCAATACTGGGTTTTTTATTTTTTGTGCTATAAATAAAAAAAGACTGAAAATATCGTGAAAAAACACATTTTTCTTTGTTTCTGTCATAAAATTTTGCAAATTAGTCATTTTTCTTCACAAATTTTGGCCAAAATTTATACTGCTACTTATCTTTGGTAAAAATAACCCAATTAAGTGTATATTATTTGGTCTATGTGAAAGTTATAGAGTCCACAAGCTATGGTGCGAATCATTGAAAATTGATCACACTTGATCACACCTGATGTACTGAAGGCCTATCTCATTTCTTGAGACACTAAAAAGTCAGAAAAGTACAAATACCCCCCAAATTACCCCTTTTTGGAATGTAGACATTCCAAGGTATTTAATAAGGGGCATGGTGAGTTTTTTGAAGTTGTAATTTTTTCCCACAATGCTTTGCAAAATTAAGATTTTTTTTTATTTTTTACAAATTGCCGTATTAACAGGTTATTTCTCTCACACAGCACATGTATACTTGCAACTACACCCCAAAACACATTCTACTACTCCTCCTGAGTATGGCGATACCACATGTGTGAGACTTTTTCGCAGCCTGGCCACATACAGAGGCCTAACATCCAAGTAGCAGCGTCCGGCATTCTAGGAGCACAAATTACACATATAATTTCCTGACAACCTATCGCACTTTTGAAGGCCCTGGAGCACCAAGACAATGGAAACCCCCATAAAATGACCCCATTTTGGAAAGCAAACAGCCCAACGTATAATTTTTGAGGCATAATGAGTTTTTGAATATGTCATTTTTTTCCACAAGTTTTTGGAAAATGTGGAAAGAAAATGAAAACACATTTTTTTTACACAAAGCTGTCCATTTATGCAATATTTCTAACACATAGCATGTACATAGCAAAAATTGCACCCCAAAATACATTCTGCTATTCCTCCTGAGTATGGCGATACCACATGTGTAACACCTTTTCACAGCCTGGCCACATACATAGGCCTAACATCCAATTAGCGCTTTACACAAAGTTGTCCATTTATCCACTTTAAGACTGGGCCTATTTTTGACACTTGGTGTTTACAAGCTAAAATAATTTTTTTTGCTAGAAAACTACTTGAAACCCCCAAACATTATATATATTTTTTTTTTAGCAGAGACCCTAGAGAATAAAATGGAGATCGTTGCAATATTTTTTATCACACCATATTTGCGCAGCAGTCTTCCAAATGCGATTTTTTTGGAAAAAAATTCACTTTTTTGAACAAAAAAATAAGAAAACAGTAAATTTAGCACAATTTTTTTCCATAATGTGAACGATAATGTTAAGCCGAGTAATTAGATACCCAACATGTCATGCTTCAAAATTGCGCATGCTCACAGAATGGCGCCAAACATTGGTACTTAAAAATCCCCATAGGCAACATTTTAAAAATTTCTGCAAGTTACTAGCTTAGAGTTACAGAGGAGGTCTAGGGCTCAAATTATTGCTCTCGCTCTAACGATCGCGGCGATACCTCACATGTATGGTTTGAACACCGTTTACATATGTGGGCGGGACTTGTGTATGCGTTTGCTTCTGCGCGCGAGCTAACGGGGAAAGGGCGCTTTAATTTTTTTTTTTCCTATTTATTTTATTTATTATTTTTTTATTTTTACACAGTTTAAAAAAAAAAATGTTTTGATCATTTTTATTCCTATTACAAGGAATGTAAACATCCCTTGTAATAGAAATAGGCATGACAGGTCCTCTTTATTGTGAGATCTGGGGTCAAAAAGACCTCACACCTCACAACTACACTAAAAAAGAAAAAAAAAAAAATTGTTGAAAGAGGAAAAAAAAGAAAAAAAAAAGCGGCCCTTTAAACCGGTTGCTAGGTAACGTCTTTTTTTAGCTCCGGTCCTCCAAGACCATAGAGTTGAGTGAGGGCCATCTTGCCCTCACTCGACTTCCTGTCTCTGAGGATCCGGGACCGGATAGTTTTCCCCGCTGCCGGCGGGTCCGGTAAGCTGGGAAAACGTCTGGGACGCGGCAGGAGGGGGGGGGCACCTCTTCCCCTGCACCGTAAGGGTAATTCCGCGGCGAATCTGCCACTGGGACCACCCTTATCTGAAAGCCGACTGCCCGCCGTTTCAAAAGATACCGGGGTTATGGGGGCTATCTGCTGCCATAACCCCAGTATTTAGCTTTTAATGGCCGACGCATATAGTCGTTAGGCGGTCAGTAAGTGATTGCATGTATATGGCAAACAGGTGACGATGACTGATGGGGTGACAGGTGACGATGACTGATGGGGTGACAGGTGACAATGACTGATGGGGTGACAGGTGACGATGACTGATGGGGTGACAGGTGACGATGACTGATGGGGTGACAGGTGATGATGATTGATGAGGTGACAGGTGACGATGATTGATGAGGTGACAAGTGACGATGATTGATGGGGTGACAGATGACAATCACTGACGGGGTGACATGTGACGATGAATGATGGGGTGACAAGTGACGATCACTGATGGGGTGTCAAGTGACGATGATTGATAGGGTGACAGATGACGATGACTGATGGGGTGACAGGTGACGATGACTGATGGGGTGACAGGTGACGGTGATTGATGGGGTGACAGGTGACGGGCGATGGTCACTGATGGGTGACAGGTGACGGGCGATGTTCACATGTGAGCGTAGCGATCATGGGCAGAATCACTGCAATTCTGCCCGTGATCCAGAAATCATTGCAAATTGCGGGGCGCCTGTGCGTTGCCCGTGATTTGCAATAACACCCCAAACGCTGTGCGATGTTGCTGCGATTTCCGCCTGCCGAATCACGGTAACATCGCGCAAACAACGCATGATGCCCCAAAGAAACTCTTGTATCTTTTTTGGGCATCATGCGATGTTTGCGCGATGTTACAGCGATTCGGCAGGCGGAAATGGCTGCAACATCGCACAGCGTTTGGGGTGCTATTGCAAAAAACGGGAAACGCACAGGCGTCCCGCAATTTGCAATGAACGTTATGGGTGTCAATTTCTGGGCACTGATGAGGTGACTGTTGGGTGACAGGTGACATTGGGGGGGGGGGCTGAGGACTGTGTGGGGACCTTTATTGGTGTGATTTTTACTTTTTACAGGTGTACAAAGCAGTAACTCACTGTTTCTAGCTCTTCTCCCCTCATACTGGAAACTGTATGAGGAGAGAAGAGCTAGTAACAGTGAGTTACTGCTCTTTGTTTACATTTTGTGATCGGCTGTGAATGGATTCACAGCCGATCACATAGTAAACAGTCACTGTCAGTGACTGTTTACTACCGCCGGTGACAGCTGTGTTCCTACGGAACACAGTGCCACCGACATGACCGCGCTGCGCGTTCCCCGATCGCGCATGCGCGGTCATCTCCCGGGCGCCTCCATTGTGATCGGCTGTGTCATTGGAACACAGTTGATCACGTGGGAAACAGCCATGCCTATTGGCTGTTTCCCCCCTGCCGGTGACCGGCTGTGTCCCGGGGACAGGCCGACACCGGCAGTGCACGGCGGCGCGCCCGCGATCGCGTGCCTGCCCTGCATTTCCTGGGTCACGTCATATGACGTCCGCCCAGGATAATAGCCGCACCGTCCCGCCGTCATATGACGGCGGGCGGGCGGTAAGTGGTTAAAAGAACATAAGGCCCCTGTTGAAGGAGTAGCTGGAGTTGGACCAGGAGCTGGCGAGGATTCTGCATCCGATGCTGGGGTATGTGATCTAAGGGAACAAGGTGGAAATGTTCCATTTAAATGTTAGTACGGTTTTTTGGATAGATGTGGCTTACATTGTCTGCGTTAAATTTGTGCAGGGACATTCTGACGCTGCACCAGCAGCACAAGAATTTGATCATGAACGTCAGGGAAGAATTGGAGAATTTCTCTGGCCCCAAAAGGTTCTAAAACATCCAGGAGCTTTAGAACCCTGGCAGTCTTTGATTTTCGAAGTCAAACTTGTGTGTATTTTTTTTTTTGGGTGTCATGTCGCATTTATTTGGCCATATTTTAGACAAGTTACTTAAATGTTGCAAGTCAGTGGTGTAGTAAGAGACTTTCAAATCCAAAAATTTGGACCAGGGCTAGTTTGGACCAGGGCTAGTTTGGAACTGGTTAATTTAGAAACTGTTCTGCAGTTGTAATATTAGGAACCAAACCATAATGTGTACCCATTATCAGAAGTGTTGCCAGCTTGGATAACATTACAATGAGAAAGTGCTTATTAGAAGCACATCCAACTGTTCTAAGGTCTGCTTGGGGTGTTTACGCTGTCTAACTAATCTTAACTCTTTTTGAATGATGGTTTATAAAGATGGTTTGTCCTTTTCTTCTTATTTCAGCCAGCATTGGATGCAGCGGGATTGTCACCTACCCCACCTCGTCCATCTCTGTGTAAGATTCTGGTACCTCCGGTACGCTTAATCACCACTTTCCACTGTAATGCGTCCCACCTTTCTCTTCAGGTGGTACGCATATACCTTTAAGAACGATGATGTCACTGCTGAGCGCCGCAGAGCGGCTATTTCAACCGCCGGCGGTCTCACTCACATTGTTCGTTCAACCAGCCTTGTTACCCACATGCTTTCAAGCCTGTCTCTCGTTCGGAACCTCCAGCCATTCCCTTTACCTGGAGCAGACCGGAACCTCGCTACTGATCCCTGTATCTCACTACCGGATCATTCCTCATCTACTGGACTTCTCTAACTACTAACATTTCAAGTGATAAGTACCCTGCAGGGGAACCCTCCATAACCTTATTGCACTATCTACCTATGCACATTAAGGACTGTTACTACCTATCTATACTATCCTATCATCTGCACTGTTACATAGATTGCTAGCTCTTCAGCCTACTACCATCTATCATCTGCACTGCTGCATAGATTGCTAGCTTTCCTGTCTACTACTATCTATCCTTGCACTGGGTTAGTCTATCCTGTATTTGTCATCTGCTGTCCTCACCACCTGCTAGCATACTCGATACTAACCTATCTGCATTCCTAATACCATCTTGAACTCTCCTATACAAACCTATCAAGTGATTACCATCCTTGTCACTGTTCACACCTGTCCCTTCAGCACATCACCTTTATACTATCATATACATACTATCACTCCAGGAACATCTCATTGAGTGTGTATATATCTGTATGTTGAAGCTGACAGGCCCACGGTGATGAGTCCTGGAGAGTTGGATCTGGTATTCAACACATCTCTACATGACTACTGAGTGGAGATTCTGCATCTGCAAATCCAGCCTATACTAAAAACGCAGGAGCGTTACAGATTGAACGAACCATAAAAATGGATTCAGCAGAATTACCCACTCAAGTGACACAATTAACACAACAAGTAAAAGCGTTAATACTTGCTCTGACTGACGTACAAGAAAATAATCAGACTCTGACACAGCAGGTAACCCAGCTCTCACGGCTTACTGCTATTCAGCCTCCTGAACCTAAAATAAACCTGGCCGGGCTGTGCGACTGAGAGCTGTGCGTCTGACCGGGCTGTGCGACTGTTGTGCGTCTGACCGGGCTGTGCGACTGTTGTGCGTCTGACCGGGCTGTGCGACTGTTGTGCGTCTGACCGGGCTGTGCGACTGTTGTGCGTCTGACCGGGCTGTGCGACTGTTGTGCGTCTGACCGGGCTGTGCGACTGAGAGTTGTGCGTCTGACCGGGCTGTGCGACAGAGTGTTGTGCATCTGACCAGGCTGTGCGACTGAGTCTGACCGGGCTGTGCGACTCAGTGTTGTGCATCTGACCAGGCTGTGCGACTGAGTGTTGTGCGTCTGACGGGGCTGTGCGACTGAGTGTTGTGCGTCTGACCGGGCTGTGCGACTGAGTCTGACCGGGCTGTGCGACTCAGTGTTGTGCATCTGACCAGGCTGTGCGACTGAGTGTTGTGCGTCTGACGGGGCTGTGCGACTCAGTGTTGTGCATCTGACCAGGCTGTGCGACTGAGTGTTGTGCGTCTGACCGGGCTGTGCGACTGAGTGTTGTGCGTCTGACCGGGCTGTGCGACTGAGTGTTGTGCGTCTGACCGGGCTGTGCGACTCAGTGTTGTGCGTCTGACCGGGCTGTGCGACTCAGTGTTGTGCGTCTGACCGGGCTGTGCGACTGAGAGTGTTGTGCATCTGACAGGGCTGTGCGACTGAGAGTGTTGTGCGTCTGACCGGGCTGTGCGACTGAGAGTGTTGTGCGTCTGACCAGGCTGTGCGACTGAGAGTGTTGTGCGTCTGACCGGGCTGTGCGACTGAGAGTGTTGTGCGTCTGACCAGGCTGTGCGACTGAGAGTGTTGTGCGTCTGACCGGGCTGTGCGACTCAGTGTTGTGCGTCTGACCGGGCTGTGCGACTCAGTGTTGTGCGTCTGACCGGGCTGTGCGACTTAGTGTTGTGCGTCTGACCGGGCTGTGTGACCCAGTGTTGTGCGTCTGACCAGGCTGCGTGACTGAGAGTGTTGTGCGTCTGACCGGGCTGTGCGACTGAGAGTGTTGTGCGTCTGACCAGGCTGTGCGACTGAGAGTGTTGTGCGTCTGACCGGGCTGTGCGACTCAGTGTTGTGCGTCTGACCGGGCTGTGCGACTCAGTGTTGTGCGTCTGACCGGGCTGTGCGACTTAGTGTTGTGCGTCTGACCGGGCTGTGTGACCCAGTGCTGTGCGTCTGACCGGGCTGTGCGACTGAGAGTGTTGTGCGTCTGACCGGGCTGTGCGACTGAGAGTGTTGTGCGTCTGACCGGGCTGTGCGACTCAGTGTTGTGCGTCTGACCGGGCTGTGCGACTCAGTGTTGTGCGTCTGACCGGGCTGTGCGACTCAGTGTTGTGCGTCTGACCGGGCTGTGCGACTCAGTGTTGTGCGTCTGACCGGGCTGTGCGACTCAGTGTTGTGCATCTGACCGGGCTGTGCGACTTAGTGTTGTGCGTCTGACCGTGTTGTGCGACTGACTGGGCTGTGAGATTGTGAGTGTTGTGCAACTGAGCGTCAAGTGAGTGAAGCGGAATACCACAGGGTGAGAAGGTAGCGTTAGGAAGCCAGGAAATAGCCACATAGGATAGACTTAAATCGCTGAATCCCCATTAGATTAGATTAGTAGGTACAATGCCCGGCGGGTGTGGAGATGCGACTCGGTGTACATCTTGTGATATGTATGCGTTCCTCGGACAGGTGATCGAGGGCGAATACAAATGCGCAAAATGTGAGCACGTTGCTTCCCTGGAAGCTCAGGTCCTGAATCTAGGGAAGCAGCTGGCAACACTGAGACGAATGTCCATACCGGAGGAGAGCCAGGATTGTACCAATCAGGTGCAGACAGGGGTCTGCACAGAGGTGGGCGGAGTATCGGAGGTGCAGGCATCAGAGCAGAGTAGAGGGGTGACAGTTAGGAGGGGTAGAAGGGAACAAGGCAAGGAGGCTGATCCTGGGCTGGAGCACCCCAACAGATTCGCCCCGTTGAGTGATGTTGGGGAAACCAGTCAGGGACCAGCATTGCTGGAGCAGAGTGACGCCCCTAGCTGCCAGGGGAAGAACTCCTCCAGTGAGGCCGGGAGAAAGGGAAAGGAAAGACAGGTGCTGGTGGTAGGGGACTCAATTATTAGAAGGGCAGACAGTGTAATCTGTGACATAGACCGTGTGCGCCGAACAGTCTGTTGTTTGCCGGGCGCTCGGGTTCGGCACATCGCGGATCGGGTGGACAGATTACTGGGTGGGGCTGGGGAAGACCCAGCTGTCATGGTACACGTGGGTACCAATGACATAGGCAGAGGAAGACGGAGAGTCCTAAACGATTTCAGGGACTTAGGCGCTAAGTTGAGGACTAGGACCTCCAAGGTAGTATTTTCCGAAATACTACCTGTACCTCGAGCCACACCAGAGAGGCAGCGGGAGATTAGGGAAGTTAACGAGTGGCTGAGGAGCTGGTGTAGTAAGGAGGGTTTCGGGTTCCTGGAGAACTGGGCCGACTTCTCAGTCGGTCACCGGCTCTTTGGTAGGGACGGATTGCACCTAAATGGGGTGGGTGCAGCCGTACTGGGTGCGAGGATGGCCGAAAAGTTAGAGGGGCTTTTAAACTAGGGAATGGGGGGGAGGGTACAGATGTAGAATTAGCCAGTGGAAAGCAAGATTCAGAGGGCAGAAATGGGGGCATTAGCGGTAGGGTGTTTGGAGCTCCTAAACCCAGGGTGGGTACGGGGAAAAATCAAGAGAGCAGCCTAAAAACATCAAATGAGGATAAATGTAACCGATCTAAATTACGAGGCTTGTATACCAATGCCAGAAGCCTGGCCAACAAGATGGGAGAGCTGGAGCTGCTGATGTTTGAGGAGGACTTAGATTTTGTGGGGATAACTGAGACTTGGTTCGACAGCTCTCATGATTGGATGGCGACCATTCAGGGGTATTCCCTTTATCGCAGGGATAGAGAGGGTAAAAAAGGGGGAGGGGTATGTCTGTATATTAAGAACAGTATACAGGTAAATATGAGGGATGATATTAATAATGGAGCTATGGACGAGGCAGAATCCCTATGGGTAGAGCTTCAAAGGGAAGGCACGGTGGGGAAGGTAATATTGGGCGTATGCTATAGGCCCCCCAACCAGAGTGAGGAGGGGGAGGCGGACCTCATGTTACAGATAGGATTGGCAGCAAGGATGGGAAATGTCATTATAATGGGGGACTTTAATTATCCGGATATAGACTGGGCAGAAGGAACCGCGCACTCAGCCAAGGCTAGGCAGTTCCTAAATATTTTGCAGGACAATTTCATGGGTCAGATGGTGAATGCACCGACAAGAAACAATGCGGTACTTGACCTACTGATTACCAACAATGCAGACCTGCTCACGGATATAGAAATACGGGAAAACTTAGGGAGCAGTGACCATAGGTCAATTGGTTTCAGTATTAATTACAATAATAGGAAACACAAGGGTAATATTAAGACGCTGAATTTCAAAAGAGCCAATTTCCCTAAACTGCGCTCGCTGCTAGAAAATATCAAATGGGATAGAACCCTGGGAACAAAGAACACGGAGGAAAAATGGGAGTGCTTCAAGAGCATACTTAACAAGGGGGTGGGCCAGTGCATTCCACTGGGAAATAAATTTAAAAGAACAAAACTAAACCCTGGGTGGCTAAACTCCAACATAAAAATGTATATTAGAGCTAAAGAAAAGGCCTTCAAAAAATACAAGACTGAGGGGTCAGTGGCAGCATTTAAGCATTATAAAGAGTGTAATAAGAAATGTAAAGATGAAATCAGGGCGGCTAAAATAGAACACGAGAGACATATAGCAGAGGAGAGTAAAAAGAACCCCAAGAAGTTCTTTAAGTATATAAACAGTAAGAAAGCGAAGCCAGAACACATTGGCCCCATAAAAGATGATAAAGGAAAAATGGCCACTGAGGACAGAGAAAAGGCGGAAGTGTTAAATAATTTCTTTTCTTCAGTCTTCACAAAGGAATCGGGGGTCTACACGAACCCAGCTTGTAAGGCCGAACTAAATAATACACCTCAGGAAGTGCCGCCATGGCTAACAGAAGATAGACTTAGAGCTAAACTAGAGAAGCTTAACATAAATAAATCCCCGGGACCGGATGGCTTGCACCCGAGGGTTCTTAAAGAGCTCAGCCAGGTGATTGCCAGACCATTATTCTTGATCTTTAAGGATAGTTTACAGACGGGTATGGTGCCAGCTGATTGGAAAAAAGCCAACGTGGTACCAATATTTAAAAAGGGGCCGAGATATATCCCGGGTAACTATAGGCCGATCAGCCTAACATCTGTAGTCTGCAAAATATTGGAGGGGATGTTAAGGGACCACATACAAGACTTTAGTAATGAAAACGGTATTATAAGTATTAATCAGCACGGATTCATGAAAAATCGTTCGTGCCAAACCAATCTATTAACCTTCTATGATGAAGTGAGCTGCCACCTAGATAAAGGTAAGCCTGTGGATGTGGTGTATCTGGACTTTGCAAAGGCCTTCGACACCGTTCCCCACAAACGATTACTGTACAAACTAAGGAAGATAGGTATGGACCATAAGGTGAGTACCTGGATAGAGAACTGGCTCCAGGGGAGAGTACAGAGGGTGGTGATTAATGGGGAGTACTCGGATTGGGCGGGTGTGGAAAGTGGGGTCCCCCAGGGTTCTGTCCTGGGACCAATCCTGTTTAATTTATTCATAAATGATCTAGAGGAGGGGATATCTAGTACAATCTCAGTATTTGCGGATGATACTAAATTAGGCATGCCAATATCTTCTATGCAGGATGTGGAAACCTTGCAAGCGGACCTGAACAAAATAACGGAGTGGGCAACTACATGGCAGATGAGATTTAATGTTGAAAAATGTAAAGTAATGCACTTGGGGGCCAGAAACCAGAAAGCAAGCTACTCGCTAGGGGGGGAACCTCTGGGTGAGTCTAGGATGGAAAAGGACTTAGGGGTACTGGTAGACAACAGGCTTGGCAGTGGCATGCAATGCCAGGCCGCAGCAAGCAAAGCCAACAGAATACTGGGATGTATAAAAAAGGGGATTCACTCCAGAAATAAAGAGATTATTCTCCCGCTCTACAAGACTCTGGTCCGGCCACATCTGGAGTATGCTGTCCAGTTCTGGGCACCGGTCCTCAGAAAGGATGTGCTGGAACTGGAGAAAGTCCAGAGAAGGGCAACAAAAATAATTAGGGGGATGGAGGACATCAGCTATGAGGAAAGACTACAAGCCCTGAACTTATTCTCTCTGGAGAAGAGACGATTGAGGGGGGATATGATATCAATGTACAAATACTGTACTGGCGACCCGAGCATAAGGAACAAACTATTCAGAGAAAGGAGATACAATAAGACACGTGGCCACTCACTAAAACTAGAGGAAAGGCGGTTTAACCTTAAAGTGTGTAAGGGGTTCTTCACTGTAAGAGCGGTAAGGATGTGGAATTCTCTTCCACAAGCAGTCGTATCAGCAGGGAGCATTGATAGTTTCAAAAAACTATTAGATGGACACCTTAAAGACCACAACATACAGGGGTATACAATGTACGGCTAAAAGCAAACACACACACACATCATAGGTTGAACTGGATGGACTCATGTCTTTTTTCAACCTCACTAACTATGTAACTATGTAACTATAAAAACCCTCTAGTGTTTACAGGTGATCGGAAAAAATTTTGTGAATTCAAAAACGCATGTCAATTGCTTTTTTTGTTAAAACCTCGTACATACCCCACTGATCAAATAAAAGTCTGTACCGTTGATTCATACCTGACGGGTGATCCACGGGCCTGGGCAGACTCTCTCTTTGAGAGTAATGATCAGATTCTCAACACCTACTCCTTATTCCTAGCGGAACTCACTAGTTTATACGATGACCCCAATAGGCAGAGTACTGCTGATATTCAGTTGAGGGCCTTAAAACAAGGAAGGAGACCTGTAGAAGACTTTGTATCTGAGTTCAAAAGATGGACCCTTGATTCAGGGTGGAATGACACATCTTTGCGAACTCAATTCAGACTCGGGTTATCGGAAGCTGTTAAAGACGAGCTCGCCCGAGCGGATTTACCTGGCACCTTGGAGGCCTTGATACAACTTAGTATCAACATCGACAGACGACTGCGAGAAAGAAGGGCTGAAAAGATGGGAATGCCGTTGTCTAGTCCTTCTCAGATTTCGGCCGTTGACCCTACTCCCATGGATGTAGGAACCATGCGCCCACCTTTAACGACTACTGAACGAGCTAGAAGAACATCCAGAAATCTCTGCATGTACTGCGCATCCTCGGATCATTTGATAAACACCTGTCCCCTTGTCCGCAAAAAAGAGGGTGAGTGTTCACATGTCTTGCTGGGAGGATTAACGACTTCCTTCTCTAACCCCTATCTTTTTGTTCATTTAATATTACAGTGGGACCAAACTAGGATCACCACCAAGGCTATGGTCGACACTGGATCTTGTGGAAACTATATTGATACACGCTTTGTTACCTTAAATAAAATACCTATTATTTCAAAATCTAAGCCTGTTTCTGTTAGTTTCATTAATGGTATTCCACTGTCTTCTGGTCCAATCACCAACCAGACTCAGGCACTCCTTGCCACTACCAACGAATCACATGTGGAGACCATCACCTTTGACATACTATCCTCACCCCATTTTCCTATTATTTTGGGACTTCCCTGGTTACACACACACCAACCAATCATAGATTGGAAAAAATGGACTTTGGTTTTCCCTTCTCACTATTGTGAGAATACGTGTAACCTCCCATCTTATGGGAAGATTCTGTCTGTGGTGTCTGATGAAATTGCACCACTATGCTATCAGGATCTGTCCGAAGTGTTCCTTGAGAAAAATGCTCAAGTGTTGCCTCCCCATAGGGATTACGATTGCACTATCGATCTACTCCCTAACAGCAAATTGCCTTTCGGTCATGTTTATCCCCTTTCACAGGATGAACTTTCTCATCTCAAGGAATACTTGGATGAGAATTTGACAAAAGGGTTCATTAGACCCTCTACTTCTTCCACTGCTGCAGGACTTTTCTTTGTCCGCAATAAGGATTCCAGTCTCAGGCCTATTATTGATTATAGGCAATTAAACACGATTACGATAAAGGATCGCTATCCTTTGCCGCTCATCCCTGAACTTATTGAACAGGTGCGTGGGGCTACTTATTTCACCAAATTAGACCTGAAAGGGGCATACAACCTAATCCGAATCCATGACGGGGATGAGTGGAAAACAGCATTCAGAACCAGATACGGACTATTCGAATACCTTGTGATGCCATTCGGGCTATGTAATGCTCCCGCAGCTTTCCAAAGATTCATAAACGACATCTTTAGAGGCTTACTTGATGTCTGTGTTGTAGTATACCTAGACGATATACTTATTTATTCTCGATCTATGCCTGAACACATAAAACATGTAAGACTTGTGTTGTCCAGACTGCTCTCACACAGACTATATGTGAAATTAAAAAAATGTCTATTTCATAAAGAAGAAATATTATTTCTAGGATACTTCATATCCAAAACTGGAATTAAGATGGATATGAGTAAGATATCCTGTATTCAAGACTGGCCTATACCAACCACTCGTAAGGCCCTACAGCGATTCCTTGGATTCTCGAACTTCCATAGGAAGTTCATTAAGAACTTTCCCGCTATTGTTAGACCTCTCACACAACTGACAAGTATAAAAAAACCATTCAAATGGTCAGAAGAAGCAAATCAAGCTTTCTACTTGTTAAAATCAAGCTTTACTTCTGCTCCCATACTACGCCATCCAGACCCATCCCTCCAATATATTCTAGAGGTAGATGCGTCGAATATGGCAGTAGGAGCAGTTCTCTCCCAACGACCAACAAACACTTCATCACTTCACCCAGTTGCTTTCTTTTCAAAATCACTAAGCAGCCCAGAGGTGAATTACCCAGTGGGTGAAAAGGAGTTGCTTGCCATAAAACTGGCACTGGAGAATTGGCGACATCTGCTTGAAGGTACCCAGTTACCAATACTCATATATACAGATCATAAAAACCTTCAATACCTCCAGACTAACAAGACTCTCTCCCACCGGCAGGTACGATGGTCATTATTCTTTTTAAGATTTAATTTCCTAGTGACCTACACGCCTGCAGACAAAAATAAAAAAGCGGATGCGCTATCACGATTAACCGAAGATAACTGCGTCAAAATCCCTTCCATTCCCATAATACCCTTTGGTGTTGGCAAAGTCCAAACAGGGTAGACCGCTCCAGGTGAGGCTAGGATCAGGTGCAGGTCGTATCCGCAATCCAGGATAGCTTCAGACAAAAAGGAATGACCGCACTTCTGATGAATTTTCAAAGGAAGGAGTATCTTTATTCCACATCAATCAAATGGCAGGTACAGGTACACACTGTGAATGCAGGACAATCGGTGGACGCGTTTCCCGACTGGATATGTCGCTTATTCATCCCCAAATTCATTCTGGATGTGTACCGGCCATATATACTCCCCATACATGCAGCTGGCAACAATTAGAGTCATCAAACTAGTTGTTCCTCCCATCGGTCAGCTGTTGGGAATCCATGGCCGGATTGCACAGGCAGAATGACCCCAGCAAATACAAACTTGAACACACTTCTGCAAAAAACATTTTACATTTTCATATATATATAAATAAGATAAGTATTCTAGTGATAGAGTGTTGAAGTGAGAAACAATCAAGAATGAAAAACAATCCAAAATAGAAAACATATTCAATATTAGTGATGCATTTTATCATATATCATGTCTGATATACGTATATCTAATATAGATGAAAAGAATATGTGTGGAAAGCTTTGTAAAAGTGACTTTGAAATGAAAATGAAAAAAGAGCAAAAATAAACCCTGGATGGCTAAACTCCAACATAAAAATGTATATTAGTGCTAAAGAAAAGGCCTTCAAAAAATACAAGAATGAGGGGTCATTGGCAGCATTTAAGCATTACAAAGAGTGTAATAAGAAATGTAAAGACGAAATCAGGGCGGCTAAAATAGAACACGAGAGACATATAGCGGAGGAGAGTAAAAAGAACCCTAAGAAGTTCTTTAAGTATATAAACAGTAAGAAAGCGAGGCCAGAACACATTGGCCCCGTAAAAGACGATAAGGGAAATATGGCCACTGAGGACAGAGAAAAGGCGGAAGTGTTAAATAATTTCTTCTCTTCAGTCTTCACAAAAGAATCGGGGGGCCACACGAACCCAGCTTGTAAGGCCAATAATACACCTCAGAAAGTGCCGCCATGGTTAACAGAAGATAGACTTAGAGCTAAACTAGAGAAACTTAACATAAATAAATCCCCGGGACCGGATGGCTTGCACCCGAGGGTTCTTAAAGAGCTCAGCCAGGTGATTGCCAGACCATTATTCTTGATCTTTAAGGATAGTTTACAGACGGGTATGGTGCCAGCTGATTGGAAAAAAGCCAACGTGGTACCAATATTTAAGAAGGGGCCGAGATATATCCCGGGTAACTATAGGCCGGTCAGCCTAACATCAGTAGTCTGCAAAATTTTGGAGGGGATGTTAAGGGACCACATACAAGACTTTAGTAATGAAACTGGTATTATAAGTAGTAATCAGCATGGATTCATGAAAAATCGTTCTTGCCAAACCAATCTATTAACCTTCTACGATGAAGTGAGCAGGCACCTAGATAAAGGAAAGCCTGTGGATGTGGTGTATCTGGACTTTGCAAAGGCCTTTGACACCGTTCCCCACAAACGATTACTGTACAAACTAAGGAAGGTAGGTATGGACCATAAGGTGAGTACCTGGATAGAGAACTGGCTCCAGGGGAGAGTACAGAGGGTGGTGATTAATGGGGAGTACTCGGATTGGGCGGGTGTGGAAAGTGGGGTCCCCCAGGGTTCTGTCCTGGGACCAATCCTGTTTAATTTATTCATAAATGATCTAGAGGAGGGGATATCTAGTACAATCTCAGTATTTGCAGATGATACTAAACTAGGCATGCCAATATCTTCTATGCAGGATGTGGAAACCTTGCAAGCAGACCTGAACAAAATAACGGGGTGGGCAACTACATGGCAGATGAGGTTTAATGTTGATAAATGTAAAGTAATGCACCTGGGTGCCAGAAACCAGAAAGCAAGCTACTCACTAGGGGGGGAACCTCTGGGTGAGTCTAGGATGGAAAAGGACTTGGGGGTACTGGTAGACAACAGGCTTGGCAGTGGCATGCAATGCCAAGCCGCCGCAAGCAAAGCCAACAGAATACTGGGATGTATAAAAAAGGGGATTCACTCCAGAAATAAAGAGATTATTCTCCCACTCTACAAGACTCTGGTCCGGCCACATCTGGAGTATGCTGTCCAGTTCTGGGCACCGGTCCTCAGGAAGGATGTGCTGGAACTGGAGAAAGTCCAGAGAAGGGCAACAAAAATAATTAGGGGAATGGAGGACATCAGCTATGAGGAAAGACTACAAGCACTGAACCTTTTCTCTCTGGAGAAAAGAAGATTGAGGGGGGATATGATATCAATGTACAAATACTGTACTGGTGACCCGAGCATAAGGAACAAACTATTCAGAGAAAGGAGGTACAATAAGACACGTGGCCACTCACTAAAACTAGAGGAAAGGCGGTTTAACCTTAAAGTGCGTAAGGGGTTCTTCACTGTAAGAGCAGTAAGGATGTGGAATTCTCTTCCACAGGCAGTCGTATCAGCGGGGAGCATCGATAGTTTCAAGAAACTAGTAGATGGACACCTTAAAGACCACAACATACAGGGGTATACAATGTACGATTAAAAGCAAACACACACACGCATTCATAGGTTGAACTGGATGCATAGGTTGAACTGGATGGACTGATGTCTTTTTTCAACCTTACTAACTATGTAACTATGTAACTATGTAACTAAAAAATAGTGATTGTTATTATGAAATAAAAAGTAAAAGTGTGTATTGTTGGGGGCGTGGCCTGGCGCAGCATGTGAGAGGACGTGTGTGAGAGGAGCTCCGCCGGACCGATATCCTTCACCGCTAATCCTGCAGCCCTTCGGGCACGATAATCCTTCCTTCACCTCCCGCACACCCGCGGCACCGACCTCCGCATGTCTCCGCCGAAGAAAGGCTCTGAAGCTGCGGCAAAACTGGCTGCATTCCGGAGGCTGGAGAAGGAGGCCCCGATCCAAGATGGCGCCGGCCCGTCGCTCGTGGTGGAGGAGCCTGAGAGCCCTGCTACATCCAAGGTTTTGGAAGCGATTGCTACTTGCCAGACCATGCTGACTACTAAAATCGAGGAGGTGAAGGTAGATATATCTTTGATGCGTCAGGATATGCAGAAGCTGAGGGACAGAGTTGGTGAGGCTGAACACAGAATTAGTGAGGTGGAAGACTCCCTCCCCCCATTGCAAAGCTCCTCAGACAGGCTGCAGCAACAAGTACACCTTATCCTCCAAAAGCAAGATGACATGGAGAATAGGCTGCGCCGCTGTAACCTGCGGTTCATTGGCCTCCCGGAGGGCTCTGAAGGTGCTGACCCCTCATCATATTTGGAACAATTGCTCACTCAGACTTATGGCAGAGAATCCTTTTCACCCACTTTTGTTGTGGAACGTGCACATCGCCTCTCAGGGCGCCCCCCCCCTCAGGGTGCACCCCCCCGCACGTTCATCGCTAAATTCCTGAACTATCGGGACCGAGATGCCATATTGCGCCTGGCCAGGGTTAAGGGGAACATTCCATTTGGAAATCACAAAATAGCGATTTTCCCCGACTTCTCTGCTGAGGTCCAGAGGCGCCGCAAGAGCTTTTTGGAGGTCAAACGCAGACTGCGTATCAAGAATATCAAATACTCCATGTTGTATCCGGCCCGTCTTAGAGTGGAGGGCGAGGACCGAGCCCACTTCTTTGAGGATCCGGAAGCCGCCATCTCCTGGCTAGAAGGACTGGAAGCTAGAGCCTGACCACCTTGCCCTGGCGACTTCATGATACTCTCTCCCTGATGGCCTATGCCTTAAGCTGCTGCAAGGGTGGAGGGGGGGTTTTGTAGATCCTGTGGAACTCAAGACTTTGCATCCCCCTTCCCCCCCCCCCTCCCCCCTCATTTTCCTGCACTATTGCTCCTGTGTTTGACCGGCGGAGCGCCCTAGCTCCACAGATGGAACTGATTCTCTGTTCTCTTCCTATGGACTTCCACCTGCCCATAGGCTTTGCTACCCAGCGATACACCTGTTGGTTTTCGCCCCCTACACCCGCTAAGGCGTGTGTTTGTGCCCAACTCCCCTGTTGCCCCCTGCGACTTCTGCTGGACCTGGGCCCCCGGGCCCCCTTGTTTATTCTATTTGTATTCTGCTGTATTTTTGCTGCATACCTTGGGGGTCCCTGGCCTCCTGATCTTGCTCTTTCCCAGTCGCATGTGGGCCTGTTCTGGTTGAGGCACTTGTTTGGGAACATGCCCGCACAAGTTGGGGTTGGTGCAGGGCAGGGAGGGGGGATTGGGGTGTTACCATTGTTTATGGTTTATATTTGGTACAATCTCTATACTGTTTCTGTTTTATGCACATTGACCTCAAGTAATAATTATTTGCTCTTTTGCTGCCGTTTATCGCCGCTGGTGTGTGACCGTGGACTTGTTGGTTCCGCGGCCTTACTGCCTGAGATCCTGGGAGCCTCCGCTCCGCGCTCTGTACTACCCCTGCCATGGCCGCATTGAAATTGTTGACGTGGAATGTCAGGGGTATGCGTGATAAGATTAAACGAACGGCTGTCTTTAATGTCCTACGCCGTGTACGGGCTGATATTATAGTTCTGGTGGAGACACATTTGGAGGGCCGTGTACAACAGTCCCTCAAACGTCCTTGGGTTGGTTGGGTGCAGCACTCTGCTTATAGCTCACACTCCAGGGGTGTGGCGCTACTGGTGGCCAAATCGGTACATTTCCAGCTCCTAGGATCTCAGGTCGACCCAATGGGTAGATATGTTTTTCTCAAAACGTCAGTCTATGGGGAATTGATGCTACTGATGGCTTTCTATGTGCCCCCCCCTTACTCTGCTGTGATTATTATGGAGGGACTGGCGTTTATGGCACAGAGCCCAGGGGCCCCGGTGATCTGGCTGGGTGACTTTAACAATGTGATGGACTCGGGTCTGGATAGGTCCGGTGGCGCCTCCCAGGTGCCGCCGGGGTCGTCCCCGACCAGGTTCTCCCGATTGTTGGAGAGCTTTGGTTTGGCCGACTCTTGGCGCAGCAAATACCCCGCGCAGCGCGCGTACTCCTGTTTTTCGGCTGCACACCACTCTATGTCACGCATTGATCTGATATTGCTGTCTCGAACCCTGCTCCCCAGGTTACTGACGGCAGGCTTCGCCCCACGGACTCTGTCTGATCACTGCCCTTATTGGATACTGTTGTCCTTGCCCTGCAATAGACCTCCCCCGGCCTGGCGCCTGAATCCCGCCTGGCTCCCCTTGGTGTCGGATGGGAACGACATTGAGGGGACCTGGACACAATTCTTTTCTGACAATGAGGGCACTGCCTCCCCGGCTGCGGTGTGGGAGGCGTTTAAACTGTTCGCCAGATCCACTATGATTTCCAAAATCAAGGCTGTTAGAGCGCGGGCTGCCGAGGAGATCTCCAGGGCAACGACAAATCTAATTGAAGCTGAACAGGCCTTTATGGGGGACCCGACTCCGGCACATGAATCTCAGTATAAATTGACCTCTAAAGTCCTTTCCCAACTTGACTACGAGAGGGCGAAATCTAAGATGTTTTTTCAGAAGCAGAATCTGTTTGCACATGGTGAGCGGGCGGGGAAACTCCTCGCATACTTAGTTCATTGTGAGGATAGGCCCCCGGTAGTTATTACTTTGAAGGATGACCTGGGTAATGAGATCGCTGATCCTGCTGCGGTGACACAGTGTTTCCGCTCATTTTTTAGTACTCTTTACACCTCTAGGGCTCCCGCTGACTGCACTGACATGCATGACTTTTTGGACTCTATTGACTTTCCCACTTTGACACCCGACCAGTTGGCGACCCTCGAGGCACCCATCTCTGTGGAAGAGATTGCAGCAGCCGTGTCCAAGTTCCCTAGGTCTAAGGCCCCCGGCCTGGACGGCCTCCCGATTGAATTTTTCTCCCAATATTCGGAACTCCTTTCTCCTAAATTATTGGCTTTGTTTCAATCTCTATTCAAAGATGCAACCCTACCCCCTTCTATGCGGGAGGCGCTAATTGTGCTCATTCCCAAGCCGGGCAAGGATGTACACGCCCCAGAGTCTTACCGTCCCATCTCTTTGCTCCCAGTAGACACTAAAATCCTTGCGAAAATTCTATCCCTCCGCCTTAACAAGGTGATCCTTTCACTCATACACTCGGACCAGGCCGGGTTCATGCCTGGGAGGAACACCTCATTTAACCTTCGCCGGTTATTTATGAATCTCCAGGCACGGCACGACGGAATGGGTGGCAGGGTGGTGGTCTCATTGGACACGGCTAAAGCATTTGACTCGGTAGAGTGGCCGTTTCTGTGGACCTGTCTGGACCGGTACGGCTTTGGACCTAATTTTATTAAGTGGGTCAAACTTCTATATAGCGCCCCGGTAGCTAGGGTCCTGGCAAATGGCTGGCAGTCGACCGCCTTCCCTTTATCCCGTGGCACTCGACAGGGGTGCCCCCTCTCCCCCCTGCTGTATGCCCTGGCCGCGGAACCTCTGGCGATGGCCATTAGAGCACATCCCGGGATTCGAGGCCTACGTAAGGGACCGTTGGAGGAGAAGATCAGCATGTATGCAGATGACACTTTGTTATATTTGGAAGACTCTCGGGAATCCCTACTCACGGCCCTTTCTTTAATTGAACGGGATGGACGATTCTCCGGTTTTCAGATAAACTGGGATAAGTCACAAATTCTCCCGCTTGACGAGAGCCCACAGGCAATCACCCCCGCAAGCCCAGCCCTACAATGTGTATCCCGCATTAAATACTTAGGGATTCAAGTGACAGCTAACTCAGCAGATTATGTCCCGGATAACGTTCAACCCCTGTTCCCTCTGCTTAAGGCTAAAATTCAAGTATGGTCCAAATTACCTCTGGGAGTGATGGGTAGAGTCAATTTAATTAAAATGATTCTCCTTCCCAAAATACTTTATGTTGTATGGCACTCTCCTATTTACCTGCCACTCAAGCTGTTTAAGCAGATGGAATCACTCCTCAAGACCTTTGTTTGGGGTGCTAACCGGCACAAGATCTCCTGGCGCAAACTCAAGAATCCTACAAACCTAGGGGGATTGGCCCTGCCGGATTTTAATCTGTACTATCTGGCAGCTCAGTTGTCCCAGTTCTTTCACATAGATAAAACGGATAGAGAACGTTTTTTGACCCTGCTCTGCCCTGGGTGGGCTCATCCCCTCGGGGACCCCCTTCTAGTTATCCTTAGGGGTGTCAGGGGCTCGCCGGAGCCCTTGTGCCCCAGATCTCTTCTATACCACTATTGTCGGATCTGGGAGGTGGTAGCGTCCAGGCTTCGGTGCCCTCCATTTCACACATTCACCCCTCTGTGGCATAACAGCGCATTACGCGAGTTCCTTTCCATCCCTGACCTGTCGATATGGAGCGGGAGGGGTATTCTTCTCCTTAGCCATATCTCCACGACCACTGGTCTGCGGTCTTACGAGGCCTTGCAGGATCAGTTTGCGATCCAGGGCCCCATGCACTACAGATACTTACAGCTCTCCCATGCCTATAGATCTCAATTCCCTGATGGCCCTCCTGAGCTAGAATCGGTTACCACCCTTGAGATTGTTAAAAGTACAGCACCCAGTCACCTTATTTCCATGTTCTACTCTGAACTTCACACACCTTCCTCAACCACCTTGGCTTTTGCACTTAAGACCCGCTGGGAGCGCAGTGTGGGGGCCATGGAGGATGAGGAATGGGAGGATGCCCTGGAGACGTGCCGCAGAGTGTCGCCAAAACTGTCGGATCGCCTAACTCAGACCTTTATAATACACCAGGCTTATCTCACCCCACTTAGACTGTCCAAATATCACCCTGACTTGGTCCCTTCTTGTCCTATGTGTGGAGACCCTGACGCCTCCTTCTTTCATCTCTTGTGGAGCTGTCCCCAATTACAGACTTTATGGCAACAAGTAGTCACATTCCTCCATGACAAGATGGGGTCTCCTCTGCAACTCTCCCCTAAGGAGTGTCTCCTGGGGGTTTACCCAGATGGAGAGATGCCCAAATCCACTGTCATATTTCTTCAGGAAACTTTGTTTATAGTACGTAAACTGATAGCCAGGAGGTGGATGAGACCTACTCCTCCTACTCTAGGTTTGTGGATTAAGGAGGTTAATAGTGTCATCCCATTTCATAAACTTTTATATAAACATAGGGGGTGCCCTCAGAAGTTCAACAAGATTTGGGACAAATGGGTGCAGTGCCCTGATACGGCTCGGTAATGCAGTGGGTAATTATTCTATGTTGACCGCCCCTGGTAAATCAATATTTTCTGTTCGAGGGTTGGATCGACGGAGAGCCACTGACTACTGTTTTGTTTTTTACTATGTCTGTTCTGTCTCTCGGTGCTGATCATTTTGTATATTTGTATTTTTGTACCCCAATGTGTTATGAACCTGATTGCAGTTTCAATGCACGGTTTATTTTTGTATTGTACCAAAATTTCAATAAACCTCACTGTTTTGAAAAAAAAAAAAAGTGTGTATTGTTAAAATAATTTTTTGTTGTATATAAAGTGTCACAAAAAATTCTTGATTTCTAAAAAATCAATTTGACCGATATTTAAAAAAATATATAAATGAATAAAGTGTATTTCAGAAAGGGAGTGATGTGAAAACAACTCCAATCTGTATTTTCTGCCCAACAATCATATGTGAAACAATATAATAATGTGGAAAATAAAAAAAAGAGGAAAAATTGTTCCTGCATAAATTGCCATGTGTATGTCTCAAAAGTACATTTTCCATGAAGCACATATGAGTGAAAAACACCAATAAAAATACCGATAAAAATACATGAGAAAAAAATCTCTCGTATGTGTGGTCCATGCATTTTGAGAAGCAAAATAATGGTTCACGATATCCAATGTGATATGTGTAAAAGATATATGGTGCATAATGATAAAACCAGTGTTCCTCTGAGTAGCAATATGTATCAATTTAAGTATTACATTAATATATCATGACAACACATTGCTATATTAGGAACAATACAAACACTGGTATGCACTTGCTTTCTCATGGACTGAAATTTCCTATATAGTGTTTAAAACCACAAAATTCTCTCTCTGTATAAAAACCTCCGAAGAAGGTTTTCAAAAAAGGAAAGGAAAATTCTTTGGGAAGAAAAAAGAAATACAAAACAAAAACAAGAACGGGTACGGTTTACTATATGTCTATTGGCTGAATTTAGCTAAACATAGTTTTCCATTTGTGTTGGAATAGTCAACCATTATTGTAGAAAAACCCGATATGTTAAAATCGGCCAGTCTATGGGCAAGTGTGGGAATTGGTCTCATCTAACTCAATCTGAGCCAAAAATAGATAAATGCTATATCTCCGCTATGGATGCTGACATAACCCACAAATCCCAAAAGCAGGGGAAAGAAAATTTGGGAACGAACCTCCAATATGTTGTTTTAATATGTGTTTTAATATTTTAATATTTTAATATTAAGGATCCGTGACAATAAGGATGACCTCGGAACATGCAGCCGAATGTGCCAGACGATATATCACTGGTAGATCTATATACTATACGAGCATACATAGTCTGAAGTCACTACCCTAACCGTCATTGATCCTAAGAAAAACTTTTAAGGCTCCATGCACACAGGGCGTCATAAAAACGTGCTCCAAAGCTGTTTACATAACGCCGGGAAACAGCAGCTGTAAAAACGTGCTTTCAGTAGCTTTTTCTACTAGCGTTATTGCACGTTTGGCCACAGTAGCTGTTAGCAGCGTTTTTTTCTGCCTCCATTCAAAATCAATGCTTCCCTATGGGAGCCTATTGATTTGAAAGGAAGTCACACCGCAGGTCGGATCAGGGTGATCCGAATTGCGGTGCGACCTGCACTGTGAGAATCTTGAGGGGGAACTCCACGCCAAAATGGGGAAAAAAACGGCGTGGGGTTCCCCCCCCAGGTTCCAAACCAGGCCCTTCGGATCTGGTATGGAATTTGAGGGTAGCCCCGCGCCGAAAAAACGGCGTGGGGTCCCCCCCAAAATCCATACCAGACCCTTATCCGAGCATGCAGTCCGGCATACCAGGAAAGGGGAGGGGACGAGCGAGCGACCCCACCCCCCCTGGATCATACCAGGCCACACGCCCTCAACATGGGGGGGTGTGGGTGCTTTGGGGCAGGGGGGCTCTGCACCCCGCACCTCAAAGCACCTTGCCCCCATGTTGATGAGGACAAGGGCCTCATCCCCACAACCCTGGCCGGTGGTTGTGGGGGTCTGCGGGCAGGGGGCTCATCGGAATCTGGAAGCCCCCTTTAACAAGGGGGCCCCCGATCCCGGACCCCCTCCCTATGTGAATGGGTATGGGGTACACTGTACCCCTACTCATTCACCCCATAAAATGCAGTGTATGGAAATAACGACAGGAGACGTTTTGGAAAATTTATTAAAAATCTTCATCCGGCTCTTGTCCTCTCCGGGGGTCTTCTCCTCTCCGTGGGTCTTCTGCTCTTTTGCTGTCCGCCCTTCTTGTCTTCTCCTCTCCAGGGTCTTCTGCTGTCTTCTCCTCTCCGGGGGTCTTCTGCTCTTTTGCTGTCCGCCCTTCTTGTCTTCTCCTCTCCGGGGTCTTCTGCTGTCTTCTCCTCTCCGAGGGTCTTCTGCTGTCCGCCCTTCTGCTGTCCAATCTTCTTGTCTTCTCCTCTCCGGTCTTCTGCTCTTTTGCTGTCGGCTGTCGTTCTTCCTCCGGTCCTCCTCCGACGACGTCTTCAGCGATTATGCCGGCCACTGGTCTCTGCAGCTTATTATATAGCCATTAGGGGCGTGGCCGCCAGATGACGTCATCGGGAGACCACGCCCCCTTGTGTCACAGATGACGTCATCTGTGACACAAGGGGGCGTGGTCTCCCGATGACGTCATCTGGCGGCCACGCCCCTAATGGCTATATAATAAGCTGCAGAGACCAGAGGCCGGCATAATCGCTGAAGACGTCGTCGGAGGAGGACCGGAGGAAGAAGGACAGCCGACAGCAAAAGAGCAGAAGACCGGAGAGGAGAAGACAAGAAGATTGGACAGCAGAAGGGCGGACAGCAGAAGACCCTCGGAGAGGAGAAGACCCCCGGAGAAGACAAGAAGGGCGGACAGCAAAAGAGCAGAAGACCCTCGGAGAGGAGAAGACCCCCGGAGAGGACAAGAGCCGGATGAAGATTTTTAATAAATTTTCCAAAACGTCTCCTGTCGTCATTTCCATACACTGCATTTTATGGGGTGAATGAGTAGGGGTACAGTGTACCCCATACCCATTCACATAGGGAGGGGGTCCGGGATCGGGAGCCCCCTTGTTAAAGGGGGCTTCCAGATTCCGATGAGCCCCCTGCCCGCAGACCCCCACAACCCTGGCCGGTGGTTGTGGGGGTCTGCGGGCAGGGGGCTCATCATCAACATGGGGGCATCTGTGACACAAGGGGGCGTGGTCTCCCAATGACGTCATCTGGCGGCCACGCCCCTAATGGCTATATAATAAGCTGCAGAGACCAGTGGCCGGCATAATCGCTGAAGACGTCGTCGGAGGAGGACCGGAGGAAGAACGACAGCCGACAGCAAAAGAGCAGAAGACCGGAAGACCGGAGAGGAGAAGACAAGAAGATTGGACAGCAGAAGGGCGGACAGCAGAAGACCCTCGGAGAGGAGAAGACAGCAGAAGACCCCGGAGAGGAGAAGACAAGAAGGGCGGACAGCAAAAGAGCAGAAGACCCCTGGAGAGGAGAAGACAGCAGAAGACCCCGGAGAGGAGAAGACAAGAAGGGCGGACAGCAAAAGAGCAGAAGACCCCCGGAGAGGAGAAGACAGCAGAAGACCCTGGAGAGGAGAAGACAAGAAGGGCGGACAGCAAAAGAGCAGAAGACCCACGGAGAGGAGAAGACCCCCGGAGAGGACAAGAGCCGGATGAAGATTTTTAATAAATTTTCCAAAACGTCTCCTGTCGTTATTTCCATACACTGCATTTTATGGGGTGAATGAGTAGGGGTACAGTGTACCCCATACCCATTCACATAGGGAGGGGGTCCGGGATCGGGGGCCCCCTTGTTAAAGGGGGCTTCCAGATTCCAATGAGCCCCCTGCCCGCAGACCCCCACAACCCTGGCCGGTGGTTGTGGGGGTCTGCGGGCAGGGGGCTCATCATCAACATGGGGGCATCTGTGACACAAGGGGGCGTGGTCTCCCAATGACGTCATCTGGCGGCCACGCCCCTAATGGCTATATAATAAGCTGCAGAGGCCAGTGGCCGGCATAATCGCTGAAGACGTCGTCGGAGGAGGACCGGAGGAAGAACGACAGCCGACAGCAAAAGAGCAGAAGACCGGAAGACCGGAGAGGAGAAGACAAGAAGATTGGACAGCAGAAGGGCGGACAGCAGAAGACCCTCAGAGAGGAGAAGACAGCAGAAGACCCCGGAGAGGAGAAGACAAGAAGGGCGGACAGCAAAAGAGCAGAAGACCCCCGGAGAGGAGAAGACAGCAGAAGACCCCGGAGAGGAGAAGACAAGAAGGGCGGACAGCAAAAGAGCAGAAGACCCACGGAGAGGAGAAGACCCCCGGAGAGGACAAGAGCCGGATGAAGATTTTTAATAAATTTTCCAAAACGTCTCCTGTCGTTATTTCCATACACTGCATTTTATGGGGTGAATGAGTAGGGGTACAGTGTACCCCATACCCATTCACATAGGGAGGGGGTCCGGGATCGGGGGCCCCCTTGTTAAAGGGGGCTTCCAGATTCCGATGAGCCCCCTGCCCGCAGACCCCCACAACCACCGGCCAGGGTTGTGGGGATGAGGCCCTTGTCCTCATCAACATGGGGGCAAGGTGCTTTGAGGTGCGGGATGCAGAGCCCCCCCTGCCCCAAAGCACCCACACCCCCCCCATGTTGAGGGCGTGTGGCCTGGTATGATCCAGGGGGGGTGGGGCCGCTCGCTCGTCCCCTCCCCTTTCCTGGCATGCCGGACTGCATGCTCGGATAAGGGTCTGGTATGGATTTTGGGGGGGACCCCACGCCGTTTTTTCGGCGCGGGGCTACCCTCAAATTCCATACCAGATCCGAAGGGCCTGGTTTGGAACCTGGGGGGGAACCCCACGCTGTTTTTTTCCCCATTTTGGCGTGGAGTTTCCCCTCAAGATTCTCACAGTGCAGGTCGCACCGCAAGTCGGATCACCCTGATCCGACCTGCGGTGTGACTTCCATTCAAATCAATAGGCTCCCATAGGGAACCATTGATTTTGAATGGAAGAAAAAAAAACGTATAACGTGGCCTAACGCACGTTAAGCAACGTTATGGAGCCTTATGGAGCCTTTAGCAGCGTCAGACGTTTTTTGCAGCTTGACGCTGGAGCTCCTGACCCACAGTTCCTGGGTTTTTTTTGGAGCTGTAAAACGCCTATGCCACTTGGAGCTCCTAAAAGCTCTATGTGTGCATGAGGCCATAGAATAACATGGATGGGCGTTCTGCAGCTGCAAAAAAAAACGTCTGACGCTGCTAACAGCAGCTGTAAAAACGTCCAGTGTGCATGAGGCCTAAGTGTCATTAAAGCTCTTATGTGTATATAAACACATCCTGGCTAAATAGAAACAAAGCTCCGATATTTTTTGTAAAAAATTAATTGTCACAAAAATATCTGGTATAGTATTACCAAAACAGGGAAATATATGTTTTTTATATTTTATATTTTTTACTGTTTGTATTATGGTTATAATCATAATTCTGGACAAAATTTGATACTAATAAGTATTAAGTGTAAAAATGTGTTACGTCCCACTCAAAATTCATACCTTTAGGTAATCTTGTGTGGAGTTTAAATATCCAGAAAACTTCACGTTTGCAAAGTATCTGGAAAGTATCTCCTCCTCTTTTAGGTTTTAGGATTTTTTCAATAACCTGAACCATGACCAGTGAAATGTCTCCTCAATGTAAGTCATTGAAATGACGAGCGACATTGGTCGATTTAAGACATCGTATGTCGCTTAGATGTTCTCTAAACCTGTCTTTGAGTCTCCTGGTTGTTCTTCCGACATATTGGGTTAAACACTTTTTACAGGTGATCAAATATATAATATATTCAGAATTGCAGTTGAAGAGCTTATCTGTTTTGTAAATCCTGCCACTAACAGTGGATTGAAAATGGGGACTTTTTAGAATGTGGGGACAGGTGACACAATCTTGTGTCCCACATCTATAATTTCCTCTGCAGTGTAACCACGTTAGCGATGGAGGGATTTTTTTATTTTGATACATACTAGGGGACAATACATTTCCCAAAGTGGCCGCTCTTTTTGCCACAATATTGAATCCCTTCCCCAGAATTTGGTTACATGCATGGTCTAGATGTAAAATAGGTAGGTGTTTTTTAATTATAGATTTTATGTTGTTAAATTCTAGACTATATGGTAGTACCAATGTAACTAAAGGTGTAAATTTATCTTTCTTATTTTTTCTTCTATTATCTTGGTTGCTGGGGGGACTCTTTTTCACCTGAGCAGTGTTTGAATCAGATTTCTGGTTTGTGGGTGCAGTATGATTGGGTGCAGTGAGTTGTAAAAGATCGGTGCGATTTCTCCCGAGAGCTATTCGATAGGCTCTGTCCAACATCCACCTAGGATAGCCTCTTTGGAGAAAGCGTTGATATAGAGAATATGATTCCTCTGTAAAGGTGTTACTGTCACTGCAAATCCTTCTAAGCCTCAAGAACTGCCCCACAGGGATCCCTTTTATTGTGTGGAGAGGATGTCCCGATCTGGCGTGTAATAGGCTATTGCCCGCCTGGGGCTTTCTATATAAAGAGGAAACAACTTTTTCACCTACATGGCTCAAAGTTATGTCCAGGAACATGATTTTATCAGGACTGGAGACACCCGTAAAAGAGAGGTTCAGGTCGTTGCTGTTCAAAAACGATATGAATGATTCAAAATCAACAGACCTGTGGCAAATAAATAGTAGATCGTCAATGTAGCGACGGTATAAAAGAATATTGTCCCTGTATGGATTACTACCTCCAAAGATGCGGGACCTCTCCCACCAACCCATATAGAGATTGGCTAGGGAAGGTGAGAACTTGGCTCCCATCGCTGCCCCGCATCTTTGGAGGTAGAACACACCATCAAAAACAAAATAATTATGTGTTAATAAATAATCAAGAATTTCAATCAAAAAAGCCTGTAAATTCGATGACATCTCCGTATAAGTTTCTAGACTATAGCCCACCGCTTCCAAAGCTAGAGTGTGTGGAATAGAGGAGTACAGGCTGGACACATCACATGTGATCCAGCTGTACTCCCCAGACCACTCAAAGGAATCCATAATTTTTAACAAATGGTTTGAGTCTTTCAAGTAGCTTGGAAGGACCTGTACTATATGTTGGAGTTGTCCATCCAACCATTCTCCTAGTCGTTCGTTCAGGGAGCCAATGCCTGATACAATGGGGCGTCCATGTACTGGATCCAACCCCTTATGTATCTTTGGCAAATGGTGAAAAATTGGATTAATTGGAAACTCTGGAATCATATTTTCAAATTCTTTGGTGGAAAAAGCACCTATAGCTGCCCCTTTCTTGACAAGTTGTTTTAGGACATCTTTAAATCTATTGGTTGGATCACTTTTTAAAGGTTGGTATGTGTTAGTGTCCATTAGTTGTCTCATGGCTTCCGTTTTATATTGTATTTTATCAAGGACAACTACGGCTCCCCCCTTGTCCGCATTTTTTGATGATGATGGAATCATCTTCCTGTAGCAGTTTCAAAGATTTCCTTTCATTCAAGGACAAATTGTCTGCATTGATGTTTACATATGTAGGTAAATTTGAAGCCAGTTTAAAAATGTCCTTTTCAACTAGTTTTTGAAACTTGTCCATTTCAGTCGATCGGGATTGTATAGGGTAAAAAGATGATGGTATGTTTAAATTAACCCGTTGTGTTCCCTCATCCCTGTCGGGGTATGATAAATATGATTCATGAGTTAGCTCCTCCAATTCTGAAACAGCACATTGTTCACGAAACGATAGAGTTGGAGAGTGTATTTGATTAATGTCGGGAGGATTAGAATCCAGGTCGGTTTCCTCAATCATGTTTTCTTCTGAGTCCACAAAGAAATGTCTCATTAGTGTTAAATTTCTAACAAATTTGTTAATCTGTAGTGTAGTATCAAACGGGTCAAAGTGAGTATGGGGACAAAAATTAAGTCCTTTAGATAATAAAGATGTTTCATCTAATGTAAGACTCCGCTGAGATAAATTTACTACATTGTTCTGCATCACTTGCGATGTGTCCTCAGTTTGTATTGGCCATTTGAGGTGTCGCCGGTTCTTCTTTCCTCCTCTCCTTGTTTTGGCTTTCTTGATGTTTTTTTCTTTTTTGTTGCGTTTCTGCCCCTTCTTGGCTCGTTTTTTGACTCATTAAAGGATCCAACATGTGATCTAGGTGTTTGTGTATAATCAAGGGATGTATCGGATGATGTATAGGCTACTGAAGTGTCAGTGCCCGTAGCCTCCGGATCCGAAAAGCTGACTTTTTTCTTCTGGTAGTGGCGATTCCAGGTGTTGGTTTTTTTCCAGATATACACATTATTTGTCTCATAGTCAACTCTGTCTCTTGACAACTTTTCCTTTTTACCGCTGATCGTGTTGGTTTCCAATTTATTTATTTTGTCGTTTAATTTGAGATCCAAATCTGTAAACAAAGGGTTACTTTTTAGTGGAGTGATTTCTTCTTGTAGTTTTGAGATTTCATCTTGTAACCCTTTGAGTTCCAATGTTTTGGATTCCACTATGAGCTTCATAAGTTTGAAGGAACAGGTAGAAAGTGTGTCAGTCCACTGCTTTTTCAGCTCTTCATTGAAGAGATCGAATGTGGGAAACTTCTTTATTCGTAAACCTCTCGGGATACGCTCCAGGTCCAGATATTCATTGATAGTGGTCTTTTCCCAATACGCTTTTGTTTCTTTCACCATGAGTTTTTCTAGTTTGTAGAACAATGGTTTTATAGAGACTGAGCTGTCCTCCTTTGTTTGCCTTAAAGTTGCATGTGCATTGCTTCTAAGGGGATTCGTGTTCAAGTCTCTTAAAGTTCTACTTGTGGATGGTTCTTCCATGTCCATGTATGCAATTCACAGGTGTAATGTTATTTAGAATGCCTTTGTTCGCTGAACAATGATGTGTAGGAATATAAACTCCAAATAAACGTGTCAAAAAACAACACTCACCGAGCTGGTCCGATATCATGGAAGAATAGGCAAAGTCCAGGATTTACAAAACAGATAAGCTCTTCAACTGCAATTCTGAATATATTATATATTTGATCACCTGTAAAAAGTGTTTAACCCAATATGTCGGAAGAACAACCAGGAGACTCAAAGACAGGTTTAGAGAACATCTAAGCGACATACGATGTCTTAAATCGACCAATGTCTCTCGTCATTTCAATGACTTACATGGAGGAGACATTTCACTGGTCATGGTTCAGGTTATTGAAAAAATCCTAAAACCTAAAAGAGGAGGAGATACTTTCCAGATACTTTGCAAACGTGAAGTTTTCTGGATATTTAAACTCCACACAAGATTACCTAAAGGTATGAATTTTGAGTGGGACGTAACACATTTATACACTTAATACTTATTAGTATCAAATTTTGTCCAGAATTATGATTATAACCATAATACAAACAGTAAAAAATATAAAATATAAAAAACATATATTTCCCTGTTTTGGTAATACTATACCAGATATTTTTGTGACAATTAATTTTTTACAAAAAATATCGGAGCTTTGTTTCTATTTAGCCAGGATGTGTTTATATACACATAAGAGCTTTAATGACACTTAAAAGTTTTTCTTAGGATCAATGACGGTTAGGGTAGTGACTTCGGACTATGTATGCTCGTATAGTATATAGATCTACCAGTGATATATCGTCTGGCACATTCGGCTGCATGTTCCGAGGTCATCCTTATTGTCACGGATCCTTAATATTAAAATATTAAAATATTAAAACACATATTAAAACAACATATTGGAGGTTCGTTCCCAAATTTTCTTTCCCCTGCTTTTGGGATTTGTGGGTTATGTCAGCATCCATAGCGGAGATATAGCATTTATCTATTTTTGGCTCAGATTGAGTTAGATGAGACCAATTCCCACACTTGCCCATAGACTGGCCGATTTTAACATATCGGGTTTTTCTACAATAATGGTTGACTATTCCAACACAAATGGAAAACTATGTTTAGCTAAATTCAGCCAATAGACATATAGTAAACCGTACCCGTTCTTGTTTTTGTTTTGTATTTCTTTTTTCTTCCCAAAGAATTTTCCTTTCTTTTTTTGAAAACCTTCTTCGGAGGTTTTTATACAGAGAGAGAATTTTGTGGTTTTAAACACTATATAGGAAATTTCAGTCCATGAGAAAGCAAGTGCATACCAGTGTTTGTATTGTTCCTAATATAGCAATGTGTTGTCATGATATATAAATGTAATACTTAAATTGATACATATTGCTACTCAGAGGAACACTGGTTTTATCATTATGCACCATATATCTTTTACACATATCACATTGGATATCGTGAACCATGCGTGTCTGTTCGCATACCGAGATCATTATTTTGCTTCTCAAATATGCATGGACCACACATACGAGAGATTTTTTTCTCATGTATTTTTATCGGTATTTTTATTGGTGTTTTTCACTCATATGTGCTTCATGGAAAATGTACTTTTGAGACATACACATGGCAATTTATGCAGGAACAATTTTTCCTCTTTTTTTTATTTTCCACATTATTATATTGTTTCACATATGATTGTTGGGCAGAAAATACAGATTGGAGTTGTTTTCACATCACTCCCTTTCTGAAATACACTTTATTCATTTATATATTTTTTTAAATATCGGTCAAATTGATTTTTTAGAAATCAAGAATTTTTTGTGACACTTTATATACAACAAAAAATTATTTTAACAATACACACTTTTACTTTTTATTTCATAATAACAATCACTATTTTCATTTCAAAGTCACTTTTACAAAGCTTTCCACACATATTCTTTTCATCTATATTAGATATACGTATATCAGACATGATATATGATAAAATGCATCACTAATATTGAATATGTTTTCTATTTTGGATTGTTTTTCATTCTTGATTGTTTCTCACTTCAACACTCTATCACTAGAATACTTATCTTATTTATATATATATGAAAATGTAAAATGTTTTTTGCACAAGTGTGTTCAAGTTTGTATTTGCTGGGGTCATTCTGCCTGTGCAATCCGGCCATGGATTCCCAACAGCTGACCGATGGGAGGAACAACTAGTTTGATGACTCTAATTGTTGCCAGCTGCATGTATGGGGAGTATATATGGCCGGTACACATCCAGAATGAATTTGGTGATGAATAAGCGACATATCCAGTCGTGAAACGCGTCCACCGATTGTCCTGCATTCACAGTGTGTACCTGTACCTGCCATTTGATTGATGTGGAATAAAGATACTCCTTCCTTTGAAAATTCATCAGAAGTGCGGTCATTCCTTTTTGTCTGACGCATTATTGGTGTTGTCCGTTCCTTGAAGGAAGAGATTTTGCACAGTATAAGAATGGATTCACCTCCACCACAACTAAGTACTGATGCAGAAGGCTTCCTCTATTACAATGACAAACTCTACATACCCCCTACTATGCGCACCAAGATTTTGGAGTTATCGCATGATGTGCCCATGGCAGGACATATGGGTATAACGAAAACCTTTAATTTGCTCACCAGGCAGTTTTGGTGGCCTGATATGAAGACGTCTGTACAAAAACTTGTTTCTTCATGTGACATCTGTGCAAGGTCCAAAATTGACACTACAAAACCATCTGGACTACTTTGTAGTCTACCAATACCCCAGGTTAAATGGGAAGTTGTATCCTTGGATTTCATAGTAGAACTACCACCTTCTAAAGGATTTAATACCATCCTAGTGTCAGTGGACCACTTGACAAAGATGGCACATTTCATTGCTATCCGTAGACTACCTTCATCTAAACAAACATCAGAACTACTGATGAAACATGTGTTTAAGTTGCATGGAATTCCAAAAACTCTTTTGTCCGACCGTGGTTCACAATTCATCTCTAAATTTTGGCAAGCACTTTGTCAAATTTTACGCATTGAGCGAAAGCTCACTTCTCCCTACCATCCTCAGACCAACGGACAGACTGAAAGAGTCAACCAGTGCATTGAGCAATATCTACGTTGCTACACATCATACTTGCAGGATGATTGGGTGGATCTCCTTCCTCTAGCAGAATTTGCTTACAACAACGCAACCCACAGTACCACGAAGCAAAGTCCGTTCTACTTGAACTATGGGTTTCATCCCACTCTTCTTCCACCAAGCATCCTGCCATCGAGTAACCCAGTAGCCTCGGATTACCTTACCATAATAAAACCTTGTTTGGCTATCGACAAAGAACTTAAGATTAAAAATCCCTAGCAAGAAGCTTGGACCTTTATTTTTGGGACCCTTCCCAATTAAAAAACTTATCGGAAAAGCTGCAGTACAGCTCACCCTACCAGCAGATCTCAAGATCCATCCCATCTTCCATGTGTCGCTACTGAAGCCCCATGTTCCTAACCAAGGAATAAGGCCTACCATCTTGCCTCCACCTCCAATACAAGTTGAAGGCGGAGAAGAGTATGAGATCAAGGAAATTTTGGATTCTCGCATCCATAGAGGAAGACTCCAGTATCTCATAAGATGGAAGAACTATGGACCCCAAGACGACACCTGGCTAGATACCTCTGATATTCATGCACCTAGACTTATACGGAACTTCCACTCGAAACACCCAGAGAAACCTGTCCTATAGGCCTTCCGGAGCCGGCCTTAAGGGGGGGGTACTGTAAGATTCTGGTACCTCCGGTACCCTTAATCACCACTTTCCTCTGTAATGCGTCCCACCTTTCTCTTCAGGTGGTATGCATATACCTTTAAGAACGATGATGTCACTGCTGAGCGCCGCAGAGCGGCTATTTCAACCACCGGCGGTCTCACTCACATTGTTCTTTCAACCTGCCTTGTTACCCACATGCTTTCAAGCCTGTCTCTCGATCGGAACCTCCAGCCATTCCCTTTACCTGGAGCAGACCGGAACCTCGCTACTGATCCCTGTATCTCACTACCGGATCATTCCTCATCTACTGGACTTCTCTAACTACTAACATTTCAAGTGATAAGTACCCCGCAGGGGAACCCTCCATAACCTTATTGCACTATCTACCTATGCACATTAAGGACTGTTACTACCTATCTATACTATCCTATCATCTGCACTGTTACATAGATTGCTAGCTCTTCAGCCTACTACCATCTATCATCTGCACTGCTGCATAGATTGCTAGCTTTCCTGTCTACTACTATCTATCCTTGCACTGGGTTAGTCTATCCTGTATTTGTCATCTGCTGTCCTCACCACCTGCTAGCATACTCGATACTAACCTATCTGCATTCCTAATACCATCTTGAACTCTCCTATACAAACCTATCAAGTGATTACCATCCTTGTCACTGTTCACACCTGTCCCTTCAGCACATCACCTTCATACTATCATATACATACTATCACTCCAGGAACATCTCATTGAGTGTGTATATATCTGTATGTTGAGGCTGACAGGCCCACGGTGATGAGTCCTGGAGAGTTGGATCTGGTATTCAACACATCTCTACATGACTACTGAGTGGAGATTCTGCAGCTGCAAATCCAGCCTATACTAAAAACGCAGGAGCGTTACACTCTGCAGGATGAGGCAGAGATGCTGCTTAGCTGAGTATCGGCTCCAAAATGACCCAAGGAGGCCTGCTGCTGAATCTAGTGAGTTGGTACGGTTGCTCGGGCTCATACAGGAATCTGTATCAATGTTGGCCAGGAATCAGTCGGCTTTGGTACAGGTTCAACGGGATGTGCGTGACTGCTTGTTAATCTTTGCAGGCCAGCATCCACGGGATCAGCAAAGTGTCGACACTCAGGTGCTGGACAGCCGCCAATGCCTGTTTGGAGCTGAAGATGCCACATTGGCAGAGCCCTCCCAACCAGCACAATTGCCTGCCACCACAGGTTGTGTTAGTGGGAGGGGAACGCCAGTGTTGGCCACTGGGCAAGCAGCTGGGGAGGGGACAATTTCTCCTGTAGCCACTCCCAGCACTTCACAGTCCCTTCCAAATGTCACACCCCTCAATGAGCAAGCCTCCTGCACCAACAATTTTTAAATCTGGTTCCACACTACCCCTTCCAACAGGCTTCGTTCCCTCCACACCTTTCTCTGTTCACTCCTCCCCAGGCCATTCCCCTTATTTACCACCACACGGCCTGCTCACTTATCCCTACACCGTGGCCCGCCCCTCCAAACGATCCCGCACACCTCCCCATACATCTTCACAACCCTCGCACCCCCAGCAGGAGCAACAAGTAGCCCAGGTGGAGCTGCAGCAGCCACTACAACAGCCACAACAGCAGCAGCCACTACAACAGCCACAACAGCCGCAGCAGCAGCCACTACAACAGCCACAACAGCAGCAGCCACTACAACAGCCACAACAGCAGCAGCCGCAGCAGTAGCCACTACATGTATAGGGAGAGGTATAAGGGAGAGGTATAAGCATGTATAGGGAGAGGTATAAGCAGTAGAAAGAGAGAAGTGCTTATGCCGCTGTACAGAACACTGGTGAGATATCTCCAGAAGGATATAGATACTCTAGAGAGTTCAGAGAAGAGCTACTAAACTAGTACATGGATTGCAGGAAAAAACTTACCAGGAAAGGTTAAACTACCTTAACATGTATAGCTTGGAAGAAAGAAGAGACAGAGGGGATATGATAGAAACTTTTAAATACATAAAGGGAATCAACTCGGTAAAGGAGGAGAGCATATTTAAAAGAAGAAAAACTAACACAAGAGGACACAGTTTTAAATTAGAGGGGCAAAGGTTTAAAAGTAATATGAGGAAGTATTACTTTACTGAGAGAGTAGTGGATGCATGGAATAACCTTCCTGCAGAAGTGGTAGCTGCAAATACAGTGAAGGAGTTTAAGCATGCATGGGATAGGCATAAGGCTATCCTTCATATAAGATATGGCCAGGGACTATTCATACGATTCAGATATATTGGGCAGACTAGATGGGCCAAATGGTTCTTATCTGCCGACATTCTATGTTTCTATGTTTCTACAACAGCAGCAGCCACTACAACAGCCACAACAGCAGCAGCAGACACTACAACAGCCACAACAGCAGCAGCCACTACAACAGCAACAGCTGACACAGGACCAGATGCTAAACTTTATGCAGCTGTTTCAGATGGTGCGTCAGGGTTCAAGCGCACCTGCTGAGTCACCACCTTAGTTTGCCTTCTTATTTTTTTATTGATTTTTCTTCTATATTTTTTGAGTTCTGTATTTCTTTTGCCATTGCCCAAATTGTAGGGCCCCTTTTTTTTGTTATTTGAGGGTGGATGTATATTTCTTTGACATTTTTATTTTGTGATGTAATAAATGTATTTTGAACTTGATTTGTTTGTGTTTGATCTCTGGTATTTTGTGAGTGTTGTTGGCCAAGTAAGGGCCCTGGTTAATGTAGGCCTTTCTACACACGTGCTTCTCTATCTCCAAACATATGGTTACATTTCTATTTGCTAAACTCAATCTTCACATGATGAAATACAAAAAGGTCTCCCTTGAAATTTATCCTGAATACAGGTCTCATGGAGAAAAGAAACCAAAGCCAACATGCAAACAATTACAGACCACCCCACTGAGAATAAACTAAACAAATACAACACACAACAGATTGAATGTGGAAAAACACACAAACTCATTTTTGTAGAAAACATACATATATATATTTGGTATAACACATTTAAAAATATTAAAATTTGGAATAGAACTATGTTTTTTTACAATGCAAATTTAAAACAACTTCTGTTGCAACGTGCAACATAAAAAATAACAAAAAGTAAACATTACTCCAATGGGGCAAAATTCAGAATAAAGGGATCTAACAGGTCAGGATCAACCCCACGCCTCCGCTCCAAGAGGGCTAGCCGAGCCCCACACCACCGAAGATATTTTATTGCCACCTCCCTGGTGAGGTGGGTGTGCCCTGGGTAGAAAAAGACAGGAAAATTATTTTGAGGCAACTGTAATTGTAATAAATGTGCATCAACAAATATGCTTTGGAGTATATTGGATGACTTTTCTCAACATTCTGGAGAAAATATGATAGATTGCTGGTCTACATAGTTACACTCAAAAGCTTTATACACAAACATGTTTTGGGCAGCTGTAAGGTGAATTCCATGGTTAACCAGAAGATATTTTTCACTTCAACCTCTTTGGATATGGATTGTTTGGGAATGCTATACAATTGCATACACACAGGAACAAAGCTTCCCTATTGGGCTGATGGTTTGAGTGATCACAAGTTTTAAAAGGGAGGAGGTCTAGCTCCTAGCAAGCTTAGGTGTGGTCTTTCATCTCTTAGCATTGAAGCCTGAAGATGGTAGAGATGACAGTGAAGCAAGCACTTTGTTGGTGTTAACACATAAATCCTAGGTGCTCCAGCTTTAATAGGACCTAAACGTTGAACTCAAACTTCCACGGCAAATTGTTCAAAAGGTTACACAAGATGGCTTTGAATGTTAGTAGCAGTTCCACCAAAGCAATGTAAAAGGTTTTATGTCCATGTCAACACAACCAAACATTTTGAACAATGTAAGGTGTTGTGTTCAATTGCTTCCCACGATACATGTGCACATATCTCTCTCCATCACCATAATAATTTGAATTGAGTACTCTCTCCCTCCTACTGTCTATAGATTGAAACAGACACATTGTTGAGACTCACCCCTTGGAAGACGGACGCCAGGGGTTGACCCCTCTCCTCCCAAGATCCGCTTTGCTCCAGCAAAACTGTGTTAAGAGAGAGTAAAAAGTTTATCAAGGAATGCACTCACACAAAATGTAGGTTAGGCAGTCAGGAAAAAGCAGCCACTCCTTCCCCCTCCACACTCCCCTGAAAGTGTGAGTTTGGAATTTTTAGGGTGGGGAGGCTGATTTCTATACTGCATGCTTAATGCTTCTGGGTGAAGCTTGTAGGCTTTAAGATATGTAATCCATGTTTTTGTGCTGATTGTGTTTCTCAGATGTTGTTTCTGCCTCAGCCCTGCCTGTTCTAAATGTTGGGAACATCTCCCTTTTGGATGGCTGGGCAAAACAAATCAGGTTATACTTTCCCGCTGTTGCCTGTTTAGTGGTTTGGACGAGAGCAGTCATGATCCTCCTCTTCAAATGGCCCCTCTACACCCCTCTAGGCTCCTGTTGATTGCCCCCACAGCAGGCAGCTTGCTATGGAGGCACCTGAGATGAAGCCAAGCACCCTGTGTCTGTTCAGGCACTAGGCTGTGAGCCAGCCTGGCCCCCCTCCCTTCCGATAGTCTCAATGATTTGGAGTGACAGCATCAGGAGGCAATCTTGGCATGCTGCCACCTTAGCTAAGGAGGAGGGGGAGTCAGGACCAGACAAGTGTTTTCTTGAAAATTTGTGCAGTAAGAAAAGGGCCCTGGTAAGTCTAAGGGGGCATATGCACACCAAAGACTTGGAATCCTAATGGATAGAATGCATTCACATAAACAACCTGCTGCCTTTACAACTACTTTAAGCCTGACTTACTAAGTAGACACATTACAGCAAAAGCACACATTACTTACCCTCAACAATGTTTTGTTGGGCCTCAGAGCCAGATGGCCTTTGGTCATGAGAAGCTGTAAAAAAAAAGCCCAAAATGTTAACTCGAATTTGGGACATTCCCGGGGGTTGAGCATTTTTGACATGTTGTGAAACACACACAATGTTCAAGCCAAGCCACACACATTTTAAGTGTTGAAAAAATTAGGACAAGATTAAATTAACATGGCCCCAAAGAAATTAGAAGTCCAAAGAACGCCATGTCCTTTGTAGGGAAACTACCACAAAGTTAGAGGAGGATGGCTTCAGAAAGCAAAGAAAGGCTAACATGTCCAGTAATCCCCAATACCACCTTCCAAACGTGAAAGTTAAGCAATAGTGTTTCCACGCTGACAGTGTTGTGCAATATGACCTTGCAAATATTGGTCAGTCTTAGAAGCTCACTAAACCAAAAAATGGCCACCCTTAAATCGACCATCATGGTATATTCTCCATCCTTGACCTTCCCAATCCTCCATGTCAAAATCCAAATCAACCTTCCTGTCACAAGTAGCTAAACTGCACTTGCTTTGCCTACAACTTAGATTAGCACAGATACACATCACCCTAGCACACACAATACATGTGAGAATCACATTCAATGTACTTACAATGTGAGCCGGCCAACACTGTTGGAGTATTATCCTCCACCCCTGAGTGAGGGACAATTGGGGAGACCCTGCATGGGGTGATGATGTTTGAGATCCTAGAAACACAAAGACAAGAATACACTCATTTTACAACAGCTATTTTCGAAAGGGATGCATAAAGTAGTCCCTAAACATTGAAGGTAGTAGTTACAGTGGACTGGGTAAGTAGCGGCCCCTCTTCCCCTGTCCTCCACAACAAACATCATCAATGTCTGCTGCTACATAACCCCAAACAAAGATAAATATATAAATTCCTGCCCTTACAATTACAAGGACACATTGAATACACAAACACATGTACAGTACTTACTTTCCATTTGAGGGCAGCTGTCCTCGTCCTCCTCTTCAGGCCCATCTGCTCCCCCATCATCCGGCCCACCCTCCTCCTCATGGGCCACATGGCCCTGGCCCTCCTGCCCCTGGCCCACATTGCTGGGGCCTGCCTCCTGCTCCTCAACTCTCGCTGAAGCTACATCAACCACAAAAGAGAAAAAAAGAGACCCAAAAATGCATTCCTCAAAGTTCGACAAAACACCAGCACAGCCACATTACTTACAGTGGGCCTGAGCAGGCTGAGCCTCCAGCTCCTCGTCACTTGTTTCTAAAAAGAACAACATCCCAAGTTACACAAATAGGCAGCAACCTCTCAACATGCTAGCACCATACTCAATGCCCCTACAATTCTGCACATACAAGAGCAATTACATCAATGAGCTGCATTGACCATGTTTAGAAACAGGAGGTCAACATCCATTTCCAATGGGTGACACCCCCCCCCCCATATCATGTGTTCACTCTGCAGTCACATTAGTCAGAGTTACAGCAAGCGGATCCTAAAGTTTGTTAATCTGCCCTTGATTTTACACATTGACCATGTAAAGGCTTTTTTATATAACAACTAGCAAATGATCCATGGAAACATCTACACACTTTTAGAGTATCATACAATTAAGATAATTTGTCTACATTGCTGATACACCTCCGCTCCTGAGTAGTTTGTTGTTACCATGTTGCTCCAAAACAGTTCAGCCTGAAGTGTTAGATAACTACATATAAATAAGTAGCTTTCTTAAAAAGCACAAACATTATTTGTCCTGATCACTAACCCCCAAATCCTTTATAATTAGCATTTATAAAATTACAATGGTGCTGCTTACGATCAAGAATTTGGAGACGTTCTACCGGCTCGCTCCCAGGGACCACATACTTTAGTGTGGCTGTCCTCCTCCTCCCCTTCTTCACCAAACAAACCACCGGTTTGCGTCCGTCCGCTGTGGCTAGAACCAGAAGATTAAGAAGAAACAATTAAAAGACAAACTTTAATAGTAGTTCAAAAGGTTGTGAAGAGACACTTTATGGAGGGGGCAAAGGGAGCGGGGGGGGGATTGTGGCATACCTAAACACAGGCCCGCCCACAAAAACGACACAGATCTGGACACATGTAATCCACATCTTTACTTACCGGAGTCCTTTCTCAGCACTCTTGGAGTGCGACGCTTCACATCGCTCCAAGAGCGCTGAAGGTCCACAAACGTGGCACGGAAACAAAATCTCCACCGCAGCTTTATCCGGAGACGACCCAGCATGGTGTGTTTGGTGTGAAGGTGGGTATTGATGTTATCATAACCCAGGAGGAGGAGGACCTGTGGAAACAGCAATGTATGTTTGAGTCAAACTATGTAAAAAAATGTGAATTAATCAGAAAACATGCTATATCCACTTTATGATATTGGAGAACAATGAATCCCGTTTCTGGTGATACATATACATCTATGTCCAAATCTATCTCCATGCCGTAGGCTCACCCACACTGGTGATGACCTCAACATGATGTTGGCATTGTGTCAATTGTCCATTCAATACCCACCTCAAAGTATCATAACAACATGTGGAGGCTTATACACATCACCCTGGCCTTTGTTTGGGGAGGGGGGCGGGCTGTTTTTTGTTTTCACATAGGCTGAAGCCCCATTTCAAATCTGACACCCAGATCCTGTCCCCACCCCCCACAAACAAAAGTCTACTAAGTACTTTAGTTATGTGTTACTTAACACAATCCATACTCATTCACAGGAGGGAGGGGCATTCGAAATGGTGAGGGCCTATGATATGTGAACACACTTTTTAAAGGAGTAATTACGACATCCCAAAGTCTCATGGACATAGAGATGAGGAAACCCTTTACGCGCCTTCCAGGGAAGAAGGCCCATGTCCCTATCAAGATATGGACACGCTTCTCTAGGTTATTGATGACAGGTCTCCTTGAGATTTATGGTTAGGGGGAGCCCTGACATTACCTGAGCACAACTTGTAGCCTATTTATTACTTCCCAAAAGCTAGACAAGCAACAAAGGGCACCATCTCTATTGTTGGTGTCATGGTGTTTGAAAGATGTTTAATTTTTGTGGTGTTTTATCATGTACAGTACATGCTAAAGTCACTCTTTACCCATCTTGGTATCTGTACCAATGCAATTTTTGGACTCACATGTTAAAGCTAACATCGAAGTCTCGACACAAACACACATACATTATTGGTAAAGCTAATGATGTCTTGACACCCTTTTCACACTGGTGTGACTTGTCTGATTACTTAGTCGCCTGACAAGTCACACTCCATTGTCTGCAATGGAACCCGTCTAAGCAGAGTGACTCAAGTCGCTGCACCGTCTAAAAAAGTTACTCCACTACTTGGGTGCGACTTTGGAGCAGCTATTAGTGCCGGCTCACACTCTTGCTATAACAGACATTGGATGTGATTTGGAGCACAATGCTCCTAAAATCACATGCGATGTCTGTGTAGTGCAAATTCAGCCATACAGTTTGTATGGCTGAATTTGCAACACAATCACAGTGAAATCACACAGGATCCTTTTTGTGGTCCACAGCAAAATTGGATCGCATTGTGGTTCACAGCAGTGCCATCCGATTCATGTGCGACCTGTCAAATCCCACTGCGATCTGATCTGGGGGTGTTGGTAACTTGCAATTGACACCCCCATGGATTCACATATGCCAGTGTGAGCTGCCTGTGCTGTGAATGCGATCCATTTACACGCAGGCGACTCACAGTGTTATCACATCAGTATCAAGCGAACACAGACTCGTGTCCTGCCTTTTTGGCTTGTTTATCCAATGCAATCCTTTGGAGACTTGAACAGGCCAGGTTTTCTAAGTCACTCATTACATCGCAGGTGAACAAATTAGCTGCTGTCTTTGCAGTGTGCATGTGCACAGCCATCTTATAATGGTGAAACTCAGCCAAACATGTCAACCACCAGAGCTTGCAGTGTTGACGTATGTATCTATATATATATATATATATATATATATATATATATATATATATATAATGGAAAATTGTTACCAATACTTACCGTAATTTTCCTTTCCTGGCTCTGCGTCATGCCATCATACTATGGGTCAACTCCGCCCCTCTGACCCCCATAGGACATCCCTGAAATAGCATAAAAGGCAGGCAGTACCTGGTGGAGATGTTCTGTATGAGCTCGTGACGGACCAGGGAGGGTTTGTGCTGGCATGACGCAGAGCCAGGAAAGGAAAATTACGGTAAGTATTGGTAACAATTTTCCATTTTCCTGGCTCTGCATCATGCCATCATACTACGGGACTTAACTAGCCAAAACACAGGGTGGGAAGAATAAATTACAAACACCAGGTACTGCTGCAAGAAACAAATTTTAATATCTTGATAAAGCAGAAGACACTACTGAAGCTCCCATCTGAGCATACTGGGATGACATCACATCCAGCTTATAGTGTTTTATGCAGGTATTAGGAGATGTCCAACCTGCTGCCTTACAGACCACGTCTGCCGATACTTTGGACCAAGCTGCCCAGGAGGATGGCACGGCTCTTGTGGAATGTGTTCAGATCTCCTGAGGAGGGGGGAGGCCTTCCAGGGAGTAAGCTGTTTGGATTGCTTTAACTATCCCTGTCGAGAGGACTCTTGGAGGGCCCGGCATACCCATCCTGGGACCCTTTGGGAATACAAAAAAAGAGCATCTGTTTTCCGGAACGAGACCGTTCTGGGCAGCTATGTCTGTGGGAGAGACTTCATATCCAGATCATACCATCTAGGCTCCTCCAAGGCTGATTGAGAAGGTGAAAAGGCTTGGGAGAACCGATTCCCAATTAAAATGAAATTCCGACGAGACTTTAGGAAAGGACTTCAGAGAAGGTTGTAACACTACGCTGTCCTGAAGGAAGGTGCAGAACGGCTCTTTGTAGGAGAAGGCCGCAGCGTCTGAGCCTCATCTGGCTGAGACCAAAACTGTCAAGAAAACTGTCTTTAATGTCAGGTACCATAAAGGACTGTCTGAATCTGGGGAAAAAAGGGGCTTTTTAGCAACCCCATTAATACTAACAGTAAATCCCACTTTGGAAAGAAAAGGACGAATAGGCGGGTATATCTCGATTGCCGCACGGAGGAATTCAACTACTAGAGACTCCTTTGACCATGAGGTATTGGTAAGGGCCAAAAGTGCTGAAATTTGTACTTTAAGCATGTTGAAGCTTAGTCCCGAGTCGAGGCCGTACTGCAGAAAATCCAATATATTCGCCACTGAGGGGAAACGGAAAGAAAATCCCTGTTGGACTGAGAAATCCTCGAACCTCTGCCACACTCTATAATAAGTGGCCTTTAGTAGATTCTTTCCTGGATTACAGAATGGTGGACATTACCAAGTCAGAGATATTTATATTCTGGAGCTTGCTCCTCTCAAATTCCATGCAGTCAAGGCCAGACAGGCCGAGTTGGGGTGAGTGTGGCCGTTGCAGATGAGAAGGTCCCTGACCTGAGGCAGCCTTATTGGAGGACACACCGCCAGACGACAAAGAAGGGGAAACCATGGCCTCCTTGGCCCGAATAGAGCTATCACAATAGCGGGTACTCCCTCCTCCATGATCTTCACCAATGATTTGGTGAAATTCCCACAAAAAAAACAAAGCACAAAAAAATTCTAGATATAGCAATATTGAGAGCTATAGATATATTTGTATTTTTCGCAAATTTGGCAAAATATCCAGGTAGGGGATGCAGCTGCAGTAAAATGTGTTTTAAAATTCAAAAGCTTGGCCACACGAATTTACTGAATAAATATTTTGTGGGATACCCTATATAATGTTGGGGTTCTATATAGAAGCTATATATAAGATTGTTCAAGTGACAAATGATTGTGCAGGAAAGCCGTAAAAAACATTGTAATGTGATAGTGATTAATGAATCACTTGCTAGAAGTATGAACTGTGTGCAGTGACAACCTGCATGTTTTCCAAGTTTGCCAGCTCATTCCATTTTACATGGGCGATACGGCGGACTTTACCTTGGAATTCATTATACCGCATGCTAACGTTTTGCAAAACGTAAATTTTTCAGCGTAGTTGGCGTTGCGCATGCGCACATGAGCCTTCTTGCAGCTCGGGACTTCAGGAGTTATTTTTACTTTTTACACTTTTGAAGAAATCTCTCTTTATATGTCAGTTTTCGACACAGTTTAAAAGCCATTAATCTCTAAATGATCTCCCACATCTTCCACAGTGATTTGGGCTTTTTTGGGGTACTAAACAATGTTTTTGAAAAAAATAGTCGAGCTTTTTGCTGAACTGTTTTTACGGCTCGCCCTGACGTTGTAACATCTTAGTGAATCTAACACTAGGCGTTATTGTCCGCCGGCGCAGTACGACAGTCCAAATTGCAATGGAGACTGGTGTTGTTGAGAAGCCCCTTTCTGTTCACGACTACAACCTGAACATGGGAGTGTGGACTTCAATGATCAGATGATGGTGCCATACCTAATTTCCCATAAACCCAGATGCTGGTACAAAAAAGTATCTGTATATTTATTCCTATTGGCCATGTTCAACGTTTATGTACTATACAAAGCGTTAGGAAAAAGTGGATCCTTCCTAAAATGTTATGTCCAGAAGGTGCTGTGGCCCAATTTCCCAGTCCAGATGAAGTGAGCTGGTTGCATGAGAGGCATTTTCTAGATGTCCTCCCTGGTACCCCTAACCACCCCAAAAAGAGATATCTTGTCTGTAGTAGGTGTGGATATAGGCGTGAAACCCGCTATTTTTATCATCCCACCTGTCCTGGCCAACCTGGTCGCTACCACACACTAGTGGAGTATAGGGTGCAGCATGGCACAGTCTAGGGCACACATTTACATCTTGAAAGATTTTAGATAGTCAGGAAACTGGCTATCACATGTTGAGAGACCCTAGTCTGGAACATTTAAAGTTTACAGTTACAAAAAAAGTAAAAAATAAAATAGGAATATGCATGCATCATACATACTAGGGGGAGTAGAACTGGGGGGATCCATAGCGGAGAAGGATCTGGGTTTCTGGTTGATCATAAGCTTAATAATAGCATGCAATGTCAAGCTGCAGTTTCCAAAGCAAGCTAAGTCCTTTCTTGTATTAACAGAGGCATGGACTCCAGAGAGAGAGAGAGATACACAAATCATTAGTAAGACCTCGTCTGGAATATGCAGTTCAGTTCTGGGCACCAGTTCTCAAAAAGGATATAGGGGAACTGGAGAAAGTTCAGAGCAGGGCAACCAAACTGATAAAAGGCATGGAGGAGCTCAGCTATGAGGAAATATTCGAGGAACTGAATTTATGCTCTCTTGAGAAGAGGAGATTAAGGGGGGGGGGGATATGATAAACATGTATAAATACATAAGGGGTCCATATAGTGAACTTGGTGTTGAGTTATTCAATTTAGGTCATCACAGAGGACAAAGGGGCACTCTTTACGTCTAGAGGAAAAGAGATTATGTCTCCAAAAACTGAAAGGTTTCTTCACAGTTGCTGACAGTATTAGGACAGGAGATGTACCAGGGGATTGGAGGAAGGCTAACGTGATTCCGATATTCAAAAAGGGCCAGAGACATATCCCGGGAAATTATAGGCCTGTCAGTCTGACATCAATAATATGTAAACTTTTGGAGGGGATGATAAGGGACTATATCGTAGAGTATGCTAAAGACAACAACATCATCAGTAGTAACCAGTACGGGTTTACAAATGGGCGTTCTTGTCAAACCAATCTCTTAGCATTCTACGAGGAAGTGAGCTGTGAGCTAGATAGGGGGAGACCAGTGGATGTGGTGTACTTGGATTTCGCTAAGGCGTTTGATACAGTTCCCCACAAGCGCTTAATTTATAAAATAAGGTCTGCAGGTATCGACAGCAGGGTTTGCTCTTGGATACGGAATTGGCTAAAAGGCCGTGTCCAAAGGGTAGTAATAAACAGCGCATACTCAGACTGGTCTGAGGTAGTAAGCGGGGTGCCCCAGGGCTCAGTCCTGGGACCAACCTTGTTCAATTTATTCATAAACAGCATTGAGGAAGGGATCAGTAGTTCGTTATCAGTTTTTGCAGATGACACAAAATTGGCCAGGGCAATAACTGCACAGCATGAAGCAGATATCCTACAGAATGACCTGGACAAAATTACGGAGTGGGCAACGACATGGCAAATGAGGTTTAATGTGGAGAAGTGTAAGGTTTTGCACTTGGGGACCAAAAACATAAAAACACAATACACGTTAGGAGGGGAACCCTTGGGGGAATCAAAAATGGAGAAAGATCTGGGAGTCTTAGTTGATGATAGATTAGGCAACAGCATGCAATGCCAAGCGGCAGCTTCCAAAGCCAACAGAATATTAGCATGCATAAAGAAAGGGATGTATTCCAGAGATAAGACTATAATCCTTCCACTTTATAAAACTCTGGTCCGACCGCATCTGGAGTATTCTGTCCAGTTCTGGTCGCCAGTCCTCAGGAGGGATGTGTTGGAGCTGGAGAAAGTCCAGAGAAGGGCAACTAAACTGATTAGGGGGTTGGAGGACCTTACCTATGAAGAGCGGCTGCAATCGCTCGATTTATTTTCCCTGGAGAAAAGACGTCTGAGAGGGGACATGATAGCAATTTATAAATATCTTAATGGGGATCTCAGCTTAGAAGAAAAGCTGTTCATTCGAAGGAATTGCATGAGGACTCGAGGACATACAATGCGATTAGAGGAGAAGCGTTTTAACCTCAGGCAACGTGGGGGGTTCTTTACTGTTAGGGCTACAAGATTGTGGAATTGTCTACCACAAGAGGTGGTTTCTGCGGGTAGTATGGTGACTTTCAAAAGACTCTTAGACTTACATCTCAAGGATCAGGAGATTGAGGGCTATGTTAGATGATTACAGTCACACACACCTACACAGGTTGAACTGGATGGACTATTGTCTTTATTCAACCTCACCTACTATGTAACTATGGGCCGGATTTAAAGAAACTGCAGCTTCAAACATCTATGACGTGTTTCAGTTTCGCCGCGTTCAAATCAATTAACTGGCGCTGCGGCGAATTGGCTAGTGAAACAGCAATAATGAATTCCGCCGTCAGCGGGATTCACTTACGATCGCGGCTTCGCCAATTCGCAAACTTATGTCTTCGTGCTTATAGCAGTTTCACATAGCGATGTGGGCTAGTGGATTAGTGCACACATCACACGTCTGTAATTCATCTCCCTCTGCTGTAGGTTCGAGGCTTACCATCTCCACCTACTTTTTTTATTTTCTTTTTTGTTTATATTGCTAAAATGTAACGGATTACATCATATATATTGCTAAATAATGTTACACTCAGAAGCGCTTGCAAGCTTACACCATTTTAAGTGTTTTTTTGATCTTGTCTGTGTGTCAAATCGATCTTATGATTGAAAGTACCAAAGGCAAGTGACCAAACCCCTACCCTACTTCAGGGCAAGATGAAACCTCACAATTTTACCATGGTCTTCTTCCCACATTCCATACAATGTTTAGTTCTTTAGCTATATGTGCTTTTTAGCCTTAACACACTCCTTTTTTTCCACCATACAGCTTTATTCTGCACAATAGCTAAGTGCTTTGCAACTTCACTGCAGTTAACAACGTCATGGGTTCAAATCACATCACTACACTTGGGATCTCTTTTCACTCTCATTTTTTTTAACAGTTTTTTTTAACTATCTTGAATTTGGGGGGGGGTGGGGTGTCCTACCCAAATTTCAAGCACATCAATGGAAACAACACAATTTTGATTTTATGAGTGTGGTCCTAGTTTTATCGAGATGCAATTCTTTACATATTTACCATGGTTCTTACAATTTCTTGACCAATAAACATAGGTGTCTGATATTGGACTCTCTCCATATTTCAACAACACAGACCCTCATAGTCCAACACTACATTTGCCTCACACCTCAACACAACACTGTCACATCCCTACTCTACATTACAACCCCTCACATCACCAGTACAAGCAGCATGCAAAGTGCAAAACTCCGGCCTTGGCAGCTTAATGGGCCATACACTAACAATTTGTCTAGACTTTTTCCTGTAGACTTAACCAAACCATATAATATAAGCTCAAACCTCAACACTTTCAATTTGGATGCAATCAGGCAGGCCCTTGCACTACATAGAAAATGTCAATCTGAAGGATAAAGTCTTCTCTAAATCTTACAGTGTGGATGGCCCTTTTGTCTGTAGGCACCCACACAAAACAAAAAAACACATGTTCAATTCTAATGTCTTTATTTATTTGAGAATGACAGCAGAAGGAGGGATGCAGCAAAATAATATTGTCACTCTCCAGTCCGTGTGCCTTTACAGCGCCAGACCACGATCTTTGCTCCATGGCTACGGGATTCTGATGTCTTCCACAACTTCCGGCAGAGTTCAGAATCCATTCTGCACCTCTACCAGCTCATAGGGGACAGGCATGGCAAGGTTGCTGGTCAGCTTCCAAGCCACTTTCGAAGTTCCAGGGTGTTCATGTTGGTCATTGGCCATGTGCCTTACCAAATATCCACTGACCACAAAAGAAAATGAGTGGAGTCCATCAAGGTGGGTTTCTACCACCTACACCCGCAAGCAGTACCACTCCTGGAAAAATAAAACAAAGGATAAGACATTTCATTATGAAAATCACATCTTAATGCCTGTTTGCTTCATTCTGAACTTCATTTAATTTCGACATCACGAGTGAAATAACACATTTTATGCCAACTTACACAAACCAGAAATCATTAATGTAAACATTTGAATACACACCTGTGACGCCAGACAGCCCATCACCACAGGCTTCCCATGGTACGTGCCATGATTCCAAGATGTTGATGTTCTGGAAAATTAAAACACCATAAGATACCAAGCAGCCGTTCATGTTATCAATAACTACACAGGTGGCATAGACACAAATAAACACCTGCCAGCTCTTCTCAGCCCTTTACACTATTCACAATACCAACATGTTTATGGTTAGAGGTGCATGTTTTTGCTCAAGTAACACAATTTTACCAATGTTGACTACACTTTATCTACAATGGCAAGTGTCATTGGCAGATGATAATGACCCTCTGTCTCCCTGTGAGTGGCACCTCTGCTAACTAGCTAATTAATACACATGCCCTATCTTGACCGGTTACAGTACTTACATGTAAAGTGGCTAGCAACCAGGGTATTCCGGGTGGCCATACCGGCAGCGGTGCTCCGCCGCCTGGGGGCCGCCGGCTGACGGACCTCTGGCTCCCTCTCCTCCGTCAGCTCCCAAGATTCATCCCGGGCAACGCACATGTTGTGCAACACGCAGCACGCCAGGATGATCTTGGAAGCCTTTGTAGGAGAGTACAGGAGTTCACCCCCAGGCCGGGCCAAGCAGAGAAACCGGGATTTGAGAAGACCTATGGTCAACTCAATGATACTCCGGCTTCTCCGCAAGGCCCTGTTGTAATTCCTCTCTGCTGGGCCCTGGGGGTACCTGATTGGAGCCATCAGCCACGTCAGCTGCGGGTAACCAGCATCCCCTGAAAAATAAGAAAAATATACATTAGTTCTTCCTATCATGTGACTTTAGATGACTCCTCAAAATGGGAGACAATTAGGCATTTTACTAAACAACCTGCTTGTCTGTTTGCAAAAAATCATATGAAACATCTCAACTCTGTCTAACTGCCTAAATCACTAATACAAATGGGAAAAAGGACACACAAAGTGGTGGGTTTCTCTTGCAAGTTCCAACTTGGCCCCTATTTTGTTCCTATTACATTAGCCTAGGTCTTACTTCTGGAATATATCTGCAACTAGAGTGAGGAAACCAATATTGACTCACTTATGCAAAGTACTTTGGGGATATGGCAATACCATTGGAATCATTTGTAGGTTTTCTTTGGGTGGCTAGAGGACACCATTTACACATTGGTTAACCACCTTCATTGGACTCAAAGACAACTTTGCAAATCTTTCTTTTGTGAGCTGCTAAGCTGCTGATCTGGTTGTGTGTGAACAGCCTGACAACTCCTAACACATCCATTTTAGGTAGGCTTTGCTTAAATCAGGGTGTACACCGATGTAGCTTATTCCTATGTCTATGTAATCTTACAGTTTATGTTGTTAAGACAAAATACTTTACCAATAAGCCACCCTTCGGGCATTTGTCCACTTTCAAACACCTCGTACAGAGTACTGGTTCTTAACATACTGGAATCATGGCACGACCCTGGGTGACCAGTGTTGACACTCATGATGCGCTGTTTGGCGTCACACACTAATTGGACGTTCACGGAGTGGTACTGCTTGCGGTTCCGGTACTCACTTTCGTGGCTCCTTGGTGGCCTAATGGCTATGTGGGTGCCATCGATTGCCCCTAGGATTTGCGGCATGTGTGCCCGCAGGTAGAAACCCAACTTGACTTCATTCCACTCATTTTCATTCTGTGGCCAGTGGATAAAATTGGGCACTATATCCACTATGGCATTAATGACCAACATGAACACCCTTGAAACTGTGGGCTGGCTAATGCCCATGATACTTCCCGAAGTGGCTTGGAAGCTGCCACGCCCTAAAATATACAAAGTGGCCAGCAATCTGGCCATGCCGGGCACCGCATGGCCGCGCTGTGTGTCCGGGTCAATTTTGTCTGCTATGAGCTGGTAGAGGTGTAGAATAGTTCCTCGCTCGAGCCGGAACTTCCTCCTGACATCAGAATCCCGCAGCTTGTCCAAATAGATCCTTGGAGCAAAAATGCGTGGCTGGCGAGGTAAGGGCACACGGACTGGAGGTGCTGCTGCTGGAGGTGCTGCTGCTGCTGCTGCAGCTTCCCCACCTTCTGCTGCAGCTTCCCCACCTTCTGCTGCCTCCTGTGCCAGGGCCTCCTCAAACAAGGCACCGATAAATGCCAGCATTGCACCATCTAATGCGTCTGGGATATCGTCCTCCATTTTGAACGCGCAAATTCGCGAATGCGCAGATATATATAGAAACGGCCGCTAATTATCACACCTGTGAGCCAGCTATAAAAGGAGCACATGGCCAATATGGCTGCTGGATGTTATAGATCGATGTTTCTTATGTGCTAGCAAGACCCTGTGACCCACAACCTACATTATCTGGAGGTAAGACAATTGTATCTCTCTCTCCCAAAAAAAAGGAAGGAGAGAATTTGTACTTATCTTGGGTGTGCTTAAGTTGTCTATGGTGAATCCCCTCCAACCCACAATAGCTTGGGAACCCCTCAAGTGTCTTTTAATCATTGGCAGTTGGCCCCATGTGCATGTGGTTTGGACATGTGTTTTCTCATGTTTGTTAAAGGTGTGCAGTCTAGATTTGGCATCTAAACCTGCCCCCTTACCTTCCCAGCTTCCAAAGACACCATTTTTGCTTTCCTGATAACTGTAATTTATTATGTGCACGTATGTAGGTCATGCGATTTCTCATGTATGTTTAATGTTTGCAGCCTCCTTTTGCCTATAAAGGATTACACCACCCCCCCTCCACCAAGTCTGTTTGTGCCATTAGGTAAGTGTTTGGAGGGCCTTGTGTGATTTGTACCCATATGCGTTTTCTTATGTGTTTTTTGTTTTACATTTCTTTGCAACCTCTTCTGCTTTTTTTGCCACCACCACCACCACCACCGTGTTTGTGCCATTAGGTAAGTGTTTGGAGGGCCTCGTGTGATTTGTACCCATATGCGTTTTCTTATGTGTTTTTTTTTCCATTTCTTTGCAGCCTCTTCTGCTCTTTGCCACCACCACCACCACCACTGTGTTTGTGCCATTAGGTAAGTGTTTGGAGGGCCTCGTGTGATTTGTACCCATATGCGTTTTCTTATGTGTTTTTTTTTTCCATTTCTTTGCAGCCTCTTCTGCTTTTTTTGCCACCACCACCACCACCACCGTGTTTGTGCCATTAGGTAAGTGTTTGGAGGGCCTCGTGTGATTTGTACCCATATGCGTTTTCTTATGTGTATTTTTTCCATTTCTTTGCAGCCTCTTCTGCTCTTTGCCACCACCACCACCACCACTGTGTTTGTGCCATTAGGTAAGTGTTTGGAGGGCCTCGTGTGATTTGTACCCATATGCGTTTTCTTATGTGTATTTTTTCCATTTCTTTGCAGCCTCTTCTGCTCTTTGCCACCACCACCACCACCACTGTGTTTGTGCCATTAGGTAAGTGTTTGGAGGGCCTCGTGTGATTTGTACCCATATGCGTTTTCTTATGTGTATTTTTTCCATTTCTTTGCAGCCTCTTCTGCTCTTTGCCACCACCACCACCACCACTGTGTTTGTGCCATTAGGTAAGTGTTTGGAGGGCCTCGTGTGATTTGTACCCATATGCGTTTTCTTATGTGTTTTTTTTTTCCATTTCTTTGCAGCCTCTTCTGCTTTTTTTGCCACCACCACCACCACCACCACCGTGTTTGTGCCATTAGGTAAGTGTTTGGAGGGCCTCGTGTGATTTGTACCCATATGCGTTTTCTTATGTGTATTTTTTCCATTTCTTTGCAGCCTCTTCTGCTCTTTGCCACCACCACCACCACCACTGTGTTTGTGCCATTAGGTAAGTGTTTGGAAGGCCTCGTGTGATTTGTACCCATATGCGTTTTCTTATGTGTATTTTTTCCATTTCTTTGCAGCCTCTTCTGCTCTTTGCCACCACCACCACCACCACTGTGTTTGTGCCATTAGGTAAGTGTTTGGAGGGCCTCGTGTGATTTGTACCCATATGCGTTTTCTTATGTGTTTTTTTTTTCCATTTCTTTGCAGCCTCTTCTGCTTTTTTTGCCACCACCACCACCACCACCGTGTTTGTGCCATTAGGTAAGTGTTTGGAGGGCCTCGTGTGATTTGTAACCATATGCGTTTTCTTATGTGTATTTTTTCCATTTCTTTGCAGCCTCTTCTGCTCTTTGCCACCACCACCACCACCACTGTGTTTGTGCCATTAGGTAAGTGTTTGGAGGGCCTCGTGTGATTTGTACCCATATGCGTTTTCTTATGTGTTTTTTGTTTTACATTTCTTTGCAACCTCTTCTGCTTTTTTTGCCACCACCACCACCACCACCGTGTTTGTGCCATTAGGTAAGTGTTTGGAGGGCCTCGTGTGATTTGTACCCATATGCGTTTTCTTATGTGTATTTTTTCCATTTCTTTGCAGCCTCTTCTGCTCTTTGCCACCACCACCACCACCACCACTGTGTTTGTGCCATTAGGTAAGTGTTTGGAGGGCCTCGTGTGATTTGTACCCATATGCGTTTTCTTATGTGTTTTTTGTTTTACATTTCTTTGCAACCTCTTCTGCTTTTTTTGCCACCACCACCACCACCACCGTGTTTGTGCCATTAGGTAAGTGTTTGGAGGGCCTTGTGTGATTTGTACCCATATGCGTTTTCTTATGTGTTTTTTTTTCCTTTTCTTTGCAGCCTCTTCTGCTCTTTGCCCACTACTACCACCACCACCACCACCAAGTCTGTTTGTGCCATTAGGTAAGTGTGTTCTGTAACTGTTCACTAATTATACTGTATATGAAGAGCAATCTGCAAATCCTGTTTTTTCTGTTTTCTCTTTTGTCATTTCAGATTTAGGAGTTTGGGGCTCTTTGCTGCTGCTGGACAGCCAGATTCTCTGCCCACCTCGTGCTCCCATGGCCCCACCCACTGGAAGGATGAGAAGGGGCAGGGTGGCCAGGGTGGCCAGGGTGGCCAGGGGGGGCAGGGGGGGCAGGGGGGGCAGGGTGGGCAGATCGTCTGGCTCTGGTGTGAGGGAGGCTCCAGCTGTATCCATGAGGGAGTCCACCATCCCCATCCCGGAGGAGGAAGCCGGGGGAGGTGGTAACACACCAAGTGGACAAGCTGGCTCTTCTGACAGTAGTCCTGGAGCGGGTCCGTCCACCAGAGTCAGCTTGTCCACATTATCCCAGCTTCCCCGTTTCACCCACAATCAGTGCTGTGCCCTGGTCCACGCCTATATGGCCAGATATCAGGCGATACATGGGACCAGGGCCGCGTCTTACTCAGTAACAGAGAAGAACAGATTGTGGGATGAAATCCGGGATGCTGTAAATGCACTGGGTGAAGCACCTCGCCACCGTGACAGTGTGCGGAAGAAGGTCAACGACATCTGTGGGTCTGTTCGGAAGAAGCTAATTGCATGGGCTGCGGAGGGTCTTTATGACCGACAAGGTCGGCTGGATGAACGTGCACGAAGTTCTCTCTGGGATTATCAATTACCTTTCTTGAACATCATAGGACCTGATACCATCTTTACCAGAGAGGACTTAGATTCGGATGCTTTGCACCGAGGTAGGATATTATCTTGGATGTCAATTGTGTGAGTTGTTTGGAAAAGATTAACTACTATCCTATGTGTGACATTAATAGAATGTGATACTTGCCCTTCCAATTGTCCTTTTTTTGTTTTCCCCAACCTGCAATTTGTTCATCTGTAGCACGGATCTCAGCCCCTCCACAGCCCATGCAGCTTGGCGAACCAGACGGACTCACAGGTGTTGACATCAGTGCTGACCCTCCTCCTGGTAGGTCCAATATCATACTGTGCCAAACAATGTAGATGTTTTTTTTTTCCAAGATAGCTCATATTGCTATGTCCTTTACAGAAGATCCGCAGCAGGGAACACACCCAGTGCAGCTAGGCCTGGAGGAAGGTGTTGGTATGTCTAGCCAAATAATGTTTTTTGGAATCTTATTAACCCCATTAACACACATGTTTTTTCTTATGAAAGAGTGTTGCCTTTTAGATGTTTACCCTGCAAAACACAGTTGACAGCATTAATGGGTGCCGTCATTAGTAGGCAGACCAAGCCTTCTTAACCTTTGGGAGGGTTTAGCAAGTGTCCTATGAGCCCAGGAAAGCACTTTTGAATGTTTGGCCTCAATGCTTCATTCATGAAGCTAGGAGGGCAATCTGGCCATAATCATTACTGACTAAGGTTATGTACTAAACATGTTTTTTTTTTTTTTGTTTTTAAAAGAACATCAGGCCCCTCTTGACGTTGCAGCTGGAGTTGGATCAGGAGCTGGCGACGATTCTGCATCCAGTGCTGTGGTATGTGATATAAGGGAACAAGGTGCACATGTAACATTTCAATGGTAGCATTGATTTTGGACTAGATGTGGCTTACATTGCGTGTGTTAAATTAGTGCTATGACATTCTGACGATGCACCAGCACAACAAGAGTTCTATCTTGAACATCAGGGAATTATGTTATAATTTGGTGTGCCACTAATGTTCCAAAAACATCCAGGATCTTTAAAGTCCGGCCCGTCTTTGATTTTCCAGGTCCAAATTCATGGGTATCGTTTGTTTGGGTTGTCCTCTAGCCGATTGATGGCAAGATTTTAGACAACATACGTAGATGTATAAAGTCATTGGTGTAGTAACAGATTTACCAAAAGCATAAACAACCTACCACACCAGGGTTAATTGGGAACACCTTCATGTTGAATCTTTTTTGCCTTTGTCATATTAGTCATACCAATATAATATGTACCCATTATCAGAAGTGTTGCTAGCTTGGATAATCTTACAATGAACAAGTACTCATTAGAAGCACATCAAACTTTTCAACGTTCTGCTTGGGGTGTTAAGTTGTCAAACTAATCTGAAATATTTAGTCATGATGTTTGATAATGATTTGGTCTATTTCTTCTGCTTTCAGGTAGCCTTAGATGCAGAGGGATTGTCACCTACCCAACTTCGTCCATCTATGCTGGATGTAGCCGAGAGGCTGCTTGATGAGTATCAGGTCCAAAATGAGTTAAGGAGGCGTACTCAGCAATCTACTGAGGCAGTACGTCTGCTCGGGCTCATACAGGAATCTGTAGCAACAATGGTACAGGTTCACCAGGATATGTTACAGGTTCAACAGGATATGCGTAACAGCTTGGTAAGTTTAGCAGACCAGCATCAACGGGATCGGCAAAGTGTTGACACTCAGGTGCTGGCCACACGCCAATGCCTGTTTGGATCTGAAGATGCCCCATTGGCAGAGCCCTCCCAAACATCTCACTCACCTGCCACTGCAGGTTGTGGTAGTGGGAGGGTAATGCCAGTGTTGGCCACTTGTCAGGCAGCTGGGGATGGGACAATTCCTCCTGTAGCCACTCCTAGCACTTCACACTCCGTTCGGACTCCCACACCCCTCAATGAGCAATCCTCCTGCACAACCTCAATGCGCACTGGTTCCACAGTACCCCTTCCACCTGACTACATTCCCTCCACACCTTTATCACTTCACTCCTCCCCAGGCCGTTCTTCTTTTTTGTCACCAATGCGACATGTCGTTTGCCCCCGCACCGTGGACCACAACAACCAATCAACCACCACTCCCCACACATCTTCACAACCCTTGCACCACCAGCAGCATCAAATAGCCTTGGAGCAGCAACGATCCCATCTCATGTTAATGGCACACGTTGCCCAAATTCTTAGGCTGACCCCAGAGCAGATGAGACTATTGGCACAACATCTTCTGTCTGGGACATTTCCAAGGTTCAACACCCTGCATCATCAGCAGCCTCAGACACAAGATCTGATCCTAATGGGCCACTTGACCACAACTCTACAGCTAACCCCAGACCAGATGGAACTATTGGCCCACCATTTGATGGCAGGAACCTTAACAGTGCTCACCACACTGCTTCAGGCACCACCACCAACTTAATTTTTTGTTTTTTTGTTTAATTTGGTTTAGTTTTGTTAATGATTGTTACATTGGCCAATTTGTTGGGCCATTTTTTTTTTTAATTTGAGGGTGGCACAATATGATTTATTATAGTGCTTCTTTTGGGGATGAAATAAAATTTTATGCAAAATGATTAGTTTGTGTTTGCTCTTTGGTTTTTTAGGAGTGTTGGTGGCCAAGTAATGGCCCTGGTTAATGTAGGCATTTATACACACGTGCTTCTCGATCTCCAAACATATGATTTCATGTAAATTTAGATAACTCAATGTTCACATAACGACCCAAGAAAAGGTCTCCCTTCAAATGTAGCTTCAAAACAAGTCTCAAGGCTAACATAAACCAAAGCCAACATACTAACAATTACAGACCACACCACTCGACTAAACAAATACAACACAAAAGACATTCGATGTGTACACCAAAAAGAAAACTTGGGTAATAAAATAATTTTTTTAATAACACATGTGGGTGTCTACCAACTGTAGCGTACAAAAAATATATTACAATATATAATAGAATGAACTAAATTGCCAATGTAACATTTGTGTTGCAAAGAGCAACATACTTTAATTTTATTTAGATAAACATATTTTGTGTTCCAAAATTTTTTTTGAGGTTTTCACTAAAACAAGTCTTTTTTGTAAACATTTTTGGTTTAGTTTGTTACCAAAAACAACAAGTCTTTTTTGTAAACATTTTTGGTTTAGTTTGTTACCAAAAACAACAAGTCTTTTTTGTAAACATTTTTGGTTTAGTTTGTTACCAAAAACAACAAGGCTTTTTTGTAAACATTTTTGGTTTAGTTTGTTACCAAAAACAACAAGGCTTTTTTGTAAACATTTTTGGTTTAGTTTGTTACCAAAAACAACAAGGCTTTTTTGTAAACATTTTTGGTTTAGTTTGTTACCAAAAACAACAAGGCTTTTTTGTAAACATTTTTGGTTTAGTTTGTTAACAAAAACAACAAGGCTTTTTTTGTAAACATTTTTGGTTTAGTTTGTTAATAAAAACAACAAGGCTTTTTTGTAAACATTTTTGGTTTAGTTTGTTACCAAAAACAACAAGTCTTTTTTGTAAACATTTTTGGTTTAGTTTGTTACCAAAAACAACAAGGCTTTTTTGTAAACATTTTGGTTTAGTTTGTTAACAAAAACAACAAGGCTTTTTTGTAAACATTTTTGGTTTAGTTTGTTAACAAAAACAACAAGGCTTTTTTGTAAACATTTTTGGTTTAGTTTGTTACCAAAAACAACAAGGCTTTTTTTGTAAACATTTTTGGTTTAGTTTGTTACCAAAAACAACAAGTCTTTTTTGTAAACATTTTTGGTTTAGTTTGTTACCAAAAACAACAAGGCTTTTTTGTAAACATTTTTTTTTTTTGGTTGCCAAAAACAAGGCTTTTTTTGTTTTTTTTTGTTTTTTTGGGTCCCAAAAAAAGGGGTTTTTTAAAATTTTTATATTTTTTTTGGTTGCCAAAAACAAGGCTTTTTTTGTTGTTTTGTTTTTTTGGGTCCCAAAAAAAGGGGTTTTTTAAAATTTTTATATTTTTTTTGGTTGCCAAAAACAAGGCTTTTTTTGTTTTTTTTTTGTTTTTTTGGGTCCCAAAAAAAGGGGTTTTTTAAAATTTTTATATTTTTTTTGGTTGCCAAAAACAAGGCTTTTTTTGTTTTTTTTTGTTTTTTTGGGTCCCAAAAAAAGGGGTTTTTTAAAATTTTTATATTTTTTTTGGTTGCCAAAAACAAGGCTTTTTTTGTTTTTTTTTGTTTTTTTGGGTCCCAAAAAAAGGGGTTTTTTAAAATTTTTATATTTTTTTTGGTTGCCAAAAACAAGGCTTTTTTTTGTTTTTTTTTTTTTTGGGTCCCAAAAAAAGGGTTTTTTTTAAAATTTTTATATTTTTTTTGGTTGCCAAAAACAAGGCTTTTTTTGTTTTTTTGGGTCCCAAAAAAAGGGGTTTTTTAAAATTTTTATATTTTTTTTGGTTGCCAAAAACAAGGCTTTTTTTGTTTTTTTGTTTTTTTGGGTCCCAAAAAAAGGGGTTTTTTAAAATTTTTATATTTTTTTTGGTTGCCAAAAACAAGGCTTTTTTTTTTTTTGGTTTTTTTGGGTCCCAAAAAAAGGGGTTTTTTAAAATTTTTATATTTTTTTTGGTTGCCAAAAACAAGGCTTTTTTTTGTTTTTTGTTTTTTTGGGTCCCAAAAAAAGGGGTTTTTTAAAATTTTTATATTTTTTTTGGTTGCCAAAAACAAGGCTTTTTTTGTTTTTTTGTTTTTTTGGGTCCCAAAAAAAGGGGTTTTTTAAAATTTTTATATTTTTTTTGGTTGCCAAAAACAAGGCTTTTTTTGTTTTTTTTGTTTTTTTGGGTCCCAAAAAAAGGGTTTTTTTAAAATTTTTATATTTTTTTTGGTTGCCAAAAACAAGGCTTTTTTTTTTTTTGGTTTTTTTTGGGTCCCAAAAAAAGGGGTTTTTAATTTTTTTTTTTTTAATTATAATTTTTTTTTTAAGGGAGAAATGTCACATTGCTGGGTACAATAACAAAACCAATGAAAAAAAACTATGATCTTTTTAACGGGGTGACATTCCGCACAAATGGCTCCTTTGGGTCTGGAGCAACCCCCGAAATGTTTTCTAAAACTAGAATTCGGTCAATACACCATGTCACATACTCCAAAAGATCCTCATATGTGAGGTGGGTGTGCCCTGGGTAGAAAAAGACATAACAATTAGTTTTAGCCAAAATGATCCAAACAACGATTGTAATTAATGTGCCTCAACAAATATGCTTAGGAGTCTATTGTTTGGCTTTTATCAACACTCTGAAGCAAATATGCTAAATTGCTGTTGTAAACCTTGAACTCAAACTTTCACAGCAAATTGGTCAAAAGGTTACATAAGATGGCTTGGAATGTTAGTAGCAGTTCCACCAAAGCTAAGTAAAAGGCTTTTCTTCATGTCAACACAAGCAATCATTTAGAAGAATGTAAGGTGTTTTGGGTTCAATTGGTCAACACGATACATGTGCACACATTTATCTCTATCACCATTGGAGTTTGTGTAGCGTTCTCTCTCCCTCTTACTGTCTATAGATTGAACCTGACACATAGTAGAGACTTACCCTTTGGAATTCGGAGGGCCAGTTCTGGCCGGAGGAGATATGTCTGCTCCCCTTTATGTTTTTCCGCCATCCCAGCTGTGTTAAGAGAAAATAAAAAATGTATCTAAAAATCGAATCACGCTAACTGTAGGTTACGCAGTCATGAAAACGCTCTAACACCCACTCATTACCCCTCCACATTTCCCTGACAGTTAGATTTAGACTTTGATATGGTGGTGATGCAGATTTGTACAGTGCAAGCGTCATTCTACTGGGTGAAGCTTGTAGCGTTAAGGATACGTACTCCCTGCTTTGGTGCTGATTGTGTTTTTCGGATGTTTTTTGTGCCTCAGCCCTGCCTGTTCTAAGTGTTGGAAACATATCATTTTGGGAGGGCTGCGGAAAACTAATCAGGTTAGACTTACACTCTCTAGGTTTTTGGGGACAAGAGAAATAACAATCCTCCTTTTTACATGGCCCCTGTACACACCTCTAGGCACCTCCCTCCTGTTGTTTGACCCCACAGCAGGCAGCTTGCTATGGAGGCACATGAGATGAAGCCAAGCACCCTGTGCCTGTTCAGGCACTAGGCTGTGAGCCAGCCTTGCCCCCCTCCCTTCCAATGGTCTCAATGATTAGGAGTGACAGCATCAGGAGGCAATATTGGCATGCTGTCACCTCAGTTAAGGAGGAGGGGGAGTCTGTTCCAGACAAGTATTAGTGCAAAAATTTGGACCGTAAAAAATGGTCCCAGTAAGTCTTAGGGGGAATATGCACACATATCACTTGGAATACTAATGCATAGAATGCATTCACATAAAGAACATGCTGCCTTTAGAACAACTTGAAGCCTGAGCGGGGACATACACAGTTAGCATTTCTCCACTTACTAAGTAGACACATTACTGGAAAAGCACACAACTTACCATCATCATGTTTTTTTGGGGCCCCTGAAGTGGATGGCGTGGCTGGCGTGGCTGGCTCTGGAGAAACTGCACAAAAAGAACACAAATTGTGAACTGGAATGTGTTACATTACCGAGGAAGAGTATTTATGAAAGATTGACAAACACACATTTTCAGTGTTGACTAAATCAGGACATGATTAAATTACAATGTCCACAAAAAATTTACAAGTACAAAGCACACCATTTCCAATGTAGAGAAACTAACACCAATTTAGAATAGGGTGGCTTGAGATAACTTACAAAAGATAACATGTCCTGTAAAGCTCCCCAAAACCACCTTTCAAACATGAAGGTTAAGCAAGAGTGTTTCATGACCAACCTTCCTGTCACATATAGCAAAACTACACTTGCTTAGACTCCAACTTAGATTATCCTAGATACACATCATCCTAGCACACACAATTCATGTGAGAATCTAATTTTAGGTACTTACAGACTAGTTCAGGGGAGCCTGGAGTGGGGGAGGATGGGGGAGACCCTACATGGGGGGATGGTGTCCCTTCATGGGGGGATGGCGTCGTATCTCCTAGAAACACAAAGACACAAATACAATCCTTGAACCAAAGCTATTTGATAAAGACACACAGAAAGTAGTTGGGAAACATTGAAGGTAGTAGTTACTTTGGACTGGGTAAGCAGCAGCCCCTCTTCACCAGTCCTCCACAACTAACATCCTCAATGTCAGCTGCTACATAACCCCAATGGCAAAATATAGATATTACAGCCCTTAGATTTCCCAGGACACATTGAACACACAAACACATGTAGAATACTTACTTCCCATTTGAGGAGAGCCCAGGTCCTCATCCGGTTCAGACCAATTGGCCTCTTCTTGGGCACCAATGTGTTCCTGGCCCGGATCCAGGCGACTTGGCCCTGCCTGAGGCTCCTCTCTTGCTGAAGTTACATCAACCACAAAAGAAAACAAAACAAACAATCATTCTTCCAAGTTCGACCTAATACACAACACACCAGCACATCCACATTACTTACAGGGGGCCTGAGAAGGCTGAGCCTCCACATCCTGATCACTGGTTTCTAAAATAAAAGAAAAACATTATATATTATTTATGGACACAAATAGGCAGTAACCTCTCATCATGCTAGCACCATACTCAATGCCCCTACAATTCAGAACATAGAAGTGCACTTACACCAATGAGATGCATTGACCATGTTTTAAAACAGGAGGGCACCATGCAAATTAAGCGGGCGCCTAAGGCCTCGCACCTACAGGGGCCTTGCGGCCAGTGGCGGAGCACCAACATTTCGAAGGGCGCAGTCAGGGAAATCTCCCAAGTAAAAGGTTGCTTTCAATCCTCGGATCAAAAAGTTGCAGCAGTGTGCTGCAGTCCCTTCACTGCGTCTGCCAGGTGTCTGTTGTCCGCTGACACTTACTCCTCCTTCTCTGCCTGGGGATTGGCCGTCTGATCATGTTATCCTAAGATGTGGAGGAATCGGTAGGTGTGTACCTGCACCAGTAGGAAGTGACTGGCCGGTCAACTCACTCTGCTATCATCAGTTGTTGCTCTGGGAGGAGAGCTCCGCCCTGGACCCGGAACATACAGGTAACCAGGCCCAGACTTGATATTTTGCAGGCTGGTCATAGATTTGTTGTGTCCACTATGCAAAGTGGTTGAGTAGCCCCAGGGAAGTTGGAAGAGTCTGAAAATGGTTGGTGGAGGAGGAGGAGAAGAAGGCCCTGGGTGGCTGGGGGACAAGGAGAGGGCCCCTGGGGGTTTTCTAGAGGAGGAAAGATCCACAATGACGCCAGAGTCAATTGCCAAGGAAGAGAGTGGAGCTGAGCAAGTCCTGCCTATCTGACATGAAAGCCAAACATGGTGTAGATGGAGCCCTTTGCCCTACACAATGACAGCACCGGAGGTGGAAGGTGAGTGGTAGCGGGTATTTGACATTATAGAGCATATGGACTCTGTCCATTATTGGTAGTTTTGTTTGGAGTTGTCCTTTAGATGTTTAACTGTGTTGTTTTTGACCCGAGCTGTGAGGGACTGAGGTATGACAGCCCACTATGCTGAGACTTATAGTGCCCTAGAATGTTGAGGACTGAGGAATCCTTAGTCACTAACAGAGGGCACTACAAGTCTTAGCATAGCAGGCAGTAGTTCCTCATTCCCCTACAGAGAGCATTACAAGTCCAAGCAGGTAGCCTTCTGCAGTGGGACTTGTTGTGCCCTTGACTGTGGTGGACTGAGGAAGGGAAGTGTAAGAGGGTCTCTGTAAGCTCAGATTTATGGGGGAGTTTTGGGGACCACAGAGTTCCCTTTTACACCAGAGTCCACAGCTTCCCCCCTCAAATAATGGTTCCCAGAACTCTCCTTACATCAGAGTCTTCACACTTCCCTCTTACAGTGTAGTAAGTCTGGAGACTCCGATGTAAAGGGGGCTCTGTAAAATGTGATTAGAGATTTGAAATTTCTACCATTTTTATTTTCTACTTACGATCCACAATTTTCAGCTGCTCAAATGGCTCGCTGTCTCTGAAGGCATATTGGAGTGTGGCCGTCCTCCTCCTCCCCTTCTTCACCAAAAGCACAAGAGGGTGCCGGCCGTCCGCTTTGGCTAGAAGCAGAAGAAAAAAAAGAAACATAAAAAATACGAATGTACATAGTAGTATTAAAGGTTGTGAAGAGACACTTGATGGAGGTAGGAAAGGTAGGAGCGAGAGGGAGGGGGGGGGGTGTGTTGGTATTAGTGTTGTTGCATAGCTAAACACATGTCCACCTACCCAAAAAATTGTAACCTATCTGGTCACATGTAATGTATATTTTTACTTACCGGAGATTTGCTCCACAGCCTTTATCAGGAGCCTGGGTGAGCGCCTTTTGGCATCACTCCAGGCCCGCTGCAGATCCACCAGATCAGCCTGGAACTGAAATCTCCGCTGCAGCCTCATCCAGACACGACACATCATCTTGTGCTTTTGGTGAAGATGCATGTTCACCTTATCATACCCCCAGAGGAGGAGGAGCTGTGGAAAGAGCAGTGTATGTTTGAGTCCAAGTATGTCCAAAATAGTACAGTCTTCAAATAACATGCTAGGTCGTCTTTGAGATATTGTAGAACAAAGAATTCCATTTCTGGTGATACATATACATCGATGTCCAAATCTACCTCCATGACATAGGTTGCCCCACACTGGTGATTTCCTCTACATGATATAGCCATTTTCTCAATTGGCCTTTCATGACACACCCAGGGCCGCCATCAGGGGGGGACAGGCAGTCACTGTATTTACAACCTTATTGCTGTCCATTTAGCAGGGTGAAAGTAACTTTACACACATGTAGCATAGGTATCAACTTTTGTCACCATGTTAAAAGGACAGCAGTATGGGTAGCATTACAGTGACTGTTATTAGTCCAGGCTCACTAAACTAGCCAATGCTTGGAAAAGCAAGCCATGCAGATTGCTTTTCAGGTCCCTTTTAACATGAGCTGTCTGATTGGGTGTGGCTGTTAATTTTTGACGCAGACCTGATAAGCCCCTCAATTCTCCTTTATGGAGTGTTATATGTAAATGGGATTGCTTCATTTGAGATGCAGATTTAAACTATGTATGGCCAGGCTGAAGGTACCCAAGTGGATTGCTCGATCACCTGGAGGACAACGTACAACCAGTCTGTCAGATTTTACACACACTTATCGCTAGCATCTCTTGTAGCCACTAGCAATAATCACTGTGTTTTCCTGGCAGGGGCAGCACCGGGTGAACACAATGGCTCCGCAGGAGGGTTTCCCCTGTCTGTGTTGATGGTGGAATCAAGGCAAAATGTTTTTCCTGCAAGCCACGGGACAAACAAAGATAGTTTTGTAATTAATCCATGATTTTGCCAAAATGGAAAAAAAAGAGGTTTGCTTTGTATATTCTTAAGTTTGCTACATAACTAGAACATGTAACAGTGTTATATCATTGCATGAGATTTCCCCTCACTTCCTGTCTTGGTGTCACCACGACAGGAAATGAGGGAATCTCCCGTGGGGATATAGCCAGCAATTCTTTCCTTTTATATATACTATGGACATTATAAGGCAACAATTGCAAGCTATTTCCCCACAGTGATATTCCCCTCACTTCCTGTCTTGGTGACACTAAGACAGGAAGTGAGGGGAAATCTCATGCAATGATATCACCCTATTAGAAATTGGAGTTCCGTCTAAAAAGTATACATAAAGTAAGCACTTGGTTTCCAAAGTGGCAAAATTATGGAGGAGTTAAAACCCCATAGTGTGATTGGGGAATCTGACGCTGTGCTCCTACACTCCTCAATGTGTCTGTTCATTATGCTGTGCTGAATTATCCTTGATTCGCAATTCCTGCAAGAGTTGCACATGGTATGTGGGAGATGCAAATTTAAGGTGGCATAATTATCCACACAATCACACATAATCCTTTTTAAAGGTCCCCAGCAGAATTTGATGGCATAGTGGTTCACAGCAGTGCCATCAAATTCCAGTTAGATCTGTAAATTAACAAAGCAATGTGATCTGGGGGTGTATTTAACTTGCAATGGACACCCCCATTCATTATCATATGGCAGTGTGAGATGGGTGTGTTGGGAATGTGATCCATTAAGAAAAGTGATTATACACTCATGTGTTTCTTTTAGAGGTGATTTGTTCAAGGCAATCCTTTGAAGACATGACCATTCCAGATTTTTGGGATCACTGATTCCATCTCAGGTGAACCAATTAGCTGCTGTGTGCAGATCCAGCTTATGATGGTAAGAGTGTCAGACAAGACAAACGGGGCCGAGCTTGCAGTATGTATGGATGTATGTAAGGCAATAATTTTTGGCATTATGCATTTAGGGAATATAATAATGTTTCTAATCTTGCATATATGAAAAGGGTCAATACATTTGTCTTTATCTAGACAGATTCCAAAGCGTCAGAGCAATCTGTCACAGATAATTGGGTTTCATTTTGTGTAAACGTTGAAACTAATCAAATCTATCTATATACAGGCATAGCCCACTTTAAGTACACAATGGGACCAGGGCATGTATGTAAACTGAAAATGTACTTAAAGTGAAGCAATCCCTTTTTTCTTTTCTCAATGCATGAAAATACACCAGCTCCATTGTAAATTTTGGCCACATTGACATAGCCTTACTCCGAAACCATGTGGGAGCATGTTAAGGGGATCCAGGACTATGACATGATAGATTACCTAGGCAAGCTGCCCAGCCACAAAATGGATATGGTGTAGTCCTGGGTACCCTCTCGTTGCTCCCTAAGTTTGTTATCCCTGTCACTTATGGTTTGTGAGCAGTGTCATGGCAAGCTGAACAAGCTGTGTCCTTACTCACGATTGTATATAAAGTGAGTGTACTTAAAGCAGGGTATGCCTATCTATATCTATATAGAAAGATCAGAGATGTGAACCTGTTCCCTATTATATACACTAATATATGGTATATAACATATTCTATAATGTATATATTGTATATAATGTATATAATGTATATAATATATATATATATATATATATATATATATATATATATATAGGGAACAGGTTCACATCTAGGAAGTTTCTATAACAGGAAGCTTCTAGATCACGTCTAATAGGCAGAAAGTGCATGCGCAGATCAGCAGACCAAAAGTTTCTTGCACACCCGCTAGATAAGCGACCCACCCACCCACCATCCCCCATCCCGCACACCCACCATCCCCCATCCCGCACACCCACCATCCCGCACATTCACACCCCCTCCTTACCTTACACACAAATGCCACAATTTCGGACGTGTAGAGCGCAGGAGCCATGATTGCGATAAGGGCCGGGACAATTTCCGGAAACGTGTGCACGCACCAAAAGTTTCGTTTCCGGTTTCATGTATAAATGTGAGAATGTGGGTTTGTATATTCGCGAATTCGCGAATAGTCACCATACACAACCATTAAGCATATTTAACTTAGAAAAAGAAATACAAATACATACATTTGTGGACACCAGAAAACTTTATTTAGACACATGAAGACATTTGTAAAAAAGATTGTAAACATGCTGTTTAATACACAAATACACAGCTCAAACATTTCACATGACATATTTTTGGCACAGTCTCCACAGTATCCCATTGAAGCCACAGATTTGTATTTTTCAAACAAAAACAACCTTTGTACAACATTTAGACCATATACATCGACAAAGAGCCCATAATCAACAGATGCATGTGCAGATTGACAGAATTATGTTAACAGCAATAAATACTTACAGAGAGTCAACACACAACACAGCCAAATCTCACCTCCATAAATAACAAAGGGCCACAAATGTGAACCATAAAGCATGTGACACACAAATATTTTGGACCTCTTTGTAGGTCAAATCTTTCCTGATGTCTGAGTGAGCTATATATAATCCAAGCAAACACACACCCAGAATGGTAACGCCCAGTCCAAAAATTAACTGTGTGTGTCCTGTGTGTTTTGGAGCATGCTCAGTTGCCAAAACAAGGGAAATAGAAATGAGGAGGAGGAGAGAGACCGAAACTGCCCAAATCCATGTATGTATGTATGTAGGTGTGTATAGTATATGTGAATTGATAAAATTCTCTCTTCAAGTTTGCTAGTCATTATTTAGAATGTTTAGATACAGGAATACATACATATATATACAATTACATGAGAGAGCGAGAGAGAGAGAGAAATATATATTTAGGGAAACAATTGAAACACACCTTTTGGGATTTGGGAAGTGAGATTGTGACGATTGAACAGATATGTAAGCCAACAATCTGACTCATCACTCATGAACATCCCTAAATTTGGCGTGGCAATTATATCAGGCGTTCTTATGTGCGTTTTGGCTGGCGTTTTCACAGGCGTTTTGACATGCATTTTTTGGGCAGGCATTGTTATATGAAATCACCTAAAAAAGCCCCAAAAACAGACCACAAACACCTACATGTGAACGTAGCCCGTTTGGGGGCGTTTGAGGGGGATTTGTCCAGCTCAAGGATCAACTCCCAAAACAGGCAAAAAATCCAATCCTATTCAGTTCAATGGCCCCTTTTCCCATGTGAGCATTTTGCCGGCATGAGGAAAACACCCAACGCTCACTGAGAAATAGCACAATGATTAGGGAGTCTGCCTTCCTGCTGTAGGTTTGTAAGTTCGAATCCGGAAGGAGCCCTCTGTATGGGCAACACTTGGATATCTCCAATTCTCCAAATGTTGACATCAATAATTTTGTTCATGTTTGAAAAAGGCATGTGTATCAGCAAACTTTTAATCTAAAGACATGAACAAAATACAAAAGATGCCAGTCAATATGTAGCAATATCGTGAGCTAAAGCTCTATTTGTTTGTTGGGCATACTTTGCTAATTAGCCAAGTATGAGATATATATATATATACCTTCAGTTAAATGTGTATTAAAATGGTAACACTTGGCCATACCCATATGGAAGAAAATGTAGTATTTGCAATATATTTCTAAAAAAATTCTTTGGAAACACATAAAATATTGTCAAAATTGTGACATTTCCTTGATATGTGTGAAATGCTAATAATCTTTCTTTGAAATATGTTTTACATCTATTTTTTTTATATCTGACGACCAATTCCCCAATGTAATATTTTGTGGGTTTTTTCCGATAATGTGGAGGTTCTATATAAACACTGTAGATTTGACTGCTATGATTTCTGAGTTAGCAGGAAAGGTGTATGGAATGTGATGGTGTTTACTAAGGGATCCCTTGTTGGAAGTGTGCATGTTTTTCCAATTCCGCCGGTTTTTGCCATTTTCTATGGGCGAGACAGCGGATTTCCAAGCGGTATTCAAAAAAAATTTGACCCAAAATCGCGCTGGCGAAATTTTTGGAGCCTATTTGGCGTTACGCATGCGCACATTCGCGCGTTCGCAGCTCGAGGCTGGAGGAGCTGTTTAACCTTTCTACACTTTCGCAGATATCTCTCTTTCTAAGTCAGTTTTTGACATTTTTTAAACGCAAGTCATCTCCAAATTGACTTCCACACCTTCCACAGTGATTTGGGATTTTTGGGGGTACAGGGGAAAATTTGGCTAAACTTTAGTCGAGCTTTTAGCTGGCGTGGTTTTAAGTCGCGCTCTGACCATATTGCATCTTAATGAATCTCACACTAGGCGCTATTTTCCGCCCGCCGTTCTTTAAATGCCAATTTCAGACTTAAATAATCGCCGGTTCGCAAAATCCCGCCGAAACGCCAATTCGCCGTACTATGAATTAGGCCCTATGTAACTATGTAACAGTAAGAGCTGGGGAAATGTGGTATAGACTCCCTCCAGAGGTGGTTCTGGCCAGCTCCCTAGATTATATATAAAAAATAACCACGCTAAACACGTTATAGAAAAGCCAAACAATATTAAACCTGTGCTTAAACAGTGAAAAAATATTGGATGTGATAAAGCTGCAGCTGTAGTGGGAATTCACCAAATAGCAAATATAAAGAATAAAGCTGCGCTACCTTGAATTGTATATAATCAAACATATGCAAAAAAAGTGATTGAATAAATCAAACAGTGAACAATGAGTGCATTTAACAATAACACATGAGAGTAGATAAATAAATCATACAGTGAATAATCAGATGCAAATGGCAATAACACAACGTCCGTATGGAATTCCAAAAATCATCAAAAAGGAGAAAAAGGTAAAGATAAAGTCCAATTAAGGTGTGCAGGATGCAGAAAATGAAACCATCCACCGCAATAATGTGACTTCCTCTTCAATCCCTGACAAGTGCTAAAGCAACACTATGCGCTTACCAGAAGGCAGATGCAATAAAGCCCTACAATATGTAAATGGTGTGGCTCCTGTCTGCTCCAATGGGCAACACTCTGACCCCTCTGGCTGGACCAACTTAGCGGTAACCCCGATCAAGAACAGCACCGCAGCACGGACAACCTAAGTCCAATACTCTCCAGCATGAACCATAGAAAGATGAAGGCCACAAATGGTGAAGTATTTAGGCACAAATTTTATGTTAAAAAAGGTAAATAACTCACATGTAAAACGAGATAAAAGCGCTAGTAACGGCAAGATCCGAAGATGCAGCCGTCCGACTTCCGGGCATTACGTGCTGACGTCACCACGTAATACCTGGAAGTCGGGCAGCTGCATCTGCGCTTGTCAGGGATTGAAGAGGAAGTCACATTATTGCGGTGGATGGTTTCATTTTCTGCATCCTGCACACCTTAATTGGACTTTATCTTTACCTTTTTCTCCTTTTTGATGATTTTTGGAATTCCATACGGACGTTGTGTTATTGCCATTTGCATCTGATTATTCACTGTATGATTTATTTATCTACTCTCATGTGTTATTGTTAAAGTCGGGCAGCTGCATCTGCACTTGTCAGGGATTGAAGAGGAAGTCACATTATTGCGGTGCATGGTTTCATTTTCTGCATCCTGCACACCTTAATTGGACTTTATCTTTACCTTTTTCTCCTTTTTGATGATTTTTGGAATTCCATACGGACGTTGTGTTATTGCCATTTGCATCTGATTATTCACTGTATGATTTATTTATCTACTCTCATGTGTTATTGTTAAATGCACTCATTGTTCACTGTTTGATTTATTCAATCACTTTTTTTGCATATGTTTGATTATATACAATTCAAGGTAGCGCAGCTTTATTCTTTATATTTGCTATTTGGTGTATTCCCACTACAGCTGCAGCTTTATCACATCCAATATTTTTGGACTTTATCTTTACCTTTTTCTCCTTTTTGATGATTTTTGGAATTCCATACTGATTATTCACTGTATGATTTATTTATCTACTCTCATGTGTTATTGTTAAATGCATTCAGCTCACTAGATTGCTTTAAAAAAGTCTGGATTATTTCCTAGGTGTAAATAATATAACTGGGTACTAATATTTATAGGTAGAGTTGATCAAGGGAATATGGGATTGCCTCTTGGAGATTCAGGAAGGAATATTTTCCCCTGCTGTAGCAAATTGGCTTATGCTTTGCTTGGGTTTTTGGCCTTCCTCTGGATCAACTGCGGGTATAGGATTGTGTATATGGGATTGTATGGTTGTGTTTTCTTTACTGTTTTTTTTTTTTTTATTGGTTGAGCCAGATGGAATTGTGTCTTGTTTCAACCTGACTAACTATGGATGGAGGGGATGATGATGATGATGATATCATTGACAGGACTTGAGTGCCGAATAGAGCAGAGGAGGAAAGTGAGGGTGAAGCACAACCCCAACAAGGCAGCCATCATGGAAGAGTGGAGAGCAGCCACCCAATTCCACCAGATTGTGAAGTTGTTATCTCCCAGCCCACTTCCCACACCTCAGCTGTCTTGGCCTTTTTTAGCACATGTGCAGCCGATCGCACTGTTGCAATTTGCAAACTTTGCCTCAAGCAGATCAAGCGTGGCAAAACACTAGCCATTTGGGTCTGTGATGGAACCACTTGGCACCCCAATTAGATGCGTCCTTCTGCCAAACAGTGCCTCCTGCCCTCTAACCATTCCGAGAGCTAATATCAGCTCTTTTTACCCCAAACATCGTACACAGACAAGGTGTGAGGTAAAATCCAAAGGTTTATTGAAGTTTATTGAAACTTTAAAACATACTTTATACCCTATAGTAGGATATTCCCCTTCTGATCATATTTCCCTAACTATACAAACTGTAAACAGGAATATAATTAAAACATAGATAACAACAGCTAACATAGTCTATAATCATTAAGTTAATTAAACAACTAGCCACCCAGACAATGTTGTGATTATTCAGAGATCTCACTTCAGGTCAGACTGCCCGATCACAACAAAGTACATTACACATTATCATAAGTATAAACACATAACATCCGACATTAGTTTGCTAACAAGGTGAGCCAATTATCAATAAACACATAAACAGTGATCTCACCCCACCTCAGACTAGTAGGCAACAGAAGACCCAGGGCTTTCCAGATCTCATTACCGAGCTTTCTTTTCACATACATCTGTTCACTGAGTTTCAAGTTGGCAGAGACCATCATAGCTCCCTTGACTATTAAATGTAATATTGTCCTTTTTGCTATATATAACAGGACATCTTACTAAATGCTTGTAGCTCCCTCAAATGCCAGGGCCCATAGCCAGTAGGCAAGAGGCTAGCTTGCAGTCCCCTCCAAAAGCCTCTGTCCCGGTTGTTTCTGTCCCAGGTATCACATACTTGACAAGGCATTTAACCTCCCACCACTCAGCATGTTGGCAAGAGCACCTAAAGGCCACACAAAAGGAACACAATTCTGCTCCTCCTCACTCCTCACCTTTCCGGTCTACTCCCGCTATACCTCATGACCTCTCAGCAGCCTCCACTGACAGGGATGATGGTGTAGCAAAGGGTGTCACAGGTCCTTACAGCACTTCTGCCAGGAGCACACCACCAGTTGTAGGCTATAGCAGAAAATGTATCTGCCCCATGTGCTGCAGCGAAACTAAAAATCCAGTCACTGCCACCCACATGCTCAGCGCCTAAATTAAGGAATGAATTAAATTAATTGTCAAAGTTGCTGGCTTTACAACTCCTGCCTTTCTGTCTGGTGGATTCTGCTACCTTCTGTTATTTTGCAGAATGTGCTGTACCACATTGACAGCTTTCCAGTCGCTATTTCTTTGCACGTAATGCCATTCCAGCTCTGTACCATCACGTGGAAGGAAATGTTGTGGCATCATTGGGAAAGGCAGTCAATCACAAGGTCCATGTTACTGCGGATACCTGGTCCAGCAAGCATGGTCAGGGATGATATATTTTGTCACAGCACACTGGGTAACTCTGCGTGCAACTTGGAAAAATGCAGGTTAGGGCTCAGTACTGTAGCTTGTTGTGCTGCTACATCTCCATATAGCTAGTGGTGATGATGCAAGATTTTTCAGCTCCACCTTCACCTCCTCATCCTCCTTCATGCCCTCCTCTACTGAATTGTCGTATGAACCACCAGTACCCCCTAAGCGTTCAACAGGCTTTTCAATGAGTCAGGCTAAAAGGTGCCATGCAGTGCTACAGCTGGTCTGTGTAGGGGACAGAAGCCACACCTGTGCAGAGATTTTTGTAGCCCTACAGGGGCAGGGCCAGAGGTGGTTCATGTCACGCCAGTTGGAGTCAGGAATGGTGGTGTGCAATAATGGCACAAACCTCCTGTCTGCCCTTAGACAAGGAAGATTGACACATGTCCTCAATTTGGTGGTGCAGCATTTCTTAAACAGGTTCCCAGGGCTGGAAGGTCTGCTAAAGCAGGCTAGAAGAGTCTGAAATGGCTCAGGCAGTCATACACAGCCAGTGCTCGGTTTTCTGAAATTCAGTGGAAGTTCCACCTGCCTGTAAACCACCTTATTTGTGAAATGCCCACCAGGTGGAGCTCAACTCTGGCAATGCTGCAGTGGCTGCAAATGCAGCAAAGGGCTGTCAACAAGTAGCTGCATCAGTATGGCACAATGACAGGCTTAGGCCGGCTCTGCTTTTTCTCTCCCCGCCAATGGAGAGGATAATAAAGGAAGCATGCACTGTACTGTCACCATTTTAGGAGGCAACAAGGATGGTGAGCTGTGACAATGCATGCATCAGTGACACAATACCTGTTGTGTTCGCGGAGCAGAATCTCGTGGCAATATGAACAGGGCACTCAAGGCAGAGCAGCAGGAGGAAGAGGAGGACTTCCTTTCCTCTCAAAGCACGCTTTATGCAGACATTATTCTTGCAACGCCACACAACACACAAGAGGAGAGGGAGGAAGAGGAGGAGGATTCTGGCAGTTTTGGAGGCATTGAAGCAAAGGAAGATATACAGTATCTCACAAAAGTGAGTACACTCATCACATCTTTGTAAATATTTTATTATATATTTTCATGTGACAATATTGTATTATGGTGTAAATTTGCTGTCCCGTCAAAATAACTCAACACAGCCATTAATGTCTAAACCGCTGGCAATAAAAGTGAGTACACCCCTAAGTTAAAATGTCCAAATTGGGCCCAAAGTGTCAATATTTTGTGTGGCTACCATCAGGGCCGGTGCTAGACTATTTTGCGCCCTAGGCAAGACCAGCTAATTGCGCCCCCCCCCCAAAAACAAATGTACATATTGCCCCCTTTCCTACACATAATGCCCCCCCTTTAACCCTACACTCCCCTTCCTGTATACACTGCCCTCTTGAATCCTACACCCCTCTTCCTGTACACACTGCCCTCCTTTTACCCTACATCTCCCTTCCTGCACACACTGCCCTCCTTTAATGCTACCCCCACTTCCTGCCCACACTGCCCCCCTTTATTGCTACATCCCTTTTAACCCTACACCCCCCCTTCCTATACACACTGTTCCCCCTTTAACCCTACACCCCCCTTCCTGTACACACTGCCCCCCTCTCTATAGGTGACATCCACCGGGGATAAGGAGGTGACAGGAGAAAAATGTGGCACTGGCCATGTCTGTGCCCTAGGTGGCAGTACGCCCTAGGCGGCTGCCTAGTTCGCCTAGTGGTAGCACCGGTCCTGGCTACCATTGTTTTCCAGCACTGCCTTAACTCTCTTGGGCATGGAGTTTGCCACAGCTTCACATGGAGTTCGCCACAGCTTCACAGGGCACAGTTGTACTGGAGCCCTCTTCCACTCCTCCATGACGACATCATGGAGCTGGTGGATGTTAGAGACCTTGCGCTCCTCCACCTTCTATTTGAGGATGCCCCACAGATGCTCAATGGGGTTTAGGCCTATAGACATGCTTGGCCAGTCAATCACCTTTACCTTCAGCTTCTTTAGCAAGGCAATGTTCGTCTTCGAGGTGTGTTTGGGGTTGTTATGTTGTAATACTGCCCTGCGGCCCAATCTCTGAAGGGAGGGGATCATGCTCTGCTTCAGTATGTCACAGTACATGTTGCCATTCATGGTTCCCCCCAATGAACCATAGCCCCAGACCATGACACTCCCACCACCATGCTTGACTCTAGGCAAGACACACTTATCTTTGTACTCCTCACCTGGTTGCCGCCACACACACATGTCACCATCTAAACCAAATAAGTTTATCTTGGTCTCATCAGACCACAGGACATGGTTCCAGTAATCCATGTCCTTAGTCTGCCTGTCTTCAGGCTTTCTTGTGCATCATCTTTAAAAGAGACTTACTTCTGGGACAACAGCCATGCAGACCAATTTGATGCAGTGTGTGGCGTATGGTCTGAGCACTGACAGGCTGACCTCCCCACCCCTTCAGCCTCTGAAGCAATGCTGGCAGCACTCATATGTCTATTTCCCAAAGACAACCTCTCAATATGATGCTGAGCAGGTTCACTCAACTTCTTTGGTCAACCATGGCGAGGACTGTTCTGAGTAGAACCTGTCCTGTTAAACCGCTGCATGGTCTTGGCCACTATGCTGTAGCTCAGTTTCAGGGTCTTGGCAAACTTCTTATAGCCTAGGCCATCTTTATGTAGAGCAACAATTGTTTTTTTCAGATCCTCAGAGAGTTCTTTGCCATGAGGTACCATGTTGAACTTCCAGTGACCAGGATTAGAGAGTGAGAGTGATAACACCAAATTTAACACACCTGCTCCCCATTCACACCTGAGACGTTGTAACACTAATGAGTCACATGACACCAGGGAGGGAAAATGGCTAATTGGGCTCAATTTGGACTTTTTCACTTAGGGGTGTATTCAGTTTTGTTGCCGGTGGTTTATACATTAATGGCTGTGTGTTTTGAGGGGACAGCAAATGTACACTGTTATACAAGTTGTACACTTACTACTTTACATTGCAGCAAAGTGTAATTTCTTCAGTGTTGTCACATGAAAAGATATAATAAATTATTTACAAAAATGTGAGAGGTGTACTCACTTTTGTGAGATACTGTACGTCAAACCTTAAGAGATGGTTTTCCATCCCCAGAACCCTTGGGAGTAGTACATGAATGGGAGGAGGCAGTTCCAGATACTGTAATCATCAGTGAACCCAAGGAGTCTGCTTCTCGTCCTCCACAAACTTGCAGTGCATAGGCTCCCTCATTCTTCAAAGCTTGTGAAAGGACCCAAGAATAAGTAGCATTAAGGATCACTATTGGTTGGTAACCCTTCTTGACCACCGTTACAAAGGGGAAAGTCTCGAAACTCATCCCATTCCTACAGAGGGAGCAAAAGATGAAATCACTTAGGGACACCATCAAGAGGAGTTTATGTATCGCCTTTCCAGACTCTGGTAAGGTACAGTCTCTTGGAAAGTGTAGTTTTGAGGCTTCTGTTGGTCAAGAGAGGAGCAGTGGGGAATGGGGCCATATCAGTGATACATTTCAAATTTTTTTTTAATCCTCGGTGCCCAGGGCTGTCAGCTTCCACATCCCATCGGCAGCATCTGCCTCATATGGTGGGAGATTATCTAGGGGCGAAAACAGACATGGAGAGCTTTCCAGTTGATGATCCATAGGGTTACTGGGTCATGATAGTAGACCACTAGCCATAAATTGCCCAGTATGCAATTGAGCTTGCTTTCTGAATGGGCATTCAGTGCTACTGGAGGTTTTGTGACAGATGGGAGAGCGTGTCTGTCCACAGACTCTGTGGACCGGTTGACATTTATCAAAATTAATCAGTCCTGTTGCCGATGTTGCTGATTAAGTGCTTAATTAAGTGATTAAGTACATTGTGGGTGTTGATTTCATCTGGAAGAAATTGTTTGGTGTAGGTTTCATGGGTACAATTACCACACAAGGACCAATTTTTGACAGCAAGGCCAATTCTTGTTTTCATCAAGAGTACCTCTATAGGGTTACTGTGTGAAGGCACCACCGTGTAACGCTCCTGCGTTTCTTATATGGTGTGGATTTTCAGCTGCAGAAATAGTTCCACGTCAGTAGTCATGTAAGAGATATGCTGAGATACCATTCCCAACCTCAATGACTCATCATGTGTGGAAGGTCTTATTTCAGCCAGTAAATACACACAATTAGCAAACTGGTTCCTAGAGTGACTTTATATATGTGGTAACACAATGATGAAGGTTGAGGGATAGGTTGAGTGGAGGTGGTAGGTGATAGACACTTGAAGGTGAGACAGTAGCAGATGGATGCAGGAAGGTTTAGCAATGTTGTATGATAGCAGATGATAGAATAGCAGGTGGACATACAAAAGAGATCAACCCAGTGCAGAAAAGTAGCAGTAGTCTCAAGAGCTAGCAATCTAGGTTATGCAGATGTGATAAACAGTCTTTACTATGCAGAGCTAGATAGTGTAAGCTTAGTATAAGTTTATAGAGAATTCCCCTGCGGGGTACTTAGCACTATTAGCAATACAGCCGAAGGGTGGTTCAGGAGAGGCGGATGATCCAGTAGCGGGATACAGGGATCAGCGCAGCGAGGTTCGTCAGCGAAGTAAGCTTGCAAGCATGGAAGCTTCAAGCAAGGTTAGCATCCAGGTAAGGGTGTTTGAACGAACACATGTGAGTGAGAACCGGCGCTTTAAATAGCCATCTAATCCGGCGCTGGGTGATGACAGCTCCAGTCTTAAAGGTGTATGCGCACCTTTCCAAAAGTAAATGGTGGGGCGCATACACTTGTGGAAAGTGTAATTTAGGGTACCAAAGGTACCGGAACATTACAATACCCCCCCTTAAGGCCTGCTCCTGAAGGCCTCTGGAGCTGGTTTGTCTGGGTATCTCGCATGAAAATTGCGGATTAATCTAGGGGCATGTATGTCAGAGGTGTTTAGCCAGGTGTCGTCTTGGGGCCCATAGTTCTTCCATCTAACCAAGTACTGAAGTCTTCTTCTGTAGATACGAGAATCCAGAATCTCTTTTATCTCGTATTCTTCTCCACCTTCAACTTGTACAGGAGGGGGAGGTGGAATATTAGGTCTTATTCCTTGGTCCGGAACATGGGGTTTTAGTAGCGACACATGGAAAATGGGATGGATTTTTAGGTCCATTGGCAATGTAAGCTGCACTGCAGCTTTTCCAAAAAGTTTCTTGATTGGGAAAGGTCCCAAGAACAGAGGTCCAAGCTTTTTGCTAGGGATCTTCAGTCTCAAGTTTTTTGTTGAGAGCCAAACGAGGTCCCCGATAGTATACTGTGGAGAAGATCTTCTACGAAGATCATAGTACTTCTTTTGTTGACTGTGAGCGTGTGCAATGGTAGTATTTAGTAAACCCAGAGAATCCTTTATTTGGGTAAGATAGTCTGAGGCTACTGGGTTATTTGAAGGAAGGATGCGTGGAGGGAGAATAGAGGGATGAAACCCATAGTTCAAGTAGAACGGACTCTGCTTGGTTGTACTGTGAGTTGCGTTGTTGTAGGCAAATTCTGCCAGGGGGAGAAGATCCAACCAATCATCCTGTTGGTAAGAAGTGTAACAACGTAAATACTGCTCGATGCATTGGTTGACTCTTTCAGTCTGTCCGTTGGTCTGCGGATGGTAAGGAGAAGTGAGCTTCCGCTCAATCCGTAGTATGTGACATAGTTCTTGCCAGAATTTAGAAATAAATTGGGATCCACGGTCAGACAGAAGAGTTTTTGGGATACCATGTAATCTGAAGACATGTTTCATCAGGAGTTCTGCCGTTTGTTTGGACGAAGGTAGTCTGCGAATAGCAATGAAATGTGCCATCTTTGTCAGATGGTCCACTGACACCAAGATGGTATTAAATCCTTTGGAAGGAGGCAATTCTACGATGAAGTCCAATGACAAAACCTCCCATGGAGTTTGGGGTATTGGTAGACTGCATAGTAGACCGGATGGTCTCGTAGTGTCAATTTTGGACCTGGCACAGACATTGCATGAAGAGACGAATTTTTGTATAGATGTTTTCATGTCAGGCCACCAGAATTGTCGAGAAATCAAATTGAAAGTCTTTGTCATACCCATATGTCCTGCCATAGGCACATCATGCGATAATTCCAAGATCTTGGTGCGTAGGGTAGGTGGTATGTAAAGTTTGTCGTTGTAGTAGAGGAAGCCTTCTGCATCAGTATTTAGTTGTGGTGGGGGTGAATCCAAACTTATACCATGCAGAACCTCTTCCTTTAAGGAACGGACAACTCCAATAATGCGTTTGTGAGGTATTATAGGAACGGAAGGGATTTCAAAGTAGTTTTCTTCAGTTAGTCGTGATAGTGCATCCGCCTTTTTGTTCTTATCTGCAGGTGTGTAGGTCACTAGGAAGTTAAACCTTAGAAAGAATAGTGACCATCGTACCTGTCGATGTGAGAGAGTTTTGCTAGTCTGAAGATATTGGAGGTTTTTATGGTCCGTGTATATAATTATTGGTAGTTGGGTGCCTTCGAGTAAATGTCGCCAATTCTCCAGAGCCAATTTTATAGCAAGCAGTTCCTTTTCACCCTCGGGGTAATTTATCTCGGGACTGCTCAGGGATTTAGAAAAAAAAGCGACTGGATGAAGTGGTGAAGTGTGGGTAGGTCGTTGGGAGAGTATTGCTCCTACTGCCATGTTTGACGCATCTACCTCCAGAATGTATTGGAGGGATGGGTCTGGATGGCGTAATATGGGAGAGGAAGTAAACCTTGTCTTTAACAAGTGGAAAGCCTTATTTGCTTCTTCTGACCATTTAAATTGTATTTTTATGCTAGTGAGCTGTGTGAGGGGTCTCACAATAGCAGAAAAGTTTTTTATGAACTTTCTGTAGAAATTTGAAAATCCCAGGAATCGCTGTAGCGCCTTGCGTGTAGTTGGTATAGGCCAATCCTGAATGCAGGATATTTTACTCATGTCCATCTCGATTCCTGTTTTGGATATGATGTAGCCTAGAAAGAGTACCTCATCTTTATGGAACAAGCATTTCTTCAGCTTCACATAAAGATTATGTGCAAGCAATCTCGATAATACAAGTCTTACATGTCTTATGTGTTCAGACAGGGTCCGTGAATATATAAGTATATCGTCCAGATATACCACAACACAGACATCTAGTAAGTCTTTAAAAATATCGTTTATAAATCGTTGGAAAACTGCAGGGGCATTGCATAGGCCGAATGGCATCACAAGATATTCGAAACAATCCGTATCTAGTTCTGAATGCAGTCTTCCACTCGTGTCCATCACGGATTCGAATGAGATTGTATGCTCCTTTCAGGTCTAATTTTGAAAAATAGGTAGCTCCACGCACCTGCTCAATGAGCTCAGGGATAAGCGGTAGAGGATAGCGATCTTTTATTGTGATAGCATTCAATTTCCTGTAGTCGACGATAGGTCTGAGACTTGAATCTTTATTGCGAACAAAAAAGAATCCTGCTGCTGTGGAAGAAGTGGAAGGTCTAATAAAACCTTTTTCCAAGTTCTCATCCAAATAGGTTTTTTTACATAGTTACATAGTTACATAGTTAGTGAGGCTGAAAAAAGACACAAGTCCATCCAGTTCAACCTATGATGTGTGTGTGTGTTTGCTAACCGTACATTGTATACCCCTGTATGTTGTGGTCTTTAAGGTGTCCATCCAATAGTTTTTTGAAACTATCAAGGCTCCCCGCTGATACGACTGCTTGCGGAAGAGAATTCCACATCCTTACTACTCTTACAGTGAAGAACCCCTTACGCACTTTAAGGTTAAACCGCCTTTCCTCAAGTTTTAGTGAGTGGCCACGTGTCTTATTGTATTCCCTTACTCTGAATAGTTTGTTCCTTATGCTAGGGTCGCCAGTACAGTATTTGTACATTGATATCATATCCCCCCTCAATCGTCTCTTCTCCAGAGAGAATAAGTTCAGTGCTTGTAGTCTTTCCTCATAGCTGATGTCCTCCATTCCCCTAATTATTTTTGTTGCCCTTCTCTGGACTTTCTCCAGTTCCAGCACATCCTTCCTGAGGACCGGTGCCCAGAACTGGACAGCATGCTCCAGATGTGGCCGGACCAGAGTTTTGTAGAGTGGAAGAATAATCTCTTTATTTCTGGAGTGAATCCCCTTTTTTATACAACCCAGTATTCTGTTGGCTTTGCTTGCAGCGGCTTGGCATTGCATGCCACTTCCAAGCCTGTTGTCTACCAGTACCAGTTTTGAGATGGGCAAGTTCATCCTGTGAAAGAGGATAAACATGACCGAACGGCAATTTGCTATTTGGGAGTAGATCAATGCTACAATCATAGTCTCGATGAGGAGGTAATGCTTGAGCATTTTTCTCAAGAAAAACCTCAGAAAGATCCTGATAACATAGTGGTGCAATCTCATCTGTCACCACAGACAGAATCTTCCCGTAAAACGGGAGGTTACACGTTTCCTCGCAATAACAAGAAGGGAAGGTCAAGGACCGTTTCTTCCAATCTATGGTTGGTTGGTGTGTGTGCAACCAGGGAAGTCCTAACACAATGGGAAAGTGGGGTGATGGTATTAAATCGAAGGTAGAAGTCTCCCTATGAGACTCGTTAATAGTGACTAGAAGTGCTTGTGTCTGATCGGTGATCGGACCAGAGGATAACGGAACACCGGTAATAAGACTTACTGAGACAGGTTTGAGTTTAGAAATAATAGGAATTTTATTTAAAGCAGCAAAACATATATCCATATAATTTCCACAAGATCCTGTGTCAATCATGGCCTTAGTAGTAATCCTGTTCTGGTCCCACTGTAATGTCAAAAAAACAGAAATGTAGGGGTTAGTGAATGAAGTTGTCAATCCTCCTAGGGAGACATGTGAACACTCACCCTTCTTTTTGTTGACTAGGGGACAGACGTTTATCTTGTGATCCGGGGATGCACAGTACAAGCAGAAATTTTCATTTCGTCTTTTGGCTTTTTCCATAGTTGATAGCGGTGGGCGTATGGTTCCTACCTCCATAGGAACGGCCAGACTCCGAGAGGAAACGGATAATGGCATTCCCATCTTTTCAGCCTTTCTTTCTCGTAGTCTTCTATCTATGGTAATACTGAGTTGTATTAATGCATCCAGGGTTTTTGGCAGATCCGCTCGGGCGAGCTCGTCCTTAACGGCTTCTGATAGGCCAAGCCTAAATTGGGTTTTCAGAGATGCATCATTCCATTCTGAATCAAGGGTCCATCTCTTGAACTCTGCGACAAAGTCTTCTACAGGCCTCCTTCCTTGTTTCAAGGATCTTAACTGAAGATCAGCAGTACTCTGCCTATTGGGGTCATCATATAGGCTAGTGAGCTCTGCCAGGAACAAGGCATAGGAGTTGAGAAGCTGGTCGTTTTTCTCAAAAAGAGAATCTGCCCAGGCTCGAGGATCGCTTGATAGGTAAGAAATAATAGTACAAACCTTAATGTGATCAGTAAGGTAGGTACGAGGTTTTAGCAAAAAAAGTAACCCACATGCGTTCTTAAATTCGCGAAATTTTTTGCGATCGCCTGTAAATACCAAAGGGGGATTTATCTTGGGTTCAGGGGACTGAGCAGAGATAAGTTGTGTCAGTCTAATTACCTGCTGCGACAGAGCCTGATTGTCTTCTTTTAATTCAGCAAGTGCGTGTATTAACGCAGATACTTGCTGTTTTAATTGTGTCACCTGAGTGGTTATTTCTGCTGAATCCATTTTTTGGTTCGTTCAATCTGTAACGCTCCTGCGTTTCTTATATGGTGTGGATTTTCAGCTGCAGAAATAGTTCCACGTCAGTAGTCATGTAAGAGATATGCTGAGATACCATTCCCAACCTCAATGACTCATCATGTGTGGAAGGTCTTATTTCAGCCAGTAAATACACACAATTAGCAAACTGGTTCCTAGAGTGACTTTATATATGTGGTAACACAATGATGAAGGTTGAGGGATAGGTTGAGTGGAGGTGGTAGGTGATAGACACTTGAAGGTGAGACAGTAGCAGATGGATGCAGGAAGGTTTAGCAATGTTGTATGATAGCAGATGATAGAATAGCAGGTGGACATACAAAAGAGATCAACCCAGTGCAGAAAAGTAGCAGTAGTCTCAAGAGCTAGCAATCTAGGTTATGCAGATGTGATAAACAGTCTTTACTATGCAGAGCTAGATAGTGTAAGCTTAGTATAAGTTTATAGAGAATTCCCCTGCGGGGTACTTAGCACTATTAGCGATACAGCCGAAGGGTGGTTCAGGAGAGGCGGATGATCCAGTAGCGGGATACAGGGATCAGCGCAGCGAGGTTCGTCAGCGAAGTAAGCTTGCAAGCATGGAAGCTTCAAGCAAGGTTAGCATCCAGGTAAGGGTGTTTGAACGAACACATGTGAGTGAGAACTGGCGCTTTAAATAGCCATCTAGTCCGGCGCTGGGTGATGACAGCTCCAGTCTTAAAGGTGTATGCGCACCTTTCCAAAAGTAAATGGTGGGGCGCATACACTTGTGGAAAGTGTAATTTAGGGTACCAAAGGTACCGGAACATTACACACCGACACCCAAAGACCAATTTTTCCACCCCTGTTTGACAGGTGCATATCATTTACATTTTTGACAGCAAGGCCAATTCTTGCTTTCATCAAGAGTACCTACAAGGTTATAGTGTGAAGGCACCACCAACATCCAAAGATTTTTCCGCCACTGTTTGGCCGGGGCATATCATTTCAATTTTTGACAGCAAGGCCAATTCTTGCTTTCATCAAGAGTACCTCTATAGGGTTCCAGTGGGAAGGCACCACCAACACCAAAAGTCCAATTTTTCCACACCTGTTACTTCTATCCAAAGTCTGTGAAATCTAATCCTGTTCCGAGTGCACTAAATTGTGGCCTCATTATACAGATTGGCTCCCCAAACCGTTTTTTACAAAATAAAAAAAGCTTGCAGGGAAAATGTAATTTTTAGGGCTTTATAAATTTCATTATTGCTTCAGCAGGTTCTATATATGGTACAGATGTGCCACTTTACAAGCAGACTAAGTTGGACCTTCCAGGCACTATAGTCAAAGGAATTTTTAATGTTATTTCTCTTTTTTATGGTTTCACTTTAAGCATCAGTAAATCACTGCTCATTTAAAAATGTTTTTTACAAACTTTGTTTTCATTAATACATGTCCCCCAGGGCAGTTTCTGGACCCCCACAACCATTGCATGCCCAATTACTTGAATATAAGCATTCACAATTAGCACTTTTCATTTTTCCAGTTCACGTCCCAAAGACTTCAATGGGGTTCGTTATTCGGTTCCGAACTTATGCAATGTTTAAAAGTTCTGCCGCAAACCAATTTGGGGGTCGTACAGCCCATATCTATTTTTAACCCACTTTATCAACAAAAGTAGAAAAAAAAATGAACACAGCCCACAATTCAGCTAGACCTTTTATCAATATTCATGTTGTCTGCAAATAAATATACTGTGAAACCTGGGAACTGTGTTTTAAACATCTGTTCATGTTGAAAAATGAAGTTCAAATTTCCTAACAGTATAAAAGCTTACTGGAGATTTTCGTTCCAAGTAAATTGGTATGATACTGAAAAATGAATAAATGTACAAATTGCAAGACAATTTATGGTACTAGACAATTATTGTCAAGCATTTGTATAAAAGAAATGCTTAGCTGGCAAAATAAAAAATCTTGGCAATCCTTTCCAGGAGAGTTGTCTGTTTCTAATTATGAGCTCACCTTTCCCCCCCTTAAACAATTTGTATTCCAAATAAAAACTGATGAATCTGCAATTTCCTTTTGCTGATATGGTGCAAAGTCCAAAGTTGTTGTTTTCCCCCCTCTAAAAACGTCTACATAATAACTCTCATGGCTAATGCCATTTCTTTTTCTATTCAAAATTTGTAAAATCCAAAATCTTCAAAACAAATGGCCAATTGATTCACATCTGAATATTTGTGAGGCCCAATGTCAGTATTATGTGGGCAAATGATTGCGATTTCCAGTGATTCACTAATAGATTACAAATACAGTATTTATCGGCGTATAACATGAACCTTAATTATATGAGGGAAGTTTCAGGAAAAAATCTTACAAATTTAAATAAAGAACTTTGAAACAAAATAAGGGTCAATGCCCATCAATGCAGCCTTAACAGTGCCCATGTGCAACCACACCATTGTCCATCATTGCAGCCTGATTTGTGCACATATGCAGCCTGATCTGTGCCCATCATTGCAGCCTGATCTGTGCCCATCATTGCAGCCTGATTTGTTCCCATCATTGTAGCCTGATCTGTGCCCATATGCAGCCTGATCTGTGCAGATCATTGCAGTCTAATCTGTGCCCAAATGCAGCCTGATCTGCGCAGATAATTGCAGCCTGATCTGTGCCCATCATTGCAGCCTGATCTGTGCCCATATGCAGCTTGATCTGTGTCCATATGCAGCCTGTTTGTTTGTTTGTTTGTTTGACTCGATGACGAAATCAAACTAGTCAAAGAGAAATTAGCACCCTATAAGGAAAGTGAGGAGTACAAATCTTCCTCAGCTGATCTCTTGAAAAATCTTGAAAAAGAAGAAAGAGATCAGAAAATTAAGAAGCGCAAGAAGTTTAATAGAGATCTCCAGGATTATCACTCGAGTAGCGTTTTTGAATGGCAAAAACGGCTGATGGCGGAACTAAGTCCTGAGGAAGAGGTTATGGAGATTTCTACGGCTCAAACCAATAGAGCCATATCTATCCCCTTACAAACAGCAAACAACGTAAAAAAAATCACAAAAGAAGGGTCCCCATCAGAATACTAGACGCCCATCTTACAAATCACCCCACAGGGGACCGAACCCCAAAAAGGGTAAACAACCTCATAATCAACCTAAACCTACCAATATGTTTAACAATCAAGGTCATAGCACCAACTGGCAACATGGTGGGCGAAATCAATGTAATACTCCAAATTACCATCAAGGAGATTATATCCATCCATCTGGTTACCCTAATACTCCACAGTGGAGAAGGGGGCCTTATAACTACCCAGAACCTCCTCATCATTATAGGGATCATGGTTCGGATTATGGTTATCAACGTCCTCCTTATGGCGGGTATGACCATAGCCCTTCCAGATCAGATGTGCATTGGTATGATCCACCTGCAGGTCGAGGTAGGGGTCCAATTAGAGAGTCTAACTGGCAGAACAGATCCGATAATAGACAGGACAACTATCAGTATAATGTCCCACTGCAAAATAGATTTTACCCTTTGAAAGATAATGAGGGTCCCAATGATAACCAACCCCTCCCCAATCAGGGTGCACCCCAGCCCCCTAGGGAGATAGTTTCAGATAACATAACCCCCCACAGTTCCACTGGCCAAAGCTATCCAGGTTGGGGTTTTCCCAGGGCCACACAAGGAACCAAGCGCCCCGCCGAGCCTCAAGAGGAAGTAGAGGAGGCAGGCGCATCCAATCTAAAAAAAGGAAAAACTTAGCTGGGGCAGGGGTTTTTAACCTCAGTAAAGTAGTTTTAACAGAACCTGAAAAACTTTTATTAGATAAAGGTTTGAAATATGCTCCTCCGAAACGTCTGGACAAATTTCACACTTACATGGATGTCCACAAGTTTGTGAGGAAGCTTAATATTAAAAGATATATATTAAGCAACCCTGTTAAAGAGAATCGTTTGACTAGCTCAGAAATTCAACACTCCGGGCTCTCAAACGCTTCACTATTTAATCCTCCGGGATCCCTAGCTCCATCATTAAAAGTTTTTAGGGATGTTGTACTAAGAGATCTCGATAAGATCAAACCGCACAACACCTCCTTGTCTGCTGGCCTACAAACAGGATTAGATTCCTTGTGTGAAAATAAGGATTTGGTCATCAGACCAGCAGACAAGGGGGGTGGGATCGTTGTACTTGATCGCAGTGATTATAACCGAGAAATGCAACGTATCTTGGGTGATAATCAAACTTACGTTCCACTCTCCAAGGACCCCAAGATTTCTTATAAAAAGACTTTGGAGGGTATTGTGGAGAGAGGATATAATCAAAATATAATAAACAAAAAAGAAAAAGCATTTTTGATCCCTAAGTGCCCCCGCACTCCGGTTATTTATTACTTACCTAAATTGCATAAGAGTCTGACTTCCCCCCCGGGTCGTCCCATTGTCAGTGGCATTGACTCTGTGACGTCCCGGGTGGGGAAGTACATCGACTCTTATTTGCAGCCATTGGTGCAAACTACACCTTCATATATTAAAGATACGAGACACGTCATTAGCCTCCTAATGGGTTTGACTCCCACTGACCATCTTTGGATGGTCACTGCCGATGTCTCCTCTCTTTATACAATTATTCCACACAATGTGGGGTTAAATGCAGTCAACATGTACCTCAATAGGGATTCTGACTTACCAACGATTCAGATATCCTTTATTATGGAGCTACTGGAGTTCGCCACTCACCATAATTACTTTTGGTACAATGGGCAGTTTAACCGACAGGTCACTGGAGTGGCCATGGGCGCCAAATATGCCCCGTCACTTGCCAACTTATTTATGGCCCAGTGGGAGGAGCACGTCATCTATTCCCATCGCAGGCCGCAGATACTGCTTTGGGCTAGGTATATAGATGACGTGCTCCTCCTCTGGGATGGCCACCACAGTGACTTACTATCTTTTTTGGAACACTTAAACTCTAATGATTGGGGTATTCAGCTAAATTATGAGTGCAGTCAGTCTTCTGTTAATTTCCTTGACCTCACCATCAACATCAAGGATGGTCAATTCTCGACATGTACATACTTTAAAACAACCGACAGGAATTCATATATTCCTGTCGATAGTTGTCATTACGCACCATGGCTGAGGGCTATACCCAAAGGCCAATACCTACGTATTAGGCGTAATTGTAGTGATTTTCAAGAGTTCCAATCTCAGGCTCTTGTTCTCACTAAAAGGTTCCTTGATAAGGGATATAGTAAAACGTTTCTTGATGCAACCCTTTTGGAGGTTAGCAGATTGAATAGAACGCAACTATTGAACAATGTGTCCAAAGTTGATAACAAAGACCCCTCATTTAATTTACCTTTTGTTACCCCTTTCTCAACCCAACATATGAGTGTTAAAAATATAGTTGGTCGTCATTGGCATATTCTTGGCAATGACCCAGTTTTGGGCAGTACCCTGCCTGACAAACCACGTGTGGTATTCAAAGGGTCTCCCACTTTGAGGGATAAAGTGGCACCTAATATTTTAGAACCACCTGCTCCCAAACCCACCTTTTTAAGCCAGCTAACTGGATTCTACAAATGCAACAGATGCCGAGTCTGTTCTTTCAGTTCTAACAAATGTAGAACAGTTAAAGAATTCAAATCTACTAGTACAGGCAGAGTTCATGCCATTAAGCCATTTATCTCCTGCATGAGCACTGGCATTGTTTACTTACTCCAGTGCCCATGCGGGCTTCAATATATAGGACGTACCAAAAGACCGCTACAAGTAAGACTTAATGAACATATATCAAATATACTCAAAGGTTTTCCTAAACATTCGGTGTCCAAACACTATGCCCTTGTCCACAACAAAAATCCCAGAAACACCTTATTCCTTGGGATAGATAAATTTGTACCTCATTGGAGAGGTGAACCTCTAGTTAGAGGAATCTCAAAGCTAGAGATGACCTGGATTCACCGGGTCAAAACTTATGTACCGTTTGGACTCAATGTTGATATTGAGGTAAACGCGTTCATAAATAATGCTTAGTAAATCCAGTTTCAATCGGGTTCTCTTTTTCTTTTAACTAATTAGTTCCTCCCCTTTTCTTCATTTTATTTATTTATTTTATTTATTTTATTGTTACTGTCAGAGAACAGCACCAATTTTATGTAATTAGCATATATGTGTTAATATCTGAGGGATTTTAATTGCCCTATACAGTTCTGGTTTATCCAATTGATAGCCATACAGATTTGGTTTTTTAACCAACAGATGTTTGCGTTTACTGTATTTAAAAATGGATTTAAGATGAAATCTCACCAACATCAATAATTTTTTCCATCCATAACTTTCCATTATTGTGAGGGTTAAATAGGGTGCTGTCCTATTGTGACTATGATGTTTAACTTGGTAATACTTATCCATAACCTCTAGATGGCGGAACACTCGATCCATTTATATGTGGTTATGTATTTGTATCATTCGACATTTGATTATGTTAACAAGCATTTATTCAGTATAACTAATTTGCGGGCTATGTGAAACTTTCAATGTTGTTTTACATATATAGTTTTTAGGTATCAATCTCTGGATATCGTATGAGTTACCGTTCCGTTCTTGGTTTCCCCCATCTAAGATGGCGGGACGGTGCTCGTTCGCTTCCGGTCTTTGCTTACCTCCCCGCATAAATAGATGGCGTCAGTACGCCGTCCGCACCTTTGAAAACGTCATCTGTGACGAAACGTCGTCAGGGCACGGCGTACTGACGTCATCCGATCGCGACCAGAGAGTGCGGGCGAGCGAAGCCGTCCGGCCGGCGGCTGCACACAATTGCTCATTCCATCCTGGTTTCTGTGAGTGTTCTTGCTTTTTATTTTTTGAATAAATTTACTGTTTTACGCTATGGGAGCCTCTTTCTCTCTTTTTGAATGGTGAACTTTGGGAACATCTGAGGATCAGTTGCTCAAGTCTATGGTCGGACCCCCAACCATTTAATAACATACAGGCGTGGTTGATCTAAAGATCTGGTAAGAGGCGACCCCTACTGGTTCTTTTACGGTACTGAATCTTGGTGTCTTATTGGAATTTGATCTTTACACACTTGGTTTTGTTTTCACATGGTAAGAGGCTCATCTAGCTGGTGATGGTTCTACACCTATCTCTCATCATTGTTTTTTTCATTTTGGCATATTTATCATTTTCGTCTGGTAAGAGGCAACTTCAGCTGGAATTTATTAATTGATTTATTTATATCAACCCTTATTTATATTTGGTAAGGGGTATTTAACACATATCAATTTCTTCATTTTACACTTGTTCACTGACAACAGTGATCTTTGGTGGTGGTTTAATTTACACACATGATATCCTCAAGTCACATTGGTGATATTTACCTAGTTGTTGGGTTTTACGCTATTGCGTATTTTACATTTTTTTCATGATCCAATGACCATTGAGTCTATCGCTCACGTGGGCCTGGATCTTCTATCAAGGTGACAAGATTTATAGAGCATCCGCTTCTCTCTTACCTGAATCTGGTAAGCCTATACCCTTAAGGGAGTCTGGTCCAGGACTACATCTAGGATTTTGTCATCATCATTTATTATTGGGACTTTATGGACTTTACATCTCCATTTATCATACTTAGCGCAACTTAATTTACAAATATTCTACAGGGTGTGGTCACACTTGAAGTTGCTGCTGTTCAAAATTATTTCCTTTAAGCGTGGTTAATCCCCCTCTATATATACCATATGCAGCCTGACCTGTGCCCATCATTGCAGGCTTGCCATTGCCCATCATTGCAGCCTGATCTGTGGTGAATTAAACAGAGGAATCTCCTGTTTACTCGGTGCTCGTAGTCACACAGTCCCGCCTCCTTGGCCGGCTCTTATAATAGACAGAACACTGGTCCGAAGCCAGGACATGTGACATCTATTCTAAGAGCTAGTCCAGGAGGCGGGATTGCATGTGACCCTACCCCCTTCCCCTCCAAGGCAGCCAGGTACAATATCAGCGTATAATATGCACACATGATTTGCCCCTATTTTCAGGGGGAAAAAGTGTGTGTTATACGCCAATAAATACGGTATGTTTCCTTATTATTGATGTACTATTTCTATTGCTGGAGCTCAGTGATACAGAAACCTACTCAGCCAGGTTATTCTTCGAAAGTTACTATAAAGTTTCAGGATACTTATATACACTGAGCAAAATTATAAATGCAACACTTCTGTTTTTGCCCCCATTTTTTATGAGCTGAACTCAAAGATCTAATACCTTTTTCTTTTTACACAAAAGGCCTATTTCTCTCAAATATTGCCCACAAATCTGTCTAAATCTGTGTTAGTGAGCACTTATTCTTTGCTGAGATAATCCATCCACCTCACAGGTGTGGCATATCAAGATGCTGATTAGACAGCATGGTTATTGCACAGGTGTGCCTTAGGCCCCTTTCACACAGGAGGGACCGTTCAGATCCGCCTGTCAGTTTTTTGGCGGATCTGAACGGTCACCCCATGCATCTCTATGGGGCATTGGATGTCAGTGGAGACATGTCCGCTGACATCCGATCCGTCAAATCTGGATGGATGGAAACCCTATTTTCCATCCGTCCAGCGGATGGGATGGGATCGGATGAGAACGGACCAACGGTCCGTTCACATCCGATTCCCCCATAGAGATGCATGGGTACCTGACAGCTGTGTCTCCGCACACAGCACGGAGAACAGCTATCATCATCCTGCTCAGATAAACAGAGTTTGTTTGACGGACTCCTAGTGTGAAAGAGCCCTTAGAGTCCACTAGAGATGGCCTTGCGGTTCGCCTGGCGGTCTGTTCGCGGCAAACTTTGCTCGTTCGCCAAACATGGGAACATATGGCGATGTTCGTGATCGCCATATTAGTTTACATTGTGAAGAACTTGACGCATGACACATCCATCAGGTGGTACAGGACAGCCAATTGAGACATTTCAGCACATGGACATACCCCCTACCTTATAAATAGACCTGATCTGGCTGCCATTTTACATTCTGCCTTTTGTCAGTGTAGGGAGAGGTTTGATGTGTTGAGCAGGGACAGACTGTTAGTGACACAAATCGCTAGGTAATAGGTCTACAAAAGTCCTTTTAAGGACTGGTATAGGTTCTTTTGTTAGTGTAGGGACAGGTTGCTGTGTGGAGCAGGGACAGACTGTTAGTGACACAAATCGCTAGGTAATAGGTCTACAAAAGTCCTTTTAAGGACTGGTATAGGTGTACTATTGTTTGGCCTATATTCTGTCTTTTGTCAGTGTAGGGAGAGGTTGCTGTGTGGAGCAGGGACAGACTGTTAGTGGCGCAAATCACAAGGTAATAGGTCCACAAAAGTCTTTTTAAGGACTGGTATAGGTGTACTATTGTTTGGTGTGCAGTATATAGGGGTGTAATACACTTATAATATACTTTCTAATTTAGAAAGCATATTATAGTGGATTTGAAGTGGGGTGTTATATAACAATATACTTTCATAATAGTGTATTTGGGTACTGCAGAAATGTTGCCTCTTTCGCTGCGTTACCTCTGCTACACACAGTGGCAAACATCACTGGGAAAAAAAGTATTATAACTGGTGTGATATACCAGCGGCCCCCCAAAATGACAGATTGAAGCGGGGTGTTATATAACAATATACTTTTATAATAGTGTATTTGGGCACTGCAGAAATGCTGCCTCTTTCGCTGCGTTACCTCTGCTACACACAGTGACAAACGTTACTGGGAAAAAAAGTATTATAACTGGTGTGATATACCAGTGGCCCCCCAAAACGACAGATTGAAGCAGGGTGTTATATAACAATATACTTTTATAATAGTGTATTTGGGTACTGCAGAAATTTTGCCTCTTTCGCTGCGTTAACTCTGCTACACACAGTGACAAAAGTTACTGGGAAATTTTTTTATAACTGGTGTGATAGACCATTGGCCCCCCAATTGAAGCGGGGTGTTATATACCTTCTTCCACATATAAATCTCTAGAGACTTTTGTCACAGGGTCATTTAAAAAATGACAGGCAGAGGAAGAGGCATGCCCTTCTGCAGGGGTGGTAGGGGTAGGGCAGGAGTACCAGGCCGGAGCCAAAGTGGGAAGTTGCAGAAGGTGCGTTCGATTACGTCAAAGGATGCACCAGACTTGGTTGAGTGGCTCACTCAGCCTTCCTGTTCTGCACCCTCATTATCCTCTCTATCTGCACCCTCTTCACTCTCTGCTGTGTGCACCCCCAAAGACACCAACACCACCACCATATACCCTCCGCTTGAGTCACAGGAATTATTTTCCGATCCATCACAAGACATTTACGATGCGCAGCCATTCTTGGCATCGGATCAGGAAGAGGAGGTAGCAACAGCCGCCACTCAGCAGTCTGACAACAGTACCCAGATGAGCCCAAGGAGGTTTGTCCCTGCTGTTGCTGCCTACTCCGAGATCTCTAATGTTAGTGGTGGGGAAGGTGACGTTGATGATGCAGAGGCAGAATTTCTGCAGTACCCAAATACACTATTATGAAAGTATATTGTTATATAACACCCCTCTTCAATCTGTCGTTTTGGGGGGCCACTGGTCTATCACACCAGTTATAATACTTTTTTCTAATTGCGTTTGTCACTCTTTGTAGTTGTAGTATCGCTGCAGAACCGCTCAACAGTCACAATGCTGCACAATACAAATCCACTATAATATGCTTTCTATATTCATCCAGCATTGCGACTTCCTCATCTTCCTGCTCTTGCTCTTCGACGGCTTGATCAATGACACAACGCAATGCATACTCCAGAAAGAAGGCGTAAGGTACGATGTCACTAATGGTGCCCTGGCTGTGACTGACCAGTTTGGTGATCTCATCAAATAAATAGCCACAGAAGTCTGCATGCATCGCGCATGAGCAGCCACTGGCGCGGTGAAAAAAACCCAAGCTCCCCAGAACCTGTCCTGCTGCAGAGTTCATACAGGTAGTCGTTAACTGCACGTTTCTGTTGGAGCAGGCTATCAAGCATATACAAGGTTGAGTTCCATCACGTCTGATGGGCAGGTTTGTGTCGCCGCTGAATGTCAGCAAGGTGAGCCATGGCTGTGTAAGATCTTCTGAAATGGGCTGAGATTTTCCTGGCCTGCCGCAAGATGTCTTGGACCCCAGGGTATTTGACAACGAAACGCTGCACGACAAAGTTCAGGACGTGTGCCATTTTGCCCTGGCACCGTTGTCGCACACAACTTTACCAAATGTCAAATTGAACAGTGTTAGCCACTGATCTGGCTGTGAACGCAAAGCTGAAAGGAGTGCAGGACCATTGTGGCTCTTGTCTTCCAGGCACAACAGACGCAGCACAGCATGGCAATGTCTCACCTGGCATGCCGAATAGGTTCTGGGAATCTTGGGCGGTGCAGCGGAAGAGACGGTAGCAGCGGAAAAGGAGGAGTCAGCCGAGGAGGAGAGGGAGGATGGAGTAGGAGGAGGAGAAGAAGAGGCAGGCCTGCATGTAAAACCAAATCTACACGGGTGCCATGGGTTAAAAGCTTGACGGCCGTCAGAAGGTTCACCCAGTGGGCAGTAAAAGTTATATACCTTCCCTGCCCGTGTTTGCTAGACCACGTGTCTGTGGTCAGATGTATCTTGGCACCGACACTGTGTGCCAGAGATACATTCACTTGCCGCTGAACATGGCCATATAGCTCTGGGATGCTCTTCTGCGAGAAATATTTCCTTCCTGGGACCTTCCATAGTGGTGTTCCAATGGCCACAAATTTTCAAAAGGCCTCCGAGTCCACCAGTTTATATGGCAGTAGCTGGCGGGCTATCAGTTTCGACAAGCCAGCGGTCAACCATTGGGCAAGAGAGTTATCCGGCATCATCATTTTTTTTACGCTCGAACATTTGGACCACGGAAGCCTGCCTTTTTCTAGAAAAACATGAGGATGGCATGATGGAAGGTGGAGTGGAGGACAATTGTGAGGAGAGAGGAGAAGAGGCTGGACTGTGAGAGCCTGGAGTGTGGCTTTGTGGGTTCTGACGGCGTTGCTCCCACTGGGCTCGGTGATGGGAGTCCAGGTGCCTTCTTAGGCCCCCTTTCACACAGGTGGACCGTTCAGATTTTTTGGCGGATCTGAACGGTCCCCCCATGCATGTAGATGGGGCATCAGGTGTCAGCGGAGACATGGCCGCTGGCGCTGACATCCGATCCGATCCGTCAAATCTGGATGGATGGAAACCCTATTTTCCATCCGTCCAGCGGATCGTCCCCAGGTGAGTGTTGGGCTTACAGTGACTTATGCGTTGACTGCAAAGGCTCCAGCATCAGGGAACGCATAGACCGACAGGTGTCCGACTACATCGGGTTAACAGCCAATGTGGACGCTCTGGGAAGGGATGAACCCCTGGACTAGTGGGTGGGCAGGCTTGACCTCTGACCAGAGCTTGCACAATTTGCAATGGAACTGTTGGCTTGCCCCTTGTCCAGTGTCCTGTCCGAAAAGACGTTCAGCGCAGCAGGGGGGATCGTGATCGATAAGCTCCCTCGCCTAGCTCATGACAGAGTTGACTACCTCACATTTCTAAAAATGAATGAGGTATGGATCTCGGAGGAATTCAACACATGTGACCAGTAGACCACGTTTGATTCAAATTCCTCATGACAAGCCACAAATATCCGCCACCACCCATAACAATTCATGGTCCCTGTCTTAGGTAAATACAGCGGCATAAAAGGCCTTTTATCTCCATTTAATGCCTAATTGCTACAGTCTGTCCCTGTTCCACACAGCAACCTCTCCCTACACTTTCAAAATACTTTTGTGGACCTATTAGCTAGCGATTTGTGTCACTAACACTCTGTCCCTGCTCCACACAGCACCCTCCAGCCACAGAATACAAAGTTCTTTGCTGTCAGGTGAACGCCTGTTGGCTAATTTTTGGGGCCTGTACTGGCCGACACTTATTCTGTATCCTGTGTATGCCTAATGTACCTCCAGCCACAGAATACAAAGTTCTTTGCTGTCAGGTGAACGCCTGTGGGCTAATTTTTGGGGCCTGTACTGGCCGACACTTATTTCTGTATCCTGTGAATGCCTAATGTACCTCCAGCCACAGAATACAAAGTTCTTTGCTGTCAGGTGAACGCCTGTGGGCTAATTTTTGGGGCCTGTAATGGCCGACACTTACTTCTGTATCCTGTGACTGGCTAATGTACCTCCAGCCACAGAATACAAAGTTCTTTGCTGTCAGGAGAATGCCTGTTGGCTAATTTTTGGTGCCTGTACTGGCCAACACTTACTTTATCCTGTGAATGTCTACTTTTTCAGACTGGAATTGAAAATCAATTGGGTCTGTAAACGTTCCGCTAAATTGTGGAACAGGTGCGGACTAATTTTACAGACGTGTGAATGGACCCTATATGTATTTGACATGTATTTACCGGCTGCTGTCAGTTCTGGCTGATTTAGAAAAAAATATATATTTTTTTTTTGCTGGGAAAAAAAAAAAAACTTTTCCAATAGCAATACTTCTGGTATGTCAGTGTCCATGTTGTGGGACTATGTGTGCACAGCTAGTAAGTATTTTGTGGCTGCAAATATGACCTGGAGGTTTTTCATGTTCGCCTGCCATTAAAATGAATGGGGCCGGCCGCGGACCTGCGGTTCGCGAACATTTGAGCGAGTTCGCACGAACCGTTTGCGAACCGTCCTGGCCAATGTTCGTTCACCACTACTGGCCACAATAAAGGCCACTCTAAGGCCCCTTCACATGGGCTTTCTGATCAGGTCGGCCTGTCAGTTTTTCAGGCGGACCTGATCGGATGCTTCATGCACCCCTATGGAATGGCGGATTTCAGCGGTGACATCTCCGCTGACACCTGCTGCTATTCGATCTGATCCTGTCCGTAAAATCCAGATGGATGAAAACCATATTTTCCAATCTGTCTGGAGGATCGGATTGAATAGGATCGGATGAAAATGGACAGGCGGTCCGTTTTCATCCGATCTCCCATAGAGGAGAGCGGAGATCTGACAGGTCTGTCTCTGCAAAGTAAGATCTGCTGATCCCCTCTGAGCAAAAAGAGTCCGTCCGGCGGAAAGCCCGTGTGAAAGGACCCTAATATGTGCAGTTTTACTGTATTGGGGGGGGTCCGAAAACCAGTCAGTATCTGGTGTGAACACTATTTGCCTCACGCAGTGCAACACATCTCCTTCGCATAGAGTTGATCTGGTTGTTGATTGTGGCCTGTGGAATGTTGGTCCACTCCTCTTCAATGGCTGTTGCTGGATATTGGCAGGACCTGGAACATGCTGTCGTATACGCCGGTCCAGAGCATCACAAACATACTCAATGGGTGACATGTCCGATGAGTATGTTGGCCATGCAAAAGCTGGAATGTTTTCGGATTCCAGGAATTGTGTACAGATCCTTGCAACATGGGGCCATGCATTATCATGCTGCAACATGAGGTGATGGTCGTGGATAAATGGCACAACAATGGGCTTCAGGATCTCGTAACGGTATCTCTGTGCATTAAAAATGCCATCAAACATATGCACCTGTTTTCGTTGTCCATAACCTTCGCCTGCCCATACCATAACCCTACCGCCACCATGGACCACACGATCCACAACGTTGACATCAGCAAACTGCTCACCCACAGGACGCCATACACGCTGTCTGCCATCTGCACTGTACAGTGAGAACTGGGATTCATCCATGAAGAAAACACCTCTCCAAAGTGCCAGATGCCATTGAATGGGAGCATTTGCCCACTCAATTCGGTTACGACGACAAACTGCGGTCAGGTCTAGACCCCGATGAGTGCGACGAGCATGCAGAAGAACTTCCCTGAGACAGTTTCTGCCGAAATTATTTGGTTATGCAAACCAATTGTTGCAGCAGTTGTCCGGGTGGCTGGTCTCAAACGATCTTGGAGGTGAAGATGCTGGATGTGGAGGTCCTGGGCTGGTGTGGTTACACGTGGTCTGCAGTTGTAAAGGCCGGTTGGATGTACTCCCAAATTCTCTAAAACGCCTTTGGAGACAGCCTATGGTAGAGAAATGAACATTAAATTCACGGGCAACAGCTCTGGTGGACGTTTCTGCAATCAGCATGCCAATTGCATGCTCCCTCAAAAATTGCGACATCTGTGGCATTGTGCTGTGTGGTAAAACTTCACTTTTTAGAGTTGCCTTTTATTGTGGCCAGCCTAAGGCACACCTGTGCAATAATCATGCTGTCTAATCAGCATCTTGATATGCCACACCTGTGAGGTGGATGGATTATCTCAGCAAAGGAGAAGTGCTCACTAACACGGATTTAGACAGATTTGTGAACAATATTTGAGAGAAATAGGCCTTTTGTGTACATAGAAAAAGTCTTAGGGCTTTGAGTTCAGCTCATGAAAAATGGGGAAAAAAACAAAAATGTTGCATTCATAATTTTGTTCAGTGTATTTATATATTTAATATTCAACACATAAAACAAAAAAATAAAATGACCACTCATAAATAAAGCATCAATATGATGCAGCTGCTGCCTTATAGAAATAAATGCAAAGAAAATGTGTTAAACTCCTCCTATAGAGTTCTATTCCTCATATAGAGTAAAACACATAAGCAGCGCTAAGAAAAGTCTTATAAGTCCCAATAGGGATATCTAGTGAGTGAGTGCACAGTCTCTTGACGCAATCCCTTGATAATGTCCAAAGGTTGGATAGCCGTTCACCACGAAGTGTAGCAATCAAGTCATGCACCTTCACCGCACCCTTGGCAGTGCTCACTCACCAACTAACTTCTTGCATAAATGTTTGCGGCGCATCCCGTGACAGATGAGGGTGCCAACTGGGCTATTTAAGCTGGATTGGCACCCAGGATCAGTGCCATCTCGTCTACAGCATTCTGTGATTGTCCTGTTCCCTGTTACCTGCATCTGCTCTTGAGTTACTGACCCGGCTTGCTCTTGACTATTCCTGCTCTGCATCTGCATCTACCCTGGCTTGTTCCTTGACCATTCTCCAGTCTCCTCATCTGTACCTGATCTGATTGTTCTGTGTATGATCCGGCTTGTCTGACTCTGCTTATCTTCCAGCTCTCTTGGAGATAACAAGTTGCTAACACCTGTCCATCTGCTAGTGGGACATCTACTACCATCTGGTGTCCTACTCAGCCAGCAGCCCAGCAGCTTGCACGTCCACTGGCACTCGTGTGACTCTGCCCTCCTGCACAACCAGTATACTCTACCAGGGACCCCGAGTCAGAGGTGTAAGAGGGGCCTTCCTCTGCATAAACCAGGCTCTACCCACAAGGTACGTGACACTTGGGATCAGAACTGGATGCTTAGTGGGACTGGGGAACTGAAGGAAGAAGTCCTGCAAGTTCCAGTTCACTCAGTGAAGAGACAGAGGCAGCAGTTGTTTCGAATGAAGTGAGCAAAGAACTTGGTGTTCTGTGAGGCCCTTGCCACTAGGGTCCCAGATCTATCCCTACCTCACACCTATTCCCAGGCTCGGGCACATAATGATGCCTACTCCAACCTGATCAAGAAAGTGAAGACCCCTTACACCCCACCTGGGAGAGGAGACAGGCAAAAGCTCCCCAGGTTCTCACATTTTCAAATCTTTATCCAAAGGAAGGTGGCCATGGAGGACAGATACGATTAAATGCAGTGCAGTAAATTAGTGGAGAAGCCATGCCCTGTAGTCACGCCTCCGGGGAAGAAGTCAGGAAGTGCCGAAACGCATCGGAGCATGGCTAGACGGCGTCCACATTGTTACTTTACACAGCGAGGAGATAGTCCCGGATTGTCAGAGGGGTCGGCGTGGAGCCACCACCGGACCAGGGGGATTACTGAGCTTGTGCATTATACACTTTTATGATACATTGTACATGTAAGTGCAATATTTTATTTCATTTTAATAAATTTGTATGTTGAAACAATATCACGCTATTGGCGTTCCCTTTTTTCCTTCTTCATGAGGGGAAAAACAACAGTGGAGACTGCTTAAGGGATATTACTTTTGAGGATTAACCATTGACTGACCGACTTATGTTAAGCAGGGTGAGCCTAATCCATGCAATTGGATAGGCATGGAGAGTTGGTGAGTGGCCATTCTTTCTATCTCGACACAGTGGTGGTGGAGTTTGATGGTGACCCCCTCTAAAGACCACATATCATCTTTATTCCCTGCTGTTAGTCGCAATAGCTGTGTTATCAACGTTATACCACACAGATTTTTGATGGACTTTTAACAGATTGTGGTTTTATGCATTTTGTTTATTTCTATGTGTTAGTATGTGTACATAGTAGCAGACTCATCTGAGTGCGTTGTGGGATTGGTTCTTGTTCAGTCACACACACACTTATATACAGTGCCTTGTGAAAGTATTCTGCCCCCTTGAACTTTGCGACCTTTTGCCACATTTCAGGCTTCAAACATAAAGATATAAAACTGTATTTTTTTGTGAAGAATCAACAACAAGTGGGACACAATCATGAAGTGGAATGAAATTTATTGGATATTTCAAACTTTGTTAACCGGTTGCCGACTGCGCACAGTATATTTGCGCACAGCAGCCCCGGCCAGGCAGAGTGACGTAGATCTACGTCACTCGCCTGTCACTGCTATTAGAGCCAATAGCGGGCGGGCGCGCGCCCGCCTCGGCTCGTTCAGGGAGGAGTGCGGGCGCGTGACCGGCGGACCCGATGTCCGCCGGTCACTCGCCGATCGTCGGTACAGCGGGAGAAAGGCAGAGCGGCTTATGTAAACAAGCCACCTGTCATTCTCCCCTGTGTAAAAATGAAGATCAGACGGTTCTACTATGTAGAACCGTTGATCTTTGTTTTTACACCAATAGCATTGTCCCACTACAGTTAGAATCACGCCCCTAGGACACACTTAACCCCTCCCTGTCCAATACAGTTAACCCCTTCCCTGCCAGTGTCATTTTTGCAGTAACAGTGCATATATATAGCACTGATTACTGCAGTAATGTCACTGGTACCCCCAAAAGTGTCAAAAATGTCAGTCAAGGGTCCGATCTGTCCGCCGCAATGTCGCAGTACCGCAAAAAAAATCACAGATCGCCGCCATTAAAAAAAAAACACCAAAAATGACAAAAATCTTTCCCTTTGTTAGTAAACGTGATAACTTTTGCGCAAACCAATCAAAATATGCTTTTTGCGATTTTTTTTACCAAACATATGTAGCATAAAACAATTTGGCTGAAAATGTTAAAAAATTTAGATTTTTACATTTTTTTGGGGGGAATTTCATATAAAAAAAAGTGAAAAATATTGTTATTTTTGCAAAAGTTACGCTCTTTTTTTGTTTATAGCGCATGATCAAAATATCGCACAGGTGATCAAATACCACCAAAAGAAAGCTCTGTTTGTGGGAAAAAAAGGACGTGAAATACGTTTAGGTACAGCGCCGCACGACCGCGCAATTGTCCGTTAAATTCAAGCAGTAAAAAATCGCAAAAAACCCCCTGGTCAGGAAGGGGGTAAAATCTTCCGGGGCTTAAGTGGTTAACAAATAAAAAACTGAAAAATTGGGCGTGCAAAATTATTCAACCCCTTTACTTTCAGTGCAGCAAACTCTCTCCAGAAGTTCAGTGAGGATCTCTGAATGATCCAATGTTGAACTAAATGACTAATGATGATAAATAGAATCCACCTGTGTGTAATCAAGTCTCCGTATAAATGCACCTGCACTGTGATAGTCTCAGAGGTCCGTTTAAAGCGCAGAGAGCATCATGAAGAACAAGGAACACACCAGGCAGGTCCGAGATACTGTTGTGGAGAAGTTTAAAGCTGGATTTGGATACAAAAATATTTCCCAAGGTTTAAACATCCCAAGTAGCACTGTGCAAGCGATAATATTGAAATGGAAGGAGTATCAGACCACTGCAAATCTATGAAGACCTGGCCGTCCCTCTAAATTTTCAGCTCATACAAGAAGAAGACTGATCATAGATGCAGCCAAGAGGCCCATGATCACTCTGGATGAAATGCAGAGATCTACAGCTGAGGTGGGAGACTCTGTCCATAGGACAACAATCAGTCGTATACTGCACAAATCTGGCCTTTATGGAAGAGTGGCAAGAAGAAAGACATTTCTTAAAGATATCCATAAAAAGTGTAGTTTAAAGTTTGCCACAAGCCACCTGGGAGACACCCCAAACATGTGGAAGAAGGTGCTCTGGTCAGATGAAACCAAAATCGAACTTTTTGGCAACAATGCAAAACGTTATGTTTGGCGTAAAAGCAACACAGCTCATCACCCTGAACACACCATCCCCACTGTCAAACATGGTGGTGGCAGCATCATGGTTTGGGCCTGCTTTTCTTCAGCAGGGACAGGGAAGATGGTTAAAATTGATGGGAAGATGGATGGAGCCAAATACAGGACCATTCTGGAAGAAAACCTGATGGAGTCTGCAAAAGATCTGAGACTGGGACGGAGATTTGTCTTCCAACAAGACAATGATCCAAAACATAAAGTAAAATCTACAATGGAATAGTTCACAAATAAACATATCCAGGTGTTAGAATGGCCAAGTCAAAGTCCAGACCTAAATCCAATAGAGAATCTGTGGAAAGAACTGAAAACTGCTGTTCACAAACGCTCTCCATCCAACCTCACTGAGCTCGAGCTGTTTTGCGAGGAGGAATGGGCAAAAATTTCAGTCTCTCGATGTGCAAAACTGATAGAGACATACCCCAAGCGACTTACAGCTGTAATTGCAGCACAAGGTGGCGCTACAAAGTATTAACTTAAGGGGGCTGAATAATTTTGCACGCCCAATTTTTCAATTTTTTATTTGTTAAAAAAGTTTGAAATATGTAATAAATTTCGTTCTACTTCATGATTGTGTCCCACTTGTTGTTGATTCTTCACAAAAAATTACAGTTATATATCTTTATGTTTGAAGCCTGAAATGTGGCAAAAGGTTGAAAAGTTCAAGGGGGCCGAATACTTTCGCAAAGCACTGTATATTCTTGGATGTAGGTAGAGTGTACCGCCATCCCTGCGCTACGGATATTTAGTATCACTGCCGCATTGAGCAGAAATATTAATTTTTCTTTCCCATTCAGCATTCTATTTAAGTAGCAGTATTGTATGTTATTTATGAAAGTAGTATTTTCTTGCACTATGGAGCCATTAAACAATATAAAACCCTTAGTTGCAGCTGCTCATCACAATGTGAACATAAAAAACAAAATTTAAACACAACGCAATAAAGGGTTGGTGACAATCTTGTATAAATATAAGTGAATATATCTATGAAATTGTATGAAAAAAAATATTTTCACCAAACAAATGCATAAGCTCAATAAATATAATGCAGTGATATAGTGCAACACTCGTGATAAACAATATACATAAAATACATAAAAATTAAACGAAACAATGTTCCAATCAAATACAGTCCTAATCAGCATGTAGCCAGTGAAAGCAATGTGAATCGTGCTCTGTGCCGTCTTCCTAATATTCATTAGTGACAATCCATGAAACCTCAGTGCAATAAGTGAAGGCGTGCACCCAATCACAAATTCACTCACCGGACTCTGTGGACCTCTTAGCAGTACTGCATGTGTGTCATTTAGGCTTAGGGTCCGGTGGACTTAGGCACTGGTTAACACGGTGGATGCCTCAATCCTGATCCCCCCATCGATGGATAGACTTGATGCGGGTCTCCCCAGTGGACGTTAGTACATGTATGCCAAAACAGAACGATCTCCATAGTGTGATACCTTAATAAGAACATTTATTTTAAAGCCAAAATTACACTTACATTTACAATGATGCAAAAAACGCTAGTAGTGTCAGGGGTGTCCGGTATTCCTGTGGCCGCTACGGGTGTGCATCTCCCTGTATTGCGCTCCACCAGGTTACTGGAAGTGACGCCGTTGGTTCTGCTGTCAGCCGGAAATTACGTCGACGTGTTTCGCCCCTCCCCGTGGGCGTTATCAAAGCATTATCAGATACGTCTTTGATAACGCCCACGGGGAGGGGCGAAATGCGTCAGCGCAATTTCCGGCTGACAGCAGAACCAACGGCGTCACTTCCGGTAACCTAGTGGAACGCAATACAGGGAAGTGCACACCCGAAGTGGCCACAGGAATAATGGACACCACTGACACTACTAGCGTTTTTGTGCATTATTGTAAATGTAAGTGTAATTTTGGCTTTTAAATTACATAGTTTTACATAGTTGTTGAGGTTGAATAAAGACAATAGTCCATCCAGTTCAATCTGTGTAGGTAAATTTTCTTATTACGGTATCACGCTATGGAGATCGTTTCTGTTTTGGCATACATGTACTAACGTCCACTGGGGAGACCCGCATCAAGTCTATCCATCGCTGGGGGGATCAGGATTGAGGCATCCGCCAGGCTAACCAGTGCCTTAGTACACCGGACCCTAAGCCTAAATGACACACATGCAGTACTGCTAAGGGGTCCACAGAGTCCGGTGAGTGAATTTGTGATTGGGTGCGCGCCTTCACTTATTGCACTGAGGTTTCATGGATTGTCACTAATAAATATTAGGAAGATGGCACCGAGCACGATTCACATTGCTTTTACTGGCTACATGCTGATTAGGACTGTATTTGATTGGGACATTGTTTAGGTAAATTTTTTATGTATTTTATGTATACTGTTTATCACAAGTGTTGCACTATATCATTGCATTATATATATTGAGCTTATGCATTTGTTTGGTGAAAATATTTCTTTTCATACAATTTCATAGATATATTCACTTTTATTTATACAGTACAAGATTGTCACCACCCCTTTATTGCGCTGTGTTTAAATTTTGCATTGTATGTTATTTTTGACACTCCTGAGTGGTTAGGATCACTTAATAACCTGCTGTGAGCATTGGTTGTTTGTTCAAGTGTTTTTTTCATATAAGAAGGCATAATGATGTCACAAAAATATTGGAAATATCGGCCAGTTCCAGGGCCGATACCGATATATCTGGGGAAAGTGCATATCAGCCCCCAATATATCGGCCTTGGCGATAATCGGTCTATCCCTAGTAGCTATATGGGCACAGAGTCCTTTTAGACACTAGTAATAAGGGCTAGGGCATCTTAAGCGCCATTAACCTTTGTACAGTGTTCGGTCTTTCAAGGATACTTTACATTACATTTCAGCACTAGTACCCACTTGCCCTGAAGCCTATATACTGGATTTTATAAGCTGAATGAGTAGCTTTGAATTGTCAGAGAATGGCTGGTGTTTGGAATTTGGGGGGTCGAAACATGAGCATTGGTTCCAAACAGATACCAAGGATGGTAGTCGAATAAATGGAAGATCAGGGCAGTAACCTAAGTCAGCAAAAGAAAGCAGAGACCAATATATACAGTAGACTGATAGCAGCTGCAATGTAGAAACCTCTATAATGGTCTCCAATCACAGGGCAACAAACATCTAAATTGGCCAGATGAACAATCAGCACTGGAGACCAGTGGCATTGCTATGGAGGTGTGGGAGGTGCGGGCCGCACCCGGGTGACACCCTTCAGAGGGGTGACACCATTCCACCTGCGACAGCGCATGGATCGGCGTGCTGGCACTGACCAAATAATTTCCAGGGGCTGGTTTGGGGTGCGCACCGTGATGACTTGAAACTAGCATGCCCAGCACTGTGGCAGACTAGACAGGATAGAACCTGATGCTCTAGACTGCCCAGTGTCTACTGTTCTGCCTTGTTCCTGCTGTCACTCCGCAGCGGCAGGACAGAGCACTGTGGCAGGCTAGAGGGAGAGAGCTGCACCGATGCAATGGTGCAGTAAAACATGGTGTCACCGTCTCCTGGGGATGGGGGGGGGGGGTGACACCATATTTTACTGCACCAGGTGACACCAACCCTAATGCTCACAAACATGAATTCACACAGAGAACTTAAAGACTATAAATTCTGCACATGCATTGTCAGGTCTATATCTATGATTAGGAACAGGAGGAGAGAAGTAAAAATTTCAAAGCAGGAATATTTAAATAATAGACAATATATTAAACTACATACAGAATCTCACAAAAGTGAGAACACCCTCATATTTTTGTAAATATTTATTATATCTTTTTATATAACACTGAAGAAATAGACTTTGCTACACTGTAAAGTATTGAGTGTACAGCTTGCATAACAGTGTAAATTTGCTGTTCCCTCAGTGCCGGGTCACACTTGTGCGATGCGGGAAGGCTGCGAAATGCACATCTGGCAGTTCACACTTGGGGGTGTCAATGAAATGTTAACGACACCCCCAGTTTGATCGCATATCGCAGTGCGATCTGACAGTTAGCACAGGATCGGATGGCACAAGTGTGAACCACTGTGCGATCCGATCCTGATGCGGCTGGAAAAAAGGGTTATGTGCGTGTTTGGTGCGGATACAGTGCGAATTCAGCCATACAAAGTGTATGGCTGAATTCGCATCCGCACCTCCGATCGCATGTAATGAAGGAGCAATGCGCTCCGAATTACATGCGATTGGTGCACTCGCAAAAGTGTGAACCGGCCCTCAAAGTGTCAATATTTTGTGTGGCCACAATTTTTTTCCAGCACTGCCTTAACCCTCTTGGGCATGGAGATCACCAGAGCTTCACAGGTTGCCACTGGAGTCCTCTACCACTCCTCCATGATGATATCATGGAGCTGGTGGATGTTAGAGACCTTGTGCTCCTCCACTTTCCATTTGAGGATGCCCCACAGATGCTCAATAGGGTTTAGTAAAAAAGGGGAGGTATAACTGCGCTAACTAATAGATAACAGCAGCAACTTAAATTGTGACAAACAAAATATACGTGTATAGGGCTAAGTTGCGCTAAATTGTGCTAAATTGACAAGCGATTATCAAACGGAAGCACAATAATTGATAAAACACTCAAACGAATGTCCTCAATGATGTCAAAAAATGTTGTCCAGATGACAGACACAGTCCAAAATCCAGAATCCCAGGGTCAGAGGAATAAATCAACATTCATGTAGTCTCCTTACCAGAAATCGGAATAGAGTTCGCCCAAAAACTCAAATATAAGTTGAATCGACCAGCCTCAGATCGGTGTACTCAGAAGATCCTCTCATTAGCAGATGGCAATCATATGTGGGAGAAAAATATAAACTCCATAGCGTAATATTGTTATATACTCATATGTCACCCTGAGGAGTGCACACCGTCACCAGAGCCAGATACCAGATAAAGCAAAGCACCGACACCCTTGAGTCCCAAATGCTTACCAGACAGTAGATGTTAGATGGTGAAACAAAGGAAAGAAGTAGCACACAAAGGACCTCTCCCAACACCGCTGCCTCTTACCGGACTCTAATGGGTTGTATGCCAAACAATCCAACGAAAGATCCTCAGAGCAGATAACCAATGGAATAATCACTCCAGTACTGACTCCAATAGTGACTCCAAAGCAGCGCAGTATGTAAAACAAAAGGCGCTATATAGTGTAATACCACCAAACTTTATTAAAGAACAAAAGACAGCAACTTACAAAATTAGAAGAGTCAAGCGCTTAATTTATAAAATAAGGTCTGCAGGTATCGACAGCAGGGTTTGCTCTTGGATACGGAATTGGCTAAAAGGCCGTGTCCAAAGGGTAGTAATAAACAGCGCATACTCAGACTGGTCTGAGGTAGTAAGCGGGGTGCCCCAGGGCTCAGTCCTGGGACCAACCTTGTTCAATTTATTCATAAACAGCATTGAGGAAGGGATCAGTAGTTCGTTATCAGTTTTTGCAGATGACACAAAATTGGCCAGGGCAATAACTGCACAGCATGAAGCAGATATCCTACAGAATGACCTGGACAAAATTACGGAGTGGGCAACGACATGGCAAATGAGGTTTAATGTGGAGAAGTGTAAGGTTTTGCACTTGGGGACCAAAAACATAAAAACACAATACACGTTAGGAGGGGAACCCTTGGGGGAATCAAAAATGGAGAAAGATTTGGGAGTCTTAGTTGATGATAGATTAGGCAACAGCATGCAATGCCAAGCGGCAGCTTCCAAAGCCAACAGAATATTAGCATGCATAAAGAAAGGGATGTATTCCAGAGATAAGACTATAATCCTTCCACTTTATAAAACTCTGGTCCGACCGCATCTGGAGTATTCTGTCCAGTTCTGGTCGCCAGTCCTCAGGAGGGATGTGTTGGAGCTGGAGAAAGTCCAGAGAAGGGCAACTAAACTGATTAGGGGGTTGGAGGACCTTACCTATGAAGAGCGGCTGCAATCGCTCGATTTATTTTCCCTGGAGAAAAGACGTCTGAGAGGGGACATGATAGCAATTTATAAATATCTTAATGGGGATCTCAGCTTAGAAGAAAAGCTGTTCATTCGAAGGAATTGCATGAGGACTCGAGGACATACAATGCGATTAGAGGAGAAGCGTTTTAACCTCAGGCAACGTGGGGGGTTCTTTACTGTTAGGGCTACAAGATTGTGGAATTGTCTACCACAAGAGGTGGTTTCTGCGGGTAGTATGGTGACTTTCAAAAGACTCTTAGACTTACATCTCAAGGATCAGGAGATTGAGGGCTATGTTAGATGATTACAGTCACACACACCTACACAGGTTGAACTGGATGGACTATTGTCTTTATTCAACCTCGCCTACTATGTAACTATGTAATTTAACCCAATTTAGCGCAACTTAGCTCAATAGGGTTTAGGTCCGGAGACATGCTTGGCCAGTCCATCATTTTTATCCTCAGCTTCTTTAGCAAGGCAGTGGTTGTCTTGGAGGTGTGTTTGGGGTCGGCCCAGTCTCCAAATGGAGGGGATCATGCTCTGCTTCAGTATGTCACAGTACATGTTTGCATTCATGGTTCCCTCAATGAACTGTAGCTCCCCAGTGTCAATAGCACTCATGCAGCCCCAGACCATGACACTCCCGCCACATGCTTGACTGTAGGCAAGACACACTTGTCTTTGTACTCCTCACCTGGTTGCCGCCACACATGCTTGGCAACCTCTGAACCAAATAAGTTTAGCTTGGTCTCATCAGACCACAGGACATGGTTCCAGTAATCTATGTCCTTAGTCTGCTTGCCTTCAGCAAACTGTTTGCAGGCTTTCTTGTGCATAATCTTGAGAAGAGGCTTCGGTGTATGGTCTGAGCACTGACAGGCTGACGCCCCCCCCAACCCCTTCAACCTCTGCAGCAATGCTGGTAGCACTCATGCATCTACAAACCTGATTCCAAAAAAGTTGGGACACTGTACAAATTGTGAATAAACACAGAATGCAATGATGTGGAAGTTTCAAATTTCAATATTTTATTCAGAATACAACATAGATGACATATCAAATGTTTAAACTGAGAAAATGTATAATTTTAAGGGAAAAATAAGTTGATTTTAAAATTCATGGCATCAACACATCTCAAAAAAGTTGGGACAATGCCATGTTTACCACTGTGTGGTATCCCCTCTTCCTTTTATAACAGTGTGCAAACATCTGGGGTCTGAGGAGACAAGTTGCTCAAGTTTAGGAATAGGAATATTGTCCCATTCTTGTCTAATACACGCTTCTAGTTGCTCAACTGTCTTAGGTCTTCTTTGTCGCATCTTCCTCTTTATGATGCGCCCAATGTTTTCTATGGGTGAAAGATCTGGACTGCAGGCTGGCCATTTCAGTACCCGGATCCTTCTTCTACGCAGTCATGATGTTGTAATTGATGCAGTATATGGCCTGGCATTGTCATGTTGGAAAATGCAAGTTCTTCCCTGAAAGAGACAACGTCTGGATGGGAGCATATGTTGTTCTAGAACTTGGATATACCTTTCAGCATTGATGGTGCCTTTCCAGATGTGTAAGCTGCCCATGCCACACGCACTCATGCAACCCCATACCATCAGAGAAGCAAGCTTCATAACTGAGCGCTGATAACAACTTGGGTTGTCCTTGTCCTCTTTATTCCGGATGACATGGCGTCCCAGTTTTCCACAAAGAACTTCAAATTTTGATTCGTCTGACCACAGAACAGTTTTCCACTTTGCCACAGTCCATTTTAAATGAGCCTTGGCCCAGAGAAAACGCCTGCGCTTCTGGATGTTTAGATATGGCTTCTTTTTTGGCCTATCGAGTTTTAGACGGCAACAGCGAATGGCACGGTGGATTGTGTTCACCGACAATGTTTTCTGGAAGTATTCCTGAGCCCATGTTGTGATTTCCATTACAGTAGCATTCCTGTATGTGATGCAGTGCCGTCTAAGGGCCCGAAGATCACGGACATCCAGTATGGTTTTCCGGCCTTGACTCTTACGCACAGAGATTGTTCCAGATTCTCTGAATCTTTGGATGATATTATGTACTGTAGATGATGATAGCTCCAAACTCTTTCAAATTTTTCTCTGAGAAACTCCTTTCTGATATGGCTCCACTATTTTTCACCTCAGCATTGGGAGAATTGGTGATCCTCTTGACTTCTGAGAGACACTGCCACTCTGGGAGGCTCTTTTTATACCCAATCATGTTGCCAATTGACCTACTAAGTTGCAAATTGGTCCTCCAGCTGTTCCTTTTATGTACATTTAACTTTTCCGACCTCTTATTGCTACCTGTCCCAACTTTTTTGGAATGTGTAGCTCTCATGAAATCCAAAATGAGCCAATATTTGGCAGGACATTTCAAAATGTCTCACTTTCAACATTTGATATGTTATCTATATTATATTGTGAATAAAATATAAGATTATGAGATTTGTAAATTAGTCCATTCCTTTTTTACTCACAATTTGTACAGTGTGCCAACTTTTTTGGATTTGGGTTTGTATTTCCCAAAGACAACCTCTGGATATGACGCTGAGCATGTGCACTCAACTTCTTTGTTCGACCATGGCGAGGCCTGTTCTGAGTGGAACCTGTCCTGTTAAACTGCTGTATGGTCTTGGCTACCATGCTGCAGCTCAATTTCAGGGTCTTGGCAAACTTCTCATAGCCTAAGCCATCTCTATGTAGAGCAACAATTCTTTTTTTCAGATTCTCAGAGAGTTTTTTGCCATGAGGTGCCATGTTGAACTTCCAGTGACCAGTGTGAGAGAGTGAGAGAGAGAGCGATAACACCAAGTTTAACACACCTGCTCCCCATTCACACCTGAGGCCTTGTAACACTAATGAGTCACATGACCCCGGGAAGGGAAAATGGCTGATTGGGCCCAGTTTAGACATTTTCACTTAGGGGTGTACTCACTTTTGTTGCCAGCGGTTTAGACATTAATGGCTGTGTGTTGAGTTATTTTGAGGGGACAGCAAATTTACACTGTTATACAAGCTGTACACTCACTACTTTACATTGTAGCAAAGTGTAATATCTTCAGTGTTGTCACATGAAATAATAGAATAAAATATTTACAAAAATGTGAGGGGTGTACTCACTTTTGTGACATACTGTATATAGTATATAGAGAAACTATGTACCGCTAAAATTCGTTTAATTTGCTTAACCCTCTTTCAGAAGAGAGGAAAAAAAAAGTTATTATAATTGATGTTGTTATTTTAGATGCATTTTAGGCAATGAGCAAAGGCAATGTTCATACTTAATAAGGTGTCGAATGATGTATGTTGCCCTTTACATTATGGATTAATAGTTTTTGGCATGTTTCCCATAACAAATATTTATTCGTGGCAGCAAACTAGTTACTGTGGTTTCTCAACATGTCAGTGAGAAACATATGATGCTTTTTTTCAAGTTCGATGTTAATTTGAACTGAAACAGACTTGCTCAGTTCCCTACTGAATTAAATACACACTAGGATGAAATTGTTGGAAAGCACAAACACCCAGTTTTTGACATTAAGAGCTCTTGAATTTTCCTCATAAGTCCCTGTATGAATGACCTAATAGGCAAATTCTGCATTCTGGTCTATATTTTCTTAAGTATATGTGTGTTATAAAAAGATCATTAAGCCAGAATTGGTCATTTGTAGAGACACATGGCAGACATTAGCTGTTCTGGCTAATATAATAATGGTGTAATTTTACAATAGACTTGTCTCCTAATTGTAGTCCCATTGGTCTATGACCATATTTAGGCTGACATTCCTTAAATGTTCTTGGGACATTCGTGTTGTCTTTGGCTCTAATACAATTTAAAAGTTATTCTTGTGATCCTATAACAAATATATGATGATGAAAGGTCCAGAAAATGGCTTAAATCTCTAAAGAGATAGGCGAACCTGTCTGGGTGAGTTTTTTTTGGGGGGGGGGGGGGTTGAAGGGGGGAGGAGTCAAATCTTGATAATAAATACTGCCCATTTTCAAGGCAAGTTATTTTCAGAAAAGGATACATAGAGCTGGGCACTGCCATGAGAGAATATTTAACTGTAGCACTGCCCCCTTGAGGGCTGCTGGATATTACACTCTCGGGTACCCCTGGGTTACTGTTAGCAACATTGGCATTCACAATGTAACCTTTTACTTCTTGGCTCAGTGATCAGTCCAGGGGTTTGTAGTTGTTTTTGGTGTTTTATTTAAATTAGGGATGGGAGAAGGGAATAGTGGTATACTCCAAATCAACTATTCACATTGTGGAGGACTCCTACTTCTGATGATGCAGCCAGGCTGCTGTTTCACCCTGCCACTAGGTGAATTTGGATTGATGGACTAAATTATCTTCAGGACACTCTCCTAGTATCCTCTCTCTTGACCACTGACACCCGTCCACTGACTATCTCACTCCAGGGTGCCCCCCACCTCAGGTCAGGCCCCTTGACACGATACTGTTTTACTAGGGCCTCCAGTGTCTCCCCCTCAGTCAGCTTTCCTGGACCTCTGGGTTCAGCTCTGTTCCTCTGGCCCTCAGGACGACTCCTGATGCCACGTGCCACTGCTACAGAGGAGGGGGCAGCTGCCACCCTCACTCCGGGACTCTGCTCACCAGCCAAAGACCCCAATGCACATGTGCTCCTAGGTTTTATACAGTACCCCAGAATGCACCGAGACAGCCTGTCTCTACCAATCACCAGGACTGTATCAAAGCCTATGTATCCATTGGTCAGGTTTCCTCCCACTGTCCAACATGCCTCCCTATTACATAGTTACATAGTAGGTGAGGTTGAATAAAGACAATAGTCCATCCAGTTCAACCTGTGTAGGTGTGTGTGACTGTAATCATCTAACATAGCCCTCAATCTCCTGATCCTTGAGATGTAAGTCTAAGAGTCTTTTGAAAGTCACCATACTACCCGCAGAAACCACCTCTTGTGGTAGACAATTCCACAATCTTGTAGCCCTAACAGTAAAGAACCCCCCACGTTGCCTGAGGTTAAAACGCTTCTCCTCTAATCGCATTGTATGTCCTCGAGTCCTCATGCAATTCCTTCGAATGAACAGCTTTTCTTCTAAGCTGAGATCCCCATTAAGATATTTATAAATTGCTATCATGTCCCCTCTCAGACGTCTTTTCTCCAGGGAAAATAAATCGAGCGATTGCAGCCGCTCTTCATAGGTAAGGTCCTCCAACCCCCTAATCAGTTTAGTTGCCCTTCTCTGGACTTTCTCCAGCTCCAACACATCCCTCCTGAGGACTGGCGACCAGAACTGGACAGAATACTCCAGATGCGGTCGGACCAGAGTTTTATAAAGTGGAAGGATTATAGTCTTATCTCTGGAATACATCCCTTTCTTTATGCATGCTAATATTCTGTTGGCTTTGGAAGCTGCCGCTTGGCATTGCATGCTGTTGCCTAATCTATCATCAACTAAGACTCCCAGATCTTTCTCCATTTTTGATTCCCCCAAGGGTTCCCCTCCTAACGTGTATTGTGTTTTTATGTTTTTGGTCCCCAAGTGCAAAACCTTACACTTCTCCACATTAAACCTCATTTGCCATGTCGTTGCCCACTCCGTAATTTTGTCCAGGTCATTCTGTAGGATATCTGCTTCATGCTGTGCAGTTATTGCCCTGGCCAATTTTGTGTCATCTGCAAAAACTGATAACGAACTACTGATCCCTTCCTCAATGCTGTTTATGAATAAATTGAACAAGGTTGGTCCCAGGACTGAGCCCTGGGGCACCCCGCTTACTACCTCAGACCAGTCTGAGTATGCGCTGTTTATTACTACCCTTTGGACACGGCCTTTTAGCCAATTCCGTATCCAAGAGCAAACCCTGCTGTCGATACCTGCCGACCTTATTTTATAAATTAAGCGCTTGTGGGGAACTGTATCAAACGCCTTAGCGAAATCCAAGTACACCACATCCACTGGTCTCCCCCTATCTAGCTCACAGCTCACTTCCTCATAGAATGCTAAGAGATTGGTTTGACAAGATCGCCCATTTGTAAACCCGTGCTGGTTACTACTGATGATGTTGTTGTCTTTAGCATACTCTACGATATAGTCCCTTATCATCCCCTCCAAAAGTTTACATATTATTGATGTCAGACTGACAGGCCTATAATTTCCCGGGATATGTCTCTGGCCCTTTTTGAATATCGGAATCACGTTAGCCTTCCTCCAATCCCCTGGTACATCTCCTGTCCTAATACTGTCAGCAAAGATCAGGAACAGTGGTCTAGATATAACCATACTGAGTTCCTTGAGCACTCTCGGATGTACGCCATCCGGGCCTGGTGATTTGTTTGTGTTAAGTTTATCCAGTCTTTCCCTGATTTCCCCCTCTGTTAGCCATAGTGGCAAGTCCTGTGTATTACTACTAACCATACAGTCATGGTCAGTGTACCCTTCCTTTTCCTGCGTAAAGACTGACGAGAAAAAAGAATTCAGCACGGTTGCTTTTTCAGTGTCCTCTGTAACCATCCTCCCATCATCGCTAATTATGTGTGCAATATGCTCTGCCCTAGTTTTTTTGCTGTTGATATATTTAAAGAATTTCTTTGGGTTTTTTTTACTATCCTCCGCTATTTGTCTCTCAAAGTTGATTTTAGCCATCTTGATTTCGTGTTTACACTTCTTATTTTCCTCCTTGTATTGCTGGAAGGCCGATACGGTGCCCTCTGATTTATATTTCTTGAAGGCCAATTTTTTTCCCCTAATAAGTTTTTTAACGCTACGGTTTAGCCAGCCAGGTTTGGCTTTGTCTCTTCTAAATTTATTCCCCATAGGAATGCACTGCAAGATGCCTTTGCTTAATATTGTTCTAAAGCATTCCCATTTTTCCTCTGTGGTCAGTGATCCCAGGGTTTGGTCCCAGTTTACCCTTTCCATCAATGAGTACAATTTTGGAAAGTCTGCCCTTCTGAAGTTTAGGGTTCTTATGTTCCCCACTTGCCTTTTTATATTGTTATTTATACTAAATGTGATCATCCTGTGATCGCTAGAGCCCAGGTTGTCCTGGACTCCTACCTCCGAGATTATGTCTGGGTCATTAGTGATCAATAGATCCAGGATAGCATTCTCTCTAGTAGGGGAATCCACCAACTGCGACATGTAGTTATCCTGTAAGGTTTCCGTGAATAGCCGGGCCTTATGCGAGTGTGCAGTCCCCTCTTCCCAGTCAATGTCGGGATAATTGAAGTCCCCCAATATGATGACTGATCCTAGTTTTGCCGCTTTACCTATTAGTGCTAAAAATTCCAGCTCTACCTCCTCCCCTTGGTTAGGTGGCCTATAGCAAACCCCCACAACTACTTTTCCCTTATCTTCTTCCCTATCGAGTTCAACCCACACAGATTCTAAATCCATGCTCATCCCATCCGTAATGTCACTCCTTTCTAGCACCTTTATATTGTTCTTGACATAGAGACATACCCCTCCCCCTCTTTTACCAACCCTGTCCTTCCGGTACACCGAATACCCTTGGATATTGGCCAGCCAGTCATGTGAGGGGTCGAACCAAGTCTCCGTTATTCCCACAAGGTCTATGTCCTCCTCATGTACTAACATGTCCAACTCATCCATCTTATTAGCTAGGCTCCTGGCATTAGCATATACCCCTCTTAGTTTTACGGAAGTTAAACGTGATTGGCGGTTTTGTTTATTTCTGTTTAATCTGCTGTTCTCCCGCACAGACCCGCCAATTGATGTTGTTGACCTACTGTCGCTATTGACCCTACAACTGCCTTCAGTCCTCTGCTCCCTCCTGACTGATTCTATTTCTGAGCCCTCCCCCCCGTCTCCTAGTTTAAAAGCCCCTCCAACTCGGTGGCCATCTTTCTCCCCAAAAGAGCTGTACCGTCCCCATTAAGGTGCAGCCCATCCTTACTAAAGAGCCGGTAGCCGACTGAGAAGTCAGCCCAGTTCTCCAGGAACCCAAACCCCTCCTTCCTACACCAATTCCTCAGCCACTTGTTAACTTCCCTAAGCTCCTTCTGCCTCTCCTGTGTGGCTCGAGGTACAGGCAGTATTTCAGAGAAAACCACCTTGGAGGTCCTTTTCCTCAAGCTATTACCTAAGTCCCTGAAATCGTTCTTAAGGATCCTCCACCTACCTTTAACTTTGTCATTAGTGCCCACATGCACCATGAACGCTGGGTCATCCCCAGCCCCGCCCAACAATCTGTCTGCCAGATCTGCGATGTGCCGAACTCGGGCGCCCGGTAAACAACAAACTGTTCGGTTCACGCGATCTTTTTTACAGATTTCCCTCTCTGTCCTCTTGATAATTGAGTCCCCAACTACCACAACCTGTCTAACCTTTCCTGCGTTACGGCCCCCCTTCTTCCTGGAGTCGTCCCTCCCCTGGCAGCTGGGGGAGGGCGCATGCTCCAGCACTGCCACCCCTGAGTTGATATCCCCCTCAACCTGCAACTCGGCAAACATGTTAGGGTGTACCAACTCAGGACTGGCCTCCCTGACTCTCCTCCCCCTAACATTCCTAACAGTCACCCAGCTGCGTACCTCTGCTGCTTGCGTCTCCTCTATTCCTTCCTCCTCTATGCTGACCCCTGCCAGCGCCTGATGGGTAAAGTCCAAGCTCCTTTCCAGGTTGTAGATGCCACGCAGTCTTGTCACTGTGTTCTCTAGATCCACGATGTGGGCTTCCAGAGCAACAAGTCGCTCACATCTTGCACAGCAGTATTCGTCCTCGATTGTTTCATCAAGGAACGCATACATGCCGCAAGAAGTGCACTGAGTGGCATCCCCAATCCTGTCGGACATTATTACCCTCTACTCTATGGGGATAATATTAACGACCTGCTCTTCCTTACCTACACTACCTTTAACTTCCCTGGTACAAAACCTGGGGTACCCACCAGTCGCTAATACCCTCACCAGTCACTAGATACTCACCAGTCGCAAGGATCCTCACCAGTCGCAAGGATCCTCACCAGTCGCAAGATACTCACCAGTCGCAAGATACTCACCAGTCGCAAGATACTCACCAGTCGCAAGGATACTCACCAGTCGCAAAGATACTCACCAGTCGCAAGCTACTTCACCAGTCGCAAGGATACTCACCAGTGCAAGGATACTCACCAGTAGCAAGGATACTCACCCGTCGCAAGATACTTCACCAGTCGCAAGATACTTCACCAGTCGCAAGGATACTCACCAGTCGCAAGGATACTCACCAGTCGCAAGGATACTCACCAGTCGCAAAGATACTCACCAGTCACAAGGACACTCACCAGTCGCAAAGATACTTCCAGTCGCAAGGATACTCACCAGTCGCAAGATACTCACCAGTCGCAAGCTACTTCACCAGTCGCAAGGATACTCACCAGTGCAAGGATATTCACCAGTTGCAAGGATACTCACCAGTTGCAAGGATACTCACCCGTCACAAGGTACTCACCAGTCGCAAGGATACTCACCAGTCGCAAAGATACTCACCAGTCGCAAAGATACTCACCAGTCGCAAGGACACTCACCAGTCGCAAGGACACTCACCAGTCGCAAAGATACTCACCAGTCGCAATGATACTCACCAGTCGCAGGGTTACTCACCAGTCGCAGGGATACTCACCTGTCGCAAGGATACTCACCAGTCGCAAGGATACTCACCAGTCGCAAGGACACTCACCAGTCGCAAAGATACTCACCAGTCGCAAAGATACTCACCAGTCGCAAGGATACTCACCTGTCGCAAGGATACTCACCAGTCGCAAGGATACTCACCAGTCGCAAGGACACTCACCAGTCGCAAAGATACTCACCAGTCGCAAAGATACTCACCAGTCGCAAGGATACTCACCTGTCGCAAGGATACTCACCAGTCGCAAGGACACTCGCCAGTCGCAAAGATACTCACCAGTCGCAAGGACACTCACCAGTCGCAAAGATACTCACCAGTCGCAATGATACTCACCAGTCACAAGATACTCACCAGTCGCAAGGATACTTACCAGACTTCCCAGGTACTCAGTTGCAGAGACAGTCACACAGCAGTCAGTCGCAGTACAGACAAACAGCTATTGATTTCTTACAGAGTACAGTCACACAGCTTTCCCCCTGTTTGCAGCTGCTGCTCTACTCACAGCTGCTGACACACACACACACACACACACACACACTGGGACGGATGTCTCCTCCTCCTCACTGGGCACGGACGGTCCTCCTCCTCTTCTTCCAGGCACTAAGGAAGGCGGGTTCTGACCTCCGCCGCCGCTGCCGCTCTCTGCCTCGGCTCCCGTCCTCCACCTCCGCTCAGTTGCTGGTCCCTGCACGGTGCACCCGCACCCCTTGTGCGGCTTCCCCCGCACGTGTCCCCACAGCTCCTCTTCCTTCCTCCTCTCTCCCTTGCCGCACGAACCGCACGAACCCTCACTTCCTATTGAACCAGTGTGAAACATAGTTACATAGTTACATAGTTAGTGAGGTTGAAAAAAGACATCAGTCCATCCAGTTCAACCTATGATGTGTGTGTGTGTTTGCTTTTAACCGTACATTGTATACCCCTGTATGTTGTGGTCTTTAAGGTGCCCATCTAATAGTTTTTTGAAACTATCAATGCTCCCTGCTGATACGACTGCTTGTGGAAGAGAATTCCACATCCTTACCGCCCTTACAGTGAAGAACCCCTTACGCATTTTAAGGTTAAACCGCCTTTCCTCTAGTTTTAGTGAGTGGCCACGTGTCTTGTTGTATTTCCTTACTCTGAATAGTTTGTTCCTTATGCTAGGGTCGCCAGTACAGTATTTGTACATTGATATCATATCCCCCCTCAAACGTCTCTTCTCTAGAGAGAATAGGTTCAGTGCTTGTAGTCTTTCCTCATAGCTGATGTCCTCCATTCCCCTAATTATTTTTGTTGCCCTTCTCTGGACTCTTTCTAATTCCAGCACATCCTTCCTGAGGACCGGTGCCCAGAACTGGACAGCATACTCCAGATGTGGCCAGACCAGAGTCTTGTAGAGCGGGAGAATAATCTCTTTATTTCTGGAGTGAATCCCCTTTTTTATACATCCCAATATTCTGTTGGCTTTGCTTGCAGCTGCTTGGCATTGCATGCCACTGCCAAGCCTGTTGTCTACCAGTACCCCCAAGTCTTTTTCCATCCTAGACTCCCCCAGAGGTTCCCCCCCTAGTGAGTAGCTTGCTTTCTGGTTTCTGGCCCCCAAGTACATTACTTTACATTTATCAACATTAAACCTCATCTGCCATGTAGTTGCCCACCCCGTTATTTTGTTTAGGTCCGCTTGTAAGGTTTCCACATCCTGCATAGAAGATATTGGCATGCTTAGTTTAGTATCGTCCGCAAATACTGAGATTGTACTCGATATCCCCTCCTCTAGATCATTTATGAATAAATTAAACAGGATTGGCCCCAGGACAGAACCCTGGGGGACCCCACTTTCCACCCCCGCTCAATCCGAGTACTCCCCATTAATCACCACCCTCTGGACTCTCCCCTGGAGCCAGTTCTCTATCCAGGTACTCACCTTATGGTCCATACCTACCTTCCTTAGTTTGTACAGTAAGCGTTTGTGGGGAACGGTGTCAAAGGCCTTTGCAAAGTCCAGATACACCACATCCACTGGCTTACCTTTATCTAGATGGCAGCTCACTTCATCGTAGAAGGTTAATAGATTGGTTTGGCAAGAACGATTTTTCATAAATCCATGCTGATTACTACTAATTATATTGTTTTCATTACTAAAGTCTTGTATGTGGTCCCTTAACATCCCCTCCAAAATCTTGCAGACTACAGATGTTAGGCTGACAGGTCTATAGTTACCCGGGATACACCTCGGCCCCTTTTTAAATATTGGTACTACGTTGGCCTTTTTCCAATCTGCTGGCACCATACCTGTCTGTAAACTATCCTTAAAGATCAAGAATAATGGTCTGGCAATCACCTGGCTGAGCTCTTTAAGAACCCTCGGGTGCAAGCCATCCGGTCCCGGTGATTTATTTATGTTAAGTTTCTCAAGTTTAGTTCTAAGTCTGTCTTCTGTTAGCCATGGCGGCACTTCCTGAGGTGTGTTGTTTAGATTGGCCTTACAAGCTGGGTTCGTGTAGCCCCCCGATTCTTTTGTGAAGACTGAAGAGAAGAAATTATTTAACACTTCCGCCTTTTCCCTGTCCTCAGTGGCCATATTTCCTTTGTCATCTTATATGGCCAATGTGTTCTGACCTCGCTTTCTTACTGTTTATATACTTATAGAACTTCTTGGGGTTCTTTTTACTCTCTTCCGCTATATGTCTCTCGTGTTCTATTTTAGCCGCCCTGATTTCATCTTTACATTTCTTATTACACTCTTTGTAATGCTTAAATGCTGCCAGTGACCCCTCAGCCTTGTATTTTTTGAAAGCCTTTCCTTTAGCACTAATATGCATTTTTATGTTGGAGTTTAGCCACCCAGGGTTTAATTTTGCTCTTTTAAATTTATTTCCCTTTGGAATGCACTGGTCAATCCCCTTGTTAAGTATGCTCTTGAAGCACTCCCATTTTTCCTCCGTGTTCTTTGTTCCCAGGGTTCTATCCCAATTGATATTTTCTAGCAGCGAGCGCAGTTTTGGGAAATTGGCTCTTTTGAAATTCAGCGTCCTTAAATTACCCCTCTGCTTCCTATTACTATAATTAATACTGAAACTTATTGACCTATGGTCACTGTTTCCTAAGTTCTCCCGTATTTCTATATCCGTGAGCAGGTCTGTATTGTTGGTAATCAGTAGGTCAAGTACCGCATTGTTTCTTGTCGGTGCATTCACCATCTGACCCATGAAATTGTCCTGCAAGATATTTAGGAACTGCCTAGCCTTGGCCGAATGCGCGGTTCCATCTGCCCAGTCTATATCTGGATAATTAAAGTCCCCCATTATAATGACATTTCCCATCCTTGCTGCCAATCCTATCTGTAACATGAGGTCCGCCTCCCCCTCCTCCCTCAGGTTGGGGGGCCTATAGCATACGCCCAATATTACCTTCCCCACTGTGCCTTCCCTTTGAAGCTCTTCCCATAGGGATTCTGCCTCGTCCTTAGCTCCATTATTAATATCATCCCTCATATTTACCTGCACACTGTTCTTAATATACAGACATACCCCTCCTCCTTTTTTACCCTCTCTATCTCTGCGATAAAGGGAATATCCCTGAATGGTCGCCATCCAGTCATGAGAGCTGTCAAACCAAGTCTCAGTTATCCCCACAAAATCTAAGTACTCCTCCAACAACAGCAGCTCTAGCTCTCCCATCTTGTTGGCCAGGCTTCTGGCATTGGTATACAAACCTCTTAATTTTGAGCGGCTACATATATCCTCATTTGATGTTTTTAGGTTGCCCTCCTGATTTTTCCCCATACCCATCCTGGGTATAGGAGCTCCATACACCCTACCGCTAGTGCCCCCATTTCTGCCCTCTGCAACTTGCTTTCCACTGGCTAATTCTACATCTGTACCCTCCCCCCCATTCCCTAGTTTAAAAGCCCCTCTAGCTTTTTGGCCATCCTCGCACCCAGTACGGCTGCACCCTCCCCATTTAGGTACAATCCGTCCCTACAAAAGAGCCGGTGACCGACTGAGAAGTCAGCCCAGTTCTCCAGGAACCCGAAACCCTCCTTACTACACCAGCTCCTCAGCCACTCGTTAACTTCCCTAATCTCCCGCTGCCTCTCTGGTGTGGCTCGAGGTACAGGTAGTATTTCGGAAAATACTACCTTGGAGGTCCTAGTCCTCAACTTTGCGCCTAAGTCCCTGAAATCGTTTAGGACTCTCCGTCTTCCTCTGCCTATGTCATTGGTACCCACGTGTACCATGACAGCTGGGTCTTCCCCAGCCCCACCCAATAATCTGTCCACCCGATCCGCGATGTGCCGAACCCGAGCGCCCGGCAAACAACAGACTGTTCGGCACACACAGTCTTTGTCACAGATTACACTGTCTGTCCTTCTAATAATTGAGTCCCCTACCACCAGCACCTGTCTTTCCTTTCCCTTTCTCCCAGCCTCACTGGAGGAGTTCTTCCCCTGGCAGCTAGGGGCGTCACTCTGCTCCACTCCTCTAGACTCAATGAATCACATACTGAGCACACTGAGCAGACCTCACTCACAGATCCTGCTCTCTGCTAGACAGAAAGCAATATACAGTAGTTTTGCCTGCTGCTCTTCTGATAGACAGACAGAGCCAAAAACTATACTCTCTCACTAGCACCTACCCAGGAGGGTGCTACATTCACCCCCACCAAACGAGCCATGTCATCACTGGCTCTGGGAAGCCACCCCTACAAAAATTCTTTACCAAAATTTCCTCAGAGTATCCCACAAACCTGGAAAGGGGGAAAAGGGAAGTAACAAATGTACAGGGCCATGGGGCATACCCCATATTTGGCCAGTAGATATAATAAATTAGGTGAAAAAATATATATGACTCTGCTGTACAAATATTCACATGGTTATATACACATGGCAGGTGCATTTAAATCAATATAATTTCCCCCCGCCAAACAAAAACCTGCTTAGACAGGTGAACAGATATTACCTTGTCTAACTAACTAGATATAGTATCTACATGGCATAGAACAGTGTTTCTCAACCTTTCTTCAGTCAAGGCACCCTTTAAAAATGATGGACAGTCTCCAGGCACCCCATTCTAAATTGCAAAAACTATTCTAATAGTTTTACATAATGCAGCAACATCCACAAGTTCAAGTAGGACACCCAACGTTACAGGTGATTCATTCTTCCAAAGCAAATACACTTTTTGGTACTGACTAGTATTCCAATGTTTCTCTTCTCCCTCATATTTACTTAATCACTCAGCTAATGTGATCCCAACGCTGATGGAGAGGGGCAGGGAAGGGTCAAACAAGGATGCTATGCAGATGACTGACATCCTCCTTATGAACTGATGATCTCATTGGTTGTTAGGACGCCGGCAGCTAAAAGGTTGTAATGGTGCATAATGAAAACCTGTGACTTTGTCTAACTAAAAGGCAGCCTTCATTCACACGCTGGCTTGTATACAATTTTTGGGCAATTTGTAGATATTTTGCCAAGGCACCCCTGAAGAAACCTCAAGGCACCCTAGGGTGCCTGGGCACCCTGGTTGAAAAAGGCTGGCATAGAAATATACATTGAGTAATGGAGGGCCTAGCCAGACCCAGAAAATCCCAAGCAAGCCTGCAAAGGAAGCTTGGTTAAGCATAAATGCATTGCTACTTACACCAGTGAGACTGTCTTCTCCTCAGAGGCGAGCTTCTCACCACATTATTTTTGACTACACATTCTTGTAGAGAGTCTCTTCAATTCCAGCCCCCTCAGGGCACATTTGACTCGACGTTCCATTGTTACTCCTGAAACAGATAACAATTAGATCCTATCAAGCTAACTATCTATCTCATTTCTTTCTGAGAATCACTTTGGTGACTAAATAATAGGCACAGTATCTCCTCAACACTAGGGCACTGACTCTCCTCCTATCATAGTCAGACCCACAAGTTCAGAATAAAGACATGCGGAGTCCACCCAACTGGTGTACACAGTGTCCTTTCCTTCTGTAACACCAAGGCAACATATCTTCCTCTGTGACAAGCTATATTGCTGGAGCCTGAGCAAGCTTGTCCAACTTGTGAGTTTTGAACATCTCTTTGAGGGGTCCCTCACTCTGGCATCCCTGAAGAGACAATGAGCCTCTACCTCCTTGTCTGAGGTAGCAACTCCCACAAAGTTCTCTCAACTGGCCCACTGGCCTAACAGGATCTCCACAAAGTGTCCTTTGAGCAAAATATCTTTGTAAAGGAATCCTTTCTTCTGTACTCTTTCTCCTGGCCTGTTGGCCCAAGCTTCTTCACAAAGTGTCTATTTAATTGTTCCAGTAGCCGATCCTGGCCTGTCGGCCCAAAGGATCTTGTTTGAACATTTGATAAAGGAGGCTTCTGATAGCAACTGAAGCATGACATGGGGGGCCTAATTCATTAAACCTCCAGCCTAACTCTGCTCAGGCTTTTTTTTTTCTCGCCATGTTAATATCAATTAACTTCCGCTGTGGCGAACTTGACAGCTTTAGACCAACAGTGAATACCGCTTTCAGCGGCGTTGATGTTGGCTGAATTGCGATCGCGGCTTATCAAATTCTCATGCTTATGTGAATGTGAACGCAACACTCGCACATAGCACCGTGGTCTAGCGGTATCTTGCACATATCCTCTGATTCATGCATCTCACTCTGCCGTAGGTTCTAGTCTGACCATCTCCACCTAAGTTGTGTTGGGGAGATATATGTTTTTTGTTAAACTATGACAGATTGGATCATTTATATAGCTCAAAAATTTACGACAAGTACATGCAGATAACATGATGGCACATACCCTGTGAAGCGCTTGCAATGTCACATCATGTACAGCTATTTAATTATCTCATCTTTGTCTGGTTTGGAACTTATGGTTGCATGGTGCATAGCAAACAATTACAACCACTACACCACTGAGGTCCATATTAAAACGTCACACTTTTTCAATGGTCTTCTTCCTAGATTCCCTACAATGTTGAGTACCTTAGCTATATGTGCATTTTAGCCTCAAGTCACTCCTTTCTCTTCCAAAAACAACTCGATTCTGGAGAATAGCTAACTGCTTTGCAACTTAACTAGAGTTAACAAGGGCATGGTTTCAAATCCCAACAATGACAACACTTGGATGCATTTTCCATATTAAGCTTTTGCTTTTTTTTTTTTTTTTTGGGGGGGGGGGGGGCCCTAGATAAATATACAGAGCACAAATGGAACAAACCCAATTTTAAGTGTATGAGTGCGGTCATATTTTTCTGGAGCTGCAATCGTTTACACATTACCATGTTTTAAAGTATAAAAAATTGGCGTTATTCGCCAATAGTACCTGCGCAAATGGAAAAATACTCAAAAATGTGTATTAAATTAAATCTGTACAGTGTAATATATAAAGGTGCATATGTGACACAATTATATGTTGGTATATAACCAAAAAAGGGGGCTGCAACAAAACCGTGAAAACGTACACCTGAAGTGTACAATGCTGGGCTCACTTATAGTGCACTAAATATAAACATGAATATAATGTGAGTCCATAAACAACATAATCAAATAACTGAATACAAAGTGCATCCACAGATCATATAAAAGTGAATAATAAATTGGTGAATAAAGTCCCATACACCGACAAGAAAACTGAAATGGTGCAGTCTCTAAAGGATGACTTCTCCATATAAATGTATATATAGGCTCTTCAATCCCTTCACCACATGGACACCCAGTGTGTGGGAACGCTTACCAGAAGGCACCGACCCCTTAATTATAGGGGGTCAGTGCAAGCGGAGTTGTACACAATATTCAGAATCCAGAGTGTGTCTGAGCCCTCCAGAAGGATCCACCTTACAATCGCCTGTTACATAAGTATGCTCTGCACTCCTCTGCCAACCCAACGCTCCTCAGAGGTTAAATGAATGAAAGGAAGGCCAAAATAGTGAAGTACGTTCAGGCAGTTTAATAAAGATAAGGTAAATACACTTACATTAGATAAAAAACAACGGGCATTCAGTCAGACAAAGTCTGGGGATAACACAGGCAAGTGCAGCTTCCGCGTCGCTCTTTGTGTGTCACCTGGTCCCGGAAGTGGCGTAACAGCGTGATTGCGCTTCAGAAGTCCAGACCGGTTTCGTCAGCACGTAGGCTGTCGTTGTCAAGGGTCATACTCCGCTTACACTGACCCCCTATAATTAAGGGGTCGGTGCCTTCTGGTAAGCGTTCCCACACACTGGGTGTCCATGTGGTGAAGGGATTGAAGAGCCTATATATACATTTATGTGGAAAAGTCATCCTTTTTCAGTTTTCTTGTCGGTGTATGGGACTTTATTCACTAATTTATTATTCACTTTTATATGATCTGTGGATGCACTTTGTATTCAGTTATTTGATTATATTCATGTTTATATTTAGTGCACTATAGGTGAGCGCAGCATTGTACACTTCAGGTGTAGTTTTATTTCACATTAACATGGTTGTTGAATTTGATTAACACCAAGCATATATGTGTCTGGTATTGGACATATTTTACCAACACAGCCCCTCATAGTCCAACACAACACTGTCCCATCCCTACCCTATATTCAAACCCCTCACATCACCAGCAGAAGCTGCATTTAAAGTGCAAAGCCCCGGCATTGGCAGCTTAAGTCTGAAGCCACAAGAAAATACAAAATACATGTTCCTTCGCAAATGTATTTGTTTTCATTTGATTACAGCATAAGGAGGGATGCAGCAAGGTATATTTACAGTTTCCAGTCCCTGTGCCTTTACTGCGAGCCCACCATCTTTGCTCCATGGCTACATTAGGCAAAGATACGGGATTCGGATATCTTGAGCAAGTTCATGCAGAGTCGAGAAGCAATTCTGCACCTCTACCAGCTCACAGAGGACAGGCATGGCCAGGTTGCTGTTCAGCTTCCAAGCCACTCCTGATGTGCCAGGGTGTTCATGTTGGTGATCGAGGCCAGTTCTGGGCTTGTGCCTTCCAAAATATCCACTGACCACAAATGAAGACGAGTGGAGTCCATGAAGGTGGGTTTCTACCAGCTACAACCACAAGCAGTACCACTACTGGAAAATTACATCAAAGGATAAGCCATTTCATCATGACAATCACATCTTACTGCAAACTCGCTTGATTTTTTATTTCATTCTTTTCTACATCAGGAGTAAAATTACACATTTTCACACAACTTACACAAACCAGAAATTATTTCTGCAAACATTTGAATACACACCTGTGACGCAAGACAGCCCATCACCACAGGCTTCTCAGGGTACGTGCCATGATTCCCATCCAAGATGTTCATATTCTGAAAAATACATACACCATAAGATACCAAGCAGGCTTTCATGTTGACAATAACTACACAGGTGGCACAGACACAACTAAACACCTGCCAGATCTTCTCATCCCTCTCCACTATTCAAAATACCAACATGTTTTCTATTTGAGGTTCGTATTATTGCTCAAGTAAAACAGTTTTGGAATGTTGACTATACGTTATCTAGAATGGCAAGTTTTAATTGGCAGATGTTAATTGACATCTGTCTCCCTGTGAGTGTCAACTCTGCAAAGTAGCAAGTTACTACACATTCTGTATCTCGAGCGGTTCTAGTACATATATGTAAAGTGGCTAGCGACCAGTCCATTCCGGGTGGCTATCCCTGCAGCGGTGCTCCGCCGCCTGGGGACCGCCAGCTGACGGACCTCTGGCTCCCTCTCCTCCATCAGCTCCCAGGATTTATCCCGGGCAATGCACATGTTGTGCAACATGCAGCACGCCAGGATGATCCTGGAAGCCTTTGGAGGAGAGTACAGGATTTCCCCCCCGGGCCGGGCCAAGCAGAGAAACCGGGATTTCAGAAGGCCTATGGTCAACTCAATGATGCCCCACCTTCTCCGCAAGGCCCTGTTGTAATGATGTTGTGGTTGGCCCTGGGGGTACCGGATTGAAGCCATCAGACACGTCAGCTGCGGGTAACCAGCATCCCCTGAAAAGAAAAAAAAGATATACATTAGTTCTTCATATCATGTGACCTTAGATAACTGTCATCAAAATGGGAGACAATGATGAATTTTTGGCCACAACCTGCTCATCTGTGTGTCTAGGTGTGTGCTTATATGAGCATAATAGCAAAAAGTGATCTGACACATATGAAATATGTCTAATTGCCTCCATCCCTAATCTAAGTGGAAAAAAGGAGACCAAAAGGCGGGACTTTAAATTTAAAGTCCCACCTTTCGGTGTCCTTTTTCAACTTAGATTAGCATAGGCATTACTTCTGGAAGATATCTTACACTATATTGAGCCAACAAATATTAACTCACTTATGAAAAGGACTTTGTTGATACAGTGCATTGCGAAAGTATTCGGCCCCCTTGAACTTTTCGACCTTTTGCCACATTTCAGGCTTCAAACATAAAGATATAAAACTGTAATTTTTTGTGAAGAATCAAAAACAAGTGGGACACAATCATGAAGTGGAACGAAATTTATTGGATATTTCAAACTTTTTTAACAAATAAAAAACTGAAAAATTGGGCGTGCAAAATTATTCAGCCCCCTTAAGTTAATACTTTGTAGCGCCACCTTTTGCTGCGATTACAGCTCTAAGTCGCTTGGGGTATATCTCTATCAGTTTTGCACATCGAGAGACTGAAATTTTTGCCCATTCCTCCTTGCAAAACAGCTCGAGCTCAGTGAGGTTGGACGGAGAGCGTTTGTGAACAGCAGTTTTCAGTTCTTTCCACAGATTCTCGATTGGATTCAGGTCTGGACTTTGACTTGGCCATTCTAACACCTGGATATGTTTATTTGTGAACCATTCCATTGTAGATTTTGCTTTATATTTTGGATCATTGTCTTGTTGGAAGACAAATCTCTGTCCCAGTCTCAGGTCTTTTGCAGACTCCATCTGGTTTTCTTCCAGAATGGTCCTGTATTTGGCTCCATCCATCTTCCCATGAATTTTAACCATCTTCCCTGTCCCTGCTGAAGAAAATCAGGCCCAAACCACGATGCTGCCACCACCATGTTTGACAGTGGGGATGGTGTGTTCAGGGTGATGAGCTGTGTTGCTTTTACGCCAAACCTAACGTTTTGCATTGTTGCCAAAAAGTTCGATTTTGGTTTCATCTGACCAGAGCACCTTCTTCCACATGTTTGGTGTGTCTCCCAGGTGGCTTGTGGCAAACTTTAAAAGACACTTTTAATGGATATCTTTAAGAAATGGCTTTCTTCTTGCCACTCTTCCATAAAGGCCAGATTTGTGCAGTATACAACTGATTGTTGTCCTATGGACAGAGTCTCCCACCTCAGCTGTAGATCTCTGCAGTTCATCCAGAGTGATCATGGGCCTCTTGGCTGCACCTCTGATCAGTCTTCTCCTTGTATGAGCTGCCATACGGCCAGGTCTTCGTAGATTTGCAGTGGTCTGATACTCCTTCCATTTCAATATTATCGCTTGCACAGTGCTCCTTGGGATGTTTAAAGCTTGGGAAATCTTTTTGTATCCAAATCCGGCTTTAAACTTCTCCACAACAGTATCTCGGACCTGCCTGGCGTGTTCCTTGTTCTTCATGATGCTCCCTGCGCTTTAAACGGACCTCTGAGACTATCAAAGTGCAGGTGCATTTATATGGAGACTTGATTACACACAGGTGGATTCTATTTATCATCATTAGTCATTTAGGTCAACATTGGATCATTCAGAGATCCTCACTGAACTTCTGGAGAGAGTTTGCTGCACTAAAGAGTTTGCTGCAGGGGCTGAATAATTTTGCAAGCCCAATTTTTCAGTTTTTTATTTGTTAACAAAGTTTGAAATATCCAATAAATTTCGTTCCACTTCATGATTGTGTCCCACTTGTTGTTGATTCTTCACAAAAAAATTACAGTTTTATATCTTTATGTTTTAAACCTGAAATGTGGCAAAAGGTTGCAAAGTTCAAGGGGGCCGAATACTTTCGCAAGGCACTGTATGTCAATACCATTGGAATCACTTTTGTGTTTTGCTTGTGTGGCATTAGTACAGAGGAGGAGAGAGACCTAAACAGCCCAAATCCATGTATGTATGTATGTAGGTGTGTATATATGTGAATTGATAAAATTCTCTCTTCAAGTTTGCTAGTCATTATTTAGAATGTTTAGATACAGGAATACATACATATATATACAATTACATGAGAGAGCGAGAGAGAGAGAAATATATATTTAGGGAAACAATTGAAACACACCTTTTGGGATTTGGGAAGTGAGATTGTGACGATTGACCAGATATGTAAGCCAACAATCTGACTCATCACTCATGAACATCCCTAATTTTGGCGTGGCAATTATATCAGGCGTTCTTATGGGCGTTTTTGCTGGCGTTTTCACAGGCGTTTTGACATGCATTTTTTGGGCAGGCATTGTTATATGAAATCACCTAAAAAAAAACCCAAAAACAGACCACAAACACGTACATGTGAACGTAGCCCGTTTGGGGGCGTTTGAGGGGGATTTGTACAGCTCAAGGATCAACTCCCAAAACAGCCAAAAAATCCAATCCTATTCAGTTCAATGGCCCCTGTTCCCATGTGAGCATTTTGACGGCATGAGCAAAACACCCAACGCTCACTGAGAAATAGCACAATGATTAGGGAGTCTGCCTTCCTGCTGTAGGTTTGTAAGTTCGAATCCAGAAGAAGCCCTCTGTATGGGCAACACTTTGATATCTCCAATCCTCCAAATGTTGACATCATTAATTTTGTTCAGGTTTGAAAAAGGCATGTGTATCAGCAAACTTTTAAGCTAAAGACGTGAACAAAATACAAAAGATGCCACATAAAGTCAATATGTAGCAATATTGTGAGCTAAAGCTATATTTGTTTGTTGGGCATACTTTGCTAATTAGCCAAGTATAAGGGATATATATATATATACCTTCAGTTAAATGTGTAGTAAAATGGTAACACTTGGCCATACCCATATGGAAGAAAAGGTAGTATTTGCAATATATTTCGAAAAAAATTCTTTTGAAACACATAAAATATTGTCAAAATTGTGACATTTCCTTGATATGTGTGAAATGCTAATAATATTTCTTTGAAATATGTTTTACATCTATTTTTGTTCTATCTGACGACCCGTTCCCCAATGTAATATTTTGTTGGTTTTTTCAGATAATGTGGATGTTCTATATAAACACTGTAGATTTCACTGTTATGATTTCTGAGTTAGCAGGAAAGGTGTATGGAATGTGATGGTGTTTACTAAGGGATCCCTTGTTGGAAGTGTGCATGTTTTTTCAATTCCGCCGGTTTTTGCCATTTTCTATGGGCGAGACAGCGGATTTCCAAGCGGTATTCAAAAAAAAATTTGCCCAAAATCGCGCTGGCGGAATTTTTTGAGCTTATTTGGCGTTGCGCATGCGCACATTCGCGCGTTCGCAGCTCGGGGCTGGAGGAGCTGTTTAACCTTTCTACACTTTCGCAGATATCTCTCTTTCTAAGTCAGTTTTTGACATTTTTTAAAAGCAAGTCATCTCCAAATTGTCTTCCACACCTTCCACAGTGATTTGGGATTTTTGGGGGTACAGGGGGAAATTTGGCAAAACTTTAGTCGAGCTTTTAGCTGGCGTGTTTTTAAGTCGCGCTCTGGCCTTATTGCATCTTAATGAATCTCACACTAGGCGCTATTTTCCACCCGCCGTTCTTTGAATACCAATTTCAGACTTAAAACTTCGCCGGTTCGCAAAATCCCACCGAAACGCCAATTCGCCGTACTATGAATCAGGCCCTATGTAACTATGTAACTATGTAAGAAAATGTTAATAAATCAGAAAACATACTATATCAACTTTTTTAGATTGGAGACCAATGAATCCCGTTTCTGGTGATACATATACATCTATTGAGAAAGTACAAAAAGGTTGGGACTTTGAATGAGAGACATGACTTGATAAAAAATTGTATCGCATTAATTGATACATATAAGGGTAAACATGATGTGTTACAAGTATAAACTGGGATGATATGGTATTGAATGATAAAATACATAGTAATTCCCCCCAACAAAGACAATCTCAAAAGAACCAGCAAGACAATGAGACAATGGTAACAGAGTAATAAAATGACATCATAACATCCATAGACTGATGCGTTTCGTGTACTACATTCGCCACTTCTTCAGAGTCGGTGTATGATTCATATCTATAAAAGTAAATAAGTATATGCGTATAGGTACATTGTATTGGATGGTAATTTGAAAATTGGGGGAGAAGGGGAGAAAGGGGGATGGGAAACAGAGTCCCCATGGTCCCAAAACTTACACAGTGGCTCCAACAGTAACTGGTCCTGGAGGCGGGGGCATCAACCCAAATGTCTCCCCCGGGAGCTGAGGGCACGTGGGGCCCGCGGATGAGGCGAAGGTGACACATACAGGAAAAGATATGGGTAGGTTTTGTTGGAATGTTGCAGAGTAGTCAGAGTATATCTATATAGAATAAGTAACAAAAATGGTAATAGTAAGTAATTGTATATTATATAGAGAGCGTAGTGTTACTCAACTGATGTGTGTGATAAAAGGAGGGTGATGAGGTGATGTGGGCGATGAAAAAATTGGTGGGGTAGAGTGGGGGGATAGGGATGTGATGAGGGGGGGTAAGCTGTTAAGGAAGGATAAGTGATCGTAGATATGGTAGGGATATTACTGAGTAGCCAGAGTATATCTATATAGAAGGAGTAAAACTATTGGCAATAGTAAGTAAGTATATATTATATAGAGGTCATAATGCTACTAGATGGTATATATGGTAAGGGGAGGATGACCAAATAATGTGAAAACTGAAAAATGATGAGTAAGGTGGAGTAGGAGTAGGTATGTGATAAGATGAGCTAATTAAGAAAGGATGAGGTGATGTGAAAGTGAGCTAGTAAAATTGTGAGTGAGATGAAAAAAATTTAAATGAAGTCGGATGTAACCGACTAACCGCTGTGCCTAAAGTTGTAAAAAGGTGTGGTAGTGACTGAGTGAGAAAGGGGAATGATAAGGGAAGAAATTGAGGAGGTAAGTTGAAGTAACCTGAAAAAGAATGGATCCAAGGGAAGGAAGAGAATGTGACACAGCATCGCCGTAGCCCGCCGACCATCAAGCGCCCAGCGTCACGAGGTGCACAGACATATCGTCTCGCGGATTTCCTCTTGTGCACCAGATGGAACAACAGCCGTCGGCGCGTGGCGCCTATTGACGTCACGCGTCGGCGCAGGGCGTGACGCCGATGTACGTCGGGACCGCCCACCCGATCCACCGCGCTCATGAGAGCGTAGGGGGAAGGGGAGGGCGCCCGTCACACATCGCAACTCCCGAGGAAAACAAGGGGGAAAGCCACCACCGCCAGCCAGCAATGTGGGAGCAAACTGAATAGTCAATTGTATAGCCACATATCAGCCAGTGAGCAAGGTCAAATATGTATCCAATATTTGGAGTATGTATGTAAAAACATAAATATATAGCACAGGTTACTACATGTAACTAAAATGCAAAGAGACCCCCAACTACAACGGAGGGAATCTATATTGACATGGCACATTGGGCTCAAAAATGTAAGCCAACATGTGCAGTCAATGCACAGTGAAACAAGAGTATATAGACCTGTAAATCAATGTCATGTCTCTCCATCCCTGATTCGGATATATAAGGGGGGAAGGGCGGGACTTTAAATGAAGCGCACGGTGGGATTAGCCGTGCGCCTCCATCCCTAATATCAATTGAGAAAGTACAAAAAGGTTGGGACTTTGAATGAGAGACATGACTTGATAAAAAATTGTATCGCATTTATTGATACATATAAGGGTAAACATAATGTGTTACAAGTATCAACTGGGATGATATGGTATTGAATGATAAAATACATAGTAATTCACCCCAACAAAGACAATCTCAAAAGAATCAGCAAGACAATGAGACAATGGTAACAGAGTAATAAAATGACATCATAACATCCATAGACTGACGCGTTTCGTGGACTACATTCGCCACTTCTTCAGAGTCGGTGTATGATTCATATCTATAAAAGTAAATAAGTATATGCGTATAGGTACATTGTATTGGATGGTAATTTGAAAATTGGGGGAGAAGGGGAGAAAGGGGGATGGGAAACAGAGTCCCCATAGTCCCAAAACTTACACAGTGGCTCCAACAGTAACTGGTCCTGGAGGCGGGGGCATCAACCCAAATGTCTCCCCCGGGAGCTGAGGGCACGTGGGGCCCGCGGATGAGGCGAAGGTGTCACATACAGGAAAGGATACATATACATCTATGTCCAAATCTATCTCCATGCCCTAGGTTCACCCACACTGGTGATGTCAATTGTCCCTTCAATACCCACCTCAAAGTATCATAACAACATGTGGAGGCTTATACACATCACCCTGGCCAGTGTTTGGGGGGGGGCTGTTTTTTTGTTCACATAGGCTGAAGCCTCATTTCAAATCTGACACCCAGATACTGTCCCCACCCCCCACAAACAAAAGTCTAATAAGTACTTTAGTTATGTGTTACTTAACACAATCCATACTCATTCACAGGAGGGAGGGGCATTCCAAATGGTAAGGGCCTATGATATGTGAATACACTTTTTAAAGGAGTAATTACGACATCCCAAAGTCTCATAGACACAGAGATGAGGAAACCCTTTAGGGGCCTTCCAGGGAAGAAGGCCCATGTCCGTATCAAGATATGGACACGCTTCTTTAGGTTATTGATCACAGGTCGTCTAGAGATTTTTGGTTAGGGGGGGAGCCCTGACATTACCTGAGCACAATCTGTAGCCTATTTATTACTTCCCAAAAGCTAGACAAGCAACAAAGGGCACCATCTCTATTGTTGGTGTCATGGTGTTTGAAAGATGTTTTATTTTTGGGGTGTTTTCTAATGTACATGCAAAAGTCACTCTTTACCCATCTTGGAATCTGTACCTATGCAATTTTTGGACTCATATGTTAAAGCTAACATCTAATTTTCGACACAAACAAACATACATTATTGGTCAAGCAAATGATGTCTTGACACCGTTTTCACACTGGGGTGACTTGTCTGATGACTTAGTCGCCTGACAAGTCACGCTCCATTGTGTGCAATGGAACCCTTCTAAGCAGAGTCACTCAAGTCGCTGCACTGTCTAAAAAAGTTACTCCACTACTTGGGGGCGACTTTGGAGCATCTCTGAGTGCCAGGTCACACTCTTGCTATGACAGACATCGGATGTGATTTGGAGCACAATGCTCATAAAATCACATGCGATGCTGTGTGGTGCAAATTCAGCCATACAGTTTGTGTGGCTGAATTTGCAACACAATCACAGTGAAAGCACACAGGAACCTTTTTGTGGTCCACAGCAGAATTGTATCGCATAGTGGTTCACAGCAGTGCCATCCGATTCATGTGTGACCTGTCAAATCCCACTGCGATCTGATCTGGGGGTCTTGGTAACTTGCAATCAGACTTGTATAAAGTACTCGAAATTTCTACTTGAGTAAAAGTACAAGTGCTCGATCAAAAAATTACTTGAGTAGAAGTGGAAGTGCTCGCAGAAAAAGTTACTTAAGTAGAAGTACTAAAGTATTCAACATTTTTTTTACTTAAGTATTGCAAGTAGTTTTTTCAAAAAATTTGCTACTTAAGTACTAAAAGTAAAAAGTACCAGTAGTTTTGAAAAAAAATTTCTACTCAAGTACTGAAAGTAGAAGTACAAGTACTGTGTTATGTAGTTATTAAAGAAAGAAGTCAAAAGTATGAACATCTTATTGTTTTTATTATTTCAAATGATTTATTCAAATGATTAACCGGTGTTTGTTAGTAGTTTCTTGATGCACTTTAAGCGCTGTAGCACCATTTATTTGTTTGTTTCATATTTTCTTTTTATTGGAAAGATTTGGTATAGCAGCTTTTATTATACACAGCCTTTATTTTCGAATGCGCTGATTTACAAATGACATTATACACATTTTTTTGAGCTTTATGCAACCTGCCATCTACTGTTCTGGCAGTGGTAATTTTTTTAAAAGTAACGAGTAACTATGCAGCACAAAAAAAAAATACTTGAGTAGAAGTATCGAAATCATCGAAAAAATGTAGTGAAGTAAAAGTAGAAGTAGGAGAAAAAAATTCTACTCTAGGAAAGTACAGATACCGCATTTCGGTACTTAAGTACAGTACTTAAGTAGTTCTACTTCGTTACTATACATCTCTGCTTGCAATTGATACCTCCATATATGCACATATGCCAGTGTGAGCTGCTTCTGCTGGGAATGCAATCCATTAACACGCAGTAGACTTGCAGTGTTCACATCAGTATCAGGTGAACACAGGCTCCTGTCCTGGCTTTTTGGATTGTTTCTCCAATGCAATCCTTTGGAGACATTAACAGGCCAGGTTTTCTAAGTCACTCATATACATCAAAGGTGAACAAATTAGATGCTGTGTTTGCAGTGTGCATGTGCACAGCCATCTTATGATGGTGAAACTCAGAAAGACATGTAGACCACCAGAGCTTGCAGTGTTTATGTATGTATCTATTTATTTTGACCTAATTTCATTATCATATAATTTTTTGGAATATAATGTTGAAAAGGGTGAATAGATTTGTGTTTATATAGATATATTTTTACATTTCAGATCAATATGTAACTTGTTTGTATATTTTAAAAAGATAATGGCTGCTCAAAGACCAGGGCCTATTTTGCGATTCGGCACTGCGTGACTGTAACGGACAAGTGCGCGGTCGTGTGATGCTGTACCCAAATGAAATTGATGTCCTTTTTTCCCTCCTAAACAGAGCTTTCTTTTGGTGGTATTTGATCACATGTGCAATTTTTACTTTTTGCGCTATAAACAAAAAAAGAGCGACAATTTTGAAAAAATAACAATATTTTTCACATTTTTTTATATGAAATTCCCCCCAAAAAATGTAAAAATCTATTTTTTTTAACATTTTAGGCCAATTTGTTTTCTGCTACATATTTTTGGTAAAAAAAAATCGCTATAAGCATATTTTGATTGGTTATTGCGTTTACTAACTACGGGAAAGATTTATGTCATTTTTATTTTTAACTAGTAATAGCTGCGATTTTTTTGCGGGACTGCGACATTGCAGCGGACAGATCGGACCCTTGACTGACATTTTTGACACTTTAGGGAGTACCAGTGACATTACTACAGTAATCAGTGCTATACATATGCACTGTTACTGTAAAAATGACACTTGCAGGGAAGGGGTTAACTTTATTGGTAAACAGTGGGTTAAATCTATCCCTAGGGGCGCGCTCGCCCCCCACAGGTGGCTGAGCGAGTGACGTACCCATACGTCACTTTGCCCAGCAGCGGCTGCCTGCCGCAGTATATCTGCGGAGGGCGGTCGTTAAGTGGTTTTAAAGTCTTTTATTTTTTCCATTCGCTTCCTCCACCACTAGGGTAATGAACAAGGTGCTCTTCAGTGCTCACACTTATATGTGTGCTAACTGCTTACCTTAACCACTTAAGCCCCGGAGGATTTGGCTGCTAAAGGACCAGGGTTTTTTTTGCGATTTTTTACTGCGTGACTTTAACGGACAATTGCGCGGTCGTGCGACGCTGTACCTAAACGAATTTGACGTCCTTTTTTTCCCACAAACAGAGCTTTCTTTTGGTGGTATTTGATCACCTGTGCGATTTTTTGATCACGCGCTATAAACAAAAAAAGAGCGTAAATTTTGCAAAAATAACAATATTTTTCACATTTTTTTATATGAAATTCCCCAAAAAAAAAAGTAAAAATCAAAATTTTTTAACATTTTTCGGCCAATTTGTTTTATGCTACCTATGTTTGGTAAAAAAAATCGCAAAAAGCGTATTTTGATTGGTTTGCGCAAAAGTTATCGCGTTTACTAACAAAGAGAAAGATTTTTGTCATTTTTGGTGTTTTTTTTTTTAACGCATAATGGCGGCGATCTGCGATTTTTTTTTTCGGTACTGCGACATTGCGGCGGACAGATCGGACCCTTGACTGACATTTTTGACACTTTTGGGGTTACCAGTGACATTACTGCAGTAATCAGTGCTATACATATGCACTGTTACTGCAAAAATGACACTGGCATCGAGTCCGCCGGTCACACGCACTGACTTGCCTGTGAACGAGCCGCGGCGGGCGCGCGCCTCGGCGGGCGCGCGCCCGCCCGCGATAGGCTCGCAAGTCAGTGACAGGCGAGTGACGTACCGATACGTCACTCTGCCTGGCCGGGGCTGACCGCCGCAGTATATAGTCGTGCGGCGGTCGGCAACCGGTTAATACTTTTTAAATCATGCCTGTGATATAAAAGCCTGGATGGATATGTAATCTTCCACTCCTGCTGTGGTGTGGTAAAGCCTCTGGTTCTCCGGGGGAAGGGGAGAGGGGGGATTGTGGTCCCACTTATACACTCCTTCTCTGCCCAATACGCAGTCCTTATATCTCAATAAAGAGGGGGCCATCGTGGTGCAGTATGTTTATAAACTTTTTATTCAAATAAATAGTATCACTTACAGTTTAAGTTTTCATGTATCAGCGCAACCATGAGCCGCGGGACCAAACTATGCTATGTCTCGATCCCTCCCGATACGTCACATCCGGGTTTTTTCCTGTGTACGCCCTATGTGTTACGTCACGGAACCACGTGACTTCTTCATTTAATTTAGTGAATGTTTCGATTTGTTGATTGTAACTGATATTTATTCTATCCCTGAAGCGCAGTACCCCCCTTCTTTTATACTCATTTAGTAGACTGCCTAGGTATCAGTTTTTGTATTTGCAGAATCAGGGGCACATACTATTTTAAATCCCCGTGATAGCGCAAGAATCACATTTATATACATTAGGATCTAACGAATTGCATACGTTTTATTTAAAAATTTTGATTGGGGGGGGATAACCCGGCTAAGGTAATGAAATGAAATATTGTATTTCTCCCAGTTTGTGTAAAATCTATATAATATAGAATTGTCATACAAAAACGTCTGCGATTTGAGTAGCCAACAGTTATCCCTCTGCAGTTGGAGTTGGAGTCAAACTAGGTAAAACTTGAAACTGGTTCGCTAATATAGCGCCAAACAAAGCAGGGTACAATTTTACAAAAAAATAAATAAAGTTAAAGAAAAATATGGTTGTTATATCTGGGGCATCATAATCTAAATATCATGAGCATCATAATACTCATATTCAGTATTTAAACAATTAACGAGAAAATCAATAAAACATATTTACGTTTCCAAAATGGCTGCTGGCTCACAATGGTCATTACCAGAGTCCCCTAAGATGGATGCCTTTCCCAAATGGTGGCTGATTAAGGAGGAGCTTGCGTCTTGCGTCCTTAATGTTTCAAAGTATGAGGCGTGATGATGAGTGTATGAAGTATGTATGAAGTATGATGGATGAAGTGTGAATTTCTATGAAAAATGGGTTTGTGTCTGACCTCAAATGTGATCTTCTATTTACCTTTATACTTACTATAATAAGCCTAGTCCAGAAGGTGGAACTTCTTTCCATTGGTTGAGGCAGATAAAAATGAACTTTCTTGTGTGATTAAGCATTTGCCTCTTTTAACCACCAAATGTATCCTAGAGCAGAAATATTTGTTTTCAATTATTGTAATAAATGATTTGTTGTAAGAATACGGAAAATTGTTGCCCCATACCTACCGTAATTTTCCTTTCCTGGCATATCCTCACGTCAGAACTCCATGAATTAATCCACCGTAGGTAACCCTCAGGACCACCTGCAATAGCTAGAATAAAAGGCCCTCCCTCCTGATCCCTGGTGTTCTTTTAACTAGATAGCGACCGGCCACCAGGGTGGGAAAGTTGTGCTGACGTGAGGATACACCAGGAAAGGAAAATTACGGTAGGTATGGGGCAACAATTTTCCGTATTCCTGGCTAACCTCACATCACACCATGGGAATTGACTAATAAGGAAAATACGGGCAGGAAACAAAAGACACTCAGTCAAGATGCTGCATTATAAGGAAAACTCTTCTCTTGTAAGGCTGCGGAGACCACCGCTGTCCCAAATCAAATTTTGGGGATGCAGTGGCCTGAATATCTAGGCTATAGTGCCAAGCATAGGTTGTGCAAGAACTCCAGCTGGCAGTTCTACAGATGTCCTCCAACGGAACCTTAGCGTATGCTGCCCAGGAAGCTGCCACCCCTCTCTTCGAAATAAACAGTATAACTTCTGGAGGAGCCAGACCTTGGTTCTTGTAGGCTAGGGTGATGACCCTTGAAACCCAGGAAGAGATAATTCTTGACGTCGCTGCCTCACCCCTTTTGGCACCCACGGGGAGGACAAAAGGTTATCCACCTTCCTAACAGGAGCTGATCTCTTTAGATACATTGACAGCAGGCTCACTAGATCCAGTGTGCTGAAATCCTCTGTTTGAGAGGACGGAGATGCTTGATTGGCACAGGTCGGAGAATGGCTCTTTGTGGAAGGATCACACAGTAAGGCTCTTTGCAGTACAGAGCTGCCAAGTCTGAAACTCTTCTTGCTAAGACCATGACGACCAAAAATACCAATTTCATGGTCAGGAACCATAAGGAGCAAGAATCCAGAGGTATAAATGAAGGTTGCATAAGTGACCTGAGGACCAGACCGAGATCTCAGGAAGGTATAAGGCACTTCTTTTGTGGTTTATTGCGAATTGCCGTCTGCAGGGAATGCCTAATTAGAGGATCTTCAGCCCACCTATGCCTGGCGAGGGATGAAAAGGCAGACACCTGCACTCTAATCAAGTTATATGCTAATCCCTTATCTAAGGCAGATTGCAGTAAGTCCAGTACATTGGGCAGAGAAGGAGACTCAGGAGAAAAGTGCTTACATTGGGCAAACTCTATAAATTTCCTCGAAACTAGGGATGATCGAAAAGTTCGGGTCGACCATCGGTTCAACCCGAACATTGGGTGTTCGAAATTCGGCCGAATTCCGAACTTTGTGCGGTAAAAGTTCGGAATTCGGTCACCAGAACTGCCCAAAATGCAATGGGAAAGGAACTGGGCTTTAAAAGCCCGTGATTGACCCAGAAACATCAGTAAAAGCCAACTGAGGGGGCAGGAGTCTGCTAGGAATGTGATTGGAGTGACTACGGGGTCCAGAGGCCAATTAGGAGTGAATACGCCCCCCAGTACATAACATAGCCCCGCCAAACCTCTAGCACTGTAATACAGAGGCTGTGGAAGAGAGTGGAAGCATTTGTGTTTCTCCTGCTGCTTGTAAAGCTCCAGTGTCATTTTGCAATTATCTTCTGCTGTATGGAGCTGTTCTTTTAGTGTGAGGAAACACTATAGTTAGATTCAATAATCTAGTTTTTGTAGGGATACTTTTAAGTGTCAGGGTGACCGTAGTGTAGTTTAGGGTGACCTGACTCTGCCATGTCAGGGTGACCGTAGTGTAGTTTAGGGTGACCTGACTCTGCCATGTCAGGGTGACCGTAGTGTAGTTTAGGGTGACCTCACTCTGCCATGCCAGGGTGACCGAACTCTGCCATGTCAGGGTGACCGTAGTGTAGTTTAGGGTGACCTGACTCTGCCATGCCAGGGTGATGATTGCAGAGTGCCACAGCATTGTACCCCAATGATTGCAGAGTGCCCACAGCATTGTACCCCAATGATTGCAGAGTGCCACAGCATTGTCCACCAATCAATGCAGAGACCAGCGTGCGTGCTCCCTTCAACCCAATGCACTTACCTGGCGGCAGAGGCTCGGCTATCGGCGGCGGTGGGAAGGTGAGCGGCTTCTCCCTCGTCCTCTTCTGCGGCGGGAACCGGCGGGCGGCCTCTCCTCTGTTGACGGTGAGTGACTGACGCACGCACCGCCCCCATTGCGACGTCAGCGATCGGATGTCCTGGATGATGATTGGTCCAGGCTGGAGACTGGACCAATCACAGCCAGGACATCACGAAGGTGGGGGTGGCCAAGCGCTCTTTCCTGCGCCCAGGTTACGCCCCCAGAAGGCAGCCAATCGGCACCTTTCTGGGTCGTAAACACCACCCCCCCCTTTAGCCACCACATAGGCCGGCGAACCGATTTTTTTTTTTATAACTTTATTTATTTTTTTTTTTTCTTTTTCCTTTTTTTTAAGGGGGCGACGCCCTGGCGCCCCCTATGCACGGGCCGCCACTGTCAGATACCAGTCAGAGTATTGTTCATCAGTCAGTTTCTGCAACATTCTATAATATTCACAGACCTCTAGGAATAGAGATCACTTCAGATATCAGCCGGAGTATTCATTGCTCAGTTGTGGAACATTCTATAGGCATCACAGACCTCTAGGAAAAGAGATCACTTCAGATATCATCCAGAGTATTCTTTGCTTAGTTGTGGAACATCCTATAATCATCACAGACCTCTAGGAATAGAGATCACCTCAGATATCAGCCAGAGTATTCATTGGTCAGTTGTGGAACATTCTATAGGCGTCACAGATCATCCATTTATAGGATTATAGATTACATCAGATATCAGTGAGAGTATTGATAATCGGTCACTTGCGTACATCTACGTATAACCACCACAGCTCATCTATAGGGCTATCAATTACATCATATCAGGTCATTGAGTATCTATTGGTCAGTTGCGTATATCCTATATTGACCTGTATCAACATCATGTCCGAAAGGCCAACAAGGAGAGGCCAACGTTCACATGCCACGAAAAGAGGGCAAGCAGCCTCTGTGTCCATTGTGAAAAGTGGTGGTCACCCGGGCTTCCAAGATCTCCTGAGGCAGGCCAGGAAAGTCTGTGGCCATTTCCGCCGTTCGTTCAATGCCAGTGCTCGCTTATCTACCTACCCACCAACCGCCTCATTTGTGACATGCCTACCAGGTGGAACTCAACGTTGGCAATGCTGCAGCGGCTGTACATGCAGCAGAGGGCCATCAATGAGTACCTGTGTGAGTATGGCACAAGGACAGGGTCAGGGGAGCTTGGCTTTTTTTCACCACGCCAGTGGCTTTTGATTAAGGAGGCACGCATTATCCTGTCACCATTTGAGGAGGCCACAAGGGTGGTGAGCCGGGACGATGCAGGCATCAGTGAAACTATCCCTCTAGTCTACCTGCTGGAGCACACGCTTTGGGGAATCATGGACAGGGCACTTGAGGCAGAACAGCGGCAGGAAGAGGAGGACTTCCTTTCCTCACAAGGCCCCCTTTATGCAGATATCATTACTGCAGGGCCACAAAACACACAGGAGGAAGAGGAGGATGAAGATAGTGACTCAGAAGCTCCCTTCTTGATCCACGTTACAAGGGTAAAGTTGCAGAGGATGAAACATCTTGAGGAGGCCTCGAAAAAAAATTTGTGTACTGCCTTTCCAGTCACTGGGAGGTCAACATTCTCCGGACGTGTTTCTGAGGCATCGTTCAGCCAAAGGAGGATTCTCCAAAGGTGGAGAAGGCGGCCGGCTGACCGATGCCTTTAAACAGTTCTTTTGTCCTCAGCAGTACCCAGGGCTGTTAGGTTTAAGCAACCATCACCAGCCTCTCCATCATATGGTGCATGATTATCTAGGCGCAAGAGCAGACTTGGAGACCTTTCCAGCTGCGCATCCACTGGCTTACTGGGTCTTGAGGATGGACAACTGGCCAGAACTTGCTCAATATGCAATGGAGCTACTGGCCTGTCCTGCTTCCAGCGTGCTTTCCGAATGGACGTTCAGTGCTGCTGGAGGTTTTGTGATAGACAAAAGAGTGCGTCTGTCCCCAGATTCTGTTGACCAGCTGACTTTTATCTAAATGAACCAGTCCTGGATCAACAAGAGCTATTAGGCCCCTGATGCTGTTGCAACTGATTGAATTTGCTAGGGGTCTGCCATCCCTTGAAGACTGCTTATGCTGCCTATCCTATTCCTCTACCTTTATTCTGCTAGCTTTCAACAATGTTTTTGGTTTAGGTCACTACCAACCCCCAAGGCCTAATTTTTCTGTACATGTATGACTGGTGCATACAATTGAAATGTCGTATGTCATTTTTTTTTTTGAAAAATAATTTTTATTCAGTTTAAAAAAGAACATCAAACAGTAACAAACGGTTACAGAAAAACAGAGTAGACAAGAAAAACAAAAGAATCCACCCAGAAAGGATCGCCTTTTTTGCATAAAATAGGACAATAACAAGTAACGTCCTATGTGCCACCGAGGGAACTACCTCCTCCACCAGACCCAAGAGACAAACCCTCGGGGCTAGCGGAATCGGAGTCAGTAACGCCTCCGTAAGACAGGCAGTCACGGCACTCTAGAACATTTGGATCTGGCTACATTCCGAAAAAATGTGAGTCGCCTCCGCCGGGGAAGCGGAGCAGCGCCAGCACTCAGCCGACGAGGTCGGGTATATTCTGGCCAAGCGAGCTGGAGTGTAATATACCCTATGAATAAATTTAAACTGTATAAGTCTATCCCTAGCGGACACCAGATATTTGAAGGGTTCAGTCCAAACCTCCTCCCAGTCATAGTCCTGAATGTCAGGCACCTCAACTGTCCATTTCTCTCTACATCTAACAATGCCAGGAGGCGTCAATCTAAACATGTCCTTATATACAGTCGAAAGGATCTTAAGTGTGGTGTCACAGGTCAACACACACACTCCAAATCCGAGGGAAACGGTTCCACCTGGGAGGTGGTAAATTGGCTTTGGAAGGCGTGACGCAGTTGGAGGTAACGAAAAAGATAATTACTGGGCAGGTCATGTTTTTCCTGCAAACGGAAGGAGGGCCCCTGCTACCGTAATATGCCCCCCAAAGTTTTCACCACCCACACCACTGGGTCTGGCAACTTGTAGAAGTGGGAAAGAGTAGGATTCATCCACAGAGGGGTGGAAGGAGAGAAGCCAACATAGCTAGGACAGGTCAATTGCAGAGATTGAGACCACGCTTTAACCGTGACCTTCATAGAAAATGTCAGTGGGAGATCCGAGCTCAAACCCCTATACAGTGCCAATTTGAGGGTCTCAAAGGAGCCTAGATGAGCTGCCTCCAATATCGTGGCCGAATCACCGTCATCTGCCCTCAGCCAACGTCTTGCAAACACCATCTGACCCGCCAGGTAATACTTGCGCCAGTCAGGGAGTGCCAGGCCACCACTGCCCCAGGGTTCCTTGAGGGCCCGTAGGCCAATCCTGGGAGCCTCCTGGGAGCCCCCGGGGACCAGAGGAATGAACTAATGATGCTATCCAGTTTTTTTGTTAGTATCAACCGACTTACCAGGCATTAAGCCTGTCTGATACGGATCTATCAATGAATGAATCACCCCAGCCAGTCTATTAGCGAGAACCTTCGTTAAAATCTTAAGGTCCACATTTAAAAGAGCGATGGGACGATAAGAGGAGCAATCCAGGGGGTCCTTACCTGGCTTCGGCAATAGCACCATATAAGCATCTAACAAAGAAGGGGGAAGGGCCTCACTCTCTAGACAGTGTTGCAGCAGAGAGCTTAGTCTGGGCGCTAACTGTTCAGAGAATTGTTTATAAAAGTCCGCTAGAAAGCCGTCAGGGCCAGGAGCTTTGTGCGGTGGGAACGCCGCAATGGCTCTTTCCACCTCCAAAGCCGTAATCGGTTCATCTAAGAGGGCGCTAACCTCAGACGTCAGGGTCGCAAGGGTGACACTCCCCAGCAGCTCATCCACAGCCGAGGAGTCTCCACCCGACAGTGGGGCGTACAGGTAGGCATGTGACGATATCAGATTTCCATGCTGCGATTAATTGATTAGGGTTTTGTCACGGTATACGGTATTATCACGGTATTCAATTATTAAACTTAAATTATTAAATTTCTACCTCACTTCAATTTCATTGCTGAATTTAGGGACTTTGGTTCACTTTTGCACATAATTATATAGTCAGTCAGTACAGACTCTGTGAACCAGGCCTAAAATAAGCCATCAAGCAGTGTCTGGCCTACCTGGTGATGACTGGTCCTGGCGCTCTGATCCGATGGCCTGGTCATTAGGGGCTAAATCCTTGCGGCCCAGAAGTGGTTAAACCTGCAGGAGGAGCGGTGTTTTTATTTGTAAATTACTTTTCACATGCTTTAGGCCTAGTTCACATGTATGCGGGTTGGCGGTTCACATGTATGCGGGTTGGCGGCCCACATTTGCACAGGCATAGCAGCCCATTGATTTGAATGGGCTGCTATGCCCTCATTTTACGCAGAAAAAAGGTGCATGCAGCATTTTAAAAAAATGCAGTGGCCTTTAAATCCATCCTACTTCTGCACCATGCGACTTACCTGCAGTTCCTGCTCTGGCAAGCTTTCTGCGTTTTTAAATACATGGGCCCAGCATTTAAAAACAGTTTGCGTGTGCAGGAACTGCAAGTAAGTCGCATGGTGCAAAAGCAGGATGGGGTTTACCGCCACTGCATTTTTTAAAATTCTGCATGCGGCTTTTTTCAGCTGAAAACGCAGGCATAGCAGCCCAACCCCATTCAAATCAATGGGCTGCTATCCCTATCCCTGTGCAAATATGGGCCGCCAACCCACATACACGTGAACCGCTAACCCGCATACATGTGAACCGACAATCCACATACATGTGAACCGCTAACTTGCATACATGTGAACCAGGCCTAAAACAATAGTAAAGTAATTTACAAATAAAAACACAGCTCCTCCTGCAGGTTTAACCACTTCTGGGCCGCAAGGATTTGCCCCCTTAATGACCAGGCCATTGGATCGGAGCGCCAGGACCAGTCATCACCAGGTAGGCCAGACACTGCTTGATGGCTAAATAATAATGTAATGTGGGCTGCTATGCCTTTGCATCTATATATATATGCTGCTATGCCCATGTATGTATTTCTATCTATCTATCTATATCTCCATCTCCATCTATATCTCCATCTATATCTCCATCTATATCTCCATCTATCTGTATATCTATCTCTCCATCTATCTGTATATCTATCTCTCCATCTATCTGTCTATCTAGTGACAGTGTATGGTAAAAGTACTTGCAGACACTTGTAGAAGGCAGGCACTGTGTCTCTCACTGTGTCTCTCTGAGCCCAGGAAGGAAGCATGTGGGTGTGTGCTGAGTGGGAGCCGTCTGATTGGTTACAGGGAGGAGCTAAGTCTCTCACTCTAGGATCATATTACCAGAGCTGTTTTCTATTGAGTGAGTGAACTGCTGAGTGAGGAATGAGTCATCCAAATGTATCAATTCACAAGTCAGACTGAGGAGCAGAGAAACTCTGTATTTTAAAAATGCCACAATAACAATACCGTGGGTATGCAATACCGCGATATATCGAATTACCGAAAACCGGCATATGTCTACGTACAGGCTCTCAAAATAGTTGTGAAACATCTCTAGAATGTCACGGGATCAGTCTTTATAGCCCCCTCCGCATTTCTGATAAGTGGGATATTAACCGGGGTCCTCTGGTCAGCCACTAGCATTGCCAGCAATTTACCATTTTTGTCACCCTGTGCAAATACCGATTCCCATATGTTTTTGGCCTCAGTGTGGGCAAGATCAGAAACATGCAGGGAGAGAAGGCGTCTCGCCTCCAGCAATGCAACGTAGCTGGTGTCAGACGGCGAATGCGCATGTTCCCTCGCCCGCAGCCTCTCTGCCTCCTGCAGCGACTGAACCTCACTGTTATGATCCTTTCTAGCCGTCTTAATAGCTGAGATACATTCTCCCCTCGTCACGGCCTTAAATACCTCCCAAACCACTCACTGGTCTGCGGAATCCACATTCTCCTCCCAGTATGACCGGATCGAGTCTCCCAGGTGAGAGGCGACCTGATCTTGTTGGAGTCAGCCAGCAGCAAGGTGCCAATCCCGCACCCCAGCCCCCAATTGGAGGTTCACTGTCAAGAGTAGCGGGTTGTGATCAGACACCCCTCCAGCCAAGTACTCTGAGCCAATCAAGAAGGACTGTAAACGTGCATTTCCAAACGCCAAATCAATTCGGGAAGACGAGCGGTGTGTAGTGGAAAGATGAGAGTATTCCCTCAACAAAGGATGCTTCCATCTCCAAAGTTCAGGCAAGCCCACCGTAGGAGGCCCAAGTCAGCAAATCCACAGAGGTGGGGCGGTTGGAGTTGGAAGTATCCAGCGCATTATCTAATATGGCATTAAAATCACCCATATACAGCATTGGAAGATCAGTATATGCAGCTAACTTATCTACCAAATCATACAGTAGTTGAATCCCAAAAGGGGGAGGCACATATACTGTCACGAACAGCATTGTAACAGAATAAATATCTAAAATTACCTCCACATATCTGCCATCGTATGTCATTTTTAACAGCAGGCTCTGTCCCTGTGCCTGGCTAACTGTGAGAGGTTATGGTGTTCAGGCACCACCAACACCAAAGGCCCAATTTTAGGCACCTGTGTAGTACATGCAATTTCAAATTTGCATTGAATTCTTACCAGCAGGTCCCGTTCCTGCACCCAGCAAGAGTAACTGCGAGGCCTTGGTTACGGTGTTCAGGCACCACCTACGACAAAGGCCCATTTTTTTTGGCATTTGTATAGCACATGTAATTTCAAATTTGTATGGAATTCTTACCGGCAGGTCCCGTTCTTGCACCCAGCAAGAGTAACTGCGAGGCCTTGGTACCGCAAAGACCCAATTTTTGGCGCTTGTATAACACTTGCAATTTCAAATTTGTATGGAATTCTTACCAGCAGGTCCCGTTCCTGCACCCAGCAAGAGTAACTGCGAGGCATTGGTTACGGTGTTCAGGCACTACCAACAGCAAAGGCCCAATTTTTGGCACCTGTATGACAAGTACATGCATTTTCAAATTTGTATGGATTTTTTAACAGCAGGGCCCATTCTTGCGCCAAGCAAGAGTAACTGCGAGGGGTTACGGTGTTCAGGCACCACCCACAAACAAGGCCCAATTTTTCTGCACCCGTATGAGAAGTACATGCGATTTGAACGTTGTATGTATATTTGTACATGACATTTCTTGCTTTAGAAATGTCAGTATTGCTGCAGCAGGCTACATACATCGTAGAGATGCACTACTTTACAGGCACATTCAGGGGACCCCCCACCAACAATATTTGAAGGAATTTTTCATTTTTATAGTTTCACTTTAAGCCTCATTAAAATCAGTAAATCACTGCTCCTTTACGATCGTTTTTAAAAACTTTTTTTTTTCATTGCTACATGTTCCCCATATCAGGACCCGGACCCCCATACACTTTTTTGGGGCAATAATTTGCATTTAAGCCTTCAAAATCAGGCTGTTTGATTTTTGAGGTTCGAGTCCCATAGACTTTAATGGGGTTCGTTTGTTCGAACAAACTTTTCCTCTGTTCGCGGTGTTCTGGTGCGAACCGACCTGGGAGGTGTTTCGGCTAATCACCTAGGTAGGTGCTAGTGAGAAAGTATAGTTTGTGCTCTGTCTGCTTACTGGAAGAGCTGCAGGTAAATCTATATTGTTCTCTGCCTACCAGAGAGCAGGATCTGTTAGTGAGGTCTGCTCATTGTGCTCAGAGTGCAACTCATTCTGTCTAGAGAGTGTTTCACACTGGTTCAATAGGGAGGCATGTTGGACAGTGGGAGGAAACCTGACGAAGGGGTGCATAAGCTTTTAATACAGTCCTGATGTTGGGATACTGTATAAAAGCCAGGAACACATGGCTGGAGGTCTTTCGTTGGGGAGTGGAGTCCCGGAGGGAGGGGGCCGCTGTCTCCTCCTCTGTAGATGTGCCATGTGGCCTCAGGGGGTCGTCCTGAGGGCCGGAAGAGTAGCAGTGAGGAGCTGAACCCAGAAGTCCAGGGAAGCTGACTGAATGGGGAGACACTGGAGGATCTGTCTCTGCAGTACAGTGAGTACAGAAACTTGTGTCAAGGGGCCTGACCAGAGGAGGGCCACCCCTGCTCCTAGGATAGTCATTGGACGGGTGTCAACGGGAAGAGGATGCTAGTGAGAGTGTCCTGAAGATACAATATCATTCACCAAGTCATCTTGTCAGAGAGTAAAGAGAGCAGGAGACTTAACCCCATTTACACTATTGGCAGTGTAGATTAACAGCCCGGCTGTTCCTAAGCACAAAGAAGTTCTGAAGATAGAAGTCCTCATCTATGTGAATAGTTCAGTTGGAGTATCCCACTTTTCCCTTCTCCTATCCCAATTACCAATAAACAACAAAAAACCAACATCCCTAGAATGTTTATTTCTGTCACGAGCCAACAGAAGCAAGGAGGGATCCAGGAACTCTTTCTATCTAATTATAACCGTGTGCTGGTAACCAGGGGAGCCCGCAAAGTCAATAACCAGCGGTCCCTGCGGGGGCAGTGCTACATATATATCTGTGCTTTAATATACTGAAGAGCTGGGCCAGCCTGGCAAAGGCTGGTACCATTGATTCACTGTGGAACTAAAAGTAATTCTGCATTTATACTCTTGCACTTAAAATTTTATGGCATTTAGACTGTTCCAAATTTTATTTATACATGTATGCATATGTGGAATGGCACATGTTATTTTGTTGTTAATCTGTTTCCTCCCTTTTTCTACCTTCCTTGTTTCTTTGTGGGATACTTCATTTCTTTTTTGGTACTGTTATTTTAAGTTGGCCCATGAGGGCAGGGCCTAATTTTTGGTGGGGGATGGATGTAGAAGATCCTGGGACACAACTTAGCGGACTTTGCAGGGATGAGCGCTACACTTGGTTGAGTTCTTGCCTGACAGCAGTCACTTTCTGTCTGATGGAAACTAAGGTTTTCGTTGGGTCTTTACCACACTTTTCAATGTAGAGAGCAAAGGGGCAGCTGCTTTCTCTATTACCAAAGGCAGCACTGTCCTCATGGTGGCTGCCACTCAAACCTCTATTTTACAGCACCATTGGCTCTTTCTTGATCTCCACTTCAGGGGATCTGCTGGAACTTCAAAAATGAACTGATTACATATGACCTGATCGGAGTTGGATATTGCTGCACAACCAAGCCAACCTCCAGGCAGTTCCACAAGTCTTTATGGTCATTACATATTAAAAAGGTTTCTCCTTCCTCCTGATTCCTTACAAAGAACCTATTTTGGAGTTCCAAAACAATCGTAATCTCTCTATATAAGCTTTGCTCGAGGCCGCTATCGCATCCACAGTGGTTTGCATTCTCTCTCAGACAGAACTAGCACAGCCCAATTGGTCCATCCTCCAGGAAGTTAATGGCCAGGTAATTAAGATACTCTGCCAGCATGTGAAACAGGCAAGCAGAGCTTTCCAGCTGTTCTGCCCAAGAGGAATATTCATGTGGTTAAATACATTTTATAATCAACACTAGGGCTGTTTCCAATGGTATAAAAATAAAAATTTGTGCAAGCAACCAAGGTAAGCTGCTTGCACAAGAAGTGCATACTAAAAATTGAAATATAATTAGCGCTATGAAACCTCAAATAATCAATCCAAAATAATGGTAAATCGTAGGCAGGACCCTGTCCTTAGTCTCTCCCTAAACAAGCAGGGTTCTGTCTCTTCATCTACTCACCACATTGTGGGTATGTGATGAAGAGGGCGCTATTTATAAATCACCCCTGTGTCAAAGATGGCCACCCAAATCTGGCAGAATTGTGGTCCCTAAAATATGTACTTGGTCCCAAAGATAGGCACCTAGAACCCATGGCTAAGGACATAACAGTCTTCTACCAGGCTTCTTCAGTGCCAAAAGTAAACAGTGATCATGTGACAGCTTTGTTTATTACCGAAGCCCCACAAAGAAGTGACAAAGCCATGAGTAGATAAAGCTTATCTTTTCTACTGGTTTTTGCCAGTCTGAACCATCCGCCCACATGCTGTACCTTTTCAGACAGCTCTAAAAGGCATGGATAGCCACTGTTGCTGTCAGTCAGAACTGGCTGACCACAAAACCAATTACACTGTGTTCTTGGGTATCACTGGAGATCACTTGTAGCGGTTCGAAAGAAAATCATTCCAAATCATATTAAAATCTCTAATGACCGAAACCGAAACCCTGGGTTTATCAACAATAAAATGCAAAAGAGGGAGCAGTACCTCTAGATTAATTGGTGGAGGAATATATACTCTACATTTGTTTGTACACAAAGGGTGCCCTCAAGTAAGTAGTAGAAAAAGGCACTTTGACACCCTTCATCAATTCGAGATTGTCTGCAGGAGAACAACACCAAGGGACTAATCAGAATATCTAGGCTGGGTTCACACATGTCCGGCTACGGGTTGCAGTCTGGAGTCCGGTGCATTTGTGTTCAGTGTTTCAGATGCGATTCAGGGCTGAATTTTTCCCTGAATTAGCACCTGAACCGGACACAAAAACACACAGGACCCTTTTCCAAACTACACTGCAGCAAAGAAACCCATTACATACCCAAGAGGACAGCTAATACATTTAAAAAACAATACAGTTTGAGGCCCTGGGGGTTACAGTAGGAATGGTAGATAGTGAACAAAATTTACACATATTCATAAGGCATTTCTATAAAATAAATAGTTGAAACTACAATGTTAATATTTCACAACCCAGAAGAATAAAAAAATTGAACTATGTCTTAAAATAAGAAAGGGGAAACTGCTATACCCAAATTGCTTCCAGTTGTATTCTGTATAAAAGTATATTATAAAATAAGTGTAAACTCTACCACTTTTAGAATTGGCAAGCATCTAATGTACGTAACAAAATATGTTACACTGGAATTTATTGGCTTCTCTACTGTACTTTGGCAGTGTCTCGGCAGACTGCTTATTAGCATGTCTGCTGTCTGCATACATAACAAGACATAAAGAAATATGTGCATTTCAGTCCAACACTCCATTTTTAGTGCAGAATAGCTCAGTTAAAAATGTGCAAAAAAGGAAGCCTTGCCTATAGTGAACACTTCAAGAATATATTTTTTATCTGACCTGCACAAAACATATTACGGATGGCACATGACTGGTAGCTAGCAAGAATCCTGTCTTGTTTGGCATTCGTTTATATAACTGTGTTCCACACAGAACTTTTTGAAGGATAACACAGGCATCTTTATTAGATATCATTTGTCACAGAAATAAAAAATTCTAAAAACCACTACTGTGGGTTTGGTATAACAAAACTGAAATAGATGGAGTTTTAATTTTGTGGCGTCTTGCTGTAAAGCACACAAGATTATATGAACAGTGTTGTCAGGAGTACTATGCTGTGGTTACATCTGGTGTCATACCTATTGAAGGGCATGAAAAATGTATTAGATTGTCAACTGCTCTGGCTTTCCATTTTATAATTACATATTATAAAAGTGATTGCAGAGTCTCCTTTTTTTTGGTTTGTTTGTTAATAAAACAAACATGCTATACTATACCTCTGTGTGTCCATAAAACACCCCGCTTCCTCGTCATGATGTCGTGATTGACAGCAGCAGAAACCAATGGCTCCCGCTGCTGTAGCTGAACCAATGATGGGGCTGCATCTAGTATATTAAAAAGGTTTGGAAAGAGCCTCCAACCTTTACTATTTAGGTCTTGTAAGGGTTAATCCACCTGGGAGAGACCATGTCCCTTGATCATCATCAGGCATTGAGATTCTGACAGGTGAAGAGAAGAAAGCCAGGATAACCAAGCACTTTACCGCAGTTATACTCTAGTGGCAAAAATAATGTATTCTGAACCATGATGAATTAGGCTCCCAGATACACAAGATCTTGTGTAGGGCACAGATGCCCCTTTTTTGAAACACTAGCCAATTAACTTCTTGTAGGGTTTTGAGAACCCCTCTGCTTTCTTGAAAAGAATCCCTGTCTTGAGAAGGAGTAGATTGAGAATCCAACCAGACATGTAAAATGCATAATGTCTTGAACCATGTGAAATCGAAGGTACAACAGAAAAGAGACAGCTCTGGGAAGGTGGAAGTAGGCAACCCTCTGAGCAGCAACAGTACCTGTCCTAATATCTCATCTAGTGGGATTGGAATTGCTGTCCCCTGAGACAGTAATATTTGACATTGGTTAGCAGAACTTGTCTACTGCTCCTGGAGCAAAGGATTCTTTTTGGCACAATCAGAGGCTTGAAGGATGACTGATTGTCCAAACATGGCCTAAAGTGCTTGTCCTGAAAATCCAAGCATCCAAGACCAAAGCTATACACTCATGTCGAAAGAGGCATCCATGAGATATATACAGGTGGCACAATCTCAAAAAGACCAGAAAGCATCATGTCTTCCTGAAGTGGAGCTCTTTGCTGACTTTTTGAGGATTCTCTCTCTTTTTTCCAATTCTTCCTGAGCTCCAAGTCGAGACTGCATATGCAAAACACTTTGGAGTTAATTAGACACCAACGCTTGAACTGCAGTGTTTCACTTAAAAATACTTTTATTTTGAGGCAGAAGGCCAGACTAAATGCAATCCCAGCTCTTTGCTATTAATTGAAGCTTGACCTTGTAGAGGATAGTTTCAGCTCTTGTGTAGCAGCCCCCTGACACCCCAAAAGGCAGGATAGTTCTTCCAGAGGCCAGTGGCGGGCGAGCATCACATTGCCTTTTTGTCCATCCGCTGTCAATGAAGTGGCATGTAAGACTCATTAGTGACACTGTCCTGACCAGCAGTCAGTCATGAATGAGAGTGAGCTGCCAGCATTCTCTGGTTGCAGCGTAGTCTTTACTTTCTCAACTATCTTTTGGTGAATCTTTCCCAGTATTTCGTTTTAGTACAACTTTCACTCTTCAGTGTGTACCTTGGCTCAACTATGGACATCAACATTGTAAATGGCTGGATATCAGTGACCATCATCTCTGTGATTAATCTGTCCAGCAGTTGGGATCTTCCATCCAAATTTAGCCACCTGTTTTTTTTCTGAAACATATCTGTTATTGTTGTCTGGGATAGTGGTATTTCACTTTGTGAATCAGTTTGTGCTGCATTATATAATTCAACACGATGAACTCTTGGATGGGCCCAAAGATTTGACGTATTTTTGGTTTCTGCAGTTGCCGATCCCATGCTCACATTGTTTGTGCATGTGTTGCACACTGCTGCTTTTAGTGGGCATGGTTGAGACAAGAAATAGTCCCAGACCACACTTTTACTTTTTCTGTCTGCATCCATCTCCACTGCAATTTGAAAGAGTTTATAGAATACAGATAAGGTTAAAACTGGCTGACTGGCACCTTGCTGTGGGTGGCTGGCTGGCACCCTGCTGTGGATGGGTGGCTGGCTGGCACCCTGCTGTGGGTGGCTGGCTGGCTGGAATAGGGACTGTGGATGGCTGGCTGGCTGGCATCCTGCTGTGGGTGGCTGGCTGGCACTCTGTTGGTGGCTTATGGCACCCTGCTGTGGCTGGCACAGGGGCTGTGGGTGGCTGGCTGGCACCCTGTTGTAGGTGGCTGGCTGGCACCCTGTTGTGGTTGGCTGGCTGACACCCTGCTGTGGCTGGTACAGGGGCTGTGGGTGGCTGGTGGGTGGCTGTGGGTGGCTGGCTGGCACACTGTTGTAGGTGGCTGGCTGGCACCCTGCTGTGGGTGGCTGGCTGGCACAGGGGCCTTGGGTGGCTGGCTGGCACCTAGCTGTGGGTGGCTGGCTGGCATCCTGTTGTGGGTGGCTGGCTGGCTGGCACCCTGCTGTGGGTGGGTGGCTGGCTGGGGGCCTGCTGTGGTTGGTTGACTGGCTGGAACCCTGCTATGGGTGGGTGGCTGGCTGGCACCCTGCTTTGGGTGTGTGGCTGGCAGGCTGGCTGGAACCCTGTTGTGGGTGGCTGGCTGGCACGGGCTGTGGGTGGCTGTCTGGCACCCTGCTGTAGGTGGCTAGCTGGCTGGCAACCTGCTGTGGGTGGGTGGCTGGCTGGCTGGAACCCCACTGTGGGTGGCTGGCTGGAACCCTGCTGTGGGTGGCTGGCTGGCACCCTGCTGTGGGTGTGTGGCTGGCTGGCACCCTGTTGTGGGTGGCTGGCTGGCTGGCACCCTGCTGTGGGTGACTGGCTAGCTAGAAGGCACCCTGCTGTGGGTGACTGGCTGGCTGGCACAGGGGCTGTGGCTTGCTGGCTTGCACCCTGCTGTGGGTGGCTGGCTGACTGGCTGGCACCCTGCTGTGAGTGGCTGGCTGGCTGGCACTCTGCTGTGGGTGAGTGACTGGCTGGCACCCTGCTGTGGATGGGTGGCTGGTTGGCTGACACAGGGGCTGTGGGTGTCAGGAGTAAGTCAGAAAGTGCAGGCACAGTGTGCGTGCCAATGCCTGAGTGAGCTCTCCATCCATCCACTGAGTGAAGTCTCCCCCCTCCCTCCCTTCTCTCTCCTGCCTCCTAGTGAATAAACTAACGTAAGAGGGACTCAGATGTCAGAGGTGCTCTATGGACTCTAATTTAAATGGGGGGGGGGGGGTTCTGGTTACTAGAGACCCCTTTATATCACAGCAGTGGCATACCTACAGGGGTTGTGATTGCAACCCCATGTACACCTGAATAGAAGAGGCAGCTGCATATAGAGAAGTCAATCTCTCGATTTTCCTCCTGCAGCTGCTGAATGCCTGTGCGGGGGAGAGGAGGAGAAGCAGGCATTCAGTGGCTGCAGGAGGAAAATGGAGAGATAATTTTTTCTATATGCAGCTGCCCTGCTGCTTCTCCTATCCAGCTTATTTCTGCTCCCCCTGTGTGCTATCCAACCCCCCCCTCCCATGCTCTTTCCTGGCCCCTGTTCTCTCTCTGGCCCCCTTGTCCTCCCCCCTCCCCTCTCCTGCCGGCTTTTGCAGGGGATGCTGTCAGGATGGAGAGCAGAGAAGGTAGCAGTAAATGTGTAATGGAGAGTCCATTCCGAACACTTACTGTCCATTCATAACGGAATCATAGTAAACTGTGTTTGCTATGCTTCCGCTTGTGAATGAACAGGAAGCCCTGTACAGAACTATTCCTGTCCATTCATTCTGTGCAGCTGAGGCTGCAGAGATGGAAGTTGAGGGCTGTGTCCCTAATCTTCTTTCTCTTTTTCAAAGGTGAAATATAAGGGGTCTAAACAGATGGAGTTCCTAAACAAATTATAAAAAAAAATAAAGAGTAATATTGTAAAAAAATAAATAAAAAAAAGGTAAAAAACAAACAAAAAAAAAACGAAAATAAAAAACTACTGACACCAGTGGCAGATCTATTAGGGTCACAATGGTCGCACTTGCGACTGGGCCCTGGTGTTCTGCCACCAGGCTCAAAAGGAAGTGCCCTGGCCTGGGGTCAAGGGGGTCCCTCATGGTTGCACAGGGGCCCTAAAAATTTGAATTGAGCCACTGGCTCTTGGATAGGTTCCTCATCGCATGTGTGCCATGAATGCCACTCTGCTGATAACTGGAGAATCCAGAACTATCTCGCTTATAGCTGGGAGTTCGGCGTCACACAGTCATACTGATGACTGGGAATGCCAATCCTCATCTTCTGAGAGCCATTTATACCACCCCGCTGATCACTGGGGAACCCAGTATCATCCTGTAACTATTCCACTGATACTTGGAAACAGCAAATCTCCACTCACGACCCTGTCAAATATCCAGGAGCTGACATATATTAGTAAACCAATGAAAGTAAGTGAACACCATTTCCCATGCGGAGGACAAAAAAGGAACATGTTCTCTGGCTCAGCCTCAACATTTATGGGAGTTAGGTCCTATGAGGTAGGAGTGAGGGCTGAGTCTATCCAAGCATGTGCTGCCATGTAGCCTGTCAGGAAAAATAATTTTTTAACTAACAAAAAAAAATACAGTTTTTAACAGTATACACATGCGAGTATAAATTATTTCTCAGGGTTTCCAAACAATGCTATCTTTATCCACTTTCCATGTGTTCATTGTACATAAATAGCCAGACGGCTAATTGGGTGGAAGGCCTGTTTGAATATGGCCTCTTCTTTTCAGGTGCTCACAGTCATCACATATTGGGGTTGATTTACTAAAACTGGAGAATGCAAAATCTGGTGCAGCTCTGTATAGAAATCAGCTTCAAAGTTTTTTTTTTTGTCAAAGCTTAACTGAAAAAGCTAACGTTAGAAGCTAATTGGCTGCCATGTACAGCAACACCAGATTTTGCACTTTCCAGTTTTAGTAAATCAACCCCATTGTGTACTAGCTGCGGTTAGCAGCAGCTTTCACTTTCATCTCATACAGCAATCACTTTGAAAATAATAATAGGAGAGAGACATAAATCATTATTAAGTTAGTTCCCTCATCTTTTACATAGTTACATGGTTACATAGTAGGTGAGGTTGAATAAAGACAATAGTTCATCCAGTTCAACCTGTGTAGGTGTGTGTGGCTGTAATCGTCTCACATAGCTCTTAATGTCTTGATCCTTGAGATGTAAGTCTAAGAGTCTTTTGAAAGCCACCATACTTCCCGCCGAAACCACCTCTTGTGGTAGAGAATTCCACAATCTTGTAGCCCTAACAGTAAAGAACCCCCCACGTTGCCTGAGGTTAAAACGCTTCTCCTCTAATCGCATTGTATGTCCTCGAGTCCTCATGCAATCCCTTCGAATGAACAGCTTTTTTTCTAAGCTGAGATCCCCATTAAGATATTTATAAATTGCTATCATGTCCCCCCTCAGACGTCTCTTCTCCAGGGAGAATAAATCGAGCGATTGCAGACGCTCTTCATAGTTAAGGTCCTCCAATCCACTAATCAGTTTAGTTGCCCTTCTCTGGACTCTCTCCAGCTCCAACACATCCCTCCTGAGGACTGGCGACCAGAACTGGACAGAATACTCCAGATGTGGTCGGACCAGAGTTTTATAAAGTGGAAGGATTATAGTCTTATCTCTAGAATACATCCCTTTTTTATGCATGCTAATAATCTGCTGGCTTTGGCAGCTGCCGCTTGACATTGCATGCTGTTGCCAAATCTATCATCAACCAAGACTCCCAGATCCTTCTCCATTTTTGATTACCCCAAGGGTTCCCCTCCTAACGTGTATTGTGCTTTTATGTTTTTAGTCCCCAAGTGCAAAACCTTACACTTCTCCATGTTAAACCTCATTTGCCATGTCGTTGCCCACTCCGTTATTTTGTCCAGGTCATTCTTTAGGATATCTGCTTCATGCTGTGCAGTTATTGCCCTGGCCAATTTTGTGTCACCTCAAAAACTGATAACGAACTACTGATCCCGTCCTGAATGTTGTTTATGAATAAATTGATCAAGGTTGGTCCCAGGACTGAGCCCTGGGGCACCCCGCTTACTACCTCAGACCAGTCTGAGTATGCGCTGTTTATTACCACCCTTTGGACACGGCCTTTTAGCCAGTTCCGTATCCAGGAGCAAACCCTGCTGTCGATACCTGCAGACCTTATTTTATAAATTAAGCGCTTGTGGGGAACTGTATCAAACGCCTTAGCGAAATCCAAGTACACCACATCCACTGGTCTGCCCCTATCTAGCTCACAGCTCACCTCCTCGTAGAATGCTAAGAGATTGGTTTGACAAGAACGCCCATTTGTAAACCCGTGCTGATTACCGCTGATGATGTTGTTGTCTTTAGCAAACTCTACGATATAGTCCCTTATCATCCCCTCCAGTAGTTTACATACTACTGATGTCAAACTGACAGGCCTATAATTTCCCGGGATATGCCTCTGCCCCTTTTTTGAATATTGGAATCACGTTTGCTTTCCTCCAATCCCCTGGTACATCTCCTGTCCTAATACTGTCAGCAAAGATCAGGAACAGTGGTCTAGATATAACCTTACTGAGTTCCTTGAGTACTCTCGGATGTACGCCATCCGGGCCTGGTGATTTGTTTGTGTTCAGTTTATCCAGCCTTTCCCTGATTTCACCCTCTGTTAGCCATAGTGGCAAGTCCTGTGTATTACTACTAACCATACAGTCATGGTCAGTGTACCCCTCCTTTTCCTGTGTAAAGACTGACGAGAAAAAAGCATTCAGCATGGTTGCTTTTTCAGTGTCCTCTGTAACCATCCTCCCATCATTGTTAATTATGTGTGCAATATGCTCTGCCTTAGTTTTTTTGCTGTTGATATATTTAAAGAATTTCTTTGGGTTATTTTTACTATCCTCCGCTATTTGTCTCTCAAAGTTGATTTTAGCCTTCTTGATTTCTTGTTTACTTTTCTTGTTTGCCTCCTTGTATTGCTCAAAACCGATACTGTGCCCTCTGATTTATATTTCTTGAAGGCAAATTTTATTCCCCTAATAAGTTTTTTAACGCTAGGGTTTAGCCAGCCAGGTTTGGCTTTGTCTCTTCTAAATTTATTTCCCATAGGAATGCACTGCAAGATGCATTTGCTTAATATGTTCCTAAAGCATTCCCATTTATCCTCAGTGGTCAGTGATCCCAGGGTTTGGTCCCAGTTTACCCTTTCCATCAATGAGTACAATTTTGGAAAGTTTGCCCTTCTGAAATTTAGGGTTCTTATGTTCCCCACTTGCCTTGTTATATTGTTATTTATACTAAATGTGATCATCCTGTGATCGCTAGAGCCCAGGTTGTCCTGGACTCCTACCTGCGAGATTAGGTCTGGGTCATTAGTGATCAATAGATCCAGGACTGCGTTTTCTCTGGTAGGGGAATCCACCAACTGTGACATGTAATTATCCAGTAAGGTTTCCGTGAATAGACGGGCCTTCTGTGAGTGTGCAGTCCCCTCATCCCAGTCAATGTCGGGATAATTGAAGTCCCCCAATATGATGACTGATCCCAATTTTGCCACTTTACCCATTAGTGCTAAAAATTCCAGCTCTACCTCCTCCCCTTGGTTAGGTGGCCTATAGCAAACCCCCACAATTACTTTTCCCTTTTCTCCTTCCCTATGGAGTTCTACCCACACAGATTCTATATCCATGCTCATCCCATCCCATGTCACTCCTTTCTATCACCTTTATATTGTTCTTGACATAGAGACATACAACTCCCCCTCTTTTTCCTACCCTGTCCTTCCGGTACACCGAATACCCTTGGATATTGGCCAGCCAGTCATGTGAGGGGTCGAACCAAGTCTCTGTTATTCCCACAAGGTCTATGTCATCCTCATGTACTAACATTTCCAATTTATCCATTTTATTAGCTAGGCTCCTGGCATTAGCATATACCCCTCTTAGTTTTACAGAAGTTAAACGTGAATGGTGATTATGTTTAGTCCTGTTTGGTCTGAGATTTTTCCGCACAGACCTACCAATTGACGTTGTGGACCTACTGTCACTGCTGACCCTACAACTGCCTTCAGTCCTTTGCTCCCTCCTGACTGATTCTACTTCTGAGCCCTCCCCCCCGTCTCCTAGTTTAAAAGCCCCTCCAACTTGGTGGCCATCTTTCTCCCCAAAAGAGCTGTACCGTCCCCATTAAGGTGCAGCCCATCCTTACTAAAGAGCCGGTAGCCGACTGAGAAGTCAGCCCAGTTCTCCAGGAACCCAAACCCCTCCTTCCTACACCAATTCCTCAGCCACTTGTTAAGTTCCCTAATCTCCTTCTGCCTCTCTTGTGTGGCTCGAGGTACAGGCAGTATTTCAGAGAAAACCACCTTGGAGGTCCTTTTCCTCAATCTATTACCTAAGTCCCTGAAATCGTTCTTTAGGATCCTCCACCTACCTTTTACTTTGTCATTAGTGCCCACATGCACCATGACCGCTGGGTCATCCCCAGCCCCACACAACAATCTGTCTGCCAGATCTGCGATGTGCCGAACTTGGGCGCCCGGTAAACAACATACTGTTCGGTTACCGAGATCTTTTTTACAGATTGCCCTCTCTGTCCTCTTGATAATTGAGTCCCCCACTACCACAACCTGTCTAAACTTTCCTGAGTCATGACCCCCCTTCTTTCTGGAGCCGCCCCTCCCCTGGCAGCTGGGGGAGGGCGCATGCTCCAGCACTGCCACCCCTGAGTTGATATCCCCCTCAACCTGCAACTCGGCACATTTGTTAGGGTGTACCAACTCAGGACTGGCCTCCCTGACACTCACCCCTCTACCCTTCCTAAAAGTCACCTAACTGCGTACCTCTGCTGCTTGCGTCTCCTCTATTCCTCCCTCCTCTATGCTGGCCCCTGCCAGCGCCTGATGGGTAATGTCCAAGCTCCTTTCCAGGTTGTTGATGCTACGCAGTGTTGCCACTGTGCTCTGTAGGTCCAGGATCTGGTATTCCAGAGCAACAAGTCGCTCACATCTTGCACAGCAGTATTCGTCCTCGATTGGTTCATCAAGGAACGCATACATGCAGCAAGAAGTGCACTGAGTGGCATCCCCAGTCCTGTCGGACATTATTACCCACTACTCTATGGGGATAATATTAATGGAGAAAAAGGGGGGACCCAAAGTGTGAGACTACTGTGTCCTGTATAGACGGGACACAGAACCGTCAAGAGACCAGTTGGGAATCCAATTGGTCTCAAGCTATAAGTAGTGAGCCACCGCAGCCAAGACAGTACTACAATGTTATACAAGTGGAAGGGGCCATAGAGGACCCCTTAGAACAGCTGCAAGAAGGGATGCTCAAACCAACTTTGTGAAATTAGAAAAAAACTTTATTGAGGATCAGAAATGACACATGGTCTAAAAAATACCCCGTCTAAGGGGGACACATTGCAAATATCCGCAGGTATGATGCAAACAACAGAACACATACATGACATTAAAACCAACGACACACATTCACAAGGCCGGCCACACACACACTCCGGAAGATCGAGACAGCAGAGATCTGGGCAGACCGCGTATATTCCGATTCAGAATTTGTGAACGCAGTGTGCTCAAAGATCTACTGACTGGCATGCCACAGTATAAAAATTAAACAATTATTGTGGTGGACCAGGGTGGTTACACCAAATAACAAGGGATCATGACCATCATTAATGTTGTCATTGTAGCAACTTGATTCTACACGGCTGATGCATTGGTGTCAAAAGGTCCTATCATGGACAAGACAATACATTATGAAATTCCAATATTATATATATTCAGTAGCAGGCTAAACCGTGACACAGTATTTATGAATACCAATAGACTCGGAATTCCAAGATAATTTCACCATTGGGAAGAAGGTGTCTGAGGGAGTGTCTGCATACCGAGTATGTTGAAAAAATGTAGAGGACCAGTCCCGGGATGATCAAGGGTAAATGTGCTATAAAGGGGTATGATGTAGTTCCTCTTGTATATGGGGCAACAGTGTCAGGCCGACAGACGTTCCTCTGGGGCAAAAAGTCACTTGCAGTATTTGGAAATTGAAGGTGCGGGAGCAGGGGAGAGACACAGTGTAGTGTGTGTACTGCGCAGGCTCACACCAAAGTAAGGCTGGGTCTCATGGGGGTGGAATTAACCATGGGCCAAATTATGGCCTTCCGCTGGTAGGCATTGATATGCTGTATGTCCACAGGCAGCCTGGTGGTCACAGCCTTTTCTCTATCCCCTATTGTTAAATAATTTAATGCTCACCAAGCACTTGGGATCTTTGATCGGTGGACTTCTGCTCGTTTTCTTCAGAGAACGTTTAGATGGAGGCCCGGCAGAAAGGTACAGCTTCGGCAAACCACAAGGAAACAGCATGTTCCAGTTTGAAACCGGATTTCCGTGCCGTGGATGGGAGCCGGAGCGCATGTGTGGCTCTTCCGGGTTGTGCGGGGCCGGCTTGTGACGTCAACGCGTTTCGCGTGCGTGACGCACGCTTCGTCAGGACGTCATTGGAGGGTTTGGGAGGTGAATAAATAGGAAGATCGCGTGATTGGTTAGTGCCAACAGGTGACAGCATTGCAGACACTCCTCCATCACCACCTCCTGCCTCAATTAAAAACCGGATGGAGAGTCTCCATCTTGTGGTAAAACAAAGGTAATGCTCTACAATCTTCATCTACAGGCGATTATGGCGTGGCTCCAGGACTACTACCGGCAATCACCGGGACTTCAATGTCCCAATTAGAGATATAGGGCCAGTTCCTAGTCAATCGACATGGAACTCTTAGTCTCCAAATTAGTCATTGGGCAATATCACCGCTATCACATTCCAAGACTCCCTATATCCCGAACGCTGCCACTAGTCACGTTATGGAAGTGATAGTGGGCAAGGAGTACATATGTAAATATACCATCAAACTGTCACAGAGTGAAACAGATACAAAGGGCAGTGGTGGAGCTATTCAGATTCAAGCTAGTCTCCGCTGTCAACCAAGAGTCCGCTGGGCATCCATTAATGGACATAATTTAAAGAATTTTTCACATTTTTATTACTAAAGAATCTTGGGCCATGTTTTTGTGCAGTGACCTAGATCATATAGAAGAAGATATTTAAATGTTCAAAACGGCCCATAGTTTAACAGTCATAAGTTTAGATACTCAGCAGAATCATCTTGGTACAGAGGAGGCGAAGACAGCCTGGGTCGAACAGCTGCTCATACAGAGCAATTCTCCCAAGGTTAGCCCAAGGATATCGGTGGGATAAATTAGTATAGGCTAGTCACATTAAAGGAGAAAATTGTTTAATCACTGTCTATTATATTATTATATAGCCCAATTTAGTTATCATAGTCTGCCCAATTTAATACCCTATAGCCCACCCATAATCCTAGGGCTGAGGTTGACTTCATATGTCTATGGCTCAAGGAATATGCTGAGGCTCATGTCAGTATTCAATCCCTGAGGTGTCAACGTATTAAGGCGGAAGATCCAGGCTTTCTCCTCCTTTAAAAGGACTTTATCAAAGTCACCTCTTCTGGGTGATATTTTTAAGGCCCAGAAGCCCATCACCTTAAGGCCTGTCGGATCAGCGCTGTATTTTTCAGCGAAGTGTAGACCGATGGGAGTCTCTTCCTTGAGACGTACGCTTTTAAGGTGCTCCCCTATTCTAATACGCAATTGTCTTTTGGTCTTCCCTACATACATTTTGTGACAGGGACACCTTATTATGTACAGAACTCGAGAGGTAGAGCAGTTTATGAAGGACTCAATTTTGTACGTCACTTTGGATTGTGAATCAGTATAGGTCTGTGATTTTATTACGTGAGTACAAATCTGACAATGGCCACACGGGTACATTCCTTTGAGAGGTTGTAATTCAGTAAGCCAATTAGACTTAGTAGTATGTGTAAACTCAGAATGCACTAGGTGGTCATTCAGATTTGTAGCCCTTCTAGCCGTTAACAATGGACGTGGTCCTACTATGTTTTTTAGTAGTTCATTATTTTGTAAGACATGCCAGTGTGATTGAAGGATTTGTCTCACCTCATTCCACTGGCAGCCATATTTAGTGATTAGACGCGGTAAATTAGGGTTCTCTGATTTTGATTTAGTTTGGCTAAGAAGCTCTTTTCTATCCCTGACTGCCGCTTTCCTTCGTGCTCTTCTGATCATCTGGTGTGAGTACCCTCTCTCACGAAATCTCGCATAGAGCTCTCTAGATTCCCGTAGGTAATCTTCACCGGATGTACAGTTGCGTTTTATGCGGAAAAATTGTCCCACAGGGATCCCCATCTTAAGACTGATGGGATTATGGCTGTCGGCCCTTAGGAGGGTGTTAGCAGCTGTTGGTTTACGAAATGTAGTAGTAGTTAGTCTTCCATCTTTAAGCTCGATATTTAAGTCAAGGAAAGAAAGCACTTTCCTATCGACCGTATAGGTTAGCCGAATGTTTCGCTGGTTGGCATTAAGTTCCAACATAAACTGCTCTAGCTCAAGTGGTGTACCTGCCCAGACCATGAGCACATCGTCTATGTACCTCAGCCAGGTCAAAGCATGGCTGAGGTACATAGACGTGGTGTACACCACTTCTTCCTCCCACATGCCAAGATGTAGGCAGGCGTACGACGGTGCCTAGGGGGCTCCCATAGCCGTTCCTCTAATTTGCTGGAAGAAGTTGTTAGAAAACTGAAAAACATTATTTAGCAAGGAGAATTCAAGTAATTCCAAAAGGAATTCGTTCTGTGGGCCTAGTAGTGGGAATTTTTGTTCCAGGAAGTGGTATACTGATAATAAGCCCCATGGGTGGGATAATATTAACGACCTGCTCTTCCTTACCTACACTACCTCTGTCTCCCCTGGTACCAAACCTGGGGTACTCACCAGTCGCTAGTATACTAACCAGTCACTAAGATACTCACCAGTCGCAAGATACTCACCAGTCTCAAAGATACTCACCAGTCGCAAAGATACTCACCAGTCGCAAGGATACTCCCCAGTCGCTAGGATACTCACCAGTCGCAAAGATACTCACCAGTCGCAAAGATACTTACCAGTCGCAAGATGCTCACCAGTTGCAAAGATACTCACCCACCAGTCGCAAAGATACTCACCAGTCGCAAAGATACTCACCAGTCGCAAAGATACTCACCAGTCACAAGATGCTCACCAGTCGCAAGATGCTCACCAGTCGCAAAGATACTCACCCACCAGTCGCAAGATACTCACCAGTCGTAAAGATATTCACCAGTCGCAAAGATCCTCCCAAGTCGCAAAGATCCTCACCAGTCGCAAGATCCTCCCCAGTCGCAAAGATACTCACCAGTCGCAGATACTCACCAGTCGCAAGAAACCCACCAGTCGCAAGATACTCAGCACCGTTGGTCAGTCGCAGAGCACCTCTCAGTCTATAGTAGCCCCTTAGTAACCTGTATTACATAGTTAGTGAGGTTGAAAAAAGACATGAGTCTATCCAGTTCAACCTATGATGTGTGTGTGTGTTTGCTTTTAGCCGTACATTGTATACCCCTGTATGTTGTGGTCTTTAAGGTGTCCATCTAATAGTTTTTTGAAACTATCAATGCTCCCTGCTGATACGACTGCTTGTGGAAGAGAATTCCACATCCTTACCGCTCTTACAGTGAAGAACCCCTTACGCACTTTAAGGTTAAACCGCCTTTCCTCTAGTTTTAGTGAGTGGCCACGTGTCTTATTGTATCTCCTTTCTCTGAATAGTTTGTTCCTTATGCTCGGGTCGCCAGTACAGTATTTGTACATTGATATCATATCCCCCCTCAATCGTCTCTTCTCCAGAGAGAATAAGTTCAGGGCTTGTAGTCTTTCCTCATAGCTGATGTCCTCCATCCCCCTAATTATTTTTGTTGCCCTTCTCTGGACTTTCTCCAGTTCCAGCACATCCTTTCTGAGGACCGGTGCCCAGAACTGGACAGCATACTCCAGATGTGGCCGGACCAGAGTCTTGTAGAGCGGGAGAATAATCTCTTTATTTCTGGAGTGAATCCCCTTTTTTATACATCCCAGTATTCTGTTGGCTTTGCTTGCTGCGGCCTGGCATTGCATGCCACTGCCAAGCCTGTTGTCTACCAGTACCCCTAAGTCCTTTTCCATCCTAGACTCACCCAGAGGTTCCCCCCCTAGCGAGTAGCTTGCTTTCTGGTTTCTGGCCCCCAAGTGCATTACTTTACATTTTTCAACATTAAATCTCATCTGCCATGTAGTTGCCCACTCCGTTATTTTGTTCAGGTCCGCTTGCAAGGTTTCCACATCCTGCATAGAAGATATTGGCATGCCTAATTTAGTATCATCCGCAAATACTGAGATTGTACTAGATATCCCCTCCTCTAGATCATTTATGAATAAATTAAACAGGATTGGTCCCAGGACAGAACCCTGGGGGACCCCACTTTCCACACCCGCCCAATCCGAGTACTCCCCATTAATCACCACCCTCTGTACTCTCCCCTGGAGCCAGTTCTCTATCCAGGTACTCACCTTATGGTCCATACCTATCTTCCTTAGTTTGTACAGTAATCGTTTGTGGGGAACGGTGTCGAAGGCCTTTGCAAAGTCCAGATACACCACATCCACAGGCTTACCTTTATCTAGGTGGCAGCTCACTTCATCATAGAAGGTTAATAGATTGGTTTGGCACGAACGATTTTTCATGAATCCGTGCTGATTAATACTTATAATACCGTTTTCATTACTAAAGTCTTGTATGTGGTCCCTTAACATCCCCTCCAATATTTTGCAGACTACAGATGTTAGGCTGATCGGCCTATAGTTACCCGGGATATATCTCGGCCCCTTTTTAAATATTGGTACCACGTTGGCTTTTTTCCAATCAGCTGGCACCATACCCGTCTGTAAACTATCCTTAAAGATCAAGAATAATGGTCTGGCAATCACCTGGCTGAGCTCTTTAAGAACCCTCGGGTGCAAGCCATCCGGTCCCGGGGATTTATTTATGTTAAGCTTCTCTAGTTTAGCTCTAAGTCTATCTTCTGTTAGCCATGGCGGCACTTCCTGAGGTGTATTATTTAGTTCGGCCTTACAAGCTGGGTTCGTGTAGACCCCCGATTCCTTTGTGAAGACTGAAGAAAAGAAATTATTTAACACTTCCGCCTTTTCTCTGTCCTCAGTGGCCATTTTTCCTTTATCATCTTTTATGGGGCCAATGTGTTCTGGCCTCGCTTTCTTACTGTTTATATACTTAAAGAACTTCTTGGGGTTCTTTTTACTCTCCTCTGCTATATGTCTCTCGTGTTCTATTTTAGCCGCCCTGATTTCATCTTTACATTTCTTATTACACTCTTTATAATGCTTAAATGCTGCCACTGACCCCTCAGTCTTGTATTTTTTGAAGGCCTTTTCTTTAGCTCTAATATACATTTTTATGTTGGAGTTTAGCCACCCAGGGTTTAGTTTTGTTCTTTTAAATTTATTTCCCAGTGGAATGCACTGGCCCACCCCCTTGTTAAGTATGCTCTTGAAGCACTCCCATTTTTCCTCCGTGTTCTTTGTTCCCAGGGTTCTATCCCATTTGATATTTTCTAGCAGCGAGCGCAGTTTAGGGAAATTGGCTCTTTTGAAATTCAGCGTCTTAATATTACCCTTGTGTTTCCTATTATTGTAATTAATACTGAAACCAATTGACCTATGGTCACTGCTCCCTAAGTTTTCCCGTATTTCTATATCCGTGAGCAGGTCTGCATTGTTGGTAATCAGTAGGTCAAGTACCGCATTGTTTCTTGTCGGTGCATTCACCATCTGACCCATGAAATTGTCCTGCAAAATATTTAGGAACTGCCTAGCCTTGGCTGAGTGCGCGGTTCCTTCTGCCCAGTCTATATCCGGATAATTAAAGTCCCCCATTATAATGACATTTCCCATCCTTGCTGCCAATCCTATCTGTAACATGAGGTCCGCCTCCCCCTCCTCACTCTGGTTGGGGGGCCTATAGCATACGCCCAATATTACCTTCCCCACCGTGCCTTCCCTTTGAAGCTCTACCCATAGGGATTCTGCCTCGTCCATAGCTCCATTATTAATATCATCCCTCATATTTACCTGTATACTGTTCTTAATATACAGACATACCCCTCCCCCTTTTTTACCCTCTCTATCCCTGCGATAAAGGGAATACCCCTGAATGGTCGCCATCCAATCATGAGAGCTGTCGAACCAAGTCTCAGTTATCCCCACAAAATCTAAGTCCTCCTCAAACATCAGCAGCTCCAGTATTGCTTGTAGTTTTTGTACTTGTATGTAGTTTGTACTTGTAGTCCCCCACCAGCCCACCCCCCTACCAGCAGATCAGATCAGTTGTTTCCTACTTACGTCCCTCGGTCTGGTCCCGGTCCTGTCAGGTCCTTGTCTCCGCCGCTGCCGCACTGTCCCCCACACTGTCTCTCTGGTCCGCTCTGTCGCCGCTGCTGCTGCTCTGTCCCCCGCACTGTCTCCCTGGTCCGAGGCTCCTGCACTCCTGCACCCGGCCCCCGGCTTCCTAGTGTGGCTCCCCCCCCCCCGCTCTCCCCCGCACGTGCGGCTCGCGGCTCCTCCTCCTCTCCTCCTCCACACACACACAGCTCACAGCTCTCCTCGCTGTGTGTGTGCTGTGGATCACTTCCGGTTATAGTTATATCTGGAATATGCAGTTCAGTTTTGGGCACCAGTTCACAAAATGAATATCGGAGAACTGGAGAAAGTGCAGAGAAGGGCAACCAAATTGATAAGAGACATGGAGGAGCTCAGCTATGAGAAAAGATTAGAGGAACTGAATTTATTCTCTCTTTAGAAGAGGCGATTTAGAGGGATGTGATCAACATGTATAAATACATAAGTGTTCCATTAAGTGTAATTGGTATAGACCTATTCACTTTCAGGTGTTTATTGAAGACAAGGGGGCATTCTTTACACCTGGATGAAAATAAATTTAACCTCCACATATGGAAAGGTTTCTTCACAGTAAGAGCTTTAAAAATGCAGAACAGACTTCCTTATTAGTTATGAACTAGTCCTGGCCAACTGAGCAGATTGTTTTCAAAAAGAGCTGAATGTATTCCTAAATGTGAAAAATATAATGGGGTAATAACATTTATAGGTAATTCCATCAGGGGTATTGATCTCGGGAATTGATTGCCTCTTGGGGGATTAGGTAATATTCCCCCCCCCCCCCGCTGGAGCAAATTGGATCATGATTTTTTGGGGTTTTATTGCCTTCTTCTGAATAAACTGTAGGTATAAGATTGTGTATATGGAGATTTTCTATTTCTTTGCTTTTTTTCTATTGGTTGAGCTATATGCATTTATGTCTTTTGTCAACTTAAATAATTATGTAACTGTATGTGGCACCTTCTCACACAGTACTGTATCCTCAGCCTCATTAATCGTTCGGCCAGGGGATTCCTTGGTCAAAAGCTAAATGTAAGCAAAAGGACTGGGGATACAGCTAATAATATTACCAAAACATTGTAAATGCCCATATTTGGGATATGGATTGTCACTGGGTGGGTGGAGGTTGATGGGAAACTGAGAGACTATTTTCCCATGTGGTCCACTTCACTTGTTAAGTAGTGGGCAGATTCAAAAGCTGCTAGCGGGCCATATAGCAATTATGGATCCACTCACTCTCATGATGTGTTGTCAGTCAAAAGTGGAGCGGGCAACTCGGTCCCATTCATACATACATACTGTAATCTTTTATTTGCTACATGGTAAAATCCAGTGATAGGCAAGCTTATGCGATTTGGCTACACAGTCATTCTCATAGCATCACCCATTTCACTCTAAACACACTTTTACATAGTAGTTTCCTTCCCAAAAGCAGAGAGAGAGGGATGGAAAAGGTGATCAGTAATTGCCAACCTCTACATGAGTTGGTGGGAAGAGCTGTTTTGTCGCCCCATTCTTTTTTTTTTTTCTCTTTTTTTTATTTAGGAATTCACCAAGTTATACATAACATTGCCATCATCATATACATCTTCTTCATAATTTATATTATGATATATAACATCTCTATCTGCTGTTTTCCCAAATTACATATTTTTTTTTTCCCCCACCCCTCCTTCCCTCCCTCCCTCCTCACCCACCCTTTCAACCAACCAAACAAAAAAAAAAAAATGTATTCTCATGAGCAGAGATGGGGGAATACGCTCTCTCTTTCACTATCTCACTTTTCTTCTCATTTTATTTTATAAAGTATGGTTTCCCCTCTTCAGAACATATAAAATGGTTCCACAATTCCCAGGTTTTCCTATATTTCTCCTGTCTATTTTGTGCCACGGCAATCAGTTCCTCCAATCTCCTATTATCTTCTATCCTTCGTATCCACTCAGACACTAAGGGGGGTTGAGTTTTTTTCCAGGCCCCTGGGATGCATGCCTTTGCCGCATTTATCAAATGAGGGATTATAGATCTTTCATATTTGTTTGCTGGTGTCTCTGATAGGTTTAATAGAAAGAAGACCGGGTTCTCCTCTATTTCATGTTCTACAAATTTCTGGACTATATCCTTCACCCCTGTCCAATAAGTTTTTATTTTAGAGCAGGTCCAGAAGATATGGTACAAAGTGCCTCTTTCCTTTCCACATCTCCAGCAAAGATTGGATTCATTTGGGAACCACCTATGTAATTTCTCAGGCGTGACATACCATCTTGTTACCAGCTTATAGTTCATCTCTTGTACTCTGGTACATCTAGATGACCCTAGGGCAAACCTCAATATCCTCTGGATCTGCTCCCCTGTGAAGTTACAATTCAAATCCTCCTCCCACCTCCTTACCCATGGTAGTTCAGGTTGTTCCTCCGGATTTGTCAGTAAGCCATATGCAATTGATAAAGTACGTGAGAGATTTCCTGGCTTTACACAGGCTTGTTCGAATCTCGTTAGTGATCTATCATAATCCTCTGGATCCGGTATGGAGACTAAATAATGATGTAGTTGGGCAGCTTGCCAAAATGGCACCTTATATGGCCCCTCCCCTTCAGTCAATCTGATCATCGAAGGCCATTTTTTTTGTGTTAAAAAAGACGACGCCTGTTCCTGCTCCCTTTCCCTTAACATTGTAAATTATCTATGATCTAATCCTGGAGGGAATCGGGGGTTACCTAATATTGGAAACAAGGGGGATTTATCTGTCTTCAATTTATGGAATACATTTGGTCTCGTACAGATCCGTAAAGTGTTTCCAATTATTAAATGCTGTTTTAGTCTTTTCGGGAGGTCCTGATAGCACCATATCGCTCTTTTCAAGATTACCTCTGTTTGTGCTTGTTCCAGCATCACCCAAAGTTTAGTCTCTGAGTGGTGCCACCAATCCAAAATCCTACTTATGTAAGACGCCTGGTAATATGCTCGTACATCTGGCAAGGCTAGGCCCCCCTTTTTTTTGGGCAGAGTCAAAATCTTCCGTGCTATTCGTGACTTTTTATGTGACCAGATATATTTTACAAATAATGAGTGTATTACCTTAAAGAATCTACCTGGTATCTTCACCGGTAATGCTCGGAACAGATATACAAATTTTGGCAATATTATCATCTTCAGTAAATTACATTTACCGAACCACGACTGCATCCCCCCATGCCATTTTTCTAATAATCTCTTAGTTGTTGCTATCATAGGCAAGAAATTGAGGTCATACACCTGTTCTATTTTCGCCGGAATATAAGTTCCCAAGTACCTCACTGCCGTCTCATTCCACTTGAACCCGAAGCTATTTTTTAATAATTGCACCTGGGCCGTGGGCATCTCTACCCCCATTGCCTCTGATTTCCCAAAGTTGATTTTTAAATTTGATAAGGCCCCATATACCTTAAGTTTTTGTATCAGATTCGGCAATGAGATACTCGGGTTAGTTAAAGAAAATAACATATCATCCGCGTAGGCGGCTATCTTATATTGTTTCCCCTTTACTCTTACTCCTTCTATATCTGAATTCCCTCTGACTTTACAGAGGAAAGGCTCTAGTGTAAGGGCAAACAAGAGGGGCGATAACGGGCACCCTTGCCTTGTGCCATTTTTTATTGGGAATGTCTTTGATAGTATACCATTAGCTTTCACCCTAGCAATTGGATTTGTGTAGACTCTAGTTATTCTGTCTATCATTAAGTTACCCAACCCAATATATTTGAGCACGGAAAACAAAAAAGGCCACCCCACCCGGTCAAAGGCCTTCTCTGCGTCTGCGCTCAACACTACGCACGGGGTCTTCTCTTCTTTTACTACTTGTATCAAATTGAGTATTCTTGTTGTACTATCTTTTGCTTCTCTTGATGACATAAAGCCTACCTGGTCTAAGTGTATTAATTTTGGTAATATTCTTGCCATCCTATCTGCCAGTACCTTTGTGAATATCTTCAAGTCCACATTTAATAGAGATATTGGCCTATAGCTGCTACAAGCCGCTGTATCCTTACCTTCTTTTAAGATTAATGAGATATGTGCCGTCAGTGTATCTCTAGTTAACGTCCCGTCTAGTTCTGTTGCGTTAAACAACTTTACCAGGTATGGGCCCAGAATATGAAACAGTGACTGATAATATTGTGCCGTTAGTCCATCTGGCCCTGGCGCTTTCCCTGGCTTCATCAAATTCATTGCTTGCTGTACCTCTTCTATGGTTATTTCTGCTTCTAGGGAGTCCTTTTCCTCCTCTGATAACTTAGGTAATTGTGACTGGTTTAAATATTTTTCAATTTCTCTTTGTATGGGTGGTTCTCCTTTTAAGTTATACAATGAAGCATAATATTTCTCAAATACTTCCGTTATTTGTGTTGGTAAGGTCCTTTTATTCCCCTCGGCTGTTACTATATGCGGTATGTATGACCTCAATCTCTGTTCCTTGACAGTCCTAGCCAATAATTTTCCACATTTATTTCCTGCCTCATAATTTAATTTGCGGCATCTTTGTATATCTGCTTTGGCCTTGTATTGTAACAAATCCGTGATCTGCTTCCTAATCGCTGTTAACTCCATCAGTATTCTATCTGACGCTGACTGTTTATGTTTTGTCTCTAACTCTTTAAGTTTATCTAACAACTGTGTCATTTGTTCATTTCTCTCTTTTTTGATACGTGCCCCGTTCTTAATAAAAATCCCTCTTATTACTGCCTTATGTGCTTCCCAGAGGGTGCCCATCCGACAGTCCACTTGATCATTAATCTCAAAAAAGGTTTTTAATTCTTGTGCAACCTCTTTTAATACTTGAGAGAGAGGGGAGGGAGATTCATGATCTGCAATATATTAAATGACTGGACCTCCATCCCTAGTGTACATGTGGAAAAAGGCAAGGAGTTGTGGGACTTTAAATGAGGTTGGCAGTCATAGATAAATATTAAATAATAATGTAAGATATTTATGGAAAATTTTGATAATTTATTACATATTACATAAAAGGTACAGAAATATCAGAATAAATATAAATATAAATATCAAAAGCTGGACATGAAGTACATCAATTCATAAAAAATATATCTTTACATCATAATCGATGAATAAAAAAATCAGTCAATACATTTAATATATAAACAACATGTAGTTAGTCTTCAAATAGTATATCTTCATATTTAATAGGCTCTACGCGTTTCGTGGCTCTATGTCCACTCATCAGGAGCTAGTTTTGAGACTTTGAGTCTGTAAACATAAATTGATATTTAGATGTAAAATATGGGAAAGATAACGGAAAAAATCATAACGGAGAAGTAACCAATGCTCCAAAATAAATACAAAATACTACTTACTACAGTAGTTAAAAGAGGCGAGACTTCTGAGAAGGAAGGGGGTGATCTCCCAACACACAGCAGACTGTCTCACCCGGGGCTGAGGCGGGTAAATTGACCGAGGTGGAGAGCGAGGGAAGAGAGAAATGAAGGGGTAGCTACGATGGTTCCAACAAAAGATATGGGCATGGACATCACTTGAATATGTATTAATGAGGGGACAGATCGTGACCAAAAAAGTCTGAAGAGAGGGAGGAGACTGAAAAAGAATAATTACAGAATATGTCTCAAAATATTAATTTAATTCTATACTCATCATATTTTATATGTAATTAAATAGGGGTTGTATTGAGATATATAAACATGTGAAAAAGAAGATGAAGGGAAATAATAGTGATCATATGTGTACCAAACAATACCCTAGGTGTTATCAGGATAGCAGGGAGATGTATGAGGATGACCAGAGTGTGTCAAATTAATGTGTAGAGTGTATAGAGGAAATGAGAGCATGCTTGAATGTATGTTTATATATTTTTTTTTTTTTTTTGCACATTCAAGCATGCTCTCATTTCCTCTATACACTCTACACATTAATTTGACACACTCTGGTCATCCTCATACATCTCCCTGCTATCCTGATAACACCTAGGGTATTGTTTGGTACACATATGATCACTATTATTTCCCTTCATCTTCTTTTTCACATGTTTATATATCTCAATACAACCCCTATTTAATTACATATAAAATATGATGAGTATAGAATTAAATTAATATTTTGAGACATATTCTGTAATTATTCTTTTTCAGTCTCCTCCCTCTCTTCAGACTTTTTTGGTCACGATCTGTCCCCTCATTAATACATATTCAAGTGATGTCCATGCCCATATCTTTTGTTGGAACCATCGTAGCTACCCCTTCATTTCTCTCTTCCCTCGCTCTCCACCTCGGTCAATTTACCCGCCTCAGCCCCGGGTGAGACAGTCTGCTGCGTGTTGGGAGATCACTCCCTTCCTTCTCAGAAGTCTTGCCTCTTTTAACTACTGTAGTAAGTAGTATTTTGTATTTATTTTGGAGCATTGGTTACTTCTCCGTTATGATTTTTTCCGTTATCTTTCCCATATTTTACATCTAAATATCAATTTATGTTTACAGACTCAAAGTCTCAAAACTAGCTCCTGATGAGTGGAGATAGAGCCACGAAACGCGTAGAGCCTATTAAATATGAAGATATACTATTTGAAGACTGACTACATGTTGTTTATATATTAAATGTATTGACGGATTTTTTTATTCATTGATTATGATGTAAAGATATATTTTTTATGAATTGATGTACTTCATGTCCAGCTTTTGATTTGTATATTTATATTTATTCTGATATTTCTGTACCTTTTATGTAATATGTAATAAATTATCAAAATTTTCCATAAATATCTTACATTATTATTTAATATTTATCTATGACTGCCAACCTCATTTAAAGTCCCACAACTCCTTGCCTTTTTCCTCTTTTAACACTTCTTCTCTTTGCAATAAGCTCTCGTTCAGCCTCCAGCATTGCTTATTCCTTAGTGAATTCTCTGTAAGGCCATACACCATTGTTATAGATGCATGGTCTGACCATGTGATGTTATCAATATCCGTTTCTTTCACTGCCTGAAGCTGAGCGTGAGGTATCGCTAAGTAGTAAATTCTAGAATAATTCTTATGTGGCGTTGAAAAAAACGTATATCCTTTCTCCGAGGGGTGTTGTAAGCGCCATACATCTATCAGCTGAGATTTATACAATGTTTTCAATATACGTCTATTCATTCCGGAGGAAACTGCTGTAGTCCCGGATGAGGTGTCTACTGCAGGTATCAGAGGTGCATTAAAATCCCCTGCCAGGATCAGTTGGCCCTCTGAGAAACTCTCGAGATTAGCCAGAGTTTTTGATATAAACCTATCCTGCCCCTTGTTAGGCGCGTATAATGTTGCTAGTGTTACCCGTGATTCTCCTATTAATCCCTTCACAAATAGGAACCTTCCCTCTGGGTCCTGTTTACTGTCTTGCAGAGTCCATGGGACGTTATTTGCTATCAATATAGATACCCCTCTCGATTTTGCTTGCATATTCGCGGAGTGATATGCATATGGAAAAAAACTATTTTTAAGATAAGGTATTTTATCTGTCCTGAAATGCGTTTCTTGTATAAATGCAACACTAATTCTTCGTTTTTTTAAGTCATTTAATAAAACCCGTCTTTTTTTCTGGAACATTTAGTCCCCTGACATTATGCGACATCATTTTTAGATCCTCCATCTCTGTTCAGTTTACAAACAACAAAACGACCCAAAAAAAAAAAAAAAAAAATTTACAAAACCCCTCCCTAATTGGAGACGAGACGATTCCGGTTCTCCGAAGTTCCGGCTCCTCTCTTCTCCAATTTGGATAGTAAGCCTATCCTTATCTCACACCGTGCTATAGATTGCACTTTGTGTGGATTTCGTAAATAGGGGACTACCCCGGCGTGACCCTCCGCTACTCCCCCACACCCCCTGCCTCCATACTTCTTCAATTTATATTGATTCTAATCACCCACTACCTCTAGGATCCCTCCCAACTCTCCTCTCCTTTCTAGTGAGTAGTTCTCTTTCACTCAATATGTGAAGCGACCAGAGAAGAACAGTTAATTCTTTTATAGCTCTCCTCCTCCCTCCCCCTCTCTCCCCCTCTCTCCCTTCCTTTGTATAAGTACTATTAAATCATACAATTTTCTCATACTATCCCATCTTAATATATTATTGCCATATTTCCCCTTAAGTAAATAAAAAAAAAAAAAAAAAAAGTGTTTTCTTTTGTGCTTCGTGTGTAAAATTTAGAGGGGGTACAAAATCCCAATCCCACCTTCCTCCCATAAAGTGAGAAAAGAAAGAAAAAAAAAAAAAGTGTTTTCTTTTGTGCTTCGTGTGTAAAATTTAGAGGGGGTAAAAAATCCCAATCCCACCTTCCTCCCATAAAGTGAGAAAAGAAAGAAAAAAAAAAGTGTTTTCTTTTGTGCTTCATGTGCAGAATTTAGAGGGAGTAAAAAATCTCAACCCCACCTTCCTCCCATAAAGTGTGTAGGGTAAAAAAAAAAAAAAAAGTGTTTTTCATTTGTGCTTCGTGTGTAAAATTTAGAGGGGGTAAAAAATCCCAATCCCACCTTCCTCCCATAAAGTGAAAGAAAAAAAAAAAAAAAAAAAAAGGAAAAAAAAAAGAAAGAGAGGGGAAAGGGGAAAGTCTCCATTCCCTACTAATATATCAGTAAGACAAAATAAGCATTTACAAGAGTCCCATTCCTATCATAGTTCTTCTATGTTGTTCTTCTCTCTCCTATCGCTTCTTCGCCCCATGTGTCTCTCTCTTTCTCCTGTTGTCGGGGATACCCAGAGGTTCCCGCTCTGGGTATGTGGCGCAGCCAGTTCTCCACCTGAATAGGTTCTGCCTCTATAAAGCGAAAAAATGCCATTCTGTCTTGATACGATTGGAGCTTGAAGTATCTTCCGTCTCTGCGAAACGTCACGGAGAAGGGGAACCCCCATCTATAAGTACATCCCGCCTTCTTGGCCAGATCCAATAAGGGCCTTAAGATCGCCCTTCTCCGTAATGTTCCCCCAGAAATATCTGCAAAAATCTTTACTGGTTTTCCTTCCACTATTATCTCCTGGTTTTCCCATGCTGATCTCAGAATCGTTTCTTTATGTGTATAGTGGTGTAATCTGCAGATCACATCCCTGGGTCTCCTTTCTTCTCTACTTCTGGGGCCAAGAGATCTGTGGACTCTCTCTATTTCTAGGTCTCCTGTGTATTTGTCCTTTAAAACTTGTTTAAATATTTCTTTTGTCGCCTCCGCTAGTTTTTCATTGCCAATAGTTTCAGCTATTCCACGTATCCGTAGGTTGCTACGGCGACCTCTGTTCTCTATGTCCTCCAGCTGTAATTGTAGTACTGCCTGTGTTTCCTCTTGGATGTCTCGTTTTGCTTTTAACGCTATCAGCCTTTCTTTTATTGCGCTAATTGAGGCCTCTTCTTCTGCTAACTGGGTTACAATCACCTGTATGTCTTTTTTAACTTCTTGTATTTCTTGCTGATGTTTCTCTTCTATTCTATTAATCATCTGTTCTATATCTGCTCTTGTCGACAGTGCCTGTAGCATAGCTTTAAGCTCCTGCGTAAGTATACAGGATATTGGTGTCTCTCCTTGGCTACCCCTTAGGCTATTAGCCTCTCCTTCTGTAGAGGGTGAAGTGTCCACTAAGTTTGATGTGTCGCTAGCTTCTGGGCTTACTGCTGCCATTTTTGCACTTTTAGCGGATTTCTGGCTGTTAGAAAAGAAACGGTCAATTTCTCCTTCTGTTTTGTTTGACTGTCCTTTTCCTGTACTCCTTCCTTTTCTTCTCTTAGTTAGTGTCATCTTCTCTCTTTATCCTACATATCCTCCCGTCCCTTTCACTCTTTTCATTAGGGCACCTTTTCTCCTGTTATTATTAACTTGGCAGTCTGTTCCACTCTCTTCAGCAAGTATATAGCATACAGTTCTATTTCATCAATGTGTACTTATTACCGCTTAATATATTTCACAGTACTCACAGTTCCCAGTTTGACTTTTTCTTACTTCACCTCTCCACAGGTTGTGTACCTTGTGCTGTAGAAGCTTTTAATTTTAGTGCAGTTTCCTTCCCTTTTCTCTTCAGTTGCCACTACCAGTATTCTCAGGGTGAAGAGGGGGTAAGGCTGTGATCCTGTGCTCGTCCCGTTATGCTGTGGATAACTATTGCCTCTCCTCTCACCTAAGCTGGTCATCCTCAGGCGACTCTATACTGGACCGTGCATCTCTACCACTCCATCATCAGCCCAATACCTCTGCGCTCTGGGTGGCTCCGGATGGCTCACTCCTCCATCCAGGGACCCCTCCAGCCCAGATCCAGCCTCCTCCTCAGCAGTACGGGGCGCCAGTAGTGGGGTAGGGCTCTGCAGCCCCTAACGCCTCGGCCAGTCGCTCTCCTCCAATGTAGCCCTTATTCCGTCACCTCTCTCCCTCTAGCCGCTGCAGTGTACTGCCCGGCGCTCAATCCTCTCCACAATAGTGGGCGGTCAGCTGGTGAACAGGGCTATGGCCCCCTCGACTACCTGCTGACCCGACCCGTTCCACAAGAACAGCGGACCAGGTGTTCGCAGCCAGCGGTAGATTCTCCTCTCGCCGCCCGACTCCTTGGCGTCTCCGCTCGTTGCCTCTCGGATCCCCAGCGGGCGTGGGCGTTCAGCGCTTGGAGGTGTGGAGCCCAGCGGAGGTCAGCTCAGCGTGTCATCGCATGACCGCTTCCGGGCACGCCCCCCTCAGAAGTCTTTTTTCCCTTTGTCGCCCCATTCTAATCCATGTAGGAGGGATGTCATCTGGTATGGCGGATATATAGATGATCTGATTATTGTGTGGGGAAACATAGAGGAACACTTGAAGTCATTTGTACAATATCTTAAAACAAATGAATTGAATTTGGAGTTCTCATATGAAAGTGACTACAGATCTGTTAATTTCCTGAATAGAACACTAGAGGGCAGTGAGATCACAAGCAAGATAAGTACCAAAACATTTAGTAAAACGAGTGCTGGCAACTACTTCTACTTGGGACTAGTTGTCATCCGACACATACTGTTAAACCTGTAGGAGAGTTCATTGAGGCTAAAAATAACTGCTCTATGAAAGAGAACTATGTTAGATAATGTGGTGTGGTCTCAGCTGGACTTAGGAAAAGAGGTTATTGTGAATGGCATATCTGTAGGGGGGGAAACATTGCTTCAGGGAGAAACGTTTATCTTCAAATCAGGAAATAAACTGTGATTCTAGGAATCGGGTTTATTTAACTGAATGTGACAAGTGCATTCTTCAATATGTAGGCTGTACGAGAAGGCACTTGAGGGGTAAGGATAGAGGATTGAGCACTATTTTGACTCCACTAATTCAAATGCCAAAAACATGTCAAATGTTTCCAAATATTTTTAAGGTAATAAATGGGAGTGACATGAGTTCCTTTTGATTTTGCAGTGTGAAATAAAAAATGAGATTACATCGATACAGGCGCTCCATCACCCCACACCTTCTAAATGCTGCAAAATCACTTATCCCCCACCACTGGAAACAACCGTCTAATCCTACCGACCAACGGTGGATTCTAATAGGTAACCAAATTCACCATTTAGAAGACCTTACGCTTGAACACAGGGATTTAGCACCTATTGAAGTCATATCTCAAACCAACTGACAGGACCCCTTATATTCCAGGTATAAGATCTCACACATATAATAGCAGGAGCACCCCACCCTTGCTCTCTTTTTCTTCTCTTTCCTAAACCCTATCTTTCTTCTCTCATTCCTTTTCTCCTCTCCTGGAGACTTGTTATTAAACAGGTCAAATAATATAAACCCTCATACAAACTGTCCAGTACTGCATAGATGACTGTAAAATCTATCCTGCTATACCTACATACTGTATGTATGTTTCTTTGTCTTGTCCGAAGTTATATTTGTTACAAATATTTTTTCAATAAAAACTTATGGAACAAAAAAAAAATGAGATTACCTATAGACCTAGAGGGGGAGATCCACATTGTAAATTGTTGAAGGAGGGTGTTTGGTAGATCTATGCCCTGCAAACAAGGGTACCATCTGGCCTCAACCATAGGAGGGTTGTGGATCTTTTGAGACATGAATGTATTTGTTTTTGACACACTATAATCCTTTTTCCCCTTTCGTTCTTTTTCTTCCTTTTGTGCTGTGGTGTAACAGTTATACAATTCCTTCCTAATATAGATTCTGCAACAATGTTATTATAACACCGCTTTATTTTGTTACCTTATAAATAAATAATTTGGCAGTGATAATTTGGATCTGACATATAGTGCCGGTTCACACTTGTGCGATGCGGGAAGGCTGCGAATTCGCAGCCTGTTCCCGTATCGCATCCACACAAGAGGCAGTTCACACTGCCATATGCGATACACAGGGGGTGTCAATTAAATGTTAACGACACCCCCAGTTTGAATGCATATCGCAGTGCGATCTGACAGTTCGCACAGGATCGGATCGCACAAGTGTGAACCACTGTGCGATCCGATCCTGATGCGGCTGAAAAAAAGGGTCCTGTGCTTCTTTTGTGCGGGTGCAGTGCGAATTTCAGCCATACAAAGTGTATGGCGGAATTCGCATCCGCACAGGAGATTGCATGTAATGAAGGAGCAGTGCGCTCCGATATTACATGCGATCAGCGCACCCGCAGTAGTGTGAACCGGCACATACATCTCTTTTTGTATGTATTTTATTGGAGTGATTGTTTGCTGATACCTTTTGGTTATACTCTGTGCTTAAATTGGACCACATTGATGAGATAGTGGGGGGTCAAATCATTAAGAGTTAAATGCCACGTGAGTTTTTGAGTTATAATACCTCATACACTATATAACTAACGAGGATGTAATCCCCACCCCCCCAAAAAAAAAAAAAACACACACATTAAATTCCATACTAGTTATTTTTTATTTTGCAGTATTCAACCAGTTGCCGACTGCCCGCCGCAGATATACTGGGGCAGGGTGGCCGTACCCATACGTCAGTCACGCGCGGGGTGAGGGGGGGGGGGGCGCGTGCACGCCCCTGCCGTTCCCGCAATGTTCTGACTCAGTTCAGAACCAATCAGTTACCATGAAAAATCATTGGCCTGGACCTCTTGATCGGTTCTGGCCAATTGCAGAACGTCCTGTGCCCATGTGATGTAAACACAGAAACACAGGCACAGGAAACAATGCAATCTCCTCTCCTGGAGCCCTTTTCGGTTCCAGCGTGAGAAGAGAGAACATCCCTTTCACTCCTTGTCCCAGTGCACGCTATATACAGTATACAGATAAATTTACCGATCACTGTATTAGTGTAACTTGTGACTTCAGTTAGTGTGAGAGACAATTAGTGGTAGTCCCAGATAGGTTTAGGGTACCCGCCATATATCCCCTAAAAAGATTTAACCCCCTTATCACCCCCATTAACCCTTTCACTCCCTGTCACAGTGTACACTATATACAGTATACAGATAAATTTACTGATCGCTGTATTCGTGTCACTTGTGATTTCAGCTAGTGTGAGAGACAGTGGTAGTTAGAGGGAGTCCCAGATAGGTTTAGGGTACCTGCCATATATCCCCTAATAAAGATTTAACGCCCTGATCACCCCCAGTTAACCCCTTCATTGCCCTGTCACAGTATCACTATTATAGTGTACAGATCTTTTTTTCTGATCACTGTATTAGTGTCACAGGTGACATAAGTTAGCATTAACGCTAGTAAGCGTCAATTCAGGACAGCGTCAGATTGCCCCCCACATATTTAGTAATACATTTTAACCCTTTGATTGCCAGTGACACACACACAGACTAAAAACCTCCATTACTAGTATAGTGTCTGAACAGATCAATATCTTTGATCTGATCAGAACTGTGACGAGACCCTTGCTCGCTCGCTTCCGCTCTCCCGACACTCCTCTGTTTCTAGTGAGTCAGCTTGCAGATCGCAACGTCTGATGGTTCGGTCAACCAAGGCTCCGGGATCCGAACTACAGCTATGTGCCGTTCGGAATCCATTAGAACAAACACCAGGCAGGCTGTATGTAAGTTCAAACAGGAAGACGATTTATTGGAATTGCACAGCACACTTTTATACAGAATTTGGAACATCCTGCCCCCAACAACCGCTTTCCCATTGGTCAATTGCACAGTACATGCCGTTCTCCTTCAGGTCCTCCTTAGCCATGCAAATGAGGACTTGAAAATGAGTCAGCAGGGATTGGTCAGATAGCTTGATTAGAAGGACTGTTATGTGTAATGAGACAGAAGCCCCCAGGGGACAATCAATGTACACAATAGCCAGACACAGAACAATAGACAATAGGTGAATGGAAAGCCACCTCAGATAAAAGCAACATTGTTAGACAGTCAGTCTCCTCATTGAACTTCCTGGAATGACCATATTAGGAGTTGTACTTCCTGGTCAGAGACCTCATGGCAACTGGGAACAAATCTCAATATTTCTACATGGAGACCTTGCTGACAAATATGAAGCAATCCAAATCATCACCCATCTGTCCTTAAATTCCAGTGACGGTGAACACAGTCACATATCTTCCCCTGGGAAACAGTCCAACAGCCACAGTGGGACCCCGAACGGGTCAACTCGAGGATGTTGGAAAAGTAGTCTTACGGTTCCAGGTCTGTCTGCCGGGATAACCCCTCCGCATTCCCATGTATATTCCTGGTTTAGGGGTGTGGGGCCTTTTTGTAATTGAGAAATCACGCCCCTAGGGACACACTTAACTCCTTGAACACCAGTAATGTTAACCCCTTCCCTGCCAGTGACATTTTTACAGTAACAGTGCATATTTATAGCACTGATTACTGTCACTGGTACCCCCAAAAGTGCCAAAAATGTCAGTCAGGGGTCCAATCTGTCCACCCCAATGTTGCAGTCCCACAAAAAAAAAATCGCAGATCGCCGCCTTTACTAGTTAAAAAAAAAAACTGACATAAATCTTTCCCATAGTTAGTAAACTTTTGCGCAAACCAATCAAAATACGCTTATTGCGATTTTTTTTTTTTTACCAAAAATATGTAGCAGAAAACAAATTGGCCTAAAATGTTAAAAAAAATTTGAATTTTTACATTTATTTTTGAGAATTCCATATAAAAATTGTGAAAAATATTGTTATTTTTCCAAAATTGTCACACTTTTTTTGTTTATAGCGCAAAAAATAAAAATCGCACAGGTGATCAAATACCATCAAAAGAAAGCTCTGTTTGTGGGAAAAAAAGGACGTCAATTTTGTTTGCGTACAGCGCTGCATGACCGCGCAATTGTCCATTAAAGTCATGCAGTGCCGAATCGCAAAATAGGGCCTGGTCTTTGAGCAGCCAAATCCTCCGGGGCTAAAGTGGTTAAAGCATGTTGTTATTACACTGTTTCTTACCCTGAGCTGATCACTTCAATAGTATCAGCTGTGACAAACAAGAATTAGCCTAAGCTGCTCTCACCCCATTTGTTTGTTGTGTTCACCCTGGCACATAAGCGTCTGCATGTTCGCCTCTGCCTTGATCGCGTGTCTATGGTGTGGGTCTATTCGAACGCGCGGGAATCTTCGCCTTTAAGTACAGGTGTACGCCACGTAGTGGGCATGTTCTTTCCAAATCTCTTTTTAATAATTTTTATAACATACAAATCATACAAACATAAGAAAAGAAAAATTAGTAATCAGGGGCATGTTCTAACGCAATTTAGCATGCACGTGGAAGCCACGTACCACGCCGCACATGCATAAAGGGCCGCGTTCTGCAAGGAACTGTCTCCAACACACTAACCTCTGTCACAGGCTGAAAGGGACACAGAGCAGCAGCAGCTGGGTTGCGTGAGTCACTGTGGGTTTATGTTACTGGCACAAACGAGTACTATATCCAGGGATAATCAGTGCTGTGTGCATTAGGCTGTATAAGCTTGGCACAAGCCTTGAGTACACCTAAAAGTTAGTACCTCATGTTTGTCTTGCTATAAAACAATGTCTGTCCGAAACAGGGCTGGAGGGAGCAAAAGTGGAAAAAGGCACTATGATGCCACCATCAGGCCTTGAAGGCCCTAGTCATGCTTCCACTGTGTCTACTCCTCCTGAGAAGACAGAGGCGTCTAGCCAATCTGAGCCATTATGGTTGTCAGGCATAGTAGCTACTCTGTGTACTTCTGCCACAGCCTATGTCACTAACGATAATTTGGTGTCGGCAGTAGCCAGCCTGGAGGGTAGGATTGCTGACATGATTGCAGCACCACATGGAGGAAAGAAAGGGGATAGATATCCCTCTCCTGAGCCACCCCCTGAATCAGTTCAGGATTGAGCAGAGGATGTAGAAGATGTAGCTTATGGTGACCCTATGGAAGGTCAAGCTGAAGTTTCCACTTCCAGGGAGTCGGAGTCAGAGGAGTCTCTATCAGCCTCTCAATCCCAGAGATTGTTTATTCAGTCTCTTACTGAGATAATCCGGTCTGGATATAAATTTCCTCCCCTAGAGACATGTGAAGCCTCTTTTTCCTCTCTAGGCTCATTGTGCCCTTCCCAGAGTCCTCGGACATTTCCCATACATCTGCTCTTGGAGCAAGAAGTGTATAATGATTGGGATCACCCTGATAGGATTTTTGTTCCTCCTAAAAGGTTTTCATTGTTATATCCTATGGAGGAAAAGTTTACTAAGAAATGGAAAGTTCCCTCTGTTGATGCGGCCATTTCTTCAAGTAAACAAGAGTGTAATCTGCCCTGTCCAGGTGTTTACAGATCCAGCTTATAAAAGGTTGGAGTCTTTATTGAAGGCCTCCTTTGCGGTTGCAGGTTCTGCAGTACAACCAGCAGTAGCGGCCATAGGAGTGTGTCAGTCTTTCAAAGACCGCATAAAGCGAGTGTCCAAGACAGTTCCTTCTCAAGAAGAGTCTATGGAAGATCTGTCAGATCTGCCTCGCACTTTGTGTTTCGCAGCAGATGCTCTTACGGACTCCATAAGGCAAATGTCATGGTTTGCTCTGATGACAGTGTATATGCGCAGAATCCTTTGGTTGAAGAGCTGGTCTGCAGAATTTCCATGTAAAAGATTATTGGCTAGCTTCCCCTTTCAGGGAGAACGCCTTTTTGATCATGATCAAAATCCTAAAGATCTCAGGGGGAAGAGTACATTACTACCTGTAAAGAGGAAGAGCAGGTGTCCTTCCTTTAAAATCCCCAGCACTCATAATACCAGTGCTTCTAATTTAAGGCAGTGGCCTCAACCATCTGCATCCAGACCCAAGCCTTCAGGGCGGGGTCAGAAAAAGCCCTGGGCCCAGAGGTCAGCCAAATCTTCCTCTAAGCCCTCTCTGTGAGGGGGCGCCCCCATTTACCTGGGTGGGGGGAAGGCTTTGGCAGTTCTCAGGGATGTGGGTGGGGTGCAAGACAACTGGGTGTCTCCCCCATTTCTCAGGGATATAAGCTGGAATTTTGGGTGTTCCCGCATCCTCAGTTTGTAAGGTCAAGTATACCGTCAGATACCCTAACAAGAAAGTCTCTCTTTTGGGCATTGAACCAGCTGAGAGCTCAAAGGGTGATAACCGAGGTTCCAGAGAATGAAAGGTTCAAGGGATTTTACTCAAATCTGTTCATAATCCCCAAACCAAGCGGGGATGTGAGACCTATTCTGGATCTCAAAGCTTTAAACCAGTTTCTGAACATTCGTTCTTTCTGCATGGAATCAATTCGTTTAGTCATAGCCTCCCTACAGGGAAAGGAATTTCTAGCATCCATAGACATCAAGGATTTACATATTCATGTGCCTACATTTCAGGCCCATCAAAGGTTTCTTCATTTTGCGATAGGAAACCATAATTTTCAGTTTGTGGCCCTGCCCTTTGGGTTAGCCACAGCGTCAAGAGTGTTCAAAAACATCCTAGCTCCTGTATTAGCTGTTCTAAGGTTCCGAGGGATATCTTTAATAGGATATCTGGACGATCTATTACTAATAGATCGATCGGCGTCGGCTCTGAGCCGAAATGTCCTTCAGACAGTGCAATTTCTAGAATGTCTGGGTTGGATACTGAACTTAGCAAAGTCAGCATTGCAACCAGTCCAGCATCAGGAATACCTGGGTCTTCTTGTGGCAAAGATATTCTTGCCAGCAAGAAGGGTCTCAGACCTGAAGGATCAGGTTCGGTCCATAGTGAGGCTGAGATATCCTTCTATACGTCTTTGCATGATGTTACTGGGGAAGATGTTGTCTGCATTCAAGGCTATTCCCTATGCTCAATTCCACGCCAGACCCTTGCAGAACAACATTCTGTCTGCATGGAACGAGCCCATGTCTCTGGTACCAAGGGTACGGCGGAGTCTGAATTGGTGGTTGTTAGCCAGAAATCTGGTGAAAGGGAAATCCTTTCTTCCAGTGACCTGGAAGGTAGTGACCACAGATGCCAGTCTCTCCGGCTAGGGAGCGGTTCTGGAGGAAGCTACTGTCCAAGGGAAATGGTCTTGGTTAAAGAGTCATCTCCCCATCAACGTTCTGGAAATACGTGCAGTCAGTCGGGCTTTGAGATTCTAGACGCCCAGACTTCGGGGTAAACCTGTCAGGGTGCAATCCGACAATGCCACGGCTGTGGCACTATGTCAATCATCAAAGAGGCACAAGGAGTCGCTCAGCACATAAAGAGGTGGATATTATCCTGTCCTGGGCAGAGAGGTTTGTGCCATGCCTGACAGTGGTGTTTATTCCAGGAATAGTGAACTGGCAGGCAGATTTTTTGAGCCATCAACCGATGTTTCCAGGGGAATGGTCCTTACATGCCAAGATTTTTCAATCGATCTGCCTAAGCTGGGGGGTTCCAGACATAGATCTGTTGGCATCCAGGTTCAACAACAACTTGGAAATATTTGTGTCCAGGACCAGGGATTTACCCGCAGTTGAGGTGGATGCTTTGGTGACTCCTTGGGAGGAGTTTTCCCTAATTTATGCCTTTCCTCCGGTGCAGCTGATACCGAGTCTGTTGCGCAGGATCCAGCTAGAGGGGAAACCAGTAATTCTAGTAGCTCCGGCATGGCCGTGGAGGATTTGGTATGCACAAATCCAGAAGTTGGCAGTTACGAGTCCTTGGGTTCTTCCACTGCGTCTGGTCCTGCTCTCTCAAGGTCCGATACTCCACCCTGCTGTACAGTCTCTAAATTTGACGGCTTGGCTATTTGAAGCCTCAATCTTGAAGGAGCAGGGTGTATCTGTCCCGGCAGTTCATACGATAATAAACGCTAGGAAACCAGTCTCTAGAAATATGTATTACAGGGTCTGGAAATCCTATATTGCCTGGTGTGAAGCCAGGAAATGGCATCCCCACTCATATATTATAGGGAGATTTCTAGCTTTCCTGCAAGCGGGGGTGGATATGAAATTAGCTTTGAGCACAAATAAAGGGCAGATTTTAGCTTTATCATTTTTTTCCAGGAACCGATCGCTTCCTATTCGTTGGTCCAAACCTTCGTCTGGGGAATATTGCACTTGCTTCCACCGGTGAAGCCACCATTGTGTCCTTAGGACTTGAATTTGGTGCTGGCGGTTTTACAAAAACAGCCTTTTGAACCTCTGGGTCAGACTCCCCTGGTTCTTTTGACCAGAAAACTGGTCTTTTTGATTGCAATAACTTCAGCTTGAAGGGTATCGGAACTAGCAGCTCTTTCCTGTAAAGAGCCATTCTTGATATTTTATCAAGATAGGGTGATTTTATGTCAACACCCAGATTTTTTGCCCAAGGTAGTGTCTGCCTTTCATTTAAATCGGGACTTCATGGAGACCGCTCAGATTCGTAAGACCGAGAGCTTGTTTGTGCTGCCAGAAGGGCCCAGAAAGGATTTGGCAGCATCTACATCTACAATTTCTTGTTGGATCTACCAGGTTATTATCCAGGCGTATGGTTTAGTAAGAAAGGTTCCACCTTTCCCTGTTAAGGCACATTCTACCAGAGGAGTAGGTGCCTCTTGGGTACATCGCTATGAAGCCTCTATGGCTCAGATTTGCAAGGCCGCGACCTGGTCGCCGGTACATACATTCACTCGTTTCTACAGAGTGGATGTTGGGACCCAGGAGGACTCTGCTTTTGGCCGCAGTGTTGGCTGCAGTGTTCTGGCAGCGGGGATGTATTAAAACTGAGCACCATATGTGTCATGAGGGAGCCGTGCACTGACTGCAGAGAGGGTCCCATACAAAGAGGACAGCAGATAAGCTGGCAGCAGAGGACAGATGACACCCTTGGAGGGATGGGAGGAGGTCACATCCTCAGTCCTGAGGGGCTCATGCTGGGAATTGTAGTCAGGGCTGCTGTTAGAAATCATGGGGCCCCATACAGCCTTCTTGACAGGGCCCCTCCCCCCGGACCCCACAACCCCCCCTCCATCCCCAAGGTGCAGCAGAACAGCAGCACTGACTTTATCTGCCTATGCCCCGACAGTTTAAAAGTCCCTCCTCTGCCCCCCCCCTTCTGGGCCCCTCTGTTGACATGATGGGGCCCAGGGAAATGTTGTAATTTAAATCCTGGTAAGAAAGTACGGTTGGGGGTGTGATCTAGTAAGATCAATTTTTTTTTTTGGCCAGAAATGAACAACCCTGGGCTGCTGTGTTTAGCTGATGAGGTCTAGGCCCAGTAGAACAGGACCAGTTGAACTGCCTTATCAGCGGCTCTGCTTGTAGTCCTTCACTTTTGGGGGATGTTAAAAAAAAATGAAGGACTACTAGTTCCAGCATGAACCCCTGAGAGCTAAGGATGTGTCACCCCCCCTCCAACTGGTGAAAGACTACAGGTCACAGTATAAACCCATTAGTGCTAAGGATGTGACTCCCCCTTAAATTGAAGAACTACAGGTCCCAGCATGAATCCGTGAGATCTAGAATAACATCCTAAGATCTCATGGCTTCATGCTGGGACTTGTAGTCCTTTGATTTTGAGGTTACTCACATGCTTAGCTCTGTAGTCCATCATTTTATTGGGGGTTCACATCCTTAGATTTCAGGGGTTCATGCTAGGATTTGTAGTATGTCACTTTTGGGGGATGTGACCCTTCCAAAAGTGAAGGACTGCAAGTTCCAGCATGAACCCCTCAGAGATGAGAACGTGCCCCCCTCCCAACTAGTGAAGGACTACAAGTCCCAACATGAGCCCCTGAGATTTAAGAATATGATTTCTCCCAAAAGTGAAGGACTACAAGTCCCAGCATGAACCCTTCAGAGCTGAGGACATGATACCACCAACTAGTGAAGGACTACAAGTCCCAGCATGATCCCTTCAGAGCTGAGGACATGATACCACCAACTAGTGAAGGACTACAAATCCAGGCATGAACTCCTGAGATCTAAGGGTGTGACCCCCCAAAGGTGAGGGACTACAAGACCCAGCACGAACCCCTGAAATCTAAAGATGTGACCCCTTTGATCTTGGAGTTTATGCTGGGAATAGTAGGCCTTCACCAGTTGGGGGGGGGGGGTTGGGTCCTCAGCTCTGAGGGGGTTCATGTCCATGTGGGGGTTGGTTTCTCAGCGCTGAGGGGTTCCTACAGGGACTGGTTTGCACTGCTTACACTTTAGTTCCTGGAGGCCATGGTGGTACAAGTGCCCCAATGTGGTACATGGGCCACATTGTCCTCCCGCCACCTTTGTGATTATGGGAAACCTTAGACTGTTTCCCCGCATCCATCACTCTGCCACCACCTGCTCTACTTCCCACCTAAAATTACTCTGCCCTGGCTAGTATAATAATAATGCTGTATTTTGTGGGTAAGAGGACTGTAGACTGTTTACAGTATACTACTTCTTGACTGCCCCATGCAGATTTACTGCAGAAGGGTGGCCACTCTTCGCTGGATCATGTATCTGTTACGTGATCAGTGCTTCTGAGTAGTGCGTGAGCCCACTGCCCCGGCTGTGCTGTGATCAGCAGGTCCCGGACAATGATTGATTGCTGGGACCCGCTGATTGGCACGTAGCAGATTACATTTTGGCCAAAATTTATGAAGAAAGATTTTTTTTAATTTGATATGTTTTATAGCAGAAAGTATTTATTTTTTCTTTTTTTTATATCTTAAAAAAAAAAAAATCACAGAGGTGAGCAAATACCACTAAAAGAAAGCTCTGTTTGTGGGAAAATTGAATTTGTGTACAGTGTTGCGCAATTGTCAGTTAAAATAACGCAGTGCCAAAAAGCAAAAAAATGGCCCGGTCATGAAAGCTTAAAGGGTAACTCCACTTTTGTGGGGGGAGAATAACAAATAAAGCAAAAATAATATAGTGTATACAATTGTGATACAAGTCATATTGTAATGGAATGTTATTAAAAATAACCTTTCCTTTTCAATCTGCAGCCGCTGTCATTTTCTGTAAAGTGCAATATGACCACCTATGAGTACAGAACGCCCTCCAGAAACATCATTTCCTGCATGTGTGATTAACTCCCTGATTTTCCCAGAAGTCTGCACTAAGATACAATTATATTTGTGTTGCAGGGGATGCCTAATATCTGACAGGTATCCCCTGCAACAAAAATGTAATTTTTGGTGAGATACTTCTAATAGGAACACATCTAAAGGGATGCAGGCCCAGCAGCTTTCCTCATTAGTACCCTTCAGGCGCAGCAGCTGATTGATAATTATGAAACCACTCCCATTAGATACTTTCCCACATGGACAAAGACAAACAGACAGGGATTTTTTCAGAATAACAAAAGGTAGGACTCTGCAACAAAGGTTGTTATAATTCTTGTAATGTACATAGATCACACTGAAGGGAATGTTTTTTTCTCAGCAAAAGTGGACTTACTCTTTAAACTCTAGTTAACAATGCTCCTTCAAGCCACCTCAATATTCAGCGCATTTCACCACATTGTGCTCCACATGTCTTTTCCAACCCTTGCCACTCATTCTGAAGTTCCAAAGTTGGGAGGTATGCCCTTGTACAACCTTATTTAGCTAATTTGAATGTTTATATTCTATACCAGCTTTAGGCATTTGTTCTATGTATGTTTTGTAATAAAACCTGACATGTAATTGTGTGTCTGTATGGGGGGGGAGGCTGACAGGTTGTAGTGATCAAGCGCTGCTGTGGACATCTTCTTGTGCTGTGTGTGGGGAGCTGAGGAGTGGGAGTGTAATGTTCTGGTACCTCTGGTACCCTTATTCCACTTTCCTATTCAGTGTATGCGTCCCACCATTCTCTTCTGGTAGGTGCGCATACACCTTTAAGACCGATGCTGCTTTCACCCTTCACTCTTCATCCTGCCTTGAAGCTCATATTCTCACAAGCGTACCTCGCTGTCGGAAACCTCGCTGCTGATCCCTGTATCCCGCTACCGGATCACTCGCTCATACCGAACCTCTCTACTACTGCTTGCTATTAGTGATAAGTACCCCGCAGGGGAATCCTCCATAACCTTCCTACTAAGCTTACACTATCTAGCTCTGCATATTAAGGACTGTAACTATCATCTGCACTGTTGTTTTAGATTGCTAGCTCTTGAGCCTACTAACATCTATCCTTGCACTGGGTTAGTCTTTCCTGTATGTCATCTGCTGTCCTACCACCTACTACCATACATGATTGCTAACCTATCTGCATCCTACCTGTTACCATCTTTACTCTCATGAACATTTCTCTCAAGTGCTGTTCACCTATTTGTCACTGTTCATACCTGTCTCTTCAACTCATCACCACTATACTGCTATATAAATCTATCACTCCAGGAACATCTTATTGAGTGTGTATATTTTTATGCTGAATCAGACAGACCACAGTGATGAGTCTTGGGAGTTGGAATTGGTATTTCAACGTATCTCTACATGACTACTGAGTGGAGTTTTTCTGCAGCTGCAAATCCATCTTGTTTCAGAAAACGCAGGAGCGTTACAGGGAGCCTCCTATGCTGAGATTTGTAGTGCTACAGAGAGTCTCTCCTCTCTCTTACTTTCTCTTTTTTTCTCCTCTCTTCCCCCTATCTCATTGCCTCTTTGTCTTCTCCCCCCCCTTTTTTTTTCTTTTCTCCCCTCTCTCCCTCTCCCCCCCTCTCTCCCTCATCCCCTCTTTCTCATTCTATCTTCGTCTCCCCCCCCATCCTCTCTCTTTCTCGTTCTCCCTCTCCTCCTCTCCCTCTTTCTCATTCTCTCTCCCACTCTCCTCACTTTCTCGTTTTCTCTCCCTCTCCCCCCTCTCTTTCTTCTCCCCCCCTCTCCCCCCCAATCTTCTCTCTTTCTCGCTCTCTCCTCCTCCTCTCCCTCTTTCTTATTCTTTTCCCCTGTCTTTCACTGTCCTCCCTCTCACCCTCCCTCTCCCCCTCTTTTTCTCTCCCCCCTCATCTCTCTTTGCTCATTCTCCCTCTCCTCCTTTCAATCTTTCTCATTCTTTCTCCCTCTCTCTCACGTTCCTCCCTCTCACTCTCTCGTTCTTTCTCTCCCTCTCTCTCTCTCCCCCCCCTATCTCCCCCCTCTCTCTTCTCCCTCTCGTCCCCCCCTCTCTCTCTCACATGGATGTTAAGATTGGCAGGTGGGGTCGGGAGGAGGCAGGGAAGAGGGAGAGCAGGAGGGTGGCTGAGTCGTTGCACCATGGACCTCTAGGTTGTACTTGCCCCCTGGCCCAAAATTTGCCGGTCATCCCCTGTTTGGGGGATTATGTGAAGGGGGCAGTGTATACTGCTAAAAGGGGGAGAAAGACAATACTGTGGGGGGGGGGGAGATGCCACTGCTACGCGGAGGGGTGCTGTGAAGGGAGGCAGAGAACACTACCCTGGGAGGAGCAGGGACAGAGGACACTGCATGATGTGCAGGGGCAGAGGACACTGCTATGGGGTTTAGAGGAGCAGAGGATACTACTGTTGGGGGGGGGGGGTGGGTAGAGTACATTACTGTGGGGGGTGATGTGAAAGGGGGGGGCAGAAGACACTACTTTGAGGGGGTAATGTGAAGGGGCAAAGGACACTACTGTGCGGGGAAGGGGCAGAAGACACTACTGTGGGGGAAAATGCGAATTGGATATTGTGGTGGGAAGTGGGGGATCATGATGTGAAGGGGAAGGAGCTGTTACATGAAGGGGGACTGTTACATAAAGGGGGAATTGTGATATGCAGGGGGGAACTAAGGAAACTCATCAAAGGGTTATAAGGGGATCATGGCTGCATATGCACCATTACTGTTTTTTTTCAGCCAGCAATTGGTGGTCAGGTAAAAGTAATCTGATCACTTTTTCAATGCTTAGAAGCCCCAGCCACCTCCCCCCTCCTGGGAACCCAGGATCACAGTAAGCAGTCTGAGAGCATGCCCAGGTTTCCCAAAGAGGAGATGGGGGGAATCTCTCTCTTTTATCATCTTCTCTGTGATGAATGATCCTGGAAGCGGAATGGATTCTGTCACTTCCGGATTCAGAACTGTGATTTCCCGGCTTTTACAACCAAGGAAGCAGCTATTGAAATGTGATCTGATCTGTGTTTGATCACCTGTCTTGGAGGGCAGGGGAGACATTTGGGGGCCAAATAGACTGCCCTGATGACTCCATAAATAGTACCTGTCACTGCCCAAAATCCCCCGTGATAGCAATAAAGTTGAATGGAAAAAAAAAATAAGTGTAAATAAACATTTAAATAAAATAAATAATAATCCCCACACCTGCATGAAAATACAAATGCAATAGGTGCAGCAATAGGTGCAGCACGCATATGTAAACAGTGGTTGCCCCCATGTGTAAGGTATTGCTGTGAACGTTAGAGTGAAAGCAAATATTCTAAGGCTCAAATTTGTAATTAATTAACTGATAACTTGTAAAGGCTTTGAAAATGTCAGCTATACAAATTTTTAGGTACCATATTTTGTTGCCATTTCACAGGATTGCAGTTTTAATCTTGACATGCTTGGTATCAATTTACTCAATTTAACATTATCATATTTTACCAAAAATGGGTATTATATTGTGTGCACTATTGTGTGTGTACATTAAAATTCATTAAGTGTATTTCTTCTTGAACCTGATGGTTCAAACACTGCTGCTGGTTGCTGGGTCATTGATAAGAGCACATCAAGCCCAACTACAGTGCCTTGCAAAAGTATTCAGCCCCCTTGAATTGTGCGAACTTTTGCCACATTTCAGGCTTCAAACATACAGATATAAAACTGTAATTTTTTGTGAAGAATCAACAACAAGTGGGACACAATCATGAAGTGGAACGAAATTTATTGGATATTTCAAACTTTGTTAACAAATAAAAAACTGAAAAATTGGGCGTGCAAACTTATCCAGCCCCTTTTACTTTCAGTGCAGCAAACTCTCTCCAGAAGTTCAGTGAGGATCTCTGAATGATCCAATGTTGACCTAAATGACTAATGATGATAAATAGAATCCACCTGTGTGTAATCAAGTCTCTGTATAAATGCACCTGCCCTGTGATAGTCTCAGAGGTCTGTTTAAAGCGCAGAGAGCATCATGAAGAACAAGAAACACACCAGGCAGGTCCGAGATACTGTTGTGGAGAAGTTTAAAGCTGGATTTGGATACAAAAAGATTTCCCAAGCTTTAAACATCCCAAGGAGCACCGTGCAAGCGATAATATTGAAATGGAAGGAGTATCAGACCACTGCAAATCTACGAAGACCTGGCCGTCCCTCTAAACTTTCAGCTCATACAAGGAGAAGACTGATCAGAGATGCAGCCAAGAGGCCCATGATCACTCTGGATGAACTGCAGAGATCTACAGCTGAGGTGGGAGACTCTGTCCATAGGAAAACAATCAGTCGTATACTGCACAAATCTGGCCTTTATGGAGTGGCAAGAAGAAAGCCATTTCTTAAAGATATCCATAAAAAGTGTAGTTTAAAGTTTGCCACAAGCCACCTGGGAGACACACCAAACATGTGGAAGAAGGTGCTCTGGTCAGATGAAACCAAAATCGAACGTTTTGGCAACAATGCAAAACGTTATGTTTGGTGTAAAAGTAACACAGCTCATCACCCTGAACACACCATCCCCACTGTCAAACATGGTGGTGGCAGCATCATGGTTTGGGCCTGCTTTTCTTCAGCAGGGACAGGGAAGATGGTTAAAATTGATGGGAAGATGGATGGAGCCAAATACAGGACCATTCTGGAAGAAAACCTGATGGAGTCTGCAAAAGACCTGAGACTGGGACGGAGATTTGTCTTCCAACAAGACAATGATCCAAAACATAAAGCAAAATCTACAATGGAATGGTTCACAAATAAACATATCCAGGTGTTAGAATGGCCAAGTTAAAGTCCAGACCTGAATCCAATCGAGAATCTGTGGAAAGAACTGAAAACTGCTGTTCACAAACGCTCTCCATCCAACCTCACTGAGCTCGAGCTGTTTTGCAAGGAGGAATGGGCAAAAATTTCAGTCTCTCGATGTGAAAAACTGATAGAGACATACCCAAAGCGACTTACAGCTGTAATCGCAGCAAAAGGTGGCGCTACAAAGTATTAACTTAAGGGGGCTGAATAATTTTGCACGCCCAATTTTTCAGTTTTTTATTTGTTAAAAAGGTTTTAAATATCCAATAAATTTCGTTCCACTTCATGATTGTGTCCCACTTGTTGTTGATTCTTCACAAAAAATTACAGTTTTATATCTTTATGTTTGAAGCCTTAAATATGGCAAAAGGTCGCAAAGTTCAAGGGGGCCGAATAATTTTGCAAGGCACTGTATATAGCCACACATATCTCCCAGGACCGCACATCATTGTAGTGAATGATTGACAAAACAAATTATCAAAAAAATGGCTTCAGCTGGCTCTCTACACATCCCATGTTTAACCCATGGGGCTTAATCTTGGAGACCCATGAATGAGAAGTCAGATCTAGGAAACATTGTGAGCTCAATAATATCAGTTTCTCTCAATCAGATTCTCAACGTGCAACGACTGTCCAGAGAACTATAGAGTCTGGAGATCAACCTTTAAAGCTGAAATCGCTGATTTTAACACTACTGCTAAGGAGGAAACGGATTTGCTTGTTAAGTGGCTAGCACCATAATCTGCTGATTGTGTTTAGAGACTGAGATCAGTATGTGTATACTACCTAGATGCAGGCCTTGCTGCTGCATGGGCAAGGCTTGAGCAACCTATGCTAGTTCTGAAGCTATAGAAAGTGCTTTATTTAAGAGACCTCAAACCTTTTCAGAAAAAAATCAGCAAGGATCATCACTAGTTCCAAGAACTGACCTCTTGATGGAGCTAGAGTTGGCAAAAATAGACCCTCTTCTGCCAGGACTAAAATATTTGGACACTGCTCAAGGCGTAAATCCAGTGGTGTCAAAACTGCCATACAACCTGCAACAGATATGGGCAGCACATGGTCTAAAATACAAAAGAGATAATAATGTATCCTTCCCTCCATTCTCATTATTTTGCAGTTTAATTAACGATTAAGCCTGGACAAGTAATGATCCCAGCTTTAGGCTTATTGAACCGACCTTGCGAGCCTCATCCTCAAGGTATGACAATACAGCAACTAAACATAGAGACTTGGGGCAAAAAATATCTGTTAAAAAGACAGACATTCTACCTGCAATAAAGTTTTCTAGTGATTAGAGGGTTTCTGCTGGTAGTGACAAAAATCCCTATCGCCAGTGCCCAACTCACAAAAAAATGCACCCTTTCAAAAATGCTGTGGTCTTAGGGCAATGACTTTGCAAGAGAGTATAGAGCTTCTCCAGAAACTTTGGATATGCTATAGGTGCCGCGCCTTCTCAGACCATTTTTACTAAAGTCTGTAAGGTTATTATCAAGTGCACAGAATGCAATGGAGACAAGCATGTTACATGTATGCATCCTACCCCACCTACTCACAGCACCGAGGTACATTCAACCCTGCTTTGAACCTCTCAACACCTGTTCTGGTTGTGTAGAATCTTTTGGCAGAAAAGCCAATGGGTACATGGTCTTCTCGATCAAGGGAAACATGCACATACCCTAATCAAAAGTGATCAGCAGCCTGACAACAGACAAGAGATTCCTTTTCTGGATGCTGCAGATCATTATCCCCACTTAAGGCACCAGCCTTATCAAATTCCTGCTATGGACATAAATGTTGAAAACTTAGTCTTGATGGAAGAGACATTCTCAGAGTATATAAGGGGCATTAGCAGTGCAATGGCCCTGAAAATGCCCCATATGCACAAAGACTTGAGCTAGGCTGGGTGATAGTAGGTGATGTGTGTTGGGACAATGACATCTAAAGTCAACTCTTTTAAAGCTCACGTATTAAGAAATTTAACCTCAGGCTACGAAAGGGGTTTTTTACAGTAAGGGCAATAACATTGTGGAACTCTCTTCCACAAATGGTAGTAACTGAGGGGAGTATGGCTACTTTAGAAGACTCTTGGACATACATCTCCAAGATCAAAACATTCAGGGGTATGGGAAATGAATACGTCCACACACACCTACACAGGTTTAACTGGATGGACTATCACTATGTAACTATGATGTACCACACCTTTCAGACCACGTCTTCATGATTATGAAGAAGAGGAGAAGTCAACAGACATCATCCAAGTGCCTGATGTTACTCAACCTCTGGGATGAAAACCTATGGAGTGCAGTGTTTTGAACTACACCTATGACAATAAAATAACCATGTAAGTTGAGGACAGAGAACTAATAAGAGTGATAGACAGTGAATTCTTCATGAATGACTCCAAGCGTTGGGTTGCACCTTTACCTTTTCATGCTGTAAGAGCCAAGCTTCCTAACAATCATGTGCAAGGCTTGTCTAGCTTTGCCTCACTGCAATAACACAACAAGCTAGACATGAAAGACCATTTTGTTGCCTTCATGAAGAAAATATTCAACAATGATTACGTGGCGTTGGCTTCACCTTTTACAAGAACATGACAAATGCTGGTATGTCAATTTCTTTGCAGTGTATCACCCACGTAATCCGAAACGTATTAGGGTAGTGTTTGCCTCCAGTGCCAAGTATCAAAACATATCACTGAATTAGATTCTTCTTACTCATCCCAATTTAACCACCAACCTTGTGGGAGCACTTATGAGGTTTAGAAGAAAGCCAGTAGTCATCGGGACATACTAAAACATTTAATGTGAAAATGGCTTAATGTAGCTTAACGTGTAATAAATTACCTAAACCTTAATCAATTGCCTTGAAACTTTGCACAGACTACGTTTTTAACTTTCCTAATCTATCCTATCATGCATCATCCTAGAAGTTTCATAGATTTTGGTCTCCCACAAGGAAAACTAGGGACATTAAGCGCTTTTTTTGGAAGCTTAATGTGGCATGGCGTACGAAAAGGAGTTTAAATGTTAAACAATTTCCCCCCAACTTTGCACACTAGAAGAGTCGGACCAAGTAATTTTTTTAAGTGTAGCTCCAGCCAAAATAATCATTATGTTTTTTGTATAGCATAGGGAAGGGTTAACACCCCTGTACCATTTGTTTTGCTGTCTGTACCCCTGTTCAGAAGATTTTACCTCACTTTCTGTCCCGGTGACAACTGTATTTTGAAGCTTTTGGGTTGTTGTGGAAACCAGGATTAGTGATAAAGCTTCAGTGGAGACACCTTTTCCCATGAGAACTCTTACAGGAATGAATTTCCCTTCCTAAGGCTAGATTTCTCCACACTTCCTGTCTCCCTCCATTTGTAAGTAGGAGTAATTTGTAAGTTGAATGTTTGTAACCCGGGGACCGCCTGCAAATGTTTTAGGAATGTAAAAAAAATAGCTTAATGTGAATAACTTTTAGTGTGATTTACTAAATGAGCTAAAATTTTCAGAATAAGTTGGCATAGATGGACTCTTCTATTGGGCAACGTTTGGGGGAAATTGGTTAACATCTAAGCTCTTTTTTGTATGTTAAACCACATTAAGCTCCCAAAAAACAAGCTTTATGTCCCTAGTTTGCCTCGTGGAAGACCAAAATGCATGAAACTTCTAGGATAGATTAGGAAAGTAAAAACTTAGTCTGTGCAAAGTTTCAGGGCAATTGATTAAGGTTTAGACACTTTTTTACACATTAAACTACATTAAGCCTTTTTCACATTAAATGTTTTAGTATGTCCCGTAGTCATCACAGTAGACACTGAACAGATGTTTTACTGTTTCACTGCTTTATTGTATGAGAGGACCATAGGAACTTCCTTGGGTTTCTGTGGTACCATGACAATGGCATAAACAATGAGGTTGTTAAACACCACATTAAGGTGCATGTCTTCGGCAAAAGTCCTTCACTAATATTCAGCCTATGCAGGACTTTTATTGACAGTAAAAGCAAGTATAAAGCAAATGCTTGACATTTTGTTGGGAGAGACTTGTATGTTGACGACAATCTCAAATCCTAGGCTTGAATTTTGTGAGACTTTGCTAGCTGTGGAAATAGCAGTCTTCATATTGTGTGATCTAGACATTGAAGTAGATGTCATCAAATTATACACAGAAAGCAAAGTTAATAGCACTTGTACTTTATTTACTTGCATTTTCATTACTACAGTTTGGTATTTTATATTATAGTGGTATTTGACAATACCAGATGGGGAGTGTGCTGATTCCACAGTATTTGGGAAATGCAATTGTATGTGTGATTTCAGTCTACACTGTTTTCTACTCAGTTTTGATGGGGAAATCCCTCTAATGGAACTATTGTGTTCTACCGGTGGGGGGGGGGGGGGGGGTCAGAGGGAGCCCTCCCGGCCAGGGGAACACACAGTGATTTTTGCTAGCGGCTATAACTGCTGGCAGTAAATCGTACATAAAATTCAACAGGTTGTATCCAAGTTGATGGATCATTTAACTTGGGTACAAGCAGCCTGTCCATGGATGCTTCAAATATTGGCTTGTCCCTGCCAGATTCTAACCATCTATGGCTTTAGGCTGGGTTCACATATGTGCGAATTGGATGCAGGTTTGCCCACATCCAAATCAAATGACATGCGAGTGTAACTGGCTCTCATGGTCCACATTCCAAAAGGGTTCTGTGCCTCTTTGGGTCCCGTTCAGGTGCGAATTCAGGCAAAAATTGCTGTGAACCACGCCCAGACATATTTGAACCCAGCCTTAGAGAGTATAATTAACCCCTTTGGAGCCTAAACCTTTTTCTGACATATGTTGCTTGCAAGTTAGAATCTGTTAGGTACCTGTGAGGTAAAGTCCGAAATGGAGCTTAAGTGCTGCGGATTTAGGCAAAAATGTAGTCAGAGAGGTTAGGCCGGCAACAGATGGGGCAAAGAGGTATACAAATGAAATCCAAATAATGGTCAGGCAGGCAGAGGTCATACACAAGCTGGCGGTGAAGTACGGAATAGGCAGGTTGGAGAGGAGTCAAGAATTCAGGCAAAAGTTCATACACAATAATCAGTCAAAGAGCATACAGTACACCCAGGGAGATAATCCAAACAAACGGGCACTGAGTAACAGGAAGTGCTGCTATTTATGGGCTGGTTAAATTGTAAATTGTTCGCAACTGGCAGCAAATGGGGCTAGTGAGTACAAAGCAATGCATCAGGTTGGAAAATTACTGCAAAGACTCCAGAGCTTCCCTGTGGCACAACAGGCAAGGCTGCAGACTGCGAAACCGAGAACCTCCTGATTCAAGGACACCCAGGTACATGACAGAATCAGTATTTTTTGCTAGAAAATCACTTGGAACCTCCACACATTATATATACCGTATTTATCGGCGTATAACATGCACTTTTTTCCCCTGAAAAAATAGTGCAAACAATGGGTGTGTGTTATACGCCGATATTTTTTTTTTTTTTTTTAGCAGCGTGGGGGGGAGGGGGGGGGGGATCGGCGGTCCAGAGGAGTGGTGTCAGGCTGGCCGGCCCACCTCTCCTGGCCCTGGGACAGCCCTGCCAGCGTACTCTGCAGTTAAGAAAAAATCACCGCCAGCCCCTTTTTATAAATCCTTCCAACATTATATCACTGTCAGGTCAAAACGGGGCCTCTAAATACCTTGCTCGTTTTTCTTCTTTCTGGCTGCTCTCCTCCTCCTCTGAGTGTAGCTCAACGTCAGAGGAAAGTGGTCACATGATCGGCCATTCAACGTCAGAGGAGAGCGGTCACATGATCGGATTTGAAAGAACGGCGCTAACAAAGTATTTAGAGCCATTGGTTTACCATGACACTGACACAATGTAGGAAGCATCTATGAAAAGGGGCTTGCAGTGATTTTTTTCTTTTACTTTAGAGTACACTGGCAGGGCTGTCCCAGGAGACTGGGGGTCTCCTGGGAGTGCATGGGGGCTGTGCAATGTAGAGGGGGCTGGAAAAAGAGAGAAAAAGTTACTGTACAACCCAATTCATCTCCAACACACCTCAAATCCCTCCCAAGTCCCACAACTACAATACATAATATAGGAGCTCAGCTCGGAAGTACCGGGGTGTAGAGGTACTAGGATGGAGACAGTGGAATGTATGACTCTTGACACCACCTCCAGATTCAAATCTGCTGTGTCCTACTGGGGGAACTGTGTAATGTAAAGGGGGGCTGAATAATGAAAGGGGATGTGTACTGTTATTTTTAATTGTTTAAAATATTTCTTTCCTGAAACTTCCTTCTTAAAATGAAGTTGCGTGACATATGCCGGTGCATGTTATATACCGATAAATACGGTATATATATATATATATATATATATATACTGTACAGTATTTCACAAAAGTAAGTACACCCCTTACATTTTTGTAAATATTTTATTATATCTTTTTATGTGGCAACACTGAAGAAATTACACTTTGCTACAATGTAAAGTAGTGAGTGTACAGCTTGTATAACAGTGTAAATTTGCTGTCCCGTCAAAATAACCCAACCCACAGCCATTAATGTCTTAACCGCTGGCAACAAAAGTGAGTACACCCCTAAATTAAAATGCACAAATTGGGCCCAAATTGTCAATATTTTGTGTAGCCACCACTCTTTTCCAGCACTGCCTTAACCCTCTTGGGCATGGAGTTCATCAGAGCTTCACAGGTTGCCACTGGAGTCCTCTTCCACTCCCCCATGATGACATCATGGAGCTGGTGGATGTTGGAGACCTTGCGCCTTGCTCTCCTCCATCTCCCGTTTGAGGATGCCCCACAGGTGCTCAATAGGGTTTAGGTCTGGAGACATGCTTGACCAGTCCATCACCTTTACCCTCTGCTTCTTTAGCAGCCAGTGGACATCTTGGAGGTGTGTTTCAGGTCATTACTGCCCTGCGACCAAGTGTCCGAAGGGAGGGGATCATGCTCTGCTTCAGTATGTCACAGTACATGTTGGCATTTATGGTTCCCTCAATGAACTGTAGCTCCCCAGTGCCGGCAGCACTCATGTGGCCCCAGACCATGACACTCCCACCACCATGCTTGACTGTAGGCTGGCTACACTTGTCTTTGTAGTCCTCACCTGGTTGCCGGCAAACACGCACGACACCATCTGAACCAAATAAGTTTATCTTGGTCTCATCAGACCACAGGACATGGTTTCAGTAATCCATGTCCTTAGTCTGCTTGTCGTCAGCAAACTGCTTTCTTGTGCATCATCTTTAGAAGAGGTTTCCTTCTGGGACGACAGCCATGCAGACCAATTTGATGCAGTGTGCGGCACATGGTCTTAGCACTGACAGGCTGACCCCCAACCCCTTCAACCTCTGCAGCAATGCTGGCAGCACTCATACATCTATTTCCCAAAGACAACCTCTGGATATGATGCTGAGCATGTGCACTCAACTTCTTCGGTCGACCATGGCAAGGCCTGTTCTGAATGGAACCTGTCCTGTTAAACCGCTGTATGGTCTTTGCCACTGTGCTGCAGCTCAGTTTCAGGGTCTTGTCAGTCTTCTTATAGTCTAGGCCATCTATATGAAGAGCAACATTTCTTTTTTTCAGATCCTGAGAGAGTTCTTTGGCATGTTGAACTTCCAGTGACCAGTATGAGAGAGTGAAAGCGATAACACCAAATTTAACACATCTGCTCCTCATTCACACCTGAGACCTTGTAACACTAATAAGTCACATGACACCGGGGAGGAAAAATGGCTAATTGGGCCCAATTTGGACATGTTCACTTAGGGGTGTATTTACTTTTGTTTCCAGCGGTTTAGACAATAATGACTGTGTGTTGAGTTATTCTGAGGGGACAGCAAATTTACACTGTTATACAAGCTGTACACTCACAACTTTACATTGTAGCAAAGTGTAATCTCTTCAGTGTTTTCACATGAAAAGATATAATAAAATATTTACAAAAATGTGAGGGGTGTACTCACTTTTGAGAAATACTGTGTGTATATATATATATATATATATATAATTGTTTTTATAGCAGAGACCCTAGAGAATAAAATGGCGATCGTTGCAATATTTTATGTCACATGGTATTTGCGCAGATGTCTTTTCAAATGCAATTTTTTGGGAAGAAATACACTTTCATGAATTAAAAAAAAAAAACGGTAAACTTAAAAGAAACAAAGAAACCACGCTCTTACATCATAAATTACATATTACCATAGTGAATAAACAATATGAATGTGAATATAGTTAGTCAGGTTGAAAAAAGACACAAGTCCATGTGGCTTAACCAATAAAAAAACAAAAACACAACCATACAATCCCATATACACAATCCTATACAAGCAGTTGATCCAGAGAAAGGCGAAAAAACCCCAACAAAGCATGATCCAATTTGTTACAGCAGGGGAAATAAATTCCTCCCTGATCCCCTGAGAGGCAATCAGATATTCCCTGGATCAACTTTACCTATAAATATTAGTACTAGGGATCGGCAAGGGCGATATATCGAGGGCCGATATGCACTTTCCCCGATATACCAGAATCGGCCCCAGAAGTTACTGATATTGCCGATATTTTCATGAACGTCATTCTGCCTTCTTAGGCCGCCTCCCTTGCCTTGGATAGCCTCGTCTGGAGTCGGAACTAGTCTCGCGGGAGTGTATCACAGTCATACACGCACCCACAGCAGCCCAGTGCCAGCAAGCCACCCACACCCACAGGCCCTGTAGCAGCCAGCCAGACACAGGCACTGTACCAGCGAGCCAGCCAGCCACCCACAGGTCCTGTACCAGCCAGCCAGCCACCCACAGGCGCTGTACCAGCCAGCCACAGGCACTGTACCAGCCAGCTAGCCACCCACAGGCCCTGTACCAGCCAGCCATTCACAGCCCCTGTGCCAGCCACCCACTCACCACAGGGTGCCAGCAAGCCAGCCACCACAGGGTGCCAGCCAGCCAGCCACCCACCACAGGGTGCTAGACAGCCACCCACCACAGTATGCCAGACAGACAGCCAGCCACCCACCCACCACAGGGTGCCAGCAAGCCAGCCACCCATCACAGGGTGCCAGACAGCCAGCCACCCAACACAGGGTGCCAGACAGCCAGCCACCCACCACAGTGTGCCAGCCAGCCAGCCATCCACCACAGGGTGCCAGCAAGCTAGCCACCCTTCATAGGGTGCCAGCCAGTCAGCCACCCACCAAAGGGTGCCAGCAAGCCAGCCATTAAACATTAAACAAAAATTAACATGTTCAGTACCAGATTTGTGTCAAAAATTGTCTTTATTTTTCAAAACTTTAAATGTACAAAATAGCAATTTTTAAATATCTCAATGGGGGGGGGCGTGGCCGGATGTGATCGAGGCAAGTCGTGCTTCTGAGGAGCTCCCGCAGTATCCTGCTAATTACCCTGTTTGGGGCTATCCTCCTGCCTACCTGCGGGTCATCTATCGTGGGGAAGTCCAGCTGCACTTCGGGGATGCCCACTTCGGCTTCGAAACCGCAGCGCGGGCAACAATCCGGTCAGAGGCAGACTCGCTCCACTCGCGGCCCGGGCCGAGGCTCCGCCTCCGCCATCTTGGATTTGTCATCCGTCCCTCAGCGTGCTTCTGGAGCGGGCGCGAACATGGATGCGGCGCAGCAGGGAGCGATTTCTTCTCCGGCTGTACAGGTACCTGTCCCCTTGCCCTCTACACCGCTGCAGGAGCAGGACCAACGAGCCATCACGGCCCCCATCCTGGCTGCAATTGACAGTAGCAAGGCGGCGCTCATGGTCAAGATAGACCACCTTGCCTCCGAGTGCACATTAATCAGGCATGACCTGGACAAAATGAGGGGCCGCATTACTACAGCGGAGGAGCGCATTTCCGAGGTGGAAGATAGTACCCACTCCCATGCCTCACAGTTGGCGGACCTACAGCACCTGGTCAAATCCCTGCAACATAGAGCTGATGACGCAGAGGACCGCCAGCGCCGCAATAATGTCCGGGTGGTGGGACTCCCTGAAGGGGCAGAGGGGACTAGGCCGGCCATCTTTGCTGAACAGTTCTTTAAACAGCTCCTGTCCCTTTCGGATCTCCCGCCTACCTATGTGGTTGAGCGAGCCCACCGGGTTCCGATGGGTGCCCGACCGCCTGGAGCTCCGCCGAGGCCTTTTCTGGTTAAGTTCCTGAATTATAGGGATCAGGACATGCTGCTATCGGAGGCCAGGAAACACCAGGATTTGCACTTTGAAAATACCCGGATTATGCTTTTCCCTGACTTCTCTGCGGAAACCCAGAGGAAACGTCGTTCGTTCACGGAGGTGCGCAAACGACTCAGGGATAAGGAGATTAAGTACAGCATGATGTATCCCAGTCGGCTCAGGATCCAATACAATGGCGCAGTTAAATTTTATGAAACGCCGCAGGAGGTTTCTGACTGGCTGGATGGTCTGCGCTGAAGTGCCGCTTCCTCTGCCTGTTTATTCCCCCTCCTGGATCGTGCATGTGGTTCTATACTGGCCGCATAGTGGGCCTGTGCCATCTCTCTGGTGCGATACCCTTCCCCTTCTGTTTCCTGCAATGCCCCTTGGCTGCCCTGTTGGTTCCGGGGGCTCCTCTGGAGTCTTTTCTATTGTCATCACCTAAGAGACTGCCGGACTTTGATCGCATTTGACACTCGTCCACAGTTCCAGATGTTGGGGAGTTCTGGGCTTAAGCCTCATACCGGCTGGATGGTTACTAGTTTTTGTTTTTTTTTTGTTGTTGCCGGTATAAGGGCATTGGGATTGTTTTGTTGGCAACTTGACCCTCTAACGTTTCAGCCTCAGTGGTCTTGGATCCTTTTGCTGCTACCTGCTCTCAGCTCACTACGCTATTTTTGGTGGAACATTTCTTTTTCTGCATCCCTGCTGACATTTTTTATTGATGCCCATGGCTGATGCAGTACGCTTCCTCTCATGGAATGTGAGAGGTCTGAACAATAAATATAAACGGGCCAGTGTATTTCAATGTTTGAAACAGGCGAAGCCGCATGTCCTCCTCCTGCAAGAGACTCACCTGGATGGTAATCTGGTGCTCACTTTGAAGAAACCGTGGATTCAAAAGGCGTTTCATGCCACATACTCCACGTATGCCAGAGGTGTATCGGTGCTTATCAGTAAATCTATTCCATGTTCCGTCCACCAGGTGATCTCAGACCAGGGGGGACGATATGTGGCTGTGGTAATGGAATTGTATTCGTTCAAATTTATTTTGGTTGCTGTTTATGTACCTCCTCCCTTTAATGTTCAGATGCTGTATGACCTGCCTGCTAAGCTCTCGGCTCATGCCTCCCTGCCTATGTTATTTATGGGTGATTTTAATGCGATTTTGGATGGGGCATTGGATACTTCCAACCCCACCCGACAGGCCTCGGTGGATCTGGTTGCCTGGGCGGCTGCTCAGGGCCTGGTTGAGATATGGCGTTGGAAGCATCCAGATGGTAGGGAGTACTCTCACCTGTCCACTGCGCACCGCTCGGCAGCCAGGATAGACCTGGCTTTTGGTAGTGCTCGTTTCCAGTCCCTCGTGACTGCTGCTGATTACTTGGCTGGGGGGGTGTCTGATCATAACCCGCTTCTCTTGACAGTGCACCTCCGGTTGGGGGCTGGAGAGCGGGGTTGGAGACTGTCTCCGGGCTGGCTTCAACAGGATCAGGTCACCTCCCACCTGGTACAGGCGGTCCAGATGTACTGGGCGAGCAATGTAGACTCTGCCAAGCCTTCGGTGGTTTGGGAGGCCTTCAAGGCGGTGGCCAGGGGGGAGTGCATCTCCGCTATTAAAACTGCCAGGAAAGATCATAATGGGGAGCTCCGGTCTATGCAGGAGGTGGAGAGGGAGAGGGCGCGGGATCATGCTGCTTCGCCATCCGAGTCCACTTATACCTCCTTATTGGAGGCGAGGCGTCTCCTCTCACTCCACCTGTCTGATCTGGCCCATACTGAGGCTTCCCGTTTCAGGGCTGCTGCCTTTGCACAAGGGGATAAAAATGGCAAATTCTTGGCTAGGTTGGTAGAGGATCAGAGGGCCCCTATTAACATCCCACGCATTAAGAGTTCTAGGGGGGAAATGCTCACTGATCCGCGGGATATTTTGGAGGAGTTCAGGAATTACTTTGAGTCCTTATATGCCCCTGTCCACGACTATGACGATACTGTCATGGAGACTACTCTCCGTGGCCTGGCTCTACCTACCCTGACTGATGAAGATAGTGCCTTGCTAGACGCTCCGATCACTCCCCTAGAGGTGGAAGGGGCCATTGCCTCCTTCCCGCCGCAGAAGGCTCCGGGCCCGGATGGGTTCCCTGCGGACTTCTATAAGGAGTTCTCGGAGCAGTTGGCCCCGCGCCTGAGTGCCCTGTTTCAACACTGCCTGGAGGGGGGGGCTCTCCCGCCGTCCATGATGGATGCATATATGGTGCTCCTGGCAAAACCGGGGAAAGACCCTGAGGACTGTTCCTCATACAGGCCCATAGCCCTGCTGAACGCGGACCTGAAGGTCCTAACCAAGGTCCTTGCGAATCGTCTGGCGAAAGTCATATATACCTTAGTTGACCCTGACCAGACGGGTTTCATGCCGGGGAAATCGGTAGATACCAATATTCGGCGTCTGTTTACGCACCTCCAACTCCCGGTGGCCGCCTCCTCGCAACGCGTAGTGGTCTCTATTGATATAGAAAAGGCCTTCGACTCTGTCGACTGGACCTATATGCACACGGTCCTGTCGCTCATGGGTTTTGGCCCCAATTTCCGGACCTGGGTGAAACTGCTATATTCTTCTCCTCGTACGGCCATTCGCTTAGGTCTGTTGACCTCGGTGTATTTTAGGGTGGGTAGGGGGACCCGTCAAGGTTGCCCCCTATCGCCCTTCCTTTTTGCGCTTACCATCGAACCGGTTGCCATTGCATTGCGCTCCTCGCAGGGCTTTGAGGCGGTCAGAGTAGGCTCCATAAAGGAGTGTGTGGCGTTATACGCTGATGACATGCTTCTTTTCCTTAATGATCCTGGTCCTTCCTTACAGGCTGTCTTACGGATCTTGGATGAATTTGGCAAGTATTCGGGACTCCGGGTGAATTGGGGAAAGTCCTCGATGTTGTCTGTCACAGGAGTGCCTGGTGCACTAGTAGGAGATGGCCCCTTCCCGGGTTGGGTTGACACATTTACCTACCTTGGGGTCCGGGTAACTAGGCATCCGAAGGACTATTATCACCTGAATCTCCTCCCCCTCCTGCCTAGGCTTCAGCGCCTGGTGCAGGTGTGGAGGAAGATTCCACTTTCCCTATTGGGAAGAATAGCCCTCCTTAAAATGAAGTTTCTCCCTGTGGTTCTATATTTCTTGCGCCACTCCCCACTGTGGGTTCCAAAGACGTTTTTTAGCAGATTAGACAGTATTATCAGCTCCTTCCTCTGGTCCCCCGGGGTTCCCAGGATTGGCCTTCGGGCCCTCCAGGAGCCTTGGGGTAGCGGGGGTCTGGCTCTCCCTGATTGGCGGAAATATTATCTGGCTGGGCAAATGGTTTTTGCGAGGCGATGGCTACGGGCGGATGAGGAGGACTCGGCTACGGTCCTAGAGGCGGCGCACCTGGGTTCCTATGAAAGTCTCCGTCTGGCTCTCCACAGGGGGGTGGGTTCCGACCTCCCGTTGACAGCGTCAATGAAGGCTACCATTAGGGCGTGGAGCCAGACTGTACGACTGGCCTGCCCCAGCTATGTTGGCCTTTCCCCGTCTACCCCTCTTTGGATGAATCCAAAGCTCCCTCATTTTTACCGCTTACCTGACCCTATGGTGTGGGCTACTGTGGGGGTGAAGACGTTAGGGGACATAACGACAGAGGGAGAATTGCTATCATTTGACAACCTACGTACAAGACATGACTTACCCTCAACTCATTTTTTCAGATACCTACAGCTGCGTCACGCCTTTCAATGCCAATTTTCTGACGCCAAAATTGAACCGGTACCATCTGACCTGGAATTAATGCTAACTAATCCTGACCTTACCAAAACCCTATCTTCAGTTTACAAGGATTTATTCAGACTGACTCCACCAAGTATTGTGAAGTGTAGGGAGCGTTGGACTGCTGAAATTCCTGAACTTCAGGGGGAGGACTGGGATGACATGTGGGTTGACCCATTCAAACACCTCGTTGCTGCTAGAGACAAACTTATTCAGTTCAAGTTTCTCCACAGGATATACTACACTCCTGCTAGACTAGCTAAAATTTACCCCACGTCCTCCGCTGAATGCTGGCGATGCTCTGCCTCTCCGGCGGATGCTTCCCATATTTTCTGGGATTGCCCGCTGATTCAGCGCTACTGGTCGGAAGTTACCACCTGCTTAGGGGAGGTGCTGATGACTGCGGTCCCGCTGACTCCAAGTGTTTGTCTGCTGGGTTTGGTGGAGGAGGTGGTTCCCTCGGTGACACATAGAACCCTTTTAACTATATTGCTATTTTATGCCAAGAAGGCCATATTGTTACATTGGAAGAAGGTGACCCCGCCTTCCCTGCTGTACTGGAAGGGTCTGGTGAATGCCGTGTTGCCCCTTTATAAGGAAACATATTTGTCCCGGGGGTGCCCCAAGAAATTTGAGAAAGTGTGGAGGGCATGGGTGGAGTCTCCTGTTACGGTACGGTAGATAGCGTTTGTAATTTATTATGATAATGTTCACCTAACTGTCTGATGCTTCCTTTATGTGTGGGCTGGGAGCGGGGACGGCTGGGCACTGGTACACCGGGGCTCAGTCGTTCCGGGTCCCATTATCCTGCTTTTTTGGAGGGAATCCGGCTGTGTTTGGGGGTTTGGTTGCCAGGGTGGGGGGGGGGGGGGAACTTTACCGTTTTGATGTTGCTGTTTGTGTGACTCCCCCATGTTGGGGTGAGCTGGTCTATTGTTTTTGTATGTTTTGTTTGTGTGAAAACTTCAATAAAAAGAATTTTCCAAAAAAATATCTCAATGGGGATCTCAGCTTAGAAAAAAAGCTGTTCAGTCGAAGGGATTGCATGAGGATTCGGGGGCATACAATGCGATTAGAGGAGAAGCGTTTTAACCTCAGGCAACGTGGGGGGTTCTTTACTGTTAGGGCTACAAGATTGTGGAATTCTCTACCACAAGAGGTGGTTTCTGCGGGTAGTATGGTGGCTTTTAAAAGACTATTAGACATACATCTCAAGGATCAGAACATTCAGGGGTATGTGAAATGATTACAGCCTCACACACCTACACAGGTTGAACTGGATGGACTGTTGTCTTTATTCAACCTCACCTACTATGTAACTATATCGGCCCATATCGGCCGATACCGATATGCGATGGCCAAAATATTGGTATCGGTATCGGCAACGAAAAACCGATATCGGTCGATTCCTAATTTGTACATCCTATATACTCACGGTGAGACTGCCCTCTCTGTAGAGGCAACCTTCTCACCAGCAACATCTCTAGCTCTAACATTCTTGTAGAGATCTCCAACACCGCCAGCCCCCCAAGGGCATGCTCATCGCTCTTTTGTGCACCTGTAATAGACAAAACAGAACAAATCCTGCCAAGCTAACTAAAGAACACATTATACCTAATTCCATCTGGGAACCATGTTTTACTAGTAATAGGCACAGTCCCTCTCAGACACCAGGGCACTGACTGTTTCCTATTCTAGTCAGACCCACAAGTTAGGATGAAAAAATGCAGAGTCCAACCAACTGGTGTTCACAGTGTCCTTTCCTTCTTTAACACCGAGGCAACACATCTTCTCCTGGCGGCAAGCTATTCTTGCTGGAGCCTGAACTCTTAAAGGGATCCTTCACTCTGGAATCCCTTTCCCTGAAGAGGCAATGAGCCGCCACCCTTCTCTTATAAGGTGCCAACTCGCACAAAGTTTCCTTCAGCAGTTCTCTGGCCCACTGGCCCAAGGGATCTTCATAAAGTGTCCTTTAAACAAAGTATCTTCGCAAAGTGTCTCTTCTCAACATGTAGTTATCCTGGCCTGTTGGCCCAAAGGATCTTCGCAAAGTGTCCTTTAAACAAAGGATATTTGCAAAGTGTCCTTTCTTAACATGTATGTAACGGATCAACCGACACCCTGACCGGGTACCTCCGTTGACAGATGCTCCTAGTGCTTCCCGAGGGCTCCAAGCACTCCACCAGACACCGTAACCACTTCAGACCCCACGAACCGCCGCAGCTTGGTTAGGGTCTCACCGTCTCCCACCCACCCTGGACCTACGACAAGGCTCCAGGTTCCCGTGGGTGAACCTCTTTTTCCCCAGAGAGGGCAGCAGAACAAGCTCTTACACAAGCTCTTACAAGAGCTTAGTGATTATCTAAGGGAGTATGGAAGACCATAGCAATCCCTTGTAGCATATTCCCCCAATAAGAGACAGGACTCTAGATTGAGGGTGAAGTAACTCTAGAACTAACTTTATTGAACTAGAAAAAGACTTATATACAGTTTTTCCCCCCACAAGGTTACCGCCCAGGTGGACCTTGTTGAAGCCTGGACGTGACATTCAAAATCCAATAGAAACACTCCCATACAGTGTACACAAAAATATACAATGTGGGACAATCCCCCCTCCCCCTTAGCATCCACCTCACATACATACTGTATATACATCCCATAATACGTTTCTCTTAAGGCAGACAGACAGAACAATGTGAGGTCATTAACATTTAACAATGGAACAGACAGGTAAACTTTAACACAATACACATTCCCTTCCAATACACAAACAATAGGGAAGTCTGCGAATGACAGTCTTTGTGTCTATCTCACAGCCAAGCATGGAATACACTGTGTAAGGTGGTATTAAATCTTCATATTTTTATATAAAGATTTTGCTGACAAATATTGAAGCAATCCAAACCATTACTTATCTGTCTTTCACTCATAGTGGCGGTTAGTACCGTCACAATGTAGTTATCCCGGCCCATTGGCCCAAAGAATCTCTGCAAAGTGCCCTTTGTCAACACTCCTTCTTCCGACAACAGTGGCCAAAAAGCCAAGAAGATCTTCACAAAAGTCCTCTAAACAGGAAATCCCTATGAAGTAGGGGGTTTGCCCCCTCCAGGTAGCCGTCCCTGGCTTTAACAGGAAAAGTTTTTTGTGGCAAAAGTTATTTTTCCAAGTTAAGAAACGGTAGCAGTTTCGCTGAATCCCATCTTCTTTTGCAAGGATAGAAGAGAGGGGGATTTGGGAACAGGGCCTCCAGCCCTAATAGCAACTTTAGTATCAAAGGAACTCTTCAGGAACACTAGCCCCTTTGTAACTTTCTCCACTTACCATATCACACTTTTCAGACCAACTAGCCCCTTTGTAATTCAACTTTTCTGACAGGAGCGAGAACTCTGCACACCTCAGTAGTAATGATCAGGATGCGGTATGTGGATGATCTTTCCCTCAGAGTTTTGAATGCAGACGGCCCAGGCTTGGCCTTTTCTATCTGGGCGGTTGACTTCCACTCGATTGATGTAAATGGACCCCCCCACATTCCAATTTACCATGACAGTTTGAAAGGTGTCCCATAGCTGTGGCTTGGACTTGTTCCAGTATGGTTTGGGGACAAAGATAAAGTCCCAGACGGCTTCATCACACCAAGCCCCTATTTTTTCCTCAATCTCCTCCATTATCTCCTGGGGAGTATACGGATAGCCATATCCATATTCCAAGGCCACCTTCCTCTGAACAAGGCGGTGAAAGTGAGAGAACTTGGAAAGTTTCTGCCAGTCTCCTCTCCCAGGTGGGGTGTATAGGGTCTACACTCTCTTGATTAGACTGGCATAGGCAATATTCTGAACCCAGGCCCAGGCATAATTGCGAGGTGGGGACAGGTCTGGGACCCTAGTGGCATAGGCCTCACAGAACCTACTGCATGCAGATGATGGCTGCCTCAGCCTCTTCACTGAGTAAACTGGGACTCACATGGCTGTTTCTCTTCTCAGTTCCCCATTCCCACTCAGTCTCCACTTCAGACTTCCAATCATTAATTCCCTCTTCCAGGGACCCACATCAATGCTGGAAAATGGGTGACACTACATCAATGGCCCCGGCCTCCTCCTCACTTGACAAACTGGAAGCCTTCCATTTCTAAGCCAATTGATCCCCCTCTGTCTCTTTAAGAGCTGGACTGTGGGTTGTTGCGACTGTTGTATCTTGCGGCCACTGCTTGGCCCGCACAAGTTGCATGCACTGCTCCTCTGAAACATAAGTCTGACAGACAGTGGTGTGGGTTTTATATCACTGGTCCCGGCCCCAGAGGTACTTTCGGCACCCTCCGTCCTCTTCCAACAGGGGTCACCACTCTGGGTGTCAGCAGCTCCCAAGTGGTTCCTGTCTCCCAGCTTACATACAGTCTTCTGGGCTGGCAATCACTCCTTTCCATGTGCAACATGTCACTGCAGTGCCCACACTGACCCCACACCTGCAGCCGCATGGACACATTTAGGCATCTGCTACATACCAGTCCTAGATGCTCCGTGTCCCCTCCGCTGCACAGGGCCAGGCTTCCTTTGAGCACTGTTTGCACCACGGTGTCCCACAGGGTTGAGTTCAGCAACTCAGTCTGCTCATCAGGTACTCCGCTATTATGTGGGATAGCCCCTGCGCTTCGGCTCACTCCAGCATCCGACATCTTGCTCCTCCACACACGTGTCTGCTCCTCAGCGACACCCGATGGCGGAAGTGATTTCTCAGTTCCATTCCTCCGCTCACGGCTCCAGACTAGCTGACTCTCTGGAGGTGGCTCCTCCAACAAGGCAGATCTCTTTAGCGTGCACTTTCCCACGCGGTGCAGAAACCCCTTTGCTACTGCCATAACTCTGCCCAGCCTGTACGAATTATACTGTAATGCAGATTGTGTTCCCTGCCACAGATACACATACATCTGCCTCTTCTGTCTGTATTTGAGCTTCAGTTGCACTTCTCCATTGTAATGTTCTGGTACCTTTGGGTACCCTAATTACTCTTTCATAAGTGTATGCGCCCCACCATTCTCTTTTGGTAAGGTGCGCATACACCTTTAAGACTGATGCTGTCATCACTGAACGCCGGACTGGATGGCTATTTAGATTGCCGGCTCTCACTCACATGTGTTCGTTCAAACTGCTTTGTGCCTTGATGCTAACCTGTCTTGAACCTCTAATGCTTGCAAGCATACCTCGCTGTCGGAACCACGCTGCGATGATCCCTGTATCCCGCTACCGGATCATCCGCTCTTGCCGAACCTCTCCTCTGCTACATTGCTATTAGTGATAAGTACCCCACAGGGGAAACCTCTATAACCTTTATACTAAAGCTTACACTATCTAGCTCTGCATACTAAGGACTATTACTACATCTGCATTATCTAAGATTGCTAGCTCTTGAGCCTACTACCACCTGTTCTTGCACTGGGTTGATCTCTCTTGTATGTCCACCTGCTACTCTGTCATCTGCTACCATACATGATTGCTAAACCTATCTGCATCCCATCTGCTACTATCTTACTTTCAAGAACATTTCCTTTCAAGTGTCTGTCATCTACCATCTCTACCCAACCTGTCTCTTCAGCCTATCATCACTGTGTTACTATATACATAAGTCACTCTAGAAAACATCTTATTGAGTGTGTGTATTTACTTGCTGAATTGAGATCATCCACACATGATGAGTCATTGAGAGTTGGGATTGGTGTCTCAGCGTTTTTCTACATGACTACTGAAGTGGAATATTTCTGCAGCTGAAAATCCACATCATACGTAAAACACAGGAGCGTTACAGATTGAACGAACCCCAAATGGATTCAGCAGAAATAACCACTCAGATGACACAATTAAAACAGCAAGTAACTGCGTTAATACACGCACTTGCTGAATTAAAAGAAGACAATCAGGCTCTGTCGCAGCAGGTAATTAGACTGACACAACTTACCACTGCTCAGTCCCCTGAACCCAAAATAAATCCTCCTTTGGTATTTACAGGCGATCGCAAAAAATTTCGCGAATTTAAAAACGCATGTGAGTTACTTTTCTTGCTAAAACCCCGTACCTACCTTACTGATCACATTAAGGTTTGTACTATTATTTCTTACCTAACAGGCGATCCTCGGGCCTGGGCAGACTCTCTTTTTGAGAAAAACGACCAGCTTCTCAACTCCTATGCCTTGTTCCTAGCAGAACTCACTAGCCTATATGATGATCCCAATAGGCAGAGTACTGCCGATCTTCAATTAAGATCCTTGAAACAAGGTAGGAGACCTGTAGAAGACGTTGTCGCAGAATTCAAGAGATGGACCCTTGATTCAGAATGGAATGATGCATCTCTGAAAACCCAAATTAGGCTTGGCCTATCAGAGGCCGTTAAAGACGAGCTCGCCCGAGCGGATCTGCCAAAAACCCTGGATGCATTGATACAACTCAGTATCACCATAGATAGAAGACTACGAGAAAGAAAGGCTGAGAAAATGGGAATGCCATTATCCAGTTCTTCTCGGATTTCGGCCGTTGACCCCGTTCCTATGGAGATAGGAACCATACGCCCACCTCTATCAACTATGGAAAGAGCCAAAAGACGATCTGGTAATCTCTGCTTGTACTGTGCATCCCCGGATCACAAGATAAACGTCTGTCCCCTAGTCTACAAAAAGAAGGGTGAGTGTTCACATGTCCTCCTAGGGGGATTGACAACTTCAATCACTAACCCTTACCTTTCTGTTTGCTTAACATTACAGTGGGACCAGAACAGGATTACTACTAAGGCCATGATTGACACAGGATCTTGTGGAAATTATATTGACATACGTTTTGCTGCTTTAAATAAAGTTCCTATTATTTCTAAACTTAAACCTGTCTCAGTAAGTCTTATTAACGGTGTTCCTTTATCCTCTGGTCCAATCACTGATCAGACACAGGCACTCCTAGTCACTACTAACGGGTCTCATATGGAGACCACTACCTTCGATCTAATACCTTCACCCCACTTTCCCATTGTGTTGGGACTTCCCTGGTTGCACACACATCAACCAACCATAGATTGGAAGGAACGGACCCTGGCCTTCCTCTCTTGCTATTGCGAGGGTACGTGTAACCTCCCGTCTTTCGGGAAGATCCTGTCTGTGGTGACAGATGAGATTGCACCACTATGTTATCAGGATCTCTCTGAGGTTTTTCTTGAAAAAAATGCTCAAGCACTACCTCCCCATCGAGACTATGATTGTAGCATTGATCTACTCCCAAATAGCAAATTGCCGTTCGGTCATGTTTATCCTCTTTCACAGGATGAACTTTCCCATCTCAAAGACTATTTGGATGAGAATTTGAAGAAAGGTTTTATTAGACCTTCCACTTCTTCCACAGCAGCAGGACTCTTTTTTGTCCGCAATAAGGACTCAAGTCTCAGGCCTATCATCGACTATAGGCAATTGAATGCTATTACAATAAAAGATCGCTATCCTCTACCGCTTATCCCTGAGCTCATTGAGCAGGTGCGTGGAGCTACCTATTTTTCAAAATTGGATCTGAAAGGAGCATACAATCTCATTCGAATCCGTGCAGGACACGAGTGGAAGACTGCATTCAGAACCAGATACGGATTGTTCGAATATCTTGTAATGCCATTCGGGCTATGCAACGCCCCTGCAGTTTTTCAACGATTTATAAACGAGATTTTCAGAGACTTACTAGATGTCTGTGTTGTGGTATATCTGGACGATATACTTATATATTCACGATCCCTGTCTGAACACATAAGACATGTAAGACTAGTATTATCGAGATTGCTTGCACACAACCTTTATGTGAAACTGAAAAAATGCTTGTTTCATAAAGAAGAGGTACTGTTTCTAGGCTACATCATATCCAAAACAGGAATCAAGATGGACATGAGTAAGATATCCTGCATTCAGGATTGGCCTACACCAACCACACGCAAGGCGCTACAGCGATTCCTTGGATTTTCGAATTTCTACAGGAAGTTCATCAGAAAATTCTCTGCCATTGTGAGACCCCTCACACAGCTCACTAGCATTAAAAAACCATTCAAATGGTCAGATGAAGCAAATAAAGCTTTTCACCTGTTAAAGACAAGGTTTACTTCTGCTCCCATATTACGCCATCCAGACCCATCCCTCCAATACATTCTGGAAGTAGATGCGTCAAACATGGCAGTAGGAGCAATACTCTCCCAACGACCAACTCACACTTCACCACTTCATCCAGTCGCCTTTTTTTCTAAATCCCTAAGCAGTCCAGAGATAAATTACCCCGTGGGTGAAAAGGAACTGCTTGCTATAAAATTGGCTCTGGAGAATTGGCGACATCTACTCGAAGGCACCCAATTACCAATACTTATATACACGGACCATAAAAATCTCCAATATCTTCAGACTAACAAAACCCTCTCTCACCGACAGGTACGATGGTCACTATTCTTTCTAAGTTTTAACTTCCTAGTGACCTACACACCTGCAGATAAGAACAAAAAGGCGGATGCACTATCACGACTAACTGAAGAAAACTACTTCGAAATCCCTTCCGTTCCTATAATACCTCACAAACGCATTATTGGAGTTGTCCGTTCCTTGAAGGAAGAGGTTTTGCATGGTATAAGCTTGGATTCACCCCCACCACAACTAAATACTGATGCAGAAGGCTTCCTCTACTACAACGACAAACTTTACATACCCCCTACCATACGCACCAAGATCTTGGAATTATCGCATGATGTGCCTATGGCAGGACATATGGGTATGACAAAGACTCTTAATCTGATTACCAGGCAATTCTGGTGGCCTGACATGAAAACATCTATACAAAAATTCGTCTCCTCATGCAATGTCTGTGCCAGGTCCAAAATTGACACTACGAGACCATCCGGTCTACTATGCAGTCTACCAATACCCCAAACTCCATGGGAAGTTGTGTCCTTGGACTTTATAGTGGAATTGCCTCCTTCCAAAGGATTTAATATCATCTTAGTGTCAGTGAACCATCTGACAAAAATGGCACATTTCATTGCTATTCGCAGACTACCTTCGTCCAAACAAACGGCAGAACTCCTGATGAAACATGTCTTTAAGTTACATGGTATCCCAAAAACTCTTCTGTCTGACCGTGGATCACAATTTATTTCCAAGTTCTGGCAAGAACTATGTCACATACTACGGATCGAGCGGAAGCTCACTTCTCCTTACCATCCGCAGACCAACGGACAGACTGAAAGAGTCAACCAATGCATCGAGCAATATTTACGTTGTTACACTTCTTACCAACAGGATGATTGGGTGGATCTTCTCCCTCTGGCAGAATTTGCCTACAACAACGCAACCCACAGTACGACCAAGCAGAGTCCGTTCTACTTGAACTATGGGTTTCATCCCTCTATTCTTCCACCACGCATCCTTCCTTCAAAGAACCCAGTAGCCTCAGACTATTTTACCCAAATAAAGGACTCTCTGGGTTTGCTTAATACTACCATTGCACACGCTCATAGTCAACAAAAGAAGTACTATGATCTTCGCAGAAGACCTTCTCCTCAGTACGATATCGGGGACCTCGTTTGGCTCTCAACAAAAAATTTAAGACTGAAAATCCCTAGCAAAAAGCTTGGACCTCTGTTCTTGGGACCTTTCCCAATCAAGAAACTTATTGGAAAAGCTGCAGTACAGCTTACATTGCCAATAGACCTCAAAATACATCCCATTTTCCATGTGTCGCTACTGAAGCCCCATGTTCCTGACCAAGGAATAAGGCCTACTATCCCACCTCCTCCTCCTGTACAAGTTGAAGGTGGAGAAGAATATGAGATAAAAGAGATTCTGGATTCTCGTATCCACAGAGGAAGACTTCAGTACTTGGTTCGATGGAAGAACTATGGGCCCCAAGACGACACCTGGCTAAACACCTCTGACATACATGCCTCTAGATTAATCCGCAATTTTCATGCAAAGTACCCAGACAAACCAGCTCCAGAGGCCTTCAGGAGCCGGCCTTAAGGGGGGGGGTACTGTAATGTTCTGGTACCTTTGGGTACCCTAATTACTCTTTCATAAGTGTATGCGCCCCACCATTCTCTTTTGGTAAGGTGCGCATACACCTTTAAGACTGATGCTGTCATCACTGAGCGCCGGACTGGATGGCTATTTAGATCGCCGGCTCTCACTCACATGTGTTCGTTCAAACTGCTTTGTGCCTTGATGCTAACCTGTCTTGAAGCTCTCATGCTTGCAAGCATACCTCGCTGTCGGAACCACGCTGCGCTGATCCCTGTATCCCGCTACCGGATCATCCGCTCTTGCCGAACCTCTCCTCTGCTACATTGCTATTAGTGATAAGTACCCCACAGGGGAAACCTCTATAACCTTTATACTAAAGCTTACACTATCTAGCTCTGCATACTAAGGACTATTACTACATCTGCATTATCTAAGATTGCTAGCTCTTGAGCCTACTACCACCTGTTCTTGCACTGGGTTGATCTCTCTTGTATGTCCACCTGCTACTCTGTCATCTGCTACCATACATGATTGCTAAACCTATCTGCATCCCATCTGCTACTATCTTACTTTCAAGAACATTTCCTTTCAAGTGTCTGTCATCTACCATCTCTACCCAACCTGTCTCTTCAGCCTATCATCACTGTGTTACTATATGCATAAGTCACTCTAGGAAACATCTTATTGAGTGTGTGTATTTACTTGCTGAATTGAGATCATCCACACATGATGAGTCATTGAGAGTTGGGATTGGTGTCTCAGCGTTTCTCTACATGACTACTGAAGTGGAATATTTCTGCAGCTGAAAATCCACATCATACGTAAAACGCAGGAGCGTTACATCCATTCACAAGCCAACGGAAATATCTTACTGTTGTTAGAAATTGTCCCGCTGTAACCGGCTGCACGGCAGACATTTTCTTTCACAGTACATGTAAAGACACAACCCCTGACGCGCCGATCCCTGCATCCCGGATTATTGCTTTCTCCTCTCACCTTCCAGGACAGCAACACATTAAAGTGTTGAGAGGCTCCACCCTACAGAAACACAATCAGTTCACAGCTGTTAAAAGGCCCCACCCTTCCCCTTGTTTCTCAGTATTGATTGTGTTTCTCCTACAGCAAAACATTTGTTTTTTTCTCTGACCTGAAAATTTTGAGTTGGATGGTCCCCCTGTGAAGCAGGTTCAGGAATGCCGGTGCGGGCCGCACTCTTCCTGCACGCCTTTTGTGGGCTTCTCACAGGTCGCCTCGTGGCACAGCAGTCATTCACAACTGTGGTGGACCCTCTGCTTGTTGCCCGCTCTACAGCAGGGGTCTCCTCCTGTCCTCCCCTGCATGCAGCCAGCTCCACGCTGGGAGGTCCAGCCGCATAATATAGCGGCAGTCTGGGGGAAGAATAGAGGGATGAAACCCATAGTTCAAGTAGAACGGACTCTGCTTGGTCGTACTGTGGGTTGCGTTGTTGTAGGCAAATTCTGCCAGAGGGAGAAGATCCACCCAATCATCCTGTTGGTAAGAAGTGTAACAACGTAAATATTGCTCGATGCATTGGTTGACTCTTTCAGTCTGTCCGTTGGTCTGCGGATGGTAAGGAGAAGTGAGCTTCCGCTCGATCCGTAGTATGTGACATAGTTCTTGCCAGAACTTGGAAATAAATTGTGATCCACGGTCAGACAGAAGAGTTTTTGGGATACCATGTAACTTAAAGACATGTTTCTGCCAAGGTTTCTTTGGGGAGTTCTGGGATTTCATCCGTAGCATAAATACCTTGAAGGAGTCCTTCCAGATTTTCCAGACCAAACATATTTCTGTTTAACTTGGTCTCCTCTGCCTCACTATCTGGGTCCACATCAACCTCCTCCCCAGAGTTAAGCTCAAATGTTGCCTAACTTTCTGCCTCTCTTAAGTCCTCCTCTTCCCTAGCTTGAGCAGGGGGAAGACCCTAAGAACCAGGCAGAAAAGCAGTTGGTTCTGCCTTGGAAAGTAAACTTTCCTGAGAAGAAGGGCCATCTTTAGGGGTTAGCTCATTCGGGTCTGTTACCTGGGCTGAAGCTACAGAAGTGGAAAAAGACTGGATACTGGCTAGCATTTCTTCCTGAACAGATTTAAGGAAATCGTTCATTAACCCTGAGGCCTCCTTACCAACCAACTTGTTAATACACCTAAAACAAAAGGGCTTGGTGTGAGATCTGGACAATCTCTCAACACAATTTCCACACTTCTGAGAGGAGATAGTGCTAGCGGATAAAGGGGGTGGTTTATCAGAGGCCTCCTGAGTTACACCTGGGGATTCTGCATGAGAAGAGGAGACAAGTACAACATCATTCTTCCTGCCTCACAATATTTGGCCACAGGCCCCCGAGGGGGAGAGCATGGGAACTACCAGGGACTAAGCCTGACACTATTACCCCACAATAAGGAAACGGCACTTACTGGGCCCCTGATTTGCTCTTGCCTGCAGCCACTTGCGCCATCTTTACCTCCTCCTTCTCCATGAGGTGGGTTCCGGCGGGCTTCACGCTTCTAGCAGCTTTCTGGCTTTTTTTAGCTGGAGAGTCTGCCGCCTTACCGCCGTCATGTGGGTCCGGGGGGTCCGGCGTCTCCTCTGCGCTTTACTCCCTCTTTCGGGTTGCACTGCACATGCTCCGCCTCTACCTTTGTACAAACCGGAAGTTTCAGTTTCAGCAGAAAGTTAGGCAACATTTGAGCTTAACTCTGGGGAGGAGGTTGATGTGGACCCAGATAGTGAGGCAGAGGAGACCAAGTTAAACAGAAATATGTTTGGTCTGGAAAATCTGGAAGGACTCCTTCAAGGTATTTATGCTACGGATGAAATCCCAGAACTCCCCAAAGAAACCTTGGCAGAGGATAAGATGTATAAGGGGTTGGTTAAAAACCAGTCCAAAGTATTTCCTGTTCACCAGTCTTTGAAAGATTTAATTCTTCAAGAATGGTGTAACGCTCCTGCGTTTTACGTATGATGTGGATTTTCAGCTGCAGAAATATTCCACTTCAGTAGTCATGTAGAGAAACGCTGAGACACCATTCCCAACTCTCAATGACTCATCATGTGTGGATGATCTCAATTCAGCAAGTAAATACACACACTCAATAAGATGTTTCCTAGAGTGACTTATGTATATAGTAACACAGTGATGATAGGCTGAAGAGACAGGTTGGGTAGAGATGGTAGATGACAGACACTTGAAAGGAAATGTTCTTGAAAGTAAGATAGTAGCAGATGGGATGCAGATAGGTTTAGCAATCATGTATGGTAGTAGATGACAGAGTAGCAGGTGGACATACAAGAGAGATCAACCCAGTGCAAGAACAGGTGGTAGTAGGCTCAAGAGCTAGCAATCTTAGATAATGCAGATGTAGTAATAGTCCTTAGTATGCAGAGCTAGATAGTGTAAGCTTTAGTATAAAGGTTATAGAGGTTTCCCCTGTGGGGTACTTATCACTAATAGCAATGTAGCAGAGGAGAGGTTCGGCAAGAGCGGATGATCCGGTAGCGGGATACAGGGATCAGCGCAGCGTGGTTCCGACAGCGAGGTATGCTTGCAAGCATGTGAGCTTCAAGACAGGTTAGCATCAAGGCACAAAGCAGTTTGAACGAACACACGTGAGTGAGAGCCGGCGATCTAAATAGCCATCCAGTCCGGCGCTCAGTGATGACAGCATCAGTCTTAAAGGTGTATGCGCACCTTACCAAAAGAGAATGGTGGGGCGCATACACTTATGAAAGAGTAATTAGGGTACCCAAAGGTACCAGAACATTACAGTACCCCCCCCTTAAGGCCGGCTCCTGAAGGCCTCTGGAGCTGGTTTGTCTGGGTACTTCGCATGAAAATTGCGGATTAATCTAGAGGCATGTATGTCAGAGGTGTTTAGCCAGGTGTCGTCTTGGGGCCCATAGTTCTTCCATCGAACCAAGTACTGAAGTCTTCCTCTGTGGATACGAGAATCCAGAATCTCTTTTATCTCATATTCTTCTCCACCTTCAACTTGTACAGGAGGAGGAGGAGGGATAGTAGGCCTTATTCCTTGGTCAGGAACATGGGGCTTCAGTAGCGACACATGGAAAATGGGATGTATTTTGAGGTCTATTGGCAATGTAAGCTGTACTGCAGCTTTTCCAATAAGTTTCTTGATTGGGAAAGGTCCCAAGAACAGAGGTCCAAGCTTTTTGCTAGGGATTTTCAGTCTTAAATTTTTTGTTGAGAGCCAAACGAGGTCCCCGATAGCGTACTGAGGAGAAGGTCTTCTGCGAAGATCATAGTACTTCTTTTGTTGACTATGAGCGTGTGCAATGGTAGTATTAAGCAAACCCAGAGAGTCCTTTATTTGGGTAAGATAGTCTGAAGCTACTGGGTTATTTGAAGGAAGGATGCGTGGTGGAAGAATAGAGGGATGAAACCCATAGTTCAAGTAGAACGGACTCTGCTTGGTCGTACTGTGGGTTGCGTTGTTGTAGGCAAATTCTGCCAGAGGGAGAAGATCCACCCAATCATCCTGTTGGTAAGAAGTGTAACAACGTAAATATTGCTCGATGCATTGGTTGACTCTTTCAGTCTGTCCGTTGGTCTGCGGATGGTAAGGAGAAGTGAGCTTCCGCTCGATCCGTAGTATGTGACATAGTTCTTGCCAGAACTTGGAAATAAATTGTGATCCACGGTCAGACAGAAGAGTTTTTGGGATACCATGTAACTTAAAGACATGTTTCATCAGGAGTTCTGCCGTTTGTTTGGACGAAGGTAGTCTGCGAATAGCAATGAAATGTGCCATTTTTGTCAGATGGTCCACTGACACTAAGATGGTATTAAATCCTTTGGAAGGAGGCAATTCCACTATAAAGTCCAAGGACACAACTTCCCATGGAGTTTGGGGTTTTGGTAGACTGCATAGTAGACCGGATGGTCTCGTAGTGTCAATTTTGGACCTGGCACAGACATTGCATGAAGAGACGAATTTTTGTATAGATGTTTTCATGTCAGGCCACCAGAATTGCCTGGTAATCAGATTAAGAGTCTTTGTCATACCCATATGTCCTGCCATAGGCACATCATGCGATAATTCCAAGATCTTGGTGCGTATGGTAGGTGGTATGTAAAGTTTGTCGTTGTAGTAGAGGAAGCCTTCTGCATCAGTATTTAGTTGTGGTGGGGGTGAATCCAAACTTATACCATGCAAAACCTCTTCCTTCAAGGAACGGACAACTCCAATAATGCGTTTGTGAGGTATTATAGGAACGGAAGGGATTTCGAAGTAGTTTTCTTCAGTTAGTCGTGATAGTGCATCCGCCTTTTTGTTCTTATCTGCAGGTGTGTAGGTCACTAGGAAGTTAAACCTTAGAAAGAATAGTGACCATCGTACCTGTCGGTGCGAGAGAGTTTTGTTAGTCTGAAGATATTGGAGATTTTTATGGTCCGTGTATATAAGTATTGGTAATTGGGTGCCTTCGAGTAGATGTCGCCAATTCTCCAGAGCCAATTTTATAGCAAGCAGTTCCTTTTCACCCACGGGGTAATTTATCTCTGGACTGCTTAGGGATTTAATAAAAAAAGGCGACTGGATGAAGTGGTGAAGTGTGAGTTGGTCGTTGGGAGAGTATTGCTCCTACTGCCATGTTTGACGCATCTACTTCCAGAATGTATTGGAGGGATGGGTCTGGATGGCGTAGTATGGGAGCAGAAGTAAACCTTGTCTTTAACAGGTGAAAAGCTTTATTTGCTTCATCTGACCATTTGAATGTTTTTTTTAATGCTAGTGAGCTGTGTGAGGGGTCTCACAATGGCAGAGAAGTTTCTAATGAACTTCCTGTAGAAATTCGAAAATCCAAGGAATCGCTGTAGCGCTTTGCGTGTGGTTGGTGTAGGCCAATCCTGAATGCAGGATATCTTACTCATGTCCATCTTGATTCCTGTTTTGGATATGATGTAGCCTAGAAACAGTACCTCTTCTTTATGGAACAAGCATTTTTTCAGTTTCACATAAAGGTTGTGTGCAAGCAATCTCGATAATACTAGTCTTACATGTCTTATGTGTTCAGACAGGGATCGTGAATATATAAGTATATCGTCCAGATATACCACAACACAGACATCTAGTAAGTCTCTGAAAATATCGTTTATAAATCGTTGAAAAACTGCAGGGGCGTTGCATAGCCCGAATGGCATTACAAGATATTCAAACAATCCGTATCTGGTTCTGAATGCAGTCTTCCACTCGTGTCCATCACGGATTCGAATGAGATTGTATGCTCCTTTCAGGTCCAATTTTGAAAAATAGGTAGCTCCACGCACCTGCTCAATGAGCTCAGGGATAAGCGGTAGAGGATAGCGATCTTTTATTGTAATAGCATTCAATTGCCTATAGTCGATGATAGGCCTGAGACTTGAGTCCTTATTGCGGACAAAAAAGAGTCCTGCTGCTGTGGAAGAAGTGGAAGGTCTAGTAAAACCTTTTTCCAAATTCTCATCCAAATAGTCTTTGAGATGGGAAAGTTCATCCTGTGAAAGAGGATAAACATGACCGAACGGCAATTTGCTATTTGGGAGTAGATCAATGCTACAATCATAGTCTCGATGGGGAGGTAGTGCTTGAGCATTTTTCTCAAGAAAAACCTCAGAGAGATCCTGATAACATAGTGGTGCAATCTCATCTGTCACCACAGACAGGATCTTCCCGAAAGACGGGAGGTTACACGTACCCTCGCAATAGCAAGAGAGGAAGGTCAGGGTCCGTTCCTTCCAATCTATGGTTGGTTGATGTGTGTGCAACCAGGGAAGTCCCAAAACAATGGGAAAGTGGGGTGAAGGTATTAGATCGAAGGTAGTGGTCTCCATATGAGACCCGTTAGTAGTGACTAGGAGTGCCTGTGTCTGATCAGTGATCAGACCAGAGGATAAAGGAACACCGTTAATAAGACTCACTGAGACAGGTTTAAGTTTAGAAATAATAGGAACTTTATTTAAAGCAGCAAAACGTATGTCAATATAATTTCCACAAGATCCTGTGTCAATCATGGCCTTAGTAGTAATCCTGTTCTGGTCCCACTGTAATGTTAAGCAAACAGAAAGGTAAGGGTTAGTGATTGAAGTTGTAAATCCCCCTAGGAGGACATGTGAACACTCACCCTTCTTTTTGTAGACTAGGGGACAGACGTTTATTTTGTGATCCGGGGATGCACAGTACAAGCAGAGATTACCAGATCGTCTTCTGGCTCTTTCCATAGTTGATAGAGGTGGGCGTATGGTTCCTACCTCCATAGGAACGGGGTCAACGGCCGAAATCCGAGAAGAACTGGATAATGGCATTCCCATTTTCTCAGCCTTTCTTTCTCGTAGTCTTCTATCTATGGTGATACTGAGTTGTATCAATGCATCCAGGGTTTTTAGCAGATCCGCTCGGGCGAGCTCGTCTTTAACAGCCTCTGATAGGCCAAGCCTAAATTGGGATTTCAGAGATGCATCATTCCATTCTGAATCAAGGGTCCATCTCTTGAATTCTGCGACAAAGTCTTCTACAGATCTCCCACCTTGTTTCAAGGATCTTAATTGAAGATCGGCAGTACTCTGCCTATTGGGATCATCATATAGGCTAGTGAGTTCTGCTAGGAACAAGGCATAGGAGTTGAGAAGCTGGTCGCTTTTCTCAAAAAGAGAGTCTGCCCAGACCCGAGGATCGCCTGTTAGGTAAGAAATAATAGTACAAACCTTAATGTGATCAGTAAGGTAGGTACGGGGTTTTAGCAAGAAAAGTAACTCACATGCGTTTTTAAATTCGCGAAATTTTTTGCAATCGCCTGTAAATACCAAAGGAGGATTTATTTTGGGTTCAGGGGACTGAGCAGTGGTAAGTTGTGTCAGTCTAATTACCTGCTGCGACAGAGCCTGATTGTCTTCTTTTAATTCAGCAAGTGCGTGTATTAACGCAGGTACTTGCTGTTTTAATTGTGTCATCTGAGTAGTTATTTCTGCTGAATCCATTTGTGGTTCGTTCAATCTGTAACGCTCCTGCGTTTTACGTATGATGTGGATTTTCAGCTGCAGAAATATTCCACTTCAGTAGTCATGTAGAGAAACGCTGAGACACCATTCCCAACTCTCAATGACTCATCATGTGTGGATGATCTCAATTCAGCAAGTAAATACACACACTCAATAAGATGTTTCCTAGAGTGACTTATGTATATAGTAACACAGTGATGATAGGCTGAAGAGACAGGTTGGGTAGAGATGGTAGATGACAGACACTTGAAAGGAAATGTTCTTGAAAGTAAGATAGTAGCAGATGGGATGCAGATAGGTTTAGCAATCATGTATGGTAGTAGATGACAGAGTAGCAGGTGGACATACAAGAGAGATCAACCCAGTGCAAGAACAGGTGGTAGTAGGCTCAAGAGCTAGCAATCTTAGATAATGCAGATGTAGTAATAGTCCTTAGTATGCAGAGCTAGATAGTGTAAGCTTTAGTATAAAGGTTATAGAGGTTTCCCCTGTGGGGTACTTATCACTAATAGCAATGTAGCAGAGGAGAGGTTCGGCAAGAGCGGATGATCCGGTAGTGGGATACAGGGATCAGCGCAGCGTGGTTCTGACAGCGAGGTATGCTTGCAAGCATGTGAGCTTCAAGACAGGTTAGCATCAAGGCACAAAGCAGTTTGAACGAACACATGTGAGTGAAAGCCGGCGATCTAAATAGCCATCCAGTCCGGCGCTCAGTGATGACAGCATCAGTCTTAAAGGTGTATGCGCACCTTACCAAAAGAGAATGGTGGGGCGCATACACTTATGAAAGAGTAATTAGGGTACCCAAAGGTACCAGAACATTACAAATGGGAGGTTCTTGAAAGGAGTTTGGTCAGACCAAAGGCGTGGAAAAGGAGATTTCCCCTTAAGAAGGAGGAGGTGGGGAAATTCCTAAAGAGTCCAAAATGGATGCATCCCTGTCTCAGCTGACTAAGAGATCTGACCTCTCCTTTGGGGATACAGGGAGTATCAGAGATGCCATGGACCGTAAGTCAGAATCTCTGCTAAAAAAAGCCTGGGATGCCAACTCACCCACTATGGCCCAAGCAATGGCTGCAACCTGCTTAGCTAGGAATGCAGATTTCTGGATAGAGAAATTTACAGAACACCTTTCACAAGGAAGTAAGTCTCAGGAGGTGTTGGATTCCCTTTCGGTTATAGGAAAAGCTGTCGCCTACCTGGCTGATGCAGCGGTTGAGTCGGTGATAGCCTCAGCTCAGACCGGCACTCTTCTTAATTCAGCTTGGAGAGCCATTTGAGTAAAAGCTTGGGAAGGCGACTTTACTTCAAAAGTAAAGCTGTGTGGTCTACCTTTTGAAAGTTCCTTGCTGTTTGACCCAGGCCTGGAAATTTTTGTCCAGGTTGAGAAGGGAAACAAATTTCCTGTCAAGCCCAAAAGGGAAAGATATAGGAAATGTTTTCGTGGCCCCCCGGGTCAAAATTCAGCAAAGAGCCAAAAAGGAACCCACTGAGATGTGGGGCTTTGGTAGAGGTAGGCAAAGAAGTAATTTGCACTTCCCCTCTCCAGGCTCAAGCACCAAAGATACTAAGTGACACCAGAGTCAAGGTGGGGGGCAGACTGTCTCATTTCATTTCCCAGTGGGAGGAAATCTTAGTCAGTCCATACATTTCTCATCTCATTCAGGAAGGCTACCGCCTAGAATTTTCATCCATACCCCCACTAGAAATTACTTTAACACATCCTCCCAAGCTCCCAAGGATGTACTAAAAAGGAGAGCCCTTTTGAATGGGATTCAAGAACTAGCAGAACTAGTGATAGTTCCTGTGCCAGAAAGTTAGTTTTACCAAGGCTTTTATTCCCAAGTGTTTGTGGTGCCCAAGCCCTCGGGGAAATACAGCCTTATCATAAACCTCAGAAACTTAAACAAGTTCCTAGAGTGCAAGGGGTTTTCCATGGAAGGTATTTATGCAATTTGCATAAACCTGTTAAAAGATGTGTTTATGACTACTCTGGATCTCAGGGATGCCTACTTGCGTGTTCCGATTCATCCGGAACACCAGGCCTTCCTGAGATTTGCGATAGTTACCAGAGAGGGGATCTCACATTGGCAGTTCAGAGCATCCCCCTTTGGTCTAGTGATCAGTCCAAGGATTTTTACCAAGATCCTGGCAGAAGCAGTGGCCTATCTTCATCTCCAGGGAATAGCATTAATTCTTTACCGGGACGATCTACTGATCTTTGGTCCGTTGGCAGACCAGGTGAGATCAAACACCCAGAAGGTGTTAACAGTCCTACAGATGCTAGGCTGGTTGGTTAGCATGGAAAAGTCATCCCTGGAGGCGGCTCAGGTTCAGACCTATATAGGTTACCGGATAGACTCACGGGTACAAAGACTTTTCCTTCCAAGGGAAATGGTGGAAAAGGTAGTCTCTTCGGTAAGAAGGCTGATGGTCACCCCCTCATGCTCCAGATGAGAGATCCTGAGAGTTCTAGGGCTCATGTCAGTCAGCATCCCAGCAGTGGTTTGGGTACAGTTACATTCTTCCACCTTTCCTCCTGGGACAAAAAAGTCAAGTCCCTGGACGAAGGTTTGACCCTCACCCCTCAGGTAAAAGCATCCCTGAAGTGGTGGTTGATACCAAGCAATTTGGAGAAGGGCAGACCTTGGGGTCAGTGGAGCCCTCTGAAAGTCAACACAGACGCAAGCACCTGGGGGTGGGGGGCTCATCTAGAGGAAGCCAAAGCCCAGGGCACCTGAGGCAAGGAAGTAGCCCAGGCCTCTTCCAGTTTCAGAGAACTCAGAGCAGTGGGGGAAGCTCTAAGAGCCTTCAAGAGTTCCATTTCAGGCATGGAGAGTCAGGTCTGCTTCGACAATGCTACAACAGTAGCCTGGAACAAAGTGTGAGTTTAGTTACTCACGTGATCGCGCCTAGGTACTAGATTATATCAGTGAAAAACAAAATTTTATATAAATAAATAATTCAAATAAATGGATACCAAAAGAGATTGAGCAGCTAGTTTAAAACAACAGTGGATTGTGAAAATTGTGAAAAAATGGAGGACATGGTGTTCTGTGTGTAAATCAAATTCTAATCAATCACTCCTATTAGATAAATAAATAAATATATGTAAACCACAAATCACAAAACACAATAAAATGAACCAATGGGTTTCCCCTAAAGTGCTTACCCTAAAAGTGATTGTGCTTATAATATTATTTAAATCATATTACATATACAGTCCTTGTATTTCAAAGTGCAGGTGCAAAACGTGCAGCAAACAAGTCTGAGTGATTGTTCTTAAAGTGCTTGGTGTTCAGCAAAAATGCATTTCTTCATGCAAAATTAGGGAGAAAAGGATTCCTTCACCAAGTGCTCAGCCCACTTACCAAACGACCCCTTGGGGTCTAGCGTAGGTAAATGCTGTCTTTTGTAATTCCCAGTATCTCTATCAGACTTGCGTCTCCCCGCTGAAATATATCCGGGATTTCCTTCTGTTGATTTGGAAGAGGGCTGGATAGGAATTCCAATATATACCCAGTTCGGGAGTACGGTGGTCTCAGTCATGAAAATATCAAGGATGCTCATGGTGTAGTATGTATAAACTCGAAATTTAATAAAGCAGTAGTCACTTACAATTCAGTATCAGAGGAACAGCTCCGCAGCCGGTTTGCTTTCCAGCTGCGTTCCAGAAACCGGAAGTGACTAGTTGCGTAGCACGGGACCCGACGCGCTTCGTCATCAAGGGTATGACGTCATCAGGGATCACGTGCTACGCTCGGTTTCGGCTTAATTATATACCTCCAGAACGAAATCTCGGCCAATGAGAAATGTGCGGGGAGTACATAGATATTGGGTGGCCCTCTAGTGGACATTGGTAAATTATGCACAGCATGGACACATACAGTGCCTTGCGAAAGTATTCGGCCCCCTTGAACTTTGCGACCTTTTGCCACATTTCAGGCTTCAAACATAAAGATATAAAACTGTAATTTTTTGTGAAGAATCAACAACAAGTGGGACACAATCATGAAGTGGAACAAAATTTATTGGATATTTCAAACTTTGTTAACAAATAAAAAACTGAAAAATTGGGCGTGCAAAATTATTCAGCCCCTTTACTTTCAGTGCAGCAAACTCTCTCCAGAAGTTCAGTGAGGATCTCTGAATGATCCAATGTTGACCTAAATGACTAATGATGATAAATAGAATCCACCTGTGTGTAATCAAGTCTCCGTATAAATGCACCTGCACTGTGATAGTCTCAGAGGTCTGTTTAAAGCGCAGAGAGCATCATGAAGAACAAGGAACACACCAGGCAGGTCCGAGATACTGTTGTGGAGAAGTTTAAAGCCGGATTTGGATACAAAAAGATTTCCCAAGCTTTAAACATCCCAAGGAGCACTGTGCAAGCGATAATATTGAAATGGAAGGAGAATCAGACCACTGCAAATCTACAAAGACCTGGCCTTCTCTCTAAAATTTCAGCTCATACAAGGAGAAGACTGATCAGAGATGCACCCAAGAGGCCCATGATCACTCTGGATGAACTGCAGAGATCTACAGCTGAGGTGGGAGACTCTGTCCATAGGACAACAATCAGTCTTATACTGCACAAATCTGGCCTTTATGGAAGAGTGGCAAGAAGAAAGCCATTTCTTAAAGATATCCATAAAAAGTGTCGTTTAAAGTTTGCCACAAGCCACCTGGGAGACACACCAAACATGTGGAAGAAGGTGTTCTGGTCAGATGAAACCAAAATCGAACTTTTTGGCAACAATGCAAAACGTTATTTTTGGCGTAAAAGCAACACAGCTCATCACCCTGAACACACCATCCCCACTGTCAAACATGGTGGTGGCAGCATCATGGTTTGGGCCTGCTTTTCTTCAGCAGGGACAGGGAAGATGGTTAAAATTGATGGGAAGATGGATGGAGCCAAATACAGGACTGGAGGAATGGGCAAAAATTTCAGTTTCTCGATGTGCAAAACTGATAGAGACATACCCCAAGAGACTTACAGCTGTAATCGCAGCAAAAGGTGGCGCTACAAAGTATGAACTTAAGGGGGCTGAATAATTTTGCACGCCCAATTTTTCAGTTTTTTTATTTGTTAAAAAAGTTTGAAATATCCAATAAATTTCGTTCCACTTCATGATTGTGTCCCACTTGTTGTTGATTCTTCACAAAAAAATTACAGTTTTATATCTTTATGTTTGAAGCCTGAAATGTGGCAAAAGGTTGCCAAGTTCAAGGGGGCCGAATACTTTCGCAAGGCACTGTATAAACATCATGCCTTAAATACATTAGCCATCTCCGTGCGCCACCTAGTGGAGAATTAAGTCAATTTTTAGGCCAAACAACCATATTATCATTGCAAATAATTTCGTCTGAGGTATATAGATAACTTCACATGAATTATAAATAAAATATATAAATACATTATTGACTATACATACATTTTATAACCATGAGTTAAAGCGGAGTTCCGGGCTTAAAATTGACCTAATCGATTTTGTGCCCATCCGCTGGCTCTTCTTCACCTGAAAAGGAATTGGATAGTTAGGATTATTTTTTTTTTTTTTACTCACTTTGTATTCGTAGAAAGAAATACTCACCTATTCTCCACTTCCTCCCTCTGTGGCCGCGGCCCGCGCCGTCACTTCCGGTTTGCAATGATTCCTGGGAGCTGAACGTCATCACTCCCAGGAATCAATGCGACAGCACCGGCACCGGAAGTGACGAGATGGGCCGTTGCAGGCGCATTCTGGGAGAAGAAGACACTGTGAAACGACAAACAAACACAAGGGCGCACCGGCCTAGTGCATTATCCTTAAAACAGATTTACAGGCATACTCCACTTTTAAGTGCACAATGGGACCAGAGCATGTATGTAAAACGAAAATGTACTTAAAGTGAAGCAATACCTTTTTTCATTTCTCAATGCATGTAAATACACTAGCTCCATAGGAAATCTTGGTCAGCTTGACATGGCATTGCTCTCAAACCATGTGACAAGGGCACCAAGCTTGGGGAGCATGTTAAGGGGATCCAGGACTATGACATGGTAGATTACCTAGGCAAGCTGGCCAGCCACAAACATGATATGTTGTAGTCCTGGGTCCCCTTTCGGTGCTCCCCAAGTTTGGTATCCCTGTCACTTATGGTTTGGGAGCAGTGCCATGTCAAGCTGACCAAGATTTCCTATAGACGCCAATGTTAAAAACCGGGAGTAGTGTCATGCCAAGCTGAACAAGCTGTGTCCTTACTCGCGAGTGTACTTAAAGTGAGTGTACTTAAAGCGGGGTATGCCTGTATTAAAATGATGACACGGAAGAGGACGCAGAAGAGGATCGCGCTGGCTTCAGCTGCCCACAACAGAGATGGCAACGCTGTAGAAGAAATTTTATAAGTAAGTATTTCTTCTTGCAGGTAAGTGCGAACCAGGTCAGATCAGAGGCTAGCCATTGTGGAATGTACTAGCCCTGACTGTCCCGGGGGTATGTTTATTGAAAAAATATTTTTGTGCCCGGAACTCCGCTTTAATTACAACAAAAAAAGATATATATATACAACTAGGAAATTGTGCGTACAAATTAATGAACATATTAACAATATTTCACAAAGAAGGGGAGAAATGTGAAGATCCTCAGCAAGGGAGACCACCACCAGGCACCCGCACACACTGATCCTTACCAGATCGCATTGACCCTCATCACAAAGGTCAAAAAACGCCCATGGTACAAGCACTGGAAAGCCGGGATCATTCACTCCTCCTCCTAAGAAATCTTCCACCAAGCGGACAGTCCTTAGGTCCTTACAGGGTCCCCATGTGAGGAAACAAAATGCCAACACATAGTGTACACTGCTAAGAAGTTTATTGCTCCCCAAGGATAATAAATACACTTACAGGATAGCCGCACTTAGAGAGCGTTGCTTTATCCACCTCCGAGCGGTCGGGTGCTCGCGCATCCCACCAGAAATATGGCCGCCGTGTCTCTTCCTGGTGTGGCGTGCGTCGCCACAGGCTCCACCCGACGCGTTTCGTCAGAGTTGACGTCGTCTAGGGGTGTGGTCCTGCGGCGTCAGCGCCATATATATAGGCATTCAATTGCAGTATAAATTCAGCACCTCTGAGATCCACTTCCTAGATCTGAAGATAATGGTGCGAGAGGGCCATATTCTGACATCTACATTTTTCAAGGCGACTGACAGGAACGGATTCATTGATACCAGCAGCTGCCATCATGCTGCGTGGTTAGAGTCCGTTCCTGTCAGTCAGTTCTTGCGCCTTAAGCGCAATTGCTCACTGAGGAGTGACTTTCTCAGAGAGGCCTCCATCCTGAAAGAGAGGTTCCTTGAAAAAGGTTATGGGGAACAGCTTTTAGACTAAGCCATAGCGAAGGCTGATGTGAGAGATAGGGATGACTTGCTACAACCTAGGAAGAGGGAGAAAAATGATTCCTTTGGTTTTGCGTTCCTGTCGTCCTACTCCACGCAGCATTTTTCTGTTAAAAAGATCATTCGGCGACATTGGCACGTTCTTAAAAGTGATGGAGTATTGGGCCCCCTCCTTCCTGATCAACCCCAGGTGGTCTTCAGAGGGGTTCCACCATTGAAACTCCAGGTGGCTCCCAATGTAAGGGATCCCCCTAGGGTTACGTCCTTCTTTCAAACCATGGGTGGTTTTTTCCCTTGTAGAAAATGTGCCATCTGTCAGTTGAACCACAATAGAAGTAGGCGAATTTGTTCATTCACCTCCAGCTCTACAGGCCAAGACTTTAAGATCAAGCCTTTTATATCTTGTACTACGAGATATGTAGTTTACTTGTTGAGGTGCCCTTGCGGGCTTGACTATGTTGGCCGCACCATAAGGGAGCTCCATGTCAGACTCAAGGAGCATGTGGCCAACATAGTCAAGGGGTTCCCGAAACATAGTGTCTCGAGACACTATGACCAGTGCCATCAAAGGGATCCAAAGGGAACCATTTTCCTTGGGATAGACAGATTCACCAAAAACTGGAGAGGTAGTAACATGACCCAGGGGGTATCCAAGCTAGAAACTAGCTGGACATATAGGCTTAAGTCCTATACCCCATTGGGTCTGAACATAGAATGGGATCTGAATGCGTTCATTAACAATTCCTGATATAGTCCCATTACTATGTTCCCCAGTTTGTGGTTATTGTGTTTTGACCTATTTTGGGTAGATTTTTTGTGTGCTCTTTGAGATTTTAATTTAGAGTGCCAACTATAAGAATTATCTTCACTTTCTAGTTCCTCCAGTTTTTTCAACTGTTTTAAATTTGAATTATTTTAATGTTGTTTTTATATTCTGTTTTTTTCCGCAATGTGAAGAGAGTGCTGTTTCTTTCCCCCTCCTGTGGTCTGAAGTGCGACCACCAGATGGCGCTGTGTTTTCCGACTAATTGGCGTGTTGACTTTCAATGGTGGGAATTAACGTCATTGAAGTCTAATATGTAAAAGGCTTTTTTTCATCTTTTTTGCTTAATTCGATCCCATGTTATGTGGTGATCGGAATGTTGGGGGTATTATGCCTCTATGCCTTTTTCTTAAAATTCCCACATCCGGGTGGTGGAGCGCAAGCAGGCCATTCCCGGGTGTTGGTGAATTGAACAACTTCCGCCCGTCTCGATCCTATATATATGGTGCTGACGCCGCAGGACCACACCCCTAGACAACGTCAACTCTGACGAAACGCGTCGGGTGGAGCCTGTGGCGACGCACGCCACACCAGGAAGAGACACGGCGGCCATATTTCTGGTGGGATGCGCGAGCACCCGACCGCTCGGAGGTGGATAAAGCAACGCTCTCTAAGTGCGGCTATCCTGTAAGTGTATTTATTATCCTTGGGGAGCAATAAACTTCTTAGCAGTGTACACTATGTGTTGGCATTTTGTTTCCTCACATGGGGACCCTGTAAGGACCTAAGGACTGTCCGCTTGGTGGAAGATTTCTTAGGAGGAGGAGTGAATGATCCCGGCTTTCCAGTGCTTGTACCATGGGCGTTTTTTGACCTTTGTGATGAGGGTCAATGCGATCTGGTAAGGATCAGTGTGTGCGGGTGCCTGGTGGTGGTCTCCCTTGCTGAGGATCTTCACATTTCTCCCCTTCTTTGTGAAGTTTTTTGTTTATGCATGAGAAAGAATTTGAACTGTTGCTTTTTCATCCACGCATATCAAGGACATTTCTTTGATTATAGCTACCAGATTAGCGCCACATTTGTATTTTTATTATTATTGATCTTTCTGTTCCAAAGATTTGTGTTGGCTGCTTTTCGCATACTGAATTTTTATTATATTTTAGCGCAGCAATTACATGTTTTACATATTAACAATATTGTCAAAGGTTTCCCTAAACACAGCATCTCAAACCATTTTTGTCTACACCATAACAAGGATCCATCATTTTTCGGAATAGATAAAATCGAACCGCACTGGAGGGGGGGAAACAAAGTCCAAACGATTTCAAGAAAGAAAACAGAATGGATCTATCATTTAAATACGATCCAACCATATTGGATGAATGTAGACATAGATCTTAATTGTTTTATAACCAAATATTAGTATCAACATCAGTTTTAGGAATAATATACATTTTTAACATTAACTTTAGTAACATTAGACATCATCATCATTTTTATCCTCATTAATGAATATAATTTATATTTATAATAATTTTTATTTACATAAACTTAATAATTTTATACATTTTCAGTTTCACAATGAGATTTAATAATAAAATGTAATAGATTTTAATATAATGAGTTCATAATCAGATTAATTCAATACATTTTTAATAGATTTTAATGATTATTTAATATAAATAAACATAATAATATTTTTTTGTTGTAATTAACTCATGGTTATAAAATGTATGTATAGTCAATAATGTATTTATATATTATATTTATAATTCATGTGAAGTTATCTATATACCTCAGACGAAATTATTTGCAATGATAATATGGATGTTTGGCCTAAAAATTGATAAATCGCAGAGGGAATTAGCACTTAATTTCTGAGGATGGTGGACCACAGATACAAATTAACTCAAAGAAATGTGACCAAAAAGTAAACGTGAAACATATGATGATAAAACAGTAATGATCTCAAGCAATGAAACGGCAATCCTAAATAACTAAATAATAATTGAATAAAGTGCTGACAAGATATAAAAATAAATAAAGTGATCAGTGCCGGATCATAAAGGTGATAATAAATAAATAAATGATAAATAAATATACTGATGGTGGGCAACAAACTGGTTGCACAATAACAGTGATGTAAATAACAATATATTTAGTGCAGGGGAGAGTGTAGAAGATGATCTGTGCAAAAATATTCAAATGTGCAAATATAAATTAATCAGCAAAATGAATGCTGCAAAGTACTTCAAGATAATATATATATCAATGAATAGATAGTTAAAAATCTGACAAAAACACAAAATCCCATATAAATAAGTGCAAAAAATATAAGGTGCTAATATTTTCAAGTGAGAATGGTAAAAGTTCATATGTGATCCCCAGACACTAAAGGAACGATTCCAGTGACAGCCAAGTGCAGTATTTCGTGAGCTAGGAATCCAATTTAAGTGCAATGGCCGCTCACCTCCATTAACACTCAAATGAGCGTTTTGTGTAATCAATCACCATAGGGGACCTCCGGACATTCTCCAATAAATAAGGGGCTTATTGATGTAAATGAATGGATCTCCACAATAAAATGCCCAATCGGTATTCCTTTCCTTATAATGGTGTCATCGTTCAGACAGAAAATAAATCGATATTCCTGGGACACTCGTAAAGGTAAAAGCCTCTGGTGGTAGTCTCCAGCAGAGCAGGACACCTTGGTACAAGCGAACATTCTAGGTGGGCTGGTGGGTAACCTCATTGCTGCAGTACTTCACTCTTGCTTCTTTTTACATGTGGTGTTTGGCTTCTCTGTTCACCTATCCTATCTGCGACTCCCTCTGCGACTTATCTGTTTTAGTATGTTGTGACACTACTGAATTGGCAGCTGATTTCTGGTGTTCCACTGCATCTATCACCTTTTGATTCCACATCATTCTATACCTTACTGGTAGCGCATAGGTTCACTTCTTTTTATATCTTGGCCTAAAAATTGACTTAATCCTCCACTAGGTGGTGCACGGAGATGGCTAATGTATTTAAGGCATGATGCTTATATATGTCTATCCTGTGCATAATTTTCCAATGTCCACTAGAGGGCCACCCAATATCTATGTACCCCCCCCCCCCCACACATTTCTCATTGGCCGAGATTTCGTTCTGAAGGTATATAAGTAAGCCGAGACCGAGCGTAGCACGTCATCGCTGATGACGTCATGCGCTTGATGACGAAGCGCGTCGGGTCCCGTGCTACGCCCGACGTCACTTCCGGTTTCTGGAACGCAGCCGGAACGCAAACCGGCTGTGGCGCTGCTCCATAGAATCAGCTGTTCCTCTGATAATGAATTGTAAGTGACTACTTCTTTATTAAATTTTGAATTTATACATACTACACTGTGAGCTTCCTTGATTTTTTCATGACATACTGAGACCACGTACTCCCAAACGGGGTATATATTGGAATCCCTATCCCTCTTCCAAATCAACAGAAGGAAATCCTGGATACATTTCAGCAGGGAGATGCAAGTCTGATAGAGATACCGGGAATTACAAAAGACACCATTTACCCACGCTAGACCACAAGGGGTCGTTTGGTAAGTGGGCTGAGCACTTGGTGAAGGATTCCTTTTCTCCCTTATTTTGCACGAAGAAATGCATTTTTGCTGAACACGAAGCACTTTAAGAACAATCACTCAGACTTGTTTGCTGCAAGTTTTGCACCTGCACTTTGAAATACAAGGACTGTATATATAATATGATTCAAATAATATTATAAGCACAATCACTTTAAAGTTAAGCACTTTAGGGGAAACCCATTGGTTTATTTAATTGTGTTTTGTGATTTGTGGTTTACATATATTTATTTATTTATCTAATAGGAGTGATTGATTAGAATTCGATTTACACACAGAACACCATTGAGCGCTGTCTCAAAAGTAGCCTACCTGAATCACCAAGGAAGTACCAAGTCCAGACCCCTTCTAGAACTAGCCAAGGAAACCCTAGGTTGGGCCGAAGGAAGGGTGGTCTCCTTGTTGGCCATTCACATAGGAGGCCTTGTTGGCCATTCACAAGTGTTGCATGATGTTGGGGAAACCAGTCAGGGACCAGCATTGCTGGAGCAGAGCGACGCCCCTAGCTGCCAGGGGAAGAACTCCCCCAGTGAGGCCGGGAGAAAGGGAAAGGAAAGACAGGTGCTGGTGGTAGGGGACTCAATCATTAGAAGGACAGACAGTGCAATCTGTCACAAAGGCCGTGAGCGCCGAACAGTCTGTTGTTTACCGGCGCTCAGGTTCGGCACATCGCGGATCGGGTGGATAGATTATTGGTTGGGGCTGGGGAAGACCCAGCTGTCATGGTACACGTGGGTACCAATGACATAGGCAAAGGAAGATGGAGAGTCCTAAACGATTTCAGGGACTTAGGTGCTAAGTTGAGGAGTAGGACCTCCAAGGTAGTATTTTCAGAAATACTACCTGTACCTCGAGCCACACCAGAGAGGCAGCGGGAGATTAGGGAAGTTAACAAGTGGCTGAGGAGCTGGTGTAGTAAGGAGAGTTTTGGGTTCCTGGAGAACATCTCAGTTGGCTCCTTGGTAGGGATGGATTGCAGCTAAATGGGGAGGGTGCAGCCCTACTGGGTGAGAAGGTGGCCAAAAAGTTAGAGGGGATTTTAAACCTAGGTGATAGGGGGGAGGGTACAGATGTAGAATTAGCCAATGGAAAGCAAGATTCAGAGGGCACAAATGGGGACATTAGCGGTAGGGTGTTCGGAGCTCCTAAACCCAGGGTGGGTATGGGGAAAAATCACAAGAGCATCCTAAAAACATCAAATGAGGATATATGTAAATGGCCAAAATTACGAGGTTTTTATACCAATGCCAGAAGCCTGGCCAATAAGATGAGAGCTGGAGCTGCTGATGTTTTTTAATCATTTTTGACAGCTCTCATGACTGGATGACGACCATTCAGGGGTATTCCCTTTATCGCAGAGATAGAGAAGGTAAAAAAGGGGGAGGGGTATGTCTGTATATTAAGAACAGTGTGCAGGTAAATATGAGGGATGATATTAATAATGGAGCTATGGACGAGGCAGAATCCCTATGGTAGAACTTCAAAGGGAAGGCACTGTGGGGAAGGTAATATTGGGCGTATGTTATAGGCCCCCCAACCTGAGGGAGGAGGGGGAGGCGGACCTCCTTTTACAGATAGGATTGGCAGCAAGGATGGGAAATGTCATTATAATGGGGGACTTTAATTATCCAGATATAGACTGGGCAGAAGGAACCGCGCATTCAGCCAAGGCTCGGCAGTTCCTAAATGTTTTGCAGGACAATTTCATGGGTCAGATGGTGAATGCACCGACAAGAAACAATGCGGTACTTGACCTACTGATTACCAACAATACAGACCTGCTCACGGATATAGAAATATGGGGCAACTTAGGAAACAGTGACCATAGCTCAATAAGTTTCAGTATTAATTACAGTAATAGGAAACACAAGGGCAATATAAGGACACTGAATTTCAAAAGAGCCAATTTCCCAAAAGTGCGCTCTCTGCTAGAAAATATCAAATGGGATAGAACCCTGCGAACAAAGAACACGGAGGAAAAATGGGAGTGCTTCAAGAGCATACTTAACAAAGGGATTGACCAGTGCATTCCAAAGGGAAATAAATTTAAAAGAGCAAAACTAAACCCTGGGTGGCTAAACTCCAACATAAAAATGCATATTAAAGCTAAAGAAAAGGCCTTCAAAAAAGACAAGACTGAGGGGTCATTGGGAGCATTCAAGCATTACTAAGAGTGTAATAAGAAATGTAAAGACGAAATCAAGGCGCAAAAATAGAACATGAGAGACATATAGCGGAAGAGAGTGAAAAGAACCCCAAAAAATTCTTTAAGTATATAAACAGTAAGAAAGCGAGTCCCAGAAAACATTGGCCCCATAAAAGACGACAAGGGAGATTTGGCCACAGAGGACAGGGAAAAGGCGGTAGTGTTAAATAATTTCTTCTCTTCAGTCTTCACAAAATAATTGGGGGGCTACACTAACCCAGCTTGTAAGGCCAAACTAAACAACACACCTCAGGAAGTACAGCCATGGCTAACAGAAGATAGACTTAGAACTAAACTAGAGAAACCTAACATAAATAAATCACCGGGACCGGATGGCTTGCACCCGAGGGTTCTTAGAGAGCTCAGCCAGGTGATTGCCAGACCATTATTCTTGATCTTTAAGGATAGTTTACAGACGGGTATGGCATAAGAATAAAAATATTTTCTCCTCTGGGTGGGATTTTGTAGGCAAAGAAAATAGAAATAAATGTATGTATATAAAAAATACCTTAATTTTATTCAAAAGTACACATATAAATCACAACATGATAAAAAATAGTATCAGTACTTACAAAACACTCTGGTTTTAACCACTTTACCACTGGAGGATTTTGCTGTCTTACGTCCAGGCCACTTTTTGTGATTCGGCGCTGTGCGACTTTAACTGGCAATTGCGCGGTCGTGCGATGCCGTACCCAAACGAAATTTACGCACTTTTTTCCCCACAAACAGAGCTTTCTTTTGGTGGTATTTGATCACCTGTGCGATTTTTACTTTTTGCGCTATAAACAAAAAAAGAGCGTTTATTTTGAAAAAATAACAATATTTTTAACATTTTTTATATGAAATTGCCCCCCAAAAAATGTAAAAATCAAATTTTTTTTAAATTTTTGGCCAATTTGTTTTCTGCTATCTATGTTTGGTAAAAAATTCACAATAAGCATATTTTGATTGGTTTGTGCAAAAGTTATTGCGTTTACTAACTAAGGGAAAGATTTATGTCATTTTTGGTGTTTTTTTTTTTAACGAGTAATGGTGGCGACCTGCGATTTTTTATGCGGGACTGCGACATTGCGGCGGACAGATCGGACCCTTGACTGACATTTTTGACACTTTTGGGGGTACCAGTGACATTACTGCAGTAATCAGTGCTATAAATATGCACTGTTACTGTAAAAAATGACACTCGCAGGGAAGGGGTTAATTTTATTGGAGAGGGAGGGGTTAATGTATGCCTGGTGCTTACTGACGTGTGGGGGGGTAGGTGACTGAGTGACTCAAGGACAGATCCGATGTTCAGCTATGCTGGACACTCCGATCTGTCACTCCTTGTCACTTAGGAGATCCGCGCCACTCTGTTTACACAGGCGAGCGGATCTCCAAACTAGATTCCCCGACGATCGGGGAAGAGCGGCGGCGACTCCCGCTGTGAATGAAAACAGCGGGAGCGCGCCTCCGGCGGCGCGCGAGCGCCGCCTACAGGGGGAGGAGTCCAGCGACGTAGGTCTACGTCGCTGGACGATAACGAGCCACTGTGTCGCAGTAGAGGCACAGTGAGCGGAGTTAAAGTGGTTAAAGTGATCCAAGAGGTAAATGAATCCAGAGATAGGGATTTTCAGACAGCAGATAAATTGTCCAAAAGGGGGCTGCAATTGACAGCCCCAAAAGTGCTGATGGCTCCAAGAGATAGAATGCGGCCCTACAGGAGAATATGGAGCCAATCCACCTCATGATGACTTGGACGCATATATCTGGGATTCTCTCCAGCTAACGTTTTTTTTATATGGTTCTTTTGGAGGAAGGATTTCATGGGCTTTTTCATCTTTTTTATCCCCCCCCCTTTTTCTGGTCAGTCGGAGTACAGTACTCACATACATATATACTGTCATCACCCACGTATGTATATGTACGCAGTCTGTGTGTAACTGTTATTATGTCTTTTATTTGTAGAGTTGGGATCAATCCCTGATGAAGAACAGAACTATTAGTTCTTACTATGTTTGAAACGCGTTGGTCGGATCCTCCCTCTACTAAGGGGTCTTATACCTTGTGCAATCATTGTTTAATGTGTGTGGGAGCTCTTTTCCAGTGCCCCATTACATGTATTTTTTATCATGTTGTGATTTATATGTGTACTTTTGAATAAAATTAAGGCATTTTTTATATACATACATTTATTTCTATTTTCTTTGCCTACAAAATCCCACCCAGAGGAGAAAATCTTTTTATTCTTATGCCTAACAAGGGATGGTGGCAAAACATACCAGCCATGGTGTAACGCTGAGCGCTCCGGTCCCTGCTTCTGGACCGGAGCGCTCGCAGCGTTCGTTCCAGATCCACTCACCTGTGCCCGCTCCGGCTCCCTCCTCCGCTCCCCGCTCACATGGTTCCCGGAGCGCGCGCCCCTGCACCATAGGGCGCGCGCGCGCAGGTCGTTTGAAATTTAAGGGGCCTGTGCACCAGTAATTGGTGCCTGGTCCAAACCTCCCTTCCTGTTTCCTGTGACCTGTGACCTGTTTCCTGTTTCCTGTGACCTGTTTCCTGTGACCTGTTTCCTGTTTCCTATATAAGTGACCTGCCCCTTCCAGCCATTTCCGGATCTTTGTTGCCTTTTTGCCTTAGTGAAAGCGTTATTTGTGTAATCCTTTGCCTGTTGCCAAACCCTTTGCTAACGACTATCGCCTCTGAACCTGTGCTGCCTGCCCTGACCTTTGCTACGTCTGACTACGCCTCTGCCTGTCCCTTTTGTACTACGCCTATATCAGCAGTCGGTGAGGTTGAGCCGCTACCAGAGGACACGACCTGGTAGTTACCGCCGCAGCAAGCCCATCCCGCCTTGCGGCGGGCTCTGGTGAAAACCAGTAACTACTTAGAACCGATGCTCCGGTACGGTCCACGCCAATCCCTCACTGACACAGCGGATCCACTCCCTGCACCGCTCCTGCTACCAGTCCGGACCCTGACAGTAAGATCCGGCCATGGATCCCGCTGATGTGCCTCTGCCTAGTATCGCGGACCTTACTACAGTTGTGGCCCAGCAGTCGCAGCAGATCGCTCAGCAAGGTCAACAGCTGGCACAGTTGACCGCCATGCTGCAGCAGCTTCTTCCAGCACAGCAGCAGCCGCCTCCACCACCTGCATCTGCTTCACCACCGCAGCCTGTGGCCGCCGCCACTTCTAGAGTCCGTCTGTCCATGCCGGCCAAGTACGACGGTGATCCCAAGTTGTGCCGCGGATTCTTATCCCAATGCTCCCTTCACCTGGAGATGTCGGCTGACCAGTTCCCCTCGGAGCGAGCCAAGGTGGCATTTGTCGTTAGCCTGCTTTCGGGGAAGGCCCTGGCCTGGGCTACACCACTTTGGGACCGCAATGATCCTGCCACTGCCAATGTCCAGAGTTTCTTTGTGGAATTCCGGAGTGTTTTTGAGGAGCCAGCCCGGGCTGCCTCAGCAGAGACTGCGTTATTGAACTTGTCCCAGGGGAGTTCCTCTGTCGGAGACTATGCTATCCGTTTCCGCACCCTGGCTTCGGAACTCTCCTGGAATAACGAGGCACTCTGTGCTACCTTTAAGAAAGGCTTGTCCAGCGCCATAAAGGACGTCCTGGCCGCACGAGAAGTCCCTACCAACCTGAGTGACCTCATCCATTTGGCCACCAGGATTGACCTGCGTTTTGCTGAGCGACGAGAGGAACTGCTACAGGAAAAGGGAAGTGCTCGTCCCAGACGCTTTCCTCGTCTGGCGCCTATCTTCCAGCCTCCACCGCAACCCTCTTCTGGGCCTCCCGCCGAGGAAGCCATGCAGGTGGATCGGTCTCGCCTGACCACGCAAGAAAGGAACCGCCGAAGAGACGAGAACCTCTGTTTGTACTGTGCCAGTACTGAGCACTTTCTAAAGGACTGTCCTCTCCGTCCACCGCGTCAGGGAAACGCTCGCACCTAGTCAACGTGGGAGAGGCGTTGCTAGGTGTGAATACCTCCTCTCCACGCATTACGATACCCGTGCGGATTTCCGTGTCCGCCAAGATCTCCTTTGCTGCCTCTGCCTTTCTGGATTCCGGTTCAGCCGGTAACTTCATCGACGCCTCGCTGGTGAACAAGTTCCACATCCCTGTGGTTCGTTTACTGAAGCCCATCTTCATCTCCACAGTTAATGGAGAGAGACTCGACGGTATGGTGCAGTTCCGTACAGAACCCCTCCAGATGGACATCGGAGTCCTGCATTCGGAGCGATTGGAGTTTTTTGTGTTACCCCATTGCACCTCAGAACTCCTCTTGGGTCTGCCCTGGCTCCAGCGCCATTGTCCCGTTCTGGATTGGACCTCCGGAGAGGTTCGAAGCTGGGGTTCGCCTTGTTTCGGCAGATGTCTCAAGTCGGTACGAGTCAAGTCTGCACCTGTTATTTCTCCTCCTCCCGGTCTGCCTGAACAATATGCGGATTTTCCAGACGTTTTTTGCAAGAAACAGGCGGAGGTGTTGCCTCCACATAGGCCATATGACTGCCCCATTGACTTGCAACCTGGCACTACGCCGCCTAGGGGAAGAATCTATCCTCTCTTCCCTCCAGAGACTCTAGCCATGTCAGAGTATATCCAGGAGAACCTGCAGAGAGGGTTTATCAGGAAATCCTCTTCTCCTGCCGGAGCAGGATTCTTCTTTGTTGCGAAGAAGGACGGTACCCTTAGGCCTTGCATAGACTTTCGGGGTCTCAACAGCATTACTGTAAAGAACCGTTACCCTCTTCCCCTGATTACGAAACTCTTTGACCGGTTACAAGGCGCCAAGTACTTCACCAAGTTGGATCTCAGAGGGGCCTATAACCTTATTCGCATCCGAGAGGGTGACGAGTGGAAGACAGCTTTTAACACCCGAGACGGGCATTTTGAGTACTTAGTCATGCCTTTCGGGCTCTGTAACGCTCCAGCGGTATTCCAGGAGTTCGTTAACGACATTTTCCGAGACCTGCTCTATACCTGTGTTGTGGTCTATTTGGATGACATCCTCATCTTCTCTACTAACTTGGATCAACACCGTGCTCATGTCCGCTTAGTACTCTCCCGTCTCAGAAAGAACCGTCTCTACGCTAAATTTGAAAAGTGTTTGTTCGACCGTACCAGCCTTCCCTTCCTGGGCTACATCATTTCTGCCAAGGGACTACAAATGGATCCTTCCAAACTGTCTGCCATCCTGGACTGGCCTCGTCCCTCTGGCCTTAAGGCCATCCAGCGATTCCTCGGATTCGCAAACTATTATAGACAGTTCATACCGCATTACTCCACCCTTGTGGCACCAATTGTAGCCCTAACCAAGAAGGGGGCTAACCCGAAATCTTGGCCGCCCCAGGCCGAGAAGGCCTTCAGCGCTCTTAAGTCTGCCTTTGCCACCGCCCCAGTTCTGTCCAGACCGGATCCTACTAAGCCGTTCTACCTGGAAGTAGACGCTTCTTCTGTTGGTGCTGGTGCTTTGCTCATGCAAAAGACTACGAGAGGCAAGTCGGTTACTTGCGAATTTTTCTCTAAGACTTTCTCTCCCGCTGAAAGAAATTATTCTATTGGGGATAGAGAATTACTCGCCATCAAGCTGGCCTTGGAAGAGTGGCGGCATTTACTGGAAGGATCGGTACATCCCATGAACATCTACACGGATCATAAAAATTTATCTTACCTCCAGTCTGCTCAGAGACTAAATCCCCGCCAAGCTCGCTGGTCTCTATTTTTTGCCAGATTTAACTTCCGGATCCACTTTCGTCCAGCGAGCAAGAACCTCAGGGCCGATGCCCTCTCTCGTTCGTCTGATGTCACAGGAGAGGAAGTCAAGCCACAGCACATTGTGCCCCCGGAATGTCTGGTCACCGTGGCACCTATAGACTTGCGTAACCTCCCTCCCGGAAAGACCTATGTTTCTCCCCGTCTTCGCCTAAAGGTTCTTAAGTAGGGACATTCTTCTCTTCTCGCAGGACATCCTGGCGTCCGAAAGACTCTACAACTTATCTCCAGGAGATATTGGTGGCCATCCTTGGAGAAGGACATCTCTGAATTTGTACAGTCCTGCTCTGTATGTGCCAGAGACAAAACCCCTCGCCAAAGACCCGCCGGCTTTCTCCAGCCACTTCCCATACCAGAGACCCCTTGGTCCAATATCGCGATGGACTTTGTTACGGACCTACCACCATCTCACGGGAAAACGATAATTTGGGTCGTCGTAGATCGCTTCTCGAAGATGGCGCACTTCATCCCGTTGCCAGCCTTACCATCCGCACCTCAGTTGGCCAAGCATTTCCTCCGACACATCTTCCGGTTACACGGCCTGCCTTCACATATTGTCTCCGATAGAGGAGTCCAGTTTGTGTCCAAGTTCTGGAGGGCTCTCTGTGGACGGCTTAAAATCAAGCTGGATTTCTCTTCTTCATACCACCCCCAAACCAACGGACAAGTAGAGCGGGTCAATCAAATCTTGGGCGATTACCTTCGCCACTTCGTTTCCTCCCGTCAAGACGATTGGGTCGACCTCCTCCCGTGGGCGGAGTTCTCCTATAACCACAAAGACTCTTCCGCCACCAACAAGTCTCCCTTCTTCGTGGTTTACGGTCGTCATCCTCTGCCTCCTCTGCCGTTATCCTCCTCCTCCGGTGTACCTGCAGTGGATGACCTGGTGCACGACTTTTCTGCCATCTGGCGTGAGACGCGCCTGTCCCTCTTACAGGCCTCATCCCGCATGAAAATCCAAGCGGACAAGAAACGTCGGTCTCCTCCTGTCCTGGTTCCTGGGCACAGAGTTTGGCTCTCCTCCAAGTACGTCCGCTTCAGGGTTCCTAGTTACAAGCTTGGTCCTCGTTATTTGGGACCCTACAAGGTCAAGAAGAGGATCAATCCTGTGTGTTACCAACTCCATCTCCCTCCCTCCCTTAAAATTCCCAACTGTTTTCATGTCTTCCTCCTCAAGCCTGCGGTCTTTAATCGCTTTTCCCCCCAAGAATCTTCCTCCCACGCCTGTATCCGGTACCTCGGATGTCTTCTCCGTTCAGGAGATATTGGCCTCTAAATTGGTCAGTGTAACGCTCCTGTGTTTCTTATATGGTGTGGATTTTCAGCTGCAGAAATAGTTCCACGTCAGTAGTCATGTAAGAGATATGCTGAGATACCATTCCCAACCTCAATGACTCGTCATGTGTGGAAGGTCTTATTTCAGCCAGTAAATACACACAATTAGCAAGCTGGTTCCTAGAGTGACTTTATGTATGTGGTAACACAATGATGAAGGTTGAGGGATAGGTTGAGTGGAGGTGGTAGGTGATAGACACTTGAAGGTGAGACAGTAGCAGATGGATGCAGGAAGGTTTAGCAATGTTGTATGATAGCAGATGATAGAATAGCAGGTGGACATACAAAAGAGATCAACCCAGTGCAGAAAAGTAGCAGTAGTCTCAAGAGCTAGCAATCTAGTTATGCAGATGTTTAGAAGTTTATAGAGAATTCCCCTGCGGGGTACTTAGCACTATTAGCGATACAGCCGAAGGGTGGTTCAGGAGAGGCGGATGATCCAGTAGCGGGATACAGGGATCAGCGCAGCGAGATTCCGTCAGCGAAGTAAGCTTGCAAGCATGGAAGCTTCAAGCAAGGTTAGCATCCAGGTAAGGGTGTTTGAACGAACACATGTGAGTGAGAACCGGCGCTTTAAATAGCCATCTAGTCCGGCGCTGGACGGCCGAACGGCAATTTGCTATTTGGGAGTAGATCAATGCTACAATCATAGTCTCGATGAGGAGGTAATGCTTGAGCATTTTTCTCAAGAAAAACCTCAGAAAGATCCTGATAACATAGTGGTGCAATCTCATCTGTCACCACAGACAGAATCTTCCCGGAAAACGGGAGGTTACACGTTTCCTCGCAATAACAAGAAGGGAAGGTCAAGGACCGTTTCTTCCAATCTATGGTTGGTTGGTGTGTGTGCAACCAGGGAAGTCCCAACACAATGGGAAAGTGGGGTGATGGTATTAAATCGAAGGTAGAAGTCTCCCTATGAGACTCGTTAATAGTGACTAGAAGTGCTTGTGTCTGATCGGTGATCGGACCAGAGGATAACGGAACACCGGTAATAAGACTTACTGAGACAGGTTTGAGTTTAGAAATAATAGGAATTTTATTTAAAGCAGCAAAACATATATCCATATAATTTCCACAAGATCCTGTGTCAATCATGGCCTTAGTAGTAATCCTGTTCTGGTCCCACTGTAATGTCAAAAAAACAGAAATGTAGGGGTTAGTGAATGAAGTTGTCAATCCTCCTAGGGAGACATGTGAACACTCACCCTTCTTTTTGTTGACTAGGGGACAGACGTTTATCTTGTGATCCGGGGATGCACAGTACAAGCAGAGATTTTCATTTCGTCTTTTGGCTTTTTCCATAGTTGATAGCGGTGGGCGTATGGTTCCTACCTCCATAGGAACGGCCAGACTCCGAGAGGAAACGGATAATGGCATTCCCATCTTTTCAGCCTTTCTTTCTCGTAGTCTTCTATCTATGGTAATACTGAGTTGTATTAATGCATCCAGGGTTTTTGGCAGATCCGCTCGGGCGAGCTCGTCCTTAACGGCTTCTGATAGGCCAAGCCTAAATTGGGTTTTCAGAGATGCATCATTCCATTCTGAATCAAGGGTCCATCTCTTGAACTCTGCTACAAAGTCTTCTACAGGCCTCCTTCCTTGTTTCAAGGATCTTAACTGAAGATCAGCAGTACTCTGCCTATTGGGGTCATCATATAGGCTAGTGAGCTCTGCCAGGAACAAGGCATAGGAGTTGATAAGCTGGTCGTTTTTCTCAAAAAGAGAATCTGCCCAGGCTCGAGGATCGCTTGATAGGTAAGAAATAATAGTACAAACCTTAATGTGATCAGTAAGGTAGGTACGAGGTTTTAGCAAAAAAAGTAACTCACATGCGTTTTTAAATTCGCGAAATTTTTTGCGATCGCCTGTAAATACCAAAGGGGGATTTATCTTGGGTTCAGGGGACTGAGCAGAGGTAAGTTGTGTCAGTCTAATTACCTGCTGCGACAGAGCCTGATTGTCTTCTTTTAATTCAGCAAGTGCCTGTATTAACGCAGATACTTGCTGTTTTAATTGTGTCACCTGAGTGGTTATTTCTGCTGAATCCATTTTTTGGTTCGTTCAATCTGTAACGCTCCTGTGTTTCTTATATGGTGTGGATTTTCAGCTGCAGAAATAGTTCCACGTCAGTAGTCATGTAAGAGATATGCTGAGATACCATTCCCAACCTCAATGACTCATCATGTGTGGAAGGTCTTATTTCAGCCAGTAAATACACACAATTAGCAAGCTGGTTCCTAGAGTGACTTTATGTATGTGGTAACACAATGATGAAGGTTGAGGGATAGGTTGAGTGGAGGTGGTAGGTGATAGACACTTGAAGGTGAGACAGTAGCAGATGGATGCAGGAAGGTTTAGCAATGTTGTATGATAGCAGATGATAGAATAGCAGGTGGACATACAAAAGAGATCAACCCAGTGCAGAAAAGTAGCAGTAGTCTCAAGAGCTAGCAATCTAGTTATGCAGATGTGATAAACAGTCTTTACTATGCAGAGCTAGATAGTGTAAGCTTAATATAAGTTTATAGAGAATTCCCCTGCGGGGTACTTAGCACTATTAGCGATACAGCCGAAGGGTGGTTCAGGAGAGGCGGATGATCCAGTAGCGGGATACAGGGATCAGCGCAGCGAGATTCCGTCAGCGAAGTAAGCTTGCAAGCATGGAAGCTTCAAGCAAGGTTAGCATCCAGGTAAGGGTGTTTGAACGAACACATGTGAGTGAGAACCGTCGCTTTAAATAGCCATCTAGTCCGGCGCTGGGTGATGACAGCTCCAGTCTTAAAGGTGTATGCGCACCTTTCCAAAAGTAAATGGTGGGGCGCATACACTTGTGGAAAGTGTAATTTAGGGTACCAAAGGTACCGGAACATTACAGTCAGGGGGAGAAGATATTTTTTGGTGGACTGGGAGGGCTGCGGTCCTGAAGAGAGATCCTGGGAGCCAGAGGAGAATATCTTGGACCGTAACCTCATCCTCAGGTTTCTGGGTACCAAAAAGAGGGGGAGACCAAAGGGGGGGGGTACTGTAACGCTGAGCGCTCCGGTCCCTGCTTCTGGACCGGAGCGCTCGCAGCGTTCGTTCCAGATCCACTCACCTGTGCCCGCTCCGGCTCCCTCCTCCGCTCCCCGCTCACATGGTTCCCGGAGCGCGCGCCCCTGCACCATAGGGCGCGCGCGCGCAGGTCATTTGAAATTTAAGGGGCCTGTGCACCAGTAATTGGTGCCTGGTCCAAACCTCCCTTCCTGTTTCCTGTGACCTGTTTCCTGTTTCCTGTGACCTGTTTCCTGTGACCTGTTTCCTGTGACCTGTTTCCTGTGACCTGTTTCCTGTTTCCTATATAAGTGACCTGCCCCTTCCAGCCATTGCCGGATCTTTGTTGCCTTTTTGCCTTAGTGAAAGCGTTATTTGTGTAATCCTTTGCCTGTTGCCGAACCCTTTGCTAACGACTATCGCCTCTGAACCTGTGCTGCCTGCCCTGACCTTTGCTACGTCTGACTACGCCTCTGCCTGTCCCTTTTGTACTACGCCTATATCAGCAGTCGGTGAGGTTGAGCCGCTACCAGAGGACACGACCTGGTAGTTACCGCCGCAGCAAGCCCATCCCGCCTTGCGGCGGGCTCTGGTGAAAACCAGTAACTACTTAGAACCAATCCTCCGGTACGGTCCACGCCAATCCCTCACTGACACAGCGGATCCACTCCCTGCACCGCTCCTGCTACCAGTCCGGACCCTGACACATGATCTGAGAGGCTTTTTGTACAGACAGGTATGGTGCCAGCTGATTGGAAAAAAGTCAACGTGGTACCAATATTTAAAAAAGGGCCGAGATATATCCCGGGTAACTATAGGCTGGTCAGCCTAACATCAGTAGTCTGCAAGATTTTGGAGGGGATGTTAAGGGACCACATACAAGACTTTAGTAATGAAAATGGTATTATTAGTAGTAATCAGCATGGATTCATGAAAAATCGTTTTTGCCAAACCAATCTATTAACCTTCTATGATGAAGTGAGCTGCCACCTAGATAAAGGTAAGCCTGGGCATGTGGTGTACCTGGACTTTGCAAAGGCCTTCGACATCATTCCCCACAAACGCTTACTGTTCAAACTAAAGAAGGTTGGTATGGACCATAAGGTGAGTACCTGGATAGAGAGCTGGCTCCATGGGAGAGTGCAAAGGGTGGTGATTAATGGGGAGTACTCGGATTGGGCCGGTGTGGAAAGTGGGGTCCCTCAGGGTTCTGTTCTGGGGCCAATCCTGTTTAAATTTATTCATAAATGATCTAGAGGAGGGGATATCTAGTACAATCTCAGTATTTGCGGATGATACTAAACTAAGCATGCCAATATCTTCTATGCAGGATGTGGAAACCTTACAAGCGGACCTGAAAAAAATAATGGGGTGGGCAACTACATGGCAGATAAGGTTTAATGTTGAAAAATGTAAAGTAAAGCACTTGGGTGCTAGAAACCAGAAAGCAAGCTACTCACTAGGGGGGGGACCTCTGGGTGAGTCAAGGATGGAAAAGGACCTGGGGGTACTGGTAGACAACAGGCTTGGCAGTGGCATGCAATGCCAAGCCGCTGCAAGCAAAGCCAACAGAATACTGTTGGCCGGAGTTCTTCCAGTTGATGGCCTGGTTAGTGAGCGGCAGATCTTTAGAATAAAGGGCTGCTCAGACAAAGTGATAGACACACTCCTCCTGAGCAGGAAACCAGTAATGAAGAAAATATACTTAAAAGTTTGGAAAACATTTTGTACTTGACGCAGGCAGAAGCAGATTTCTTCCGCCTCTGTTCCTGTAATCTTAGATTTCTTACAAGATGGGGTAGAGAAAGGTTTGGCGGTCAACATTTATGTTGATCTTCCCAGATAGGATTATCCTCAGGCCAGATCCTCTATATCTGCCCAAAGTAGCATCTTCCTTTCATAGGACGCAAGAGATAACTTTACCATCCTTTTGTTATAGTCCTAAAAATGAGGGAGAAATAAATTTAATTGTTTAGATGTGAGGAGATGTCTCCTCATTTATTTACAGAGGACCAGGGAGTTTAAGAGATCAAATCACCTTTTGATCCTCTACTCTGGACCAAGAAAGGAACTGCAAGTATCTAAACCTTCAGTCTCTAGGTGGATCAGACAACCCATTACCATATCGAATGAGTTTTCAGGTTATTCCTGCACCAGCAAAGCTGAAAGCACACTCAACCAGAGCACTGGCATCCTCCTGGGCCGAGAAAACGAGAGCTTCCTGGGAACAGATTCGCAGTGCAGCCACCTGGTCCAGCCAAAACACCTTCTTGAAGCACTACCGAGTGGAGGTGCTGTCCCAACAAGACCTAACTTTCAGCCGAAAGATACTACAGGCGGTGGTCCCACCCTGAGGTAGGCATGTGGTTACTTTATTATCCTCTCATGTGTTACCATCCTGGAAGGTGAGAGGAAAAAATTGACCATTAGACTTACCGGTAACAGTGTTTCTACGAACCTTCCAGGATGGCATGCCTACTTAGCGCCCAGTTAAAAGGGTGAGGAAAGAATGATGACAATAGGTGGTAAGTACTTAAGTTATTGTATATCCCTTGTGAATCGGTTGGAGAATTACTTTTTTACAACTGAGGGACAAGGGGAAGGGTAGGGCCTTTTAACAGCTGTGAACTGATTGTGTTTCCCGTAGGGTGGAGCCTCTCATCTCTCAGATGTTGCCATCCTGGAAGGTTCGTAGAAACAACATTACCGGTAAGTCTAATGGTTTTCTTGACCATCACTTGAAAGCACACTTGCACTGATCACTGTAAAGCAGACACGATTTTCTCTCACAATACAGCACATCTTTCCCACATCGACACTCCAGCACTTTACTTGAGAAGACATATTGTTTCTTTGGTAAATGTCCGGTTGTTGCCGATAGCAACCACTGCCGTGACCATGACTTAAAAGCACACTTTCACTGATCACTGTAGAGCAGACATTACTTTCTCCACTGAGACTCCAGCACTTTACTTGAGAAGACATATTATTTCCTAGGTAAATATCCGGTCATTGCCAGTAGCAATGGTTGCCGTGACCATGACTTAGCAGCACACTTATACTGGTCACTGTAGAACAGACATTCCTTTCTCTGCTAACACTCCAGTACTTTGCTTTAGAAGACATACAGTAGCTTTACTTGGGCATAAAACTCGGTCATTGCCGGTAGCAACCGCTGCTGTAACTCAGAGGAAATCCTGGACGACGCCCCCAAATGTAGCACTGACCCTCTAGGGTTTGCTGAATAATGACTTCTCAGGCCTCCTTTCATTAACAGCGCACAGTCACTTACATCCCTCCTTACTCCTGATGGCTCGTCACACAATAAACAGTCCAGGGGTTTTGGCTTTTAGTGTTTATTTTAGGACTTGGATGGGAGAAGGGAATAGTGGGATACACCAACTGTAACTACTCACAATGGATAAGGACAACTCTCACTTGGCCTCACGAGGTTGCTTGTGGCAGCAGCTGCACTGCTTAATCCATACTGCCACATGTATGGAAAGGGTTAAGTCTCCTTGCTCTTTTCTCTCGAGCTATAAACTTGGTGAATCTACATTATCTTTGGGACACTCACTAGCATCACCACTTTTGGTGGTGGTGGGTGGTGGTAATTTTTTTTTTTAAATTGCTAGGGAGATTTCCCTGTACTTCCTGTCTGAAAGATACAACAGGAGGTAAGATGAAATGAAAGTAGAATTCAGTGGCATATCTAACTAATCCAAAATCTGCTCCTTCCCCTTCCTAGCATCCATACTAACTAACCTGTGGAAGAAATATGCACAGTATATTCTTAGCTTTTTAGAGGCTGCTCTTCTTCTGTCACATGATCTCCCCTGTGCCAGCTGGCGGTGGCTGCAGTGGAGAAGAGAGAGTGCTCAACAATGGCTGGAATGATATCACCCAGACACTTACTAAGGCCCATCTTCTGTTGGCGCTCCCTCCTCTCCCCTGAGGTATATCCCTAAAAACTACCTTAAGAGGATGAATCACCTCATAAAAGCCCCCCCCCCCCCCCCAGACAACAATACAAAACCCAAAAGGTTTTCCAATACTTTGCTGTTCATTCCTATGGGGATTTATTAAGCTATGTAATATGTGCATGGTGTATACCCTTGTTGAAAATACTTCTGTAACAAACATTTTTGTTCGGGTAAGGGGACAGACATAAATTTAAGACGCCTCTTTCTGAACCTGTCATTACCTCACGATAATCCGGGTACAAGAGTCATGGCCTCCCTCAATACGGAGAAAGCTTTTGACTCGGTGGAGTGGCCATATTTGTGTGAGGTGTTGGGGCGGTTTGGTTTTGGCCCGAGCAGCAGTGGCGTAGCGTGGGGGGTGCAGGGGGGGGCGGCCGCACCGGGCGCAACATCTGGGGGGGGCGCATCCGTAGTGTCACTCTGTCTGACTCTGACATACACAGTTCACACACTGTCTGCGGCTACCTCCATCTTTAGGCTGGGAGATGTCCAGCGCGGCCGCCCTATGGCTGAAAATGGCGGGGCGGGGCTGGACTGTGCCTCACCTGTCCATCAGTGGCGGCTGGTGCATTGGGGGCGTAGGGGTGCCGCCCCCCCCCATCCATGCACCTGGCACCCTAATCTACATTTGGGGCGCCGGATGCATGGAGTTCAATGTTTTTTTTTTTTTTCAATCACCTGATTAGAGCCAGAGGCTCTAATAGGCTTCAGAAAAGGGTGGACCCAGGGCGCAGAGCAGTGCGCCCCGAGCCCACCTATTGTGTGACAATAGCGAATGAAAATTCGCTATTGCCACACGGATCCTCCTCCTCCTGGCCAATTCTGCATTGAAAGGGGGCACGCTGGTCTCTCTGCATTGAAAGGGGGCACGCTGGTCATTCTGCATTGAAAGGGGGCACGCTGGTAATTCTGCATTGAAAGGGGGCACGTTGAACTCTCTGCATTGAAAGGGGGCACGCTGGTCATTCTGCATTGAAAGGGGGCACGCTGGTCTCTCTGCATTGAAAGGGGGCACGCTGGTTTCTCTGCATTGAAAGGGGGCACGCTGGTCTCTCTGCATTGAAAGGGGGCAATGTTTGTTTTCATAACAAACAATACATGTGCTTAGGGGGTAAGGGTTTCTTTAACTAATCTAGTGGAAGAGACTCGAGTGCTAAAATCCCACGGGTTAGGGGGCGCAAATTACTTGCCTTGCCCCGGGTGCTGACAACCCACGCTACGCCACTGCCGAGCAGTGCCATCTTAAGAGCATTAAAGGGCCCCAGGCAATGCAGTACACTGTGACCCGTCCTACACAATGCCCACTATAATAAAAATGCAAATTATTGATAAGGCGATATTTGTTGGTACAGCAGTGCCAGGCTAATGACAGCTTCCAAGTTTGACAGCTGGGTCTGCTGAACACACACACACACAAAGACGGGAGTTAGACTCGACTGTCCTGTGTGTGCCTGTTCCTGTAGAGGTGGACAGGCATTCCTGCAGTTGTGGGTACCCCCTCCATAGCCCAAGTGGCCTGACAGCAGCGCAGGGCCGACAGGCGCTTGCCACCTGCTAAGTTCGGCGGCGGGATGCACACGGGAATTGGGACTAATGCTTGACAGGGGCTCCCCGGGCAAGTGGGGCCCCCCGGGCAACTGCCCAGCATGCCCAATCAGTAAGAGGGCCTTGGGCCGAGATATCTTCATTTTCTCCAGCTGCTTTATAGGGTACCTAGGGCCAGGGTTCGTACCAATGATGTGGTGTCTCCGGCCTTCTCTCTTCATAGAGGTACGAGGCAGGGCTGCCCATTAACAAACATTTTTGTTGAATAAGAGGATTTATTGCTAACTACATGGTTATGGATTTTAGGAACAAGGAGATCCATATTTTTTTTTTTTTTACTGATAATAAAGTAATGTACAATAGTTTTATTAAGCTTGGACATGATCTCATTTGAACCGAAAATCCGCATTAATCTTGTGTAGTTACATAGAAATAAAAAAAAAAAATACCTAACAGGTTTTCCAATACTTTTCTGATCTAGCTAAAAATGAAAAGAATTTTCACTATGGTAGAAAGAATGAGTATGATCAGTGCCGGTTCACATATGTGCGGCTGCGGCGATTGCATATAATATAGGAGCGCACTGCTCCTTCATTACATGCGATCGGGTGTGTGGTGCAAATTCAGCCATACACTTTGTATGGCTAAATTCGCACTGCACCCGCAGTAAAGTCGCACATGACCCTTTTTTTCAGCCGCATCAGGATCGGATCGCACAGTGGTTCACACTTGTGCGATCCGATCCTGTGCGAACTGTAAGATCGCACTGCGATATGCGATCAAACTGGGGGTGTCGTTAACATCACATTGACACCCCCTGCATATCGCATATGGCAGTGTGAACTGCCAAGGGTGCGTTTGCGATGCGGGAACAGGCTGCGAATTCACAGCCTTCCCGCACCGCATAAGTGTGAACCGAGCCTCAGCCATCACTAGACATCTATACTCTTTGCCAAAATATTCTTTGTAAAAACTTCCCCCAAAGAACCTTTCTTCCTTAGACATAACAACATCCCACCCCTTGTGAAAGCCCTGGAATTTTTTTTTTCCTTTTCAGATGATTCATCCCTTATGTTAGAAATTTGAACTTTTGTTTTTATTTCACTGGTCTGGACCAAGGATGACGAACTGGCTCGAACGCCTTCAAGATATTTTTCATGCGATTAAGCGAGCAGGTATCTTTTTACAAGCAGTGTGTGTGTGTGTGAAAGCTACAATTAGCAGACCCCGTTTATTTGAAAAGGATTTGTTTACACTTGTTTATCTGGAGGATTGCCGTCCTGCACTGTACAGTTTAGGTATTGCAGTGTTCTACAATTGCTGTCTATGGGATAAAGCCGACCAGGGGAAGGACTGAGTGAGACAAAAGAGAAGCACGTCCTATGTGCGCACATTCAGGCTCTCTCTGAGGCAGTCAGGTACACCACACGTGACCTCCACTGAAGTCAGGTACACTCTACGTGACCTCCACTGAAGTCAGGTAACACCATACGTGACCTCCACTGAAGTCAGGTCAACCAAACGTGACCTCTACGACCTACAAAGAACTGGGTTGGCTAAACACCAGAGAACAGGAACGGCTATTGGACTGAAATGCAGATTTAACGGTAAACGCCATCTTCTAAGTTAGGGTGTACTCCCCTGTATTAAAGTGCACCTTTTTTTTTCTATCAGACCAAAGGCAGAGGGTGTGTGCGAGTGAGTGAGGGAGGAAGAGAGAGTGAGGGTAAAAGGAGGGGGATACGGAGCCCAGACGGACTCGCTGATGCCTGTGACTCATTCTCAGGCAACGCTAGCAACTGAACTTCTCACCTCATTACAGCAACTAGCCCGGGATCCCTAGGAATCTACTAGATCCTCTTGATTGGTGACTGTGACTTTGATTTTGGATTTCTGCAGCTATGGACTGGGGATTTTCCAGCTGCACTTGCTTCTAAGGACTGTCACCTTATCACTTCAGGAGCATCTGCCAAGCAACAACAAAAAGGAGAAGAAATGAGGCTGGACACGTCCCGCAAGTGTGACAGCTCCTCATCTTCCAGATGTTTCCACGTCGTTTTACTGTGCTTGTGGGTGCAGGTATGTGGATGATCACATCTGTTTATTATTTATACATCAAATACTGATTATTATTTCTACATCACATACTGTTTATTCAGACTTTTCTCTTCTTAGTGGCTTTTCTCAATTTTTGTTGTTGATGTGGAAGTCAAAGCAGTACGGTTTCTCCTTTTACGCTGAATAATGCACTTGATTTGAAGGAATTTCTACTCTCTGCCTCGCTCACTTCTTTTTTTTTTTTTTTTTTTTTTCATTGCTTCCTAAGGAACTTGCTCAAATTCCACATTTTTCCTTGCCAGAAAACGACTACTCCCTTTCCTTTTTTTTTTTTTTTTTTTCCAAAGGAGATGAGATTTTCCCTAAATTGATTTTAATTATGCGACCACAGAAAAAAAAAAAAAATCTGCTTTACAAGGAGATGAAATAACGTGCGCATATTCAGGAAAGTGGAGTTCAATAGGTTTTTACTTAGTGGAGCAGCATTCCAGCAAAAGGAGGAAAAAAAAAAAAAAAAAGAAAAAGTGGCCAAATGTTTAAAAGATTTTATTGGCATTACCAGCTCTTTTTTTCCCCCCTCCTTCTCTGTACTACACGTGAATCTTTACATGACACGCCTTCTATTTGAACTGCTGGATGTTGGCAAAGAAGTCCGTTTAAAACATTTTTTACTTTTTAACCCCCGCAAGTGATTGAAGGCTTGGGGAGCCTGCTGAGCATTCACCTGCTGTTTGGTACTGGGCTTTTCCTATCACAGGGGAATTCACAGACTGGTTCCTTAGTTTGAACATGGACAGCTTCCTATGTCTATTAAAAGTGAATAGTCTCAGTTGCAAGTACAGGCGGTCACCTCGTTACAAACATCTGACTTAAGCCCCGTACACACGCACCAATTGTTGGCCGTGAATTTTCAGCCAACGTCCAATCGGACGATTGTCGGCTTGTTAGTATGATGCTTCCGACAACCGACTGCGACTTTTCGGCCAAACAAAATCTGGTGTGCAGGCTATAACATTTTTGTTGGCCGTCAACAGAACCGCCGATTGTTCGTCAGTCAGTACAGATTTCGGCAGACAAAAATCAGATGAGCAAGACTGGGCATGCTCAGAGAAGAAAAAACACACGGAAAGTAAACCAGCACATGACATCACTTCTGAAGTTGGTTGTTGTTGGCTGAAAAAAATTGTGTGCAGTCTAGAGCACATTTCAACCAACACAACAACAGTGGACAAAAGACGGCTGATCGGTCGGCCAACAATCGGTGCGTGTGTACGAGGCATTAGTCTCGATTCACACTAGCGCGACTTGTCAGCCTGACAAGTCGTGCTCCCTCGCGGTCCATTGACTGGTGCAGGACCCGTTCTAATAGGAGCTACACAAGTCGCTCCGACTTAGAAAAAGGGTCCTGTACTACTTCGGGGCGACCTCTGAGCGACTTGCATAGACCATTATGTTAAGTCCATGCAAGTCGCTCCGAAGTCGTGGTGCATGGGAATGCACAAGTCGACCCCGAAGTAGTCGAAGTCGTGCCACCCCAGTGTGAACCGACTCTTACAAACGACTCATACTTACAAACAGAGGGAGTCAACAGGAAGTAAGAAGAAAGTTACCCCTAGGAAAGGAAATTTACTCCTGAATAAGGTATCGTGGATAAAAGGTGTCTCCACTGAAGCTTTATCACCAATCTTTGTTTCTACAACAACCCAACATTTTCAAAATCCATTTGTCAAAGGGACAGAAAGTGAGGTGAAATATTCTGCACAGGGGTACAGACAGCAAAACAAATGTTACAGGGGTGGTAACCCTTTCCTATGCTATCCAAATACCTTTTAAAAATGATTTTTTTTGGCTGAAGCTACACTTAAAAAATGTACCTGTCTCAACTTACAAACAAATTCAACTTAAAGCGGAGTTCCAGCCTAACACACTCACCTGTCCAACGGTCCAGCGATGCGGCCGCCCGAAGCCTCGCTCTTCTCCCTCTCTGCTCTCCGGTGCCGGCATCACTGGTGTGGGCACCCGGCTATCACAGTTTGCGGCTTCACAGCCGGGTGCGCACTGCGCATGCGTGAGTTGCGCTACGCGTCGTGATTGGCCGGCAATCTTCTGGGACCTCTGACATGTCTGCATGACATGATTGCAGGGAGGGAGGGGGAGAGGAGAACTTCCGCTCAGGGCGCTGCGGCGCTCCGAGCTGAAGTGGGAGCGGGTACATGTCAAAACTAGGTACCCGCCCCCCAAAAATGACATACCAAATGTGGCATGTCAGGGGGTTAGCACTACCTAAAGCGGAAGTTCCACTTTTTGGTGGAACTCGGCTTTAAGAACAAACCTACAGACCCTATCTTGTTTGTAACCCAGGGACCGCCTGTACTAGGTACATACACCTTTTGTGAATCTCAAAATACCAGGAAACCAGGCAAATAGTGCACTACTTAAGGTAGAACTATTGGCACAACTTTTTTTTTTTTTTTCATTTTGGATAGTTACATAGTGAGTCAGGTTGAAAAAAGACACAAGTCCATCTAGCTCAACCAATAAAAAAAAAAAAAAAAAAAAAAACAGTAATTTAAAAGTTAAACCTAACCATACAATCCTATACCCGCAGTTGATCCAGAGGAAGGCGAAAAAACCCAGCAAAGCATGATCCAATTTACTCCAGCAGGGGAAAAAAGTATAGAGGATAAAGGGATAGAGCAGGTAAGGGCTCTTTCACACGGGCGGTCCGATCAGATCCGCCTGTCAGTTTTTCAGGCGGATCTGATCGGATCCTCCATGCAGCTCTATGGGGCAGCGGGTGTCAGCGGAGGTCACCTCCGCTGACACCCGCTGCCATCCGCATCCGATCCTGTGCTGAAATCTGGACGGATGGAAACCCTATTTTTCCATCCGTTCAGTAATCGGAGCGGAGCGGATCTGATGAGAGCGGACAAGCGGTCCGCTCTCCTCCGATCCTCCATAGAGGGCAGCGGGTGCTGAGACACCTCCCTCTCCGCTCTGCAAGCGGAGACGGAGCTGTCATCCGCCCGGCTCAGTGGGGATCGCGGATCGATCCCCGCTGAGCAACACGGATCCGCCTGCGGAGGCGGACCGTGTGAAAGAAGCCTTAAGGTTATAACTCCTGTCAGATTTTTTTTCACTATCTGTGTCCTATTGGGGAGATTTCCCTTCACTTCCTGCTTATAGTCAAACAGGAAGTGAGATCAAATCCCTGAAAATTATGGGAATTCTTTGGGGACCCCCAGGTCACCAGAACCAGTGTCCCCATTGAAAAATTTCCCCTCTATTACTTTCTGGGGACAACCCAAAATTTGGGGTTTTCTTTTACTTTCAATGATAATGGTAAAAAGGACAAATAGAGAATATCCTTAATGGGGGCACAGAGCGCAATAAAAACTGACCGGTGTTCTAATCCCTCTCTACTCTATCCAAAATGTAAAAGAAAGTTTTGCCTTTAGTTATACTTTAAGTGAAGCTGCAAACACAAAAAGAAAATGATCCCTTTTAATTTCAAAATATAAAACACGTATTGCTGTAAAGTGAATTATACGCATAAATACACATAAATATTTAAATAATTATAAAGGGCAAATAATAAATGCAATAACAATTGCCCAGATGTAGAAAAAAGTTTCCATACAAAAATAAATTGAAAGTCCCAAAGAGAAAGACCGTCCCGTTTTTATAAGTGCATTGATTAAAATCCTTCGTTATTACAAAAATGTGCCAGCATCATCTACCAACACAAGAATGATAAAGGTGCTAGCTTACCAGACCACAGTGACCCCCTCTTATACATAGTGGTCAACCAAGGTTCAATTGCTATTTTATTAACATCAATGGCACTTCTCGTCATAGATCACCTGGGTGCATATATAGACTCTTCCAATTCTCTAATCGTTCAAATTCTTGTAGGAAATAAAATATATGTTTATTTAAATAAAATCACACTTCCATCTGTACACAAACAATGCACATTGTAAAAGAAATCACCTGGCCAGCAATTGGATAGTATTTATGGTTCACTTCCATTGCACAATGACATCACTAGGAGGCTCCGCCCAAAGCATTTCGTCATCAAAAGGACATCTTCCAGGGCATTTATTTCTGCATGGACACTTTTTTTTTTCATGTCTAGTAAATTTTTATTGCATTTATTATTTGCACTGTATAATAATTTTAATAATTATGTGTATAATGAATTAGGGTTTATTGCACTTTAGCACAACACATGTGTTTTTTACCTTTGTTTGTTAACACAGGCTGCTGTATTGCAACACAGTGGCTGGTGTGCCGTAGGGCCAAGATCAGCGCAATGACGATGCGCTAAGATCGGCGCATCTCGCTGTTTCCTAGTTTGTGTTTTTTTTTTTTTTAACATATTTTATTGTGCTGTCACGTAGACATCCCATAAAGTTTAAATCCGACCGTACGATGCCAGGCAGTGGATTCCCCATATTGCACTGCTCTGAAAAAAAAGTACTGCATATAGTATATTTTTCAGTGCACCATGCCCGCACACCACTGCAATCCAGTGGTATTAACCGGGCACATAAGAGACGAGGCATTTTGCCTTGTCCATGGAATGGGACTGCACTGGAAAAGCCAACCAACCGCATTCCACCACATGTGATGTGAAAAAACCCTAAGATTGACAGAACTGGGGCAACCAGTCAAAAACAAAATGCCTACTAGTAAATTAGTCCTTTTACATTATGAGTTTATAATTTCTTATGTATAGTATCTCACAAAAGTGAGTATAACCCTCACAATTTTGTAAATATTTTATTATATCTTATCATGTGACAACACTGAAGAAATTATACTTTGCTACAAACTAAAGTAGTGAGTGTTCAGCTTGTATAACAGTGTAAATTTGCTGTCCCCTCAAAATAACTCAACACATAGCCATTATTGTCTAACCCGCTGGCAACAAAAGTGAGTGCACCCCTTAGTGAAAATGTCCAAACTGGGCCCAATTAGCCATTTTCCCTCCAAGGTGTCATAAAACTCATCTAGTGTTACAAGGTCCCAGGTGTGAATGGGGAGCAGGTGTGTTAAATTTGGTGTTATCGCTCTCACTCTCTCATACTGGTCACTGGAAGTTCAACATGACACCTCATAGCAAAGAACTCTGAAAAAAAGAATTGTTGCTCCACATAAAGATGGCCTAGGCTATAAGAAGATTGCCAAGACCCTGAAACTGAGCTGAAGCACAGTGGCCAAGACCATACAGTGGTTTAACAGGACAGGTTCCTCTCAGAACAGGCCTCGCTATGGTCGACCAAAGAAGTTGTGTGCACGCGTTCAGCATCATAGCCAGAGGTTGTCTTTGGGAAATAGACGCATGAGTGCTGCCAGCATTGCTGCAGAGGTTGAAGGGGTGGGAGTCAGCCTGTCTGTGATCGGACCATACACCGCACACTGCATCAAATTCCTCTGCATGGCTGTCGTCCCAGAAGGAAGCCTCTTCTAAAGAGGATGCAGAAGAAAGCTGACAAACAAGCAGACTAAGGACATATATTACTGGAACCATGTCTTGTGGTCTGAGACCAAGATAAATTTATTTGGTTCAGATGGTGTCAAGCGTGTGTGGCAGCAACCAGGTGAGGAGTACAAAGACAAGTGTGTCTTGCCTATAGTCGAGCATGGTGGTGGGAGTGTCATGGTTTGGGGCTGCATGAGTGTTGCCGGCACTGGGGAGCTACAGTTCATTGGGGGAACCATGAATGCCAACATCTACTGTGATAGACTGAAGCAGAGCATGATCCCCTCCCTTCGGAGACTGGCCCGAAGAGCAGTATTCCAACATAATGACCCCAAACACACCTCCAAGACGGCCACTGCCCTGCTAAAGAAGCTGAGGGTAAAGGTGATGGACTGGCCAAGCATATCTCCACACCTAAACCCTATTGAGCATCTGTGAGGCATCCTCAAACGGAAGGTGGAGGAGCGCAAGATCTCTAACATCCACCAGCTCTGTGATGTCATGGAGGAAAGGAAGAGGACTCCAGTGGCAACCTGTGAAGCTCTGGTGAACTCCATGCTCAAGAGGGTTAAGGCAGTGCTGGAAAATAATGGTGGCCACACAAAATATTGACACTTTGGGCCCAATTTGGTCATTGTCACTGAGGGGTTTACTCACCTTTTGTTGCCAGCGGTTTAGACAATAATGACTGTGTGTTGAGTTATTTTGAGGGGACAGCAAATTTACACTGTTATACAAGCTGTACACTCACTACTTTACATTGTAGCAAAGTGACATTTCTTCATTGTTGTCACATGAAAAGATATAATAAAATATTTACAAAAATGTGAGGGGTGTACTCTGACCAACCGCTATAAAAGCCCCAGTTTTGCAAAATGTATTGCACCAAATGAAAAAATAGTTACCTCCAGTTTGTAGATAATGAAATTGGATGCAATTAAAACCAACTCTCATGTGGCAGACAGAGACTGGCAGAGTAGAGTGCTGTGTAGCATGCAGCATGTTTGCACCTGCTACCTCCTCTCTACTTGTCTCTGGAAGTTGCCTCCTAGCAACAAGTGATGCTGACAATTGACAGAGCCTGATGGGGATTGAGAGATGGTAGTTCTCCATCAGGTCTGCACTGTCCTTTTTGATTGACAACAGGCAGTGGGAGGGTTCCATAGCCAAAAGTAGGTTGTGTATTGGCCATGGACCTGCCCACTTCTGGCTGTCAGTCATCAGAGGAATGGACCTGATGAGTAACTAGTGTCTCTCAATTCCCATTGCGCTACGCCTATTCAGCGTCAAAAGTCGTTTGCTGCTGTGCTGTTTGTGTGACAGCTTCAGTGGCAGGGAGGGAGCTGTCAGTGCACTCCAGTCACACTGCACATCTGCACAAGACTCTTACCCCAAATTCATGTACCTGTTCACAACAGGCGCATGAATCTGTCATCTGCTCCACTATTTATTGTGTAGACGCGAGTCACAGAATTCCCCTGCCAAGTTCCTGATCGATAAAAAAAAAAAAGCGTCTAAACAGCTTTTGTGAATCTGACTTTCAGCCCTTACTGATAAAAAGGACAGGTGCTAAAAAGAACTGTGTGAAGTTAATTTATGTGGTGCAAGATTTTCGACAAGTCTTAATTGATCATGAACAAACCTAATATATGTTAAGTAATCATGAATTTTGTGCACAGGTAACACGTAGGTGAATACCTCCAGATTTCTGGAGTAATTGCATTTTTGAATTCCTGTCATTAAAGTGTTAAGCTTGTTTTAATAGCATCTGAGATTAAAGAGCAAAGTGTGTCCTGTAATGTGCAACATAAGTGGAAAATGTATGAGTAAGACTAGATATGACATTTGCCAGATCACTAGTGCAAAATGTGAATGATGCAATATTGCCCACCAGAGGCAGTCATTTAAATGTTGACATCCTGAGAGGTATTTGAAACTCAGTTAGAAAAGCACAATGGATGAATAATGTATCAGGATTTGTTGGAAACTGTATACGTTTAAAGCTGCCAGTAAGCATATGATAAGACAGGGGAATACACTTTCACATTTGTTGTTAATTATTGATTGGTGGATAAATGTGGCTTGGACAGTTTCTAGATTTCCGAGAAGCTGATTTTAGTATTTATGGATTGATATATTGTACATTCCCCCCTAAAGATAACCTTCTGATAATAAAGAAGGAGAAACTATCAGGACCTTTTTCTCTTGTTCCTTTGAATGAGATGAAATTTGGCACATTGCCTGGAAAGCACTTGCTAAAATCTGATCTTTTATTTTAGCAGCTTTAAAACTTTAGAAGTTATTGGCGGTTATACAATTGGAACTTGTAGCCTTCCAAGGCAATAAAATAATGAAAAAAAGTCCTAAACTTGGTGACTATTAGAACCATACTTGAAAGTTTATTTGCTGACATTGCAACATTTCTAAGATCTGATGTTATGGGTTTATATTGTTGGATAAAGTAACTTCACAAAATATGCTATACAGTGCATCCTGAAAGTATTCACATCGCTTCAGTTTTCCACATTTTGTTATGTTACAGCCTTATTCGAAAATGGATTGAATTAATTATTTTCCTCAAAATTCTACAAACAATACCCCATAATGACAACATGAAAGAAGTTTGTTTAAAATCTTTGCAAATTTATTAAAAATAAAAAAGGAAAAAATCACATGTACATAAGTGTTTGCAGCCTTTGCGCAATACTTTGTTGAAGCACCTATGGCAGCAATTACAGCCTCAAGTCTTTTTGAGTATGATACTACAAGCTTGGCACACCTATTTTCGCGTAGTTTCTTCCATTCTTATTTGCAGGACCTCTCAAGCTCCATCAGGTTGGATGGGGAGCGTCAGTGCACAGCCATTTCCAGATCTCTCCATAGATTATCAATTGGGTTCAAGTCTGGGGTCTGGCTGGGCCACTCAAGGACATTCTCAGAGTTGTCTCATAGCCAATCCTTTGTTATCTTGGCTGTGTGCTTAGGTTTGTAGTCCTGTTGGAAGATGAGCCTTTGCCCCAGTCTGAGGTCCAGAGCGCTCTGGAGCAGGTTTTAATCAAGGATGTCTCTGTACATTGCTACATTCATCTTTCCCTTGATAATGATTAGTCTCCCAGTTCCTGCTGCTGAAAAACATCCCAACAGCATGATTCCGCCACCACCAAGCCTTACTGTAGGGATGGTATTGGCCAGGTGATGAGCAGTGCCTGATTTCCTCAAGCCATGACGCTTGCCATTCAGGCCAAAGAGTTCAATCTTTGTTTCATTAGACGAGAGAATTTTGTTTCTCATTGTCTGAGTCCTTCAGATGCCTTTTGGCAAACTCCAGGTGCGCTGTTATGTGCCTTTTTACTGAGGATTAGCTCCTGTCTGGCCACTCTACCATACAGAACTAATTGGTGGAGTGCTGCAGAGATGGTTGTTCTTCTGGAAGGTTCTCCTCTATCAACAGAGAAATGCTGGAGCTCTGTCAAAGGTTCTTGGTCACCTCCCTGACTAAGGCCTTTCCCCTCCCCGATTACTCAGTTTGGCCGGGCAGCCCGCTCTAGACAGAGTCCTGGTGGTTCCAAACTTCTTCCATTTACAGATGATTGAGGCCACTGTTTTCATCGGGGCCTTCAATGCTGCAGACTTTTTTTTTTTTGTACCCTTCCCCAGATCTGTGCCTCGTTACAATCCTGTCTCAGAAGTCTACAGACATTTCCTTGGACTTCATGGCTTGGTTTTTGTTCTGACATGTACTGTTAACTGTGGTACCATATATAGACAGGTGTGTGCCTTTCAAAATCATGTCCAATCAACTGAATTTACCACAGGTGGACTCCAATCAAGTAGTGGAAACATCTGAAGGGTGACTAATGGAAACAGGATGCACCTGAGTTCAATTTTGAGTTTCATGGTAAAGGAATACATTTTAAAATCTTTGAAAACAATTATCTTTCATGTTATCATTATGGGGTATTGGTGGTAAAATTTTGAAGAAAATAATGAATTTAATCCATTTGGGAATGACTGTAATATAGCAAAATGTGGAAAACATGAAGCGCTGTGAATACATTCCGGATGCACTATATATATATATATATATATATATATATATATATATATATATATATATATATATATATATATATATATATATATATATATATATAATATAATATAATATAGTTTGCAGTGCAAATTTAATAAGTCTACTGCAGTACAAGGTAAGCTGTATAAACCTGATTGGGAAATATGCGCGTTCCTTTAGATGAATGGCTGGTTGTGTTGGTACCTCCAGTTTTTAAGGCTCCTTTCACATGGGCAGGATCCAGTTTTGCTCAGCAGGGGACCTGTCCGCTGATCCCCCTGCTGGGCTAAGCGGCCGGATAACAGGTCCATGTCAGCTCTACTTATGCAGAGCAGACACTGACACCTGCTTTGCGCTAAGGGCAGCCGGATGTAAAAGGACTAGCTCACAACTGCCCTCCCATCCGATCCAGCCAGATGGGAATGGATCCCCTTCTGTTTTCATTTTTTTCTGGATCAAATCAGACTTGGAGGTAGCTGGGTGTGAACGGACACAAGTCCGTTTACATCTGGCTGCCCATAGAGGCGAATGGAGGGCGCGATTGCGGACCTCCTGTGTGAAAGGGTTCTAAGTAGATATAATGCCATGCATAGCACTCAGCTTATAAAGTAACAATTTATTGCATTATACGAATATACTCATTTAAAATATAAACTGGTGTCTTTGGAATATTTTCTGCAAATCGTCAATTTGCTATTGATTGCTCGTATTCTGGGAATAATGATACAGAGTTTTGAGGCTCTTTAATTTATAGACCCCATGCTATTCAAGGTGCAAGGCTGTTGCTGGAGTCATCTGTGTAGTTGCTTCCCTGATTGACAGATTGACATTTTTGCTTTGAATCTAGAGCCAGCCAATAATGTTAGGAGCCAGGTACTCGGAACTGCATATTTCAAAAGCTATTCTCCTGCGCTTGGGTGGTGGTCTTGGCGGTGTAATGTCTAAATATCCTTCTTCCTCACTAGTGGTCTTGCTGCCCCCCTCAGGACAATGGGTATCCTTGGGACTGTAAAACAATGGCAAGAGAAGGGCGAACCGACCTAGCGCATTACCAAAAAAACAGTTTAATTTTGTTCAAAAGACAACAATTGTTATACTCGCCTACACACGGCATGAATAAGCATAGCAAGTGAGATCAGTCGCCTTCAGGACTGCTGTAGTCAACCAGTAGTGTGGAAGGACCAGGCGGCGTCTGTGATGGTTGACGCGTTTCGAGGGAGATCTCTCTTCCTCAGAGCCAAAGTAGTTAATGACTAGTGAGACCAATCTTTGCAGTACACTTTTTTTTTTTTTTTGATAATTATTTTTACAGGGTTCATACGGTGCTGGAAAACCTGGAAAAGTTTTGGAATTTGTAGAAGACACTTTCCAGGCCTGGAAAGGTCAAGGAAACTTAGGAAATACACTAAGGTTTTGGAAAAGTCATGGAATTATTTACTGGGGAGGAGCGGGGAGCGGATGCTTAATTATTTTAATTTATTATTTTATTCCCTAATGTTATTTTATTGCCAGTGCCACATACTATTTACTTCGCCTTCCGGGTCCGTGCTGTCACTGGCCAGCAGCAGCCGAGGAGATGATCGTGAACCAATCAGGCAGCGGGGAGGGCCGGCCGCGGTTTGCCTGGAGACACTGTGACTGGCCAGCAGCAGCAATAACAGCCGGGAGATAACAAACCAATCACAGGCAGCGGAAGCGTCACTGGAGGGCTGGCCGGCTGCATGAACGTGATGATGACGCGGAAGGGAACGGCCGGCCCTCCCCGCTGCCTAATTGGTTCACGATCATCTCCTCGGCTGCTGCTGGCCAGTGACTGACAGTAAGGGCAAACTGCGGACCCGGAAGGACACCTACATGTACCAGTGCTATACGCTGAATGTAAAAATGCCCCCCCTCAGTGCTCTTTAGCCCCCCCCAGTGTTCTTTAGCCCCCCCAGTGTTCTTTAGCCCCCCCCCCAGTGTTCTTATGCCCCCCCGTGCTCTTAAGCTCCCCACAGTGCTTTTCATCTCTTCCCCCCCCCCCATGCTTTCTGGCTCCCCCAGTGCTCTCCAGCTCCTTGGCTCACCCCTCAGTGATTTCCAGTTCCCCCCCAGACAGTGCTCTCCAGTCGCCCCCCTCTCCCCCTGTGCTCTCCATCCCCCTGGTTTTCCATGCTCCCCCCGCAATGCTTTCCAAACCCCCCCTTAATTCTCTCCAGTCCCCCCCCTCATGCCCTTCAGCTCCTCCAGTGCTCTCTGCTTCCCTTGTGCTCTTCTATCATGTCCGCAGCCTCTGACTACCTCCTTTATCATGTCCGCAGCCTCTGACTACCTCCTGTATCATGTCCGCAGCCTCTGACCACCTCCTGTATCATGTCCGCAGCCTCTGACCACCTCCTGTATCATGTCCGCAGCCTCTGACCACCTCCTGTATCCTGTCCGCAGCCTCTGACCACCTCCTGTATCCTGTCCGCAGCCTCTGACCACCTCCTGTATCATGTCCGCAGCCTCTGACCACCTCCTGTATCATGTCCGCAGCCTCTGACCACCTCCTGTATCATGTCCGCAGCCTCTGACCACCCCCTGTATCATGTCCGCAGCCTCTGACCACCTCCTGTATCATGTCCGCAGCCTCTGACCACCTCCTGTATCATGTCCGCAGTCTCTGACCTTCTCTTGTATCATGTCCGCAGTCTCTGACCTTCTCTTGTATCATGTCCGCAGTCTCTGACCTTCTCTTGTATCATGTCCGCAGTCTGACCACCTCCTGTATCATGTCTGCAGTCTTTGACCACCTCCTGTATCATGTCTGCAGTCTCTGACCACCTCCTGTATCATGTCCGTTAAATGTATGTGTGTGTCGTAAAACATTTGACATTTCGAACATGGGAGAGGCAGCGCTGTCTAGCCACGCTAAAGGTGCAAAGCACCAGTCTGCAGCTGCGTGCTTGACAGCTTCCAATTCGATCGCTGGCTTTTTCACCCGTGCGCCTGAAGTGACACCGGCTCCCAGCTGCGGCAGCGGTGCTTTCATCTCATCCACTGTAAAACAAGGGACCATTTTGAGTCACGCTGTATCCAGAAACGAAACCCTAACTGCGGAGGTACTGTACAATACAAAGATTGTCATTTATTTTAGTTAAAATATGCTGGGTGTGACGTGGATTTTCTTCTTATTTAACATGCATACATAAACATTTCATGAAACATTAGGTCATGAATATTTACGTGAAGTCATGGAAAAGTCATTAAAAAGTCATGGAATTTTATTGGTGAAAATGTGTATGAACCCTGTTTTTATTGGTTTTTGTAAAAGACAAAAGAAAAACAAGAACAAAACAACAGAGCAAGGCCAAATGGCCACAATATACACACAAGTAAAACGGCCTCCTGGAAAACATCCACGAGGCGCCCCTAAAGTGCAAACTAACTAGACAAAAAAATGACTCTCCAACCATAACTCCCCACCCTCCCTCAAACAACTACCAGCAGTCTGATATAAAGTCCAGGAGAACCGAGGCAAGAAGGTCTGCTCGAACCGAGCACATCTCAGCAGCCAGCCAGACTCAAGCCAGGGAAATAGCTTTTTTGGCATAGAAGAGAAGGATGGTAAGTAAAGTCCTATGTGCCACGGAGGGTATCTTTGCAGTACACTTATATAAACATGTCAGGAAAAGTTCACCCAGGTAGACCCCACTTCCTCAGGAAATTGGGGGGCGGGAATACTCCTAGAAGACATCTCTATATAATTGCCCATAATATAAGTAATTCTCTTTGCCCATCCAGCAAAGAGATCTCCCCAATACAGCAAAGACACCTCCCCAATACAGCAAAGACACCTCCCCAATACAGCAAAGAGACAGCCCAAAAACTTCAGCTCAGCTCACAGGTATAGAAATTGTGCAGCAGCAATGTAGCATCTACATTTTCAATGAGCAGGCCAGTCCACAAAAGCTCCCCCCTTCCTCTTCAATGACCAACTAAACTCCGATCCTGGCTTAGTAATGCAACCTGCACCCCTTCAGACAGTTTGACTGAAATGCACTCCACCACCAGTCGTGTGACCCTGACGCTTTGCCCACCCCGATGCTGCTAGCCAAACAAAGGCAGCTGTAGTGGATCTGGCTGCTTAGGAAGCCAGGAGTGAGAGTGCACAGCACACTCTGGAGTGTGGGCACAGTGGGCGCAGAATAGTGATTGGGCTGGCAAAAGCCCAGGCGCCAGGACACAATTTCTATTCGCAATAGCAACCTGGCACCTGGAATTTGTTGAGCCCTGCAGTAAAGCATGTGTTACTGCATTGTGGTTGCCATTTATTTAAAGTGTCACACCAGTGCACCAATATAGTAAAAATAATTTGACAAAGTACCTGCACTGAAGCACTGAAGTCCTTTTTTGGCTGCATTGTGGTAAATTGGCAGCCTAATTAAAATGAATGAACAGCACTAAAGTGTGTATGCATCCTAAAGGATAAGTGCACTTTCCAACAAAGTGCCTTCATCATTTCCAGCTCACAACCAAGCTAATGACCTATCCCACCCTACCTCTGCATAGGTACATACTAACCTTTCAGTTGTGCCCATGGCCTCCAGTGTTTGTTTACACTCTGATCAGCCTGTCTTTAGTGCACTGGCCCATTCTAGGGTGCCTTTTCTTCAGTGTTTCCTGCCTTGGCACATGGCCCCATAGAATTCTGCAGAAAGTTACAGCATATGCAATCCCAGCATGCTGATGATCAGTCAGCGAGGAAGCAATCAATTGCAAAGTAAGCTTAGTGAAAACACACATAATAAGTGCTCCTTGTTTGAAAGTGCTGAAATCAGTGCTGGATCTTCATCTCTGGGTATGGGAAAATTAAAAGTCAGGAGCTACGAGTACTGTAGCTTCTGACTTTTAAAAACACATACCTACCAGCCATTGAGTTGAGCGCTGACTTCCTACAACCCAAAGTCTTCTCAGCCTTTTCTTCCCCCTATTTTGGATTTAGAGTAATGTTATCAGAAAGTGTCAGCCAGCTCCCAAATCAAAGATGGCTGCTAAATTGCCACTGTGCATGCTGGCGTGATGCCATTTTGGATTTGGGAATGGGCTGAGTGATCAGAGAGTCAGTCAGCTCCCAAAACAAAGATGGTTGCTGAAGTATCACTGTCCATGTGCAGGAAAAGTCCTGAAGCCTTCTGGAATGTGTGATGTGCATCCCAGGAGGCTCAGTAGAGTAGGCTAGCTGAGTATACATCATCAAAGCCTAGGTGAAGACTAAGGAAATGGAAAGTTAAAGTGGAATACCAGCCAGTAAGAGAAACAACTGCAAACTGGACTGTAAATTATTAGCTTGGTCTTGCCACCAGGTTGGTATTTTATTGGTCTGCTCTGTAAAATTTAAAAAGCAAATGATATATATAGTAAATAAAAAATAGTAAAATAGAACTGTTTTATAGGGTGATAGTTATTTTTTAGAAATGTTTTCAATTTAAGTAAAGTTTAGAGTACGAGGCACAATAAATCTAATAATGTTCAGCTTGTAAATTATAAAAAAGAAAAACCTAATGGATTACCCTACTGTTTTTTCTCAGTAATTCTAATAACCTAAACAAATTGGGCCATATATGGTCAGCTCTGAAACCTGCCGCTTTTAAATGCTGTGAGGACTATATAGCTAGCTGTACATTTTTATTTTCCTAAAGTGGTTGTAAACTTTGTTACCACTTGTACCTACAGGTAAGCCTATAATAAGGCTTACCTGAAGGTAATGTGAATATGTCCTAAACTTGCACAGTTTAGGAGATATTCAGAGTGCATGCAGTCAATGATGTAATCGCTTACCATGCCAGACCTTCAGAGCCAGTGCCGCAAACAAGCATGAGTGGGAGTGATGTCATTACGGCTCTAGCCACTCAGAGCCCCAGAGCCCGCAAACCCAGGAGAAACACCAGGGAAGATGCCAGCAGTGAGCAGGCGCCGCTGGAAGGGCTTCGTTCTAAGATAAGTATTTAAAATTGAGCTCGTATGCGATGCATACAAGCTCATTATGCCTTTGTGCAATTTTTCTCTTTGTCCGGGGTTTACAACCTCTTTTTTTTTTTTTTTTCTTAATCAAACAGGTTCTTTATTGAAAAAAATTGCAAATGAACAAACAGAATAAAAGATAGCCATGGGAATACAGCAAATCAAATGGGCTCAAACATGCATTATGGTCAGTAAACAGAGGGGACACGCCGCTGGAACATGGGTATTGACTGGAAGCAAACCTAAAATAGGAAAAAAATAAAATAAATCAGCATACATAATAGAGCAGCAAACTTGGGCTCAGGAGCATGTCTCCGGAGCCTGTAGCCATCTGTCCCAGATCTTATTGAATTTGGCAGGACACCCGCGATGAGCGTAGGTCAATTTTTTGTAGGGCAACCTATTGTTAACCTCTCAAAGCCAGTCCCGGAAGGTGGGGGGTTTGTCTCGCATCCATTGTCGTGCAATCACCTTCCTAGCTAAAAATAGGGTCTCGTGCAAGAATAGGGTAGTGAATTTGTCAATACTGGTGTCGGGGAATATCCCCAACAAGCACGGCTTGGGGAACAGTGACAGAGGGGAGCCCATAATGTAATGTAGGAATTTAACAACCTGTGCCCAATAACCCTGAAGCTCTGGGCAGCTCCATAACAAGTGGTAAAAGGTTCCCCGGTCCAGTCGGCACATGGGGCAAAGGTCAGAAGCGTCACGTCTGTATCTGGCTGTCATGATAGGGGTGAGATAAGCTCGGTGAAGGACATATAGTTGTGTAAGGTGGTCAGACAATCTGGGGGAAACCAATTTACAGGCCTCCAAAGCATCGCTCCACTCATCATCCTCATGCCACCCACATGTAACGCTCTTGCGTTTTTTGTTAGTGAATGGATTTGCAGCTGCAGAATTATTACACTCAGTAGTCATGTAGAGATGTGTTGAACAAACATATCCAACTCTCAGGACTCATCACCGTGCACAGCCTGTTTTATGCAAATATACATACACTCAATATGATGTTCCTGGAGTGATAGGATGTATATGATAGTATAGAGGTGACAGACAGGCGTTAGAAATGGTGAGCACTCAGTAGTAATATTCAGGAGAGTGGTAGGTGATGATAGGTAGTATGCAGATAGGTTTAGCAATCATGTATAGTAACAGGTGGTAGGGGACAGCAGATGAAGTATACAAGAGAGAGTAACCTAGTGCAATGATGTAGAAGATGGTAGGCTCAAGAGCTAGCAATCTATGAAGTTATGCAGATGATAGGAATAGTGCTTACATAGTAACAGTCCTTAGTATGCAGAGGTAGATAGTGTAAGTTAGTTAGGAAGAAATCCCCTGTGGGTTACTGATTAAAAGTTGGGTTAGTAGTAGCAAGGTCCAGTAGCAAGAGAGTGATCCGGTAGCGAGATACGGGATCGGTAGCGAGGTTCCGGTTTTGTTCAGGCAAAGAAATAGCTAGAAGCTCCGGCAGCATAGGACAAGACTGGTCAAGCATGCGGTTTGAACGAGCAATGAGTGAGAGAAAACCGGCGGTTGAAATAGCTGCTCATGATGATGTCATCGTTCTTAAAGGTGTATGCGTTCCACCTAGTTAGCAAGGTGGGACGCAATATTAAGGTAGAAATGGGAAATAAGGGTACCAAAGGTACCAGAATCTTACACCACATCATCCTCCCATTTGAGCTTGGGGGTGTATGCGAGTATCGTAGAAGCTGGTACATGTAATGCGTTGTAAAGGATCGAAATAAGATGGCTAGGGTCAGAACCCTGAACAATCTCCAATATAGGGAGCGGGGCAAGAGCATGGATCGGTTGGGGAAATTGCGAATGGAAAGCGTGGCAGGTCTGCAGGTAGCAAAAATACATATAGACAGGTAGCCAAAACTGATTTCTCAAGGTATCACAGGTCTTAAGTGTGCCATTCGCAAGGCTATGCGAAAGGTAGGTGATCCCGAACTGGGCCCACACATGCACATGGGGAATAGAGTGGAACTCAGGGAGTAGGGTATTGTGCTACAGCGGCGTGTGTTCATGAAGTGGGGGGAGAGCCAATCTATCGGATACTACATCCCATATCCGTCAGTAGTGGAACAGCATAGATTTGCGTTCGCCTCGCTCCTCCACCCCACGGAGTCCCGTCACAATGATTGACATTGGATTTGTGGATCCATGTGCCCAGGACGGTGCCAGGAGAGCCAGGAACCTTGCCCTATCCATGGAATTGAGGTAGAAAAGGTGCGAGAGTTGTGCTGTAATGTAATATAGGTTGAGGTCGGGGAGTGCCACCCCCCCTAAATCACTGGGATTCTTTAGTTTCCGCCAAGAAAGTTTATGTCTGAAGGACCCCCACACAAATGGCTTAAGGAGAGACTCCAGCTGCAGGAAGTTTCGAAGAGGGAGGTATATCGGAGAGTGCCAGAGTACATAAAGTAGCTTGGGCAAAAGAACTATCTTCACCAGATTAACACGGCCCATTACCCCCAAGGGAAGATGGGCCCACATTTGAGTCTTGGCCTTAACCAAAGCAAACATGGGTTGCAGGTTGTCCGGTACATAGTAAAACGCCTTAATCAAAAAGGGTTCCCCATATAACAGCACATGTAGAAATACATATCTCCCCAATGAGTCACCCATAGACTCCCGAAGCTCAAAGTGCACCGATTTAGCAACTAATATGGCCACACCCCAGGAATGAGAGGAGAACATTGAGTGGAACGTCCAGCTAATCCAGGGGCATCGGAGCACCATCTGGAGACGGCCCTCCAAGTGGGTTTCAACGAACGCCACAACATCCGCCCGAAGGTGTTTGTTTACAACCTCATTTAACAATAAAAAAACAAAAGGGAAAGTGATCCCTGCTTGCTAGCTTTGCAGCCTAAGTCTAGCCTAAATTACCTGCATATACCTCAGTACCAGGGACACAACTTACATTTAGAATGATGTGTTCTGATGTGGGCTGATTCTTGGTTTACTTGTCTTTCCTACCTCTACTGCCTACTCCTAAACCAAGAAACATCAGCAGAAGAGACACCTCTTACTAAATGTACATTTATATTCCTTGCAAAACCAAAAATAAAGAAAAAGTAGGGGTTTTATGAGGCCAATTGGGAGAAGGAAAACCAGGATACAACCATATAAAATCTATAAATCAGTTTATTGATACATATAAAACCAATGTGTGTAAATGAGGGACATGAGAAAAGAGGTCCCCCATATATTAACAAAAGAGATCATTGAGCTCATTGGGACCCTCAAACCGAATGTAATCAGAGACTCCTTGCGTCAACATCAGCTTGAAGAATGTATTACTCCCGCTATAGGGAATATATTTCTGTGCTGCGTTTTTAATCTCTTTGGTGAATATATGGGGGACCTCTTTTCTTATGTCCCTCATTTACACACATTGGTTTTATATGTATCAATAAACTGATTTATATATTTTATATGGTTGTATCCTGGTTTTCCTTCTCCCAATTGGCCTCATAAAACCCCTACTTTCTCTTACGTCCTCCGACAGTCGCCGCCATCTTCATATTCGTCACAATGGGGTATTAGAATTTGCTCCAAAGGAGTAGCTAGGCAACAGAATATGTTAATATAAAAGCTTTAACACATCCCACCCCCAGGTGGTGGTCCCCTCAGTCAATACCCTCCTACTTCCTGTATCCATACTTCAGTTTCAATGTCTAGCTTGTCAGGAGTAGCTGGATGTCTCTATGCTGGGGCATTTTGTCTCAGCCTTTCTCTTTTTTGAGTTTTTGTTTTGAGTTTTTTCTCTCTCTTTACTTAGCTGTTCTTTTTGTCAGCATTAGTTAGTTCTTCTGATGAAGAGGATTCGTGCGGGCTGGGTCTCGGGCTGATCCCCCTGGTCGCAGGTCGTGGGTCAGTGGCTTCCCAGCCTGCCTTCGAGCGTTCAGCCAGGTAACGCTCCTGGCACAGTGAACGACCCATCCCTGTTCGGTGCAGGGATGATCGGTGAGGTGGCTACCTCACTGGACGCTGTGCGGTTTCTTAACCCCGATTTTGTGCGTCCTGGATGCGACTCTCCCTGCCTCATGTGCAGCGGCTTGTTCGCCTGTGCGGGTTCCCCACGCCATTAGGAGGTAAGTGTATCTATGTGGGGACCTGTCTGTCGGGGGGGTGTCAGTCTGGGACTGTGTAACCTGCCTCTGTTCACACTGTTTGGCTCCCTGTCACTCTGACTGCACGCTGTGGGCTGCAGGGGGGGGGTGGCTGTGTGGCACTGTCTGTGTCAGCCTGTGTACAGTGTGAAGGGCTGTGTGCTGTGGGGCATGTTTTTGGCATGTTGGGGCACAATACAGCGATCGCTGCGGCGATCCGCCATGTTTTTTTGCATGGGTGGTGTTGTACTACATCACAGGAGTGGGGGAGCGGCGGTTTCGGTGCCAAACGACGCCATTTTGCCTGCGCTCGCCCCAGCCGCATGTTTTCAATGCGGGCGGCCATTTTCTTGTAGCCTTCCATAGGCTTTGATAGAGCGCCCTGATTTCATCACTTCCTCTTTCCTGGTGTACACCGATTGAGGCAGCAGCAGCAGGGGTCCCCTCAGGTTTTATCTTTCTGTTCTTCCTATATCCATTGCCTGTGTTCTGTTTTATCCCTGTGGGGGTCTCATTGTGCTTGTGTGTGTGTGCGGTGGGCTGCGCTCGCCGCGCTTGTTAAAGGGGCAGTTAACCCTTTATTCTCCGGCAGATTTTTTTGGGGCAATGGATTCTCAGGAGGGCAAATTTCCTGCCACCTTGGTGGGAAGCCAGGGGACTGCTGTTTCCCCCCCAGGGGGGGATTTGGCTGCGATTGTGGCTAACCTTGCTGCTCAAGTGCAAATGCTTGTGGCTGCTCAATCCACAAAAAGGTCCAGAGCTTCAATTTCCTCTGGTTCAGAGGGTGATGGTGATGGGGCTGATATGGCTGGAGTCTCCTTATCGGGGTCCCGTTCCTCCCTGTATCTTGTGGGGTCTGAGGTGGAGGCTGAGGTTGAAGGGGTGGATAATTCTCCCCCTGGCTCGTCTGAAGAGCTTGCACTCATGGATGAATTGGTTGCTTCTATTAAGCAGACGCTACGCTTGCAGGATGAGCCATGTCCTCCTACTGCCTTGGCAGCTTATGGGACAAAGAGAAGACCCAAAACATCGCAGGTTTTTCCCTGCACGGATGATTTTCAGAGCGCTGTTAAGGAACAATGGCGTAATATCCGCAAGCCTTTTGCGGTACCCAGTAGGTTCAAACTGCGTTATCCTTTCACGCCCGCTACTGATGAGCGTTGGTGCGTGCCGCCTCCGGTGGATCACGCGATAGAGGTTTTGAATAAGTCTACTGCGATTCCTGCTGAGGATACCCCAGTGTTCCGGGATGCCACGGACAAGAGGCTGGAGTCTCTTGCCCGTCATACCTATTCTATTATGGGTTCTATGCTGAAAGCTCTGTTTGCTTCCCTTATGGCGGCCCAGGCTGTCGCGAGCTGGACGCAGGTGCTTAGGTGCGTTTTGGTGGCTGATTCTGCCCCATCGGCGACATTGGATATGGTGGATCAAATCCATCAGGGTGTCATGTATTTGTGCGATGCGGACTTGGATATGGTCCCGTTGGCCGCACGTGTACACGGTGTGGCGGTGTTGTCTCGCCGCTTGGTTTGGTTGAAGTGTTGGTCGGTGGACCAATCTTCGCGCAAGACCTTAGCCAATCTGCCCTATGAAGGTTCTCGCCTTTTTGGCGAATCCTTGGATACACTGATAAAGGGGATCACGGGGGGTAAGAGCACGCTCTTGCCCCAATCCCACAAGGCTAAGGCGACTCCCGGTAAGAAGCATGCTTCCTTTCGGCCCTCTCAGGGGTCCTTTCGTGCCTTTCGGTCGCACTATAAGGGCAAGCCGTTCAAAGGTCAGGGCTCCCAGAAGAAGCCGTGGACAGGTAAGCAGAAGTCCGGCCAGTCCGGATCCGCTGCCCACAACAGTGCGGCCTGAAGGGGCGCCCTCACCCGGTTCTGGGGTGGGGGGACGCTTGCTCGGTTTTCCACAACCATGGCTGTCCCGGGTTCGGGACAGGTGGGTTCAGGAAATCGTTTGATCTGGTTACAAGATCGAGTTTCTCTCTCGGCCGGGGAGCAGATTTTTTCCCTCAAATCTTCAACTGTCTCCGGAGCGTTTGTGGGATCTGCACCTAGCGGTGCGGGACCTGAGGGCTCAGGGAGTGGTGGTTCCGGTACCTCATCGGGACAGATTTCGGGGATTCTATTCCAATCTGTTCACCGTGCCCAGGAAGGAGGGCAAGGTACGTCCGATTCTGGACTTAAAAGCTCTGAACCGCTTTGTGCGGGTCCGCAAGTTCCGCATGGAATCTCTGCAGTCGGTGGTGGCTGCCCTGGTTCTGGGGGAATTCATGGCCTCCATCGACTTGAAGGATGCGTACCTACACATCCCCATTTTCGAGGGTCACCAGAGGTACCTTCGATTCGCCATTGCGGAGGATCACTACCAATTCGTGGCGTTACCTTTTGGCCTCGCTTCGGCTCCGCGGGTTTTCACCAAGGTGCTTGCACCGCTGCTGGCCTTGTTAAGGGCCCAGTGCATCTCTGTCCTGGGGTATCTGGACGATATTCTGGTTCTGTCTGCGACCAGCCAGGGTCTGGAGTCGGATCTGTCCGTCACGGTGCAGACTCTACAGGAGTTTGGTTGGACGATAAATTATCCAAAGTCGACGCTGTGTCCGTCGGTTCGTCTTCCCTACTTGGGGATGATCCTGGACTCGGTCCAGGCGAAGGTCTTCCTACCGGACGACAAACTCAAGACTCTTCAGGGAGAAGTCCAGTCCCTCAGGGACGTTCCATGCTCATCCCTGCGGAAGTGCATGCGGTGTCTGGGACTGATGGTCTCGGCTTTCGAGGCGATTCCCTTTGCCCAGTTTCACACGAGGGGTCTCCAGGCGGAGATCCTGTCCAGGTGGGACGGGCGTCCGCAATCTCTAGATATCCAGATTTCGTTGAGTCATCGCACCAGAAGGGACCTTCTGTGGTGGCTCCAGTCCCCGGCGGTGTCGGGGGGGGGGGGGAAGTCTTTTCGTCCTCTTTCATGGACGGTGATCACCACGGATGCCAGCCTGTCGGGCTGGGGTGGTGTTCTGGGCGTTCTGTCCGCCCAGGGAACTTGGTCGGAGGAGGAATCCTCCCTTCCGATCAATATTCTGGAGTTGCGTGCGATAAATCTCTGCCTTCGCAGTCTGTCCGGGTTCGGGTTCAGACGGACAATGTCACAGCGGTGGCTTACGTCAATCACCAAGGGGGCACCGGGAGTGCCCGCACGGCTCGGGAAGTGGCCGACATTCTTTCCTGGGCCGAGACTCACGTCCCGGCGATATCGGCGGTACACATTCCGGGGGTGGAGAACTGGCAGGCGGATTATCTGAGCCGCCAGACCCTGGATCAGGGGGAATGGTCTCTCCATCCGGATGTCTTCCAGATGTTGTGCGCGAAGTGGGGTCTTCCGGAGGTGGACCTGTTCACGTCTCGTCTGAACAACAAGGTAAAAAGGTTCGTGGCAAGAACGCGCGATCCTCGGGCAGACGCGTCAGACGCGTTGGTAGCCCCGTGGCATCAGTATCGGCTGCTGTATGCGTTTCCGCCGATTCAATTGCTGTCCAGGTTCCTTCGCAGGTTGATCTCGGAACCACACATGGTGATTCTTGTGGCACCGGACTGGCCTCGCCGGTCCTGGTACGCGGACCTCGTGAATCTGGCGGTCGACGCTCCTTGGCGTCTGCCTCTTCGAGAAGATCTCCTGTCTCAAGGGCCGATATTCCATCCTGCTTTACAGTCGCTGGCTTTGACGGCCTGGCTGTTGAAACCGAGGTCCTGAAGGATAGGGGTCTCTCTCCGGAGGTCATTCACACTTTGATTAACGCGAGGAAGTCTTCCTCGGGGAAGGTCTATCACCGTACTTGGAAGGCCTATTTTGCCTGGTGTGAGTCCAGGGGGTTTTCACCTCTCCCTTTGAACAGATCAGGAAAATCTCGTTGTCTATGTTGTCCAAAAAAGTCGCTTTTTTGGTGGCGATCACTTCGGCTCGCAGGGTTTCGGAGCTGGCAGCTTTGTCCCGCAAGTCTCCGTATCTGGTCCTTCATCTAGATAAGGTGGTCTTGCGACCTAACCCTTCTTTTCTTCCGAAGAGAGTTTCGGATTTTCACATCAATGAGGACATTGTCCTGCCTTCGCTCTGCGCGAAGCCCAAACATCCGAAGGAGGTGGAGCTGCATTCCTTGGATGTTGTTCGGGCGATTAGGGTTTACCTGAAATCGACTGAATCTTTCCGCAAGTCGGATTCCATGTTTGTCCTTCCTGAGGGACCTCGGAAGGGCTTGGCTGCGTCGGCCTCTACCATTGCCAAATGGATCAGACAGATTGTGGAACAGGCCTGTGCTTTGAAGGGGAAAGTTCCCCCTGTGCCTGTGAAGGCGCACTCTACAAGATCTCTGAGTACGTCTTGGGCCTGTCGTCATGGGGCTTCTGTGGCCCAGGTGTGTAAGGCGGCGACTTGGTCGTCCGTTCACACCTTCACAAAATTCTACAGAGTGGATGTTCAGGCATCGGCAGATGCTTCCTTTGGCCGCAAGGTTCTTAGTGCGGCAGTTCCTTAGAGCCTCTTGTATGGGCTCCTTGGCTGTTTGGGATACGTGTTGTTATCCCTGGGTTATTTGTTTTCCTGGGTTTTTGCTTCTGTTGAGCAAGTTTTTTTCTCCTGTTGCCCAGATGGTTTCCTTCCTTTGGTAAGGTTCTTTTCTCTGCTGTGGAGACGGCGTTGCCTTGGGCGCGGCTGCGTTTCCCACCCCTCATGTTTGCACTGCTTTGGGACTTCCCCATTGTGACGAATATGAAGATGGCGGCGACTGTCGGAGGACGTAAGAGAAAACAGAATTTTTGTAAAATCTTACCCGTAAAATTCCTTTCTCTGAGTCCTCCGACAGTCGTCGCCCCCGCCCCTCTTTTGGGGTTGGTTGTATACTCTACTGCTATTCCACTGAAACTGAAGTATGGATACAGGAAGTAGGAGGGTATTGACTGAGGGGACCACCCCCTGGGGGTGGGATGTGTTAAAGCTTTTATATTAACATATTCTGTTGCCTAGCTACTCCTTCGGAGCAAAGTCTAATACCCCATTGTGACGAATATGAAGATGGCGGCGACTGTCGGAGGACTCAGAGAAAGGAATTTTACAGGTAAGATTTTACAAAAATTCAGTTTTTTCTTTATTTTTGGTTTTGCATAGTATTTTTGGGGTATGGGCCGACCTACACAGTAATTTTGTTCATTTATATTCCTTGTGCTGGTTTTTACGTTTGAAATTTAGTCAGCGCATATGAGGAGATAAGAGCAGTAGTATTCCCCAATCTGTCCCATAACGCAAAGGAGTTAGTGAGTGTTGGAACCAGTTTTGGAGGGCGTAGCTTTGTGGGTCTCAAATTCAATTAATCTTGGGTGATTTGGTCAAATGCTTGCTGTTCCATAAAGACCCGATCCAGTCTCTCCCAATGAGAATACACTAAAGACAGATTATCGAGCTGCTCAATTAGCTTAACTATCGAAAGATTTTGTAGGCCAAGCCCTTTTCTCGATCTGAGACCAAATAACACCTTCTGAGAGAGTTGATGGCCCTTACCACTTCATACCTACCTAATAATCTAATAAAGCCAACCTGGGGGCGGAGCCACATGACCTAGGCAGGCGGCCATTTTAACTATTCTCGTGTATGGATGTTCAAGCTTAAGACGGCAATATCCATGCAAATGAAATATCCGATTGTATTCAGTGCACTAGATTGGAAAATGCACTCATTTTTTGAGTACATATTTATTTTATTAATAAAACAGCCAAATGGTTTTATATACTACGCAATTTAAAGTTTTTTTATTTGATTTATTTTGGCTGAATTAGAAAGCAATGACACCTGAGAAATACTGTGTAATCTGATCCTGGCACCTGTGAAGTATCATTTGGAGCACTCCTGCAGTGATTATATCCAGAGATCTGGGCAGGCTCTATCTGACCTTACCTTTTATGGTGGTTCTCCATATGAGGTAAGAAGGAGTTTGAACAGGTGGTGGAGCACAGTGGTGGAACACTGATTTATTTATTTTTGGCACATGAAATTGGATTGAAACGTGTGTGTGTGTGTGTGTGCAGTGCCTTGCAAAAGTATTCGGCCCCCTTGAACTTTGCGACCTTTTGCCACATTTCAGGCTTCAAACATAAAGATATAAATCTGTACTTTTTTGTGAAGAATCAACAACAAGTGGGACACAATCATGAAGTGGAACAAAATTTATTGGATATTTCAAACTTTGTTAACAAAAAACTGAAAAATTGGGCGTGCAAAATTATTCAGCCCCTTTACTTTCAGTGCAGCAAACTCTCTCCAGAAGTTCAGTGAGGGTCTCTGAATGATCCAATGTTGACCTAAATGACTAATGATGATAAATAGAATCCACCTGTGTGTAATCAAGTCTCTGTATAAAGGCACCTGCACTGTGATAGTTTCAGAGGTCAGTTTAAAGCGCAGAGAGCATCATGAAGAACAAGGAACACACCAGGTAGGTCCGAGATACTGTTGTGGAGAAGTTTAAAACTGGATTTGGATACAAAAAGATTTCCCAAGCTTTAAACATCTCAAGGAGCACTGTGCAAGCGATAATATTGAAATAGGAGTATCAGACCACTGCAAATCTACGAAGACCTGGCCGTCCCTCTAAACTTTCAGCTCATACAAAGAGAAGACTGATCAGAGATGCAGACAAGAGGCCCATGATCACTCTGGATGAACTGCAGAGATCTACAGCTGAGGTGGGAGACTGTCCATAGGACAACAATCAGTCGTATACTGCACAAATCTGGCCTTTATGGAAGAGTGGCAAGAAGAAAGCCATTTCTTAAAGATATCCATACAAAGTGTAGTTTAAAGTTTGCCACAAGCCACCTGGGAGACACACCAAACATGTGGAAGAAGGTGCTCTGGTCAGATAAAACCAAAATCAAACTTTTTGGCAACAATGCAAAACGTTATGTTTGGCGTAAAAGCAACACAGCTCATAACCCTGAACACACCATCCCCATCCCCACTGTCAAACATGGTGGTGGCAGCATCATGGTTTGGGCCTGCTTTTCTTCAGCAGGGAAAGGGAAGATGGTTAAAATTGATGGGAAGGTGGATGGAGTCAAATACAGGACCATTCTGGAAGAAAACCTGATGGAGTCTGCAAAAGACCTGAGACTGGGACGGAGATTTTTCTTCCAACAAGACAATGATCCAAAACATAAAGCAATATCTACAATGGAATGGTTCACAAATAAACATATCCAGGTGTTAGAATGGCCAAGTCAAAGTCCAGACCTGAATCCAATCGAGAATCTGTGGAAAGAACTGAAAACTGCTGTTCACAAACGCTCTCCATCCAACCTCACTGAGCTCGAGCTGTTTTGCAAGGGGGAATGGGCAGAAATTTCAGTCTCTCGATATGCAAAACTGATAGAGACATACCCCAAGCGACTTACAGCTGTAATCGCAGCAAAAGGTAGCGCTACAAAGTATTAACTTAAGGGGGCTGAATAATTTTGCACGCCCAATTTTTCAGTTTTTTAATTGTTAAAAAAGTTTGAAATATCCAATAAATTTCGTTCCACTTCATGATTGTGTCCCACTTGTTGTTGATTCTTCACAAAAAATTACAGTTTTATATCTTTATGTTTGAAGCCTGAAATGTGGCAAAAGGTCGAAAAGTTCAAGGGGGGCGAATACTTTCGCAAGGCACTGTATATGCACTTTTTTAGTGTGGTGGTTACATACACACTACTGTTGGACTTTGTAACTTCGCAATAATTATTTAAATATTAGGGAAGGTTTATATTGAACTGTATGGGCACATTTCATAAATATTATTGTTTATTTTTACATATCCAACTGTATATTCATAAGGCTCCGTTCATCTTGGCGTTGCTATTACAGGCGTTTTTTCAGGCGTTTTTATGGGCGTTTTTGCAGGCGTTTTTTGTGCAGGCATTTTTAGATTGACTAGAGACCAATGGAAAACGCCTGTAATCTGCCCAAAAAGAAGCTCATGTACTTGTACTCATGTAGCCTTATTAATCATTCGTATATTCTGCACTATTTTTAGATTTATGTTTTGGTTGTGCTGCACTATTAGTTGTTATCTACCAACCCATACATACCTAATAATCTAATAAAGCCTACCTTCCATTTTATGAATACATCAATAATAAAAGGTAGAAAGTCTATTAGCTAATATCTTTGTTTAAAGATCAATATTAATCTAGGAAATGGGCTGATATTTTTCTTCTGCCTCTAGATCTTTTCCAGGCTTCAGTATAATGGTTATAAACCCAGTATTCAAATCTGAGTCCAGAGGCTGTTCTTCCCTAAAGGCGCTAAAACAGTTCTCCAAATGAGTGAAACAAATTAGAACAAACTTCTTGTAATTCTGCTGAAAAGTCATTTGGTCCAGGTGCTGAGGCCTGCATGGCTTGTTCATAACAGGAAGTAATTATTTAGATATGATATGTGACACCAGCACAGCCCTTTGTGCAGAGGACAGTCACGTGATGTTTAGATCTTTGAATAAGGATGCCAATTTAGCATCATCTACAGTATGTCCAGTTGGGGTTTATAAAGTTCCTAGTAAAATTTGTGAAATGTCAACAAGGGCTTGTTGAGGATCCTGAGTATAAACTCTGGATGTACACCTAATTTTCGAGAGAGCAAATTGTCAAATTTTAGGAATGAGCTTAGTAGCCAACATCGTCCCTATTCTAACTCTTTACATAAAAACTTAGAAGAAGGCCCTGGTATACTTTTTTTCCACCTGGGTGGTAATAGTAGAGCATAACTCAGCACAGGGTTTCAATTTAAGAGCCTTTAAACAAATCTTGCAGTTCCTTTTATATAGTCGAACGATATCAACTTGGCGCTCCTGTTTGAGTTCAGATGAAAGTTGGATCAATTTACTGTGGATTGTTGCAGTGTGAGCCACCCAACAAGACAATAGGATAAACCGTGCCTAAAGCGTTCAATTTTAAAGTATTCTGCAATGTTACGTTCAATTTCCGTACAATGTACCGGGTTACTAAGAATGGATTTGTTTAACCTCCAATGAAAGGACCGCGTGGGCCCCCCTGTGTAAAAGAAACAAAAACAAAAACCAGCTAGTGGTCCGGCCAAGCTGGCTCACGAATACAAGCTTTGTGTCAAAAGAATCAATGTCAAAGAATTAAATATATGATCTATCCTGGAATATAACTGATAGAGATGGGAGTAGTGGGTATAGTCTCTCTCTCCGAAGGATGTTTTTCCCTCCAAATATCTATTCGATCAAAAGAGTAAGGGAGCTTGGCCACTCATGTGCTCGCCTTAGGGGGATGCCTAAGCTAATAGCCCAGAGGCCTAGATTTATTAATATTCTGATCTAGTGCCATGTTAGGGTCATCCCCACATAGAACTATACCTTCAAAGTGAGGGGACAAATTTAAGCGTCATATTTGTAAACAATGATGATTGTCCACGATTAGGAGTATAATATCAGATCAATGTAAATAAATGAGTATTAGTGCATACCTTTATAAAATACAGCGACTGTCCAGGTCAATAATTTCCTGTTTTAAGGAAAATGAGACGTGTTTTGCAAATATAGTTATGTGTCTTGTTTTATTCGTCACATTGGCAGTAAAAACAATGGGTAATGCTTATGTAAAAAGCGTGGTTTATAAGGAGAGGGAAAATGTGTTTTGATGTAGCAGGACTATGTCTGCCTTTTGGAAGTAATCATATTGTTTTTACTGGGGGATTCAATCCCTGGGTATCATGAGAGAGGGTTCGCAATAGCGGGGGTTTAGGATTAGACATGACCATTTGTCAGAGAGGGAATCCTCCCTTTCCCACCAAGCTCTCACTCACCACCGATCTCTGCTGCTGGGCATCAAAGAAGCAAGCACACAACTGTAATGTACGTTGACCTCCTTCCATCGAAAACAGTCCTCTGGGATCCAAAAGAGGCAGGAGAAAGAGAAGAAAAAGCAAAGCATTGTTAAGAGAAAAATAACATAAAGGTACAACAAATCTTTGGGCCCAACACCCCCTTCCCGAGGATCTCGTCCACAGCCAAACTGTAATCTTCCACGTAGTAGCTGACATTGTTTGGGTCACTTAACAAGACCAACCCTGTGCGGTGAGTCAGCATGAGAGGCGCACCGATCAGAGCTTGCCTTCTCCAGCCAGAACTATGAGCAACCTAATAGAACATTCCAAAAATAAAACTACCAGAAATGATCTATTTCAAGTATTGATTATTAGAGATGCACACAATTACAAATCCAAAAGAAATGTGGTAAGCTGTGCAATCACCTATTTGTAGTCGTATTTAGCAAGGTTAGAGAGCATTTTTAAGTAAGTGGTAAAGTCGAACAGAAAATGTTCAACAGGAAGAGTCCCACAGAAGCCACCCTAGAGCGAAAAAATACTGCTGTGTGGAGCAGTAACATCACAGAGGTGGTCTGTCCCAGGTAGATCGGGATCTGGAAGTTTGCCATACCAGAGAGATAGTATGTGGTGGTGAATCAGAGACTTGCTCAGGAAACTTTGGCTTTGAAGAAGAGGGACCCGGGTCATGCGAGATAATGCCCAGCTGAAGGGCATCTTTTCCCCCTCCAAAAAAGGTTAAAAGAGCACTTATTTTTGTAAGAGAGATGCAGTCTTAACAGGAAGGCCCACCGGTAATCTATTTCCTCATGGGCAAGGGCCCAAAGGAGGGGCTTGAGGGCCCGAAACTCATGGATGGTATAAGTTGAGATATCATCAAATATTTGTATTGGGTTGCCCAAGATAGAAAGTTCTGTCAATTCTCTATAAACCTTCATGACCTTCTCCTTCACCATGTAGTAGTGTGAGTTAACAATAATGCAACAGGGTAAACCATCTAGATGAATTGCTTGTAAAGCTATATACACGCTATGCAGCTCCAAGCGTTGTTCTGACAGGTCAGGAAAAAGATCTTTAACCACTTGATGCACCGCGATGTACCCGTTTTTTGCGGGGCTTTCAGTGGTTATACTGGGATGCATCACCCCAGTATTGTTTTTTTCTCAGCACTTTCATGTAAAAGCAATCCTAGAGGCTAAATAACCTCTAGATTACTTTTGCAAGCGTCAGTAGGGGTCCCATCGCCTTCCTAGGCTCTCGCATTCGACTGGGGAACTCTGAACTACAGCTAGCAGTTCCATCAGCTGATCAAGGACCGGTACGACTCTGATCATTTCTATAGTCTAAGAAACTGTAAGAAATGCGTTTTTCGTTACTTCCAGTTTTGCTGGTTGACTGGTTTGAAAAAAGCTTTAGATCGAAAAAAAGAGCAGATGCCGATCTGGGTTTTAGGTAATTTTTCTAGCAAGCAATACAGATTTTTACATGTAAACAAAGTGTCAGAGAAATACCTGGTCTTCAAGTGGTTAAGCAAAGAGTGAACAGCAGACTCAAAATCTTTTGCAGACTAAAGAAGCCCCCGGATCCTGAAGTTATATCACCTGGAGCGTTTCTCCAGATCGTTGACTTTCTCTAAGGTAATGTCCAGCTGATCTTGGAGAACCTGGATCCTCTGGATGTTTTGATTAGTTTGTGAAATCCTGATTCCCCATGTCCTCCATAAATTGAAAATAAAGGGAGGGTTCAATGAGGGTTGAGAGAGGGTGCAGTAGGTTAAGATTCCATAAGATCCTACAATCTCTCCTCTCTATAAGGGATTCAGTACATGCTGGGGTCTTGGGGAGGATGAATCGGCTACCACCCTAGGAGAGTCCTGAATACCATTAACCATAGCATGGCTAGAGGCACTATGTGTAGGCTGGTTAGCTTTGGCCATCTTGCCTTCAGAGGCTGTAGATTTGGTGACTGGCCGTGGCTTCGAGCGGGCTCTGCAATGGCTTAGAGCGAGTGCTTATGTCCTCAAAGCTCCCTGCTAAATGAATAAGTTGGCGGCTTACTTTTGGCAGCTTGGGTGCGGAGCTTCGGGATTAGGCAGCCATTTTGCTAGAGCCCATGCATGTGCCAATCCTTTTATATTTTACCACCAAAAAAAGAAAAAAAAGGATATTGTGTGTGTTTGCACAAAAAATTAATTTAAGTGCATTTTTCCTGAAAAATTATGATTTGATAAAAGACTGTGCAAATATTATGTGATGTAAAAATTTGCAAGAACCACCATTTCATTCTCTAGGGCTTCTGCTTTTAGAAATCATACAATGTTTGTTGGTTCTAAGTAGGTTTTCCTGACATAAATGCTTATTTTAACGTTTGTTAAAAATATCAAAATTTCCATTACCGGGAGTGGTTTGGGGGTTCTAATTTAATTTTCTAGCAAAAAATGCTGATTTTAACAGGTTTGTGAAAAATATGAAAAGTAGTTAAGGATACCACGGATAAGCGGTTACAGGACTTCTCTAAGGCATTCTTCTGTAAGGTTTGAGCAGCTCTACAGCCTACAGTGGCTGTGGTGGGAGTCCCTGAACAATTGAGCAACATGCTTTCTTTCAGAGAATCTGGCCCTGGAAATTCTGCCTTCAGGAAATTCAGAGAGCCTTGAGTTTCACGCTTGATGCCTTGGAAGTCTCCATATGGCAGTTTTTCCAGCTCTCCCAGGTAGGCATTCTTCCCAAATGAGAAGGATCTTATGGCTCAAGTGCTACACTACAAGTCTACAAGAAGCAAATCAAAAAGCTGCCCTTTTGAGGTTGAGTGCTTATTTGGACCATCCTTGGATGCTTTCATTCAGAAGGTGAGAGTGAGAGCAGCAGGAGCCATCAGTCAAACTCCTGTGAGAAGTGAGCAGGGGCGTGACTTGTCAACGATGTGTGCATCTATCGACGCAGCTCGACTTGAGAGCGCTGGTGCACAGGTGTCTGCTTAGCACCTGGCTTGCTAAGAAGGCACCCAGAGTAGGGGGAAGGTGACAGCACTGGCAGGGGGGACTGCCAGTAGAGGAGAAAAAATACCTTTCTGAGCAATATCGTTGCACAGAGCAGGTAAGTATAAATTCTTGTTTATTTTAACAAAAACAAAAGAAAAGAACCATTTGGTCTTGTCTGTTTTGCAACTTTCCTTGTCCCTACTTGTGCACAAGGTTGTCTTTTTGGCCATTACTTCGGCTTGCAGGGTCTCAGAGTTGACTGCAATTTTCTACAACTAATCTTTCTTGGTTCTTCACCAGGATAAGATGGTCTTGGGGCCTTGGTTCTTTTTTTTTTTACCCAAGGTGATTTTTTAGTTCAACCTGAATGAGAACATTATATTGCCATCTTTTTATCTTAATCCTCACTTCACTCTTTGGGTTTTGTTTATGCTGTTCCAATTCATCTGAAGTCTACAGCTTTGTTTTGACAGTCTGAGTCAGTGTTTGTTCTGAGGGTCTTCACAAGAGGCCGCATCTTGAGTCCCTATTTTTAGGTGGATTTGTCAGCTTATTTCTCTGGCCTATGGTATCAAAGACAAGATTCCTCCTTTCCAGGTCAAGGCTTAGTTCACCAGGGGTGTCAGAGCTTCCTGGTTGATTGTTCAATTTTGTAAGACTCCCACCTGGTCTTTTTTTTTTATTTACATGTTTACTAATTTCTGTTGGGCAGTGTTAATTTTGATGTCAAATTTCGATTTAGTTTTAGACAGTTGGTAAGTTAGTTTAGTCAGTCAGTTTTAGCCAAAATGCCATTTTAGTCTTAGGGCTCTTTCACACGGGCGTTCCTTTTTTTTTGCCCGATCAGGTCCTTTTTTTTTTTTTGTAACGGACACGGATGACACTTGTGTCATCCGGTCCGTATGTCCGTTTTTCCTCCCATCCGTTTGCGGATGAAAAACTGACATAATGCATGTCTATGTAAATACGGATGTCTGCGATGACACCACTGACATCCGTTTTTGCTTCCGTTCCGTTTTTTGAAAGGAAGAGAAAATAGGGTTCTCCTCCGTTCAAAAAAACCGAACTGAACTGACAAAAAACGTTTTTCAGAGGATGATCATCCGATGACATCCGTATTTACATAGAGATACATTATGTCCGTTTTTCATCCGCAAATGGATGGGATGAAAAACGGACATACGGAACGCCTGTGTGAAAGAGCCCTAAGGGCTCTTTCACACGGTCCGCCTCCGCAGGCGGATCCGTGTTGCTCAGCGGGGATCGATCCGCGATCCCCGCTGAGCCGGGCGGATGACAGCTCCGTCTCCGCTTGCAGAGCGGAGAGGGAGGTGTCTCAGCACCCGCTGCCCTCTATGGGGGATCGGAGGAGAGCGGACCGCTTGTCCGCTCTCATCAGATCCGCTCCGATTACTGAACGGATGGAAAAATAGGGTTTCCATCCGTCCAGATTTCAGCACAGGATCGGATGCGGATGGCAGCGGGTGTCAGCGGAGGTGAACTCCGCTGACACCCGCTGCCCCATAGAGCTGCATGGAGGATCCGATCAGATCCGCCTAAAAAACTGACAGGCGGATCTGATCGGACCGCCCGTGTGAAAGAGCCCTTAGTCCTATTTTAGACATCTGAATTGTTTTAGTCGTTATTTTAGTAGAATTCTAGTAAAAATAAATAGAAAAATTTAAAACTGTAAACTCTTTTGGCTGTAATGCCATTGCACATATTACCTGAATATAAAAAATTTATTAATTCTCTGTTAATAATAAAAATAAGTTTTAGGTAATGTCTTTATAAAAAAGATTTTGTAAGCAAACAAGAATATTACTTCCTGACCCCTGTTCATGTTGACGTCAAATTTAGATTTAGTTTTAGTCATAGTCTGACTAAAATGCCATTTTAGTTTTATTTGTATTCTATGCATCTGAATTGAAAGTGCATTGTTTTTTCATTTAGTTTTGTCACTGAAAACATGCAGACGACAAACTATGAAGAAAATTTTTTCATCAATGAAATTAATACTGCTGTTTGGAAGAGGTCCATGCCTCTGCTATGTCCATTTTGGGCAAAAGGTCTTGCAGGTGACTTTGTAGTGGAGTTTCCCCTATTTTCTTTTTGGATCTTGGGCGTGTTGCCCACCCTCATATTCAGTAATATTACTGACTCCGCCTGTAACAGGAGGAGCCAAACTTTACAGGATGGAAGCAGCGGCGCCGCGCAGTTCTTGGCTGACAGTTCACTGATGGGTTCACTGATATCCTACCACTTTATAAATCACTGGTCCGACCACATCTGAAGTATTCTGTCCAGAAGGGATGTGATGCAGCTGGAGAGAGTCCAGAGGAGAGCAACTAAACTGATTAGGGGATTGGAGGATCTTAATTATGAAGAGCGCTTACAAGCGCTTGATTTATTCTCCCTGGAAAGGAAACGCCTGTGAGGGGACATAATTGCTATATACAAGTACCTCAATGGTGATCTCAGCATAGAAAAAAAACTGTTCAGTCGCAACGAATGCATGAGGACACGTGGCCACACAATGCGATTAGAGGAGAAGAGATTTAACCTTAGGCTACGCAAGGGTTTTTTTACAGTAGGGGCTACAAGATTATGGAATTCTCTACCACAAATGGTAGTTACTGCAGGGAGTATGGCTATTTTTAAAAGACTCTTGGACGTACATCTCAAGGATCAAATCATTCAGCGGTATGTGAGATGATTGCGTCCACACACACCTACACAGGTTGAACTGGATGGAATATAGTCTTTATTCAACCTCAACTACTATGTAACTATGTAAGTGCAGCTGGCATATCGGGCTGCGCTTGCGGGTGTCAGTGAGCCGCAGGCATAATGCGGGAGAGACTTGGGATGCCTGGGCAGCTCTGGCTCAAAATCCTCCGGCGACCCATTGAAATGCAGCTCCTTTCTAGTTGGGGTTTCTATCAACTGTACTATAAAATTGTCTTGTAATAGTTTTATTAATTTCTGCCCTTTAATTATTCCAGTAGTGCCATTACTCCAGTCATTTCAGGGTAGTTAAAACTATCATAACTGTACCAACCCTGGCAGCTCTTTCTATATGTGCAAGATGCTGAGTCTGCAATTCTTCGTTAATACTTGGTGGCCTATAACAAACTCTAATGATTAACTTTGAAGCATGCACACTCATATGCAATTCCACCCATAATGCTTCAGCATCATAACACTCTTTCAGAAATGGTCCTCTTTCACAATTGGTTTAAGATAATTTCTTGCATACAGACAGGCATCACCACCTTTTCATTTTACTTTGCCTCCCTGAAAGAGAGCATAGCCAGGAATATTAATAGCTCAATTGTATGAAGAATAAAGCCAGGATTCAGCAATACCAATTAAACCATATCACTTGACATAGCCCTCTCCATACCTTCCTCCATTCCACCTATCATTAGAATCTGACCTGTCTGTCCTGTTATATTTTAATTCACCCTTCCCCCTCAATCCTAGTTTAACCACTTCAGCTCCTGACCCCCTTCCTGACCAGAGCACTTTTTGCAATTTGGCACTGCACTGCTTTAACTGGTAATTGTGCGGTCATGCAAATGCTGTACCAAAACAAAATCCTTTTTTTCCCCACAAATAGAGCTTTCTTTTTTGTGATATTTGATCACCACTGGGATTTTTTTTTTTTGTGATGTAAACGAAAAAAAGGCTGAAATTATTATTTTTTTTTTCTACTTTTTGTTAAAAAAAAAAAAAAATCTAAAAAACTAAATTTTTGTCATACATTTAGGCCGAAAGGTATTCAGCCACATGTCTTGGGTAAAAAAAAAAAATTCATTAAGCGTATATTGGTTTATGCAAAAATTATAGCGTCTAAAAACTATGGTACATTTACTTGAATTTATGCAGCTTTTAGTTTGACTTCCTATCTCCTTCCTTAAGGTGCTAAAATGGCAGGGCAGTACAACCCCCCCCCCCCCCCAAATTACCCCTTTTTGAAAAGTAGACACCCCAAGGAATTTGCTGAGTGGCATGTTGAACCTACTGAATATTTCTTTTTTTTTTTTTTTTTTTTTTGTTACAAGTGATTGAAAATGACAAAAAAAAAACTTTTACACAAAGTTATCAATTAAATAATATATTGCTCATACATGCCTTGGGTATATGTAAAATGACACTCTGAAATAGATTCTGCTGCTTCTCCTGAGTATGGGGATACCAGATGTGTGAGACTTTTTGGGAGCCTAGCCACGTACAGGACCCCAAAAGCGAATCACCACCTTCAGAATTTCAAAGGGCGTTAATTGCTCATTTCACTTCCTCACTATCTATCTCACAGTTTTGAAGGCCCTGAAATGTCAAGATAGCACAACAGCCCCCCCCCCCCCCAAATGACCCTATTTTGGAAGGTAGACACCTTAGACACCTGAGAGTCTAAAAAAAGTGTCCTGCTTACCAGAAGCAATTGACCCTCAAATTATAGAGTGGTCAAATGAGTGGTCAAATGAATATATTGCTCATGGATTCACTGTGATAAAGTTCAGCCACATCAGGATCGGATGATCAAACGAATGTAGGCCCCTTTCCAATATCAGACAGGCGGATCTAGGCAGATGAACAGGCAGACCAGACCACAGGCAGCAGCCTCTCATACCCAGAAAAAGTTTGTTTTTTTTAAGACACAGTGGTGAAGCGTGCCTCTTAACAATCACGGCACCTGGTTTTCTCCCTAAGAACTTTCCTAATTGGACTGTGTGTTTCTCCTGGAGTGCACCCCTTTTTTGTTTTTATAGTGTTTCCATGGGTTACAGTCATACCCATTGGTGCTAGCAGCATTTTCTACTGGACTTGATTTACCTGTATTACAAAGCGCAGATATATTCCTTGTTTATTTGCTGAGAGGCATGTTGAGTCCATGGAATATTTTATATTTTGCCACAAGTTGAATTTTTTTTACACAAAGTTGTCAGTTAAATGATCTGTTGCTCACACATGCATGTGTATTTGTGAAATTGCACCCCAAAATACATTCTGCTGCTTCTCTGGTGTACGGGGATACCACAGGTGTGAGACTTTTTGGTAGTCTAGCCACGTACAGGGCCCGAAACCAATCGCCTCCTTCAGGCTTTCTAAGGGCATAAATTGTTGATTTCACTCCACACTAGGGCTGAACGATAGTTGATGTGATATCGACTAGCGTTCTGTGGGCGTGGGCGATATTCATATCGCCGAAGACACGATATTTACTATTAGGCAGGGAGAAGTCGGGACTCGGTGGGAGGAGGAGGACTCACAGTGCTGGCAGCCGTCCCACACGTTCAGCGGTGAGCAGCGTGCCGTGAGCAGCTGCACAGCTAACCAATCACGCATGCCTGCACACCTGATTGGTTCCCTGTGCCGCGCTCACCGCTCGGTCAAGAGAACTAGCTCCAGGGCGGCAGAGGGAACGTGTGGGACAGATGTCATGTCGGGCTGTGCTCTTCTACCTCCTACCACAACTGTGAGTCCCGACTCTGCCTAATCCGTCTTCTGCATTCCACCCAGAGAAATATTGCGATGTATATAGTTGAAAACGAAATATCGCAATGTTCTTTTTTTCCCAGTATCGTGCAGCCCTACTCCACACTACCTATTACAGTTTCAGAGTCCATGAAATGCCAAGATAGCACAACCCCCCCCCCCCCCCCTAATGACCCCTTTATGGACAGTAGACACTCCAAGCTATTTGAGAGGCATGTTGAGTACTTTACAGCTCTCACTTTTTGTCACAAAGTTTAGAAAATTGAAAAGAGAAAAAAAAATCCAAAACAAATGAGAGCATCGATCGATGTGGATGAAGAAATCTCTGCCAAGAAAAGTTAATAAAAATATATGCCGAAGCTTAGGGGTTATCCGCCCTCTGTGTCCACCCTTCCCCTATGCTTCGGCATATATGTTTTTTTTTTTTTTTACTGCAGTGGTGAAATCCCCTCCTACAGCACTGGAGTCACGGATTTACGTATCGTGAGAGCAAGCCCTGTTGCTGTCAAAATAAACAAATCAGTGCTGCAGCTGAATGGCATACTGTACCTGCAAAGCAAACAATGGTTAACAATACAACACAGTGTCAATAAAACTCAATAAAAGAACTTTTTTTATTCCAATTTGTGCCAAAAAAAAAGAGTAAAAAATATATGGCGACGCATAGGGGCAGTCCGCCCCTATGCTCTTCTTTTTTTTTTTTTTTTTTCTTGCGGTGGTGAAATCACCTACAGCGTTGGAGTCCCTAATTATACCTATTGTGAGAGCAAACCCTGTTGCTGTCAAAATAAGCAAATCCGTGCTGCAGCTTAATGGCGTACCTGCAAAGCAAACAATGGTTAACAATAAAACACAGTAACAGTACAGTAAAACAGTAGACTAACATATCTGCAAAGCAAGCAATGGTTAACAAAACCTTACAGTATAGCATAAATTACATTAAAACAGTAAGAATAAAACTACAACTATTTTTGTCCTTTTTATGTTTTATTATTTTTTTAATTGTTTTCGTTTTTTTTTTTTTTTTTTTACACTTTTATTGTAAACGTTCCAGTTTAGGGTCTCTCAAAATGTGATAGTCATCTAACATCTTTCAAGACCCTGTGTGAAAGTGTGCCCTAGACTGTGCCGTGCTGTACCCTATAGTAATACTCCACTAGAGTGTGGTAGACGACGGAAACAGTCACCGATGCAGAGACCAGGTTTCGCCAGGACAGGAGGGACAAAAATAGGGGGTGTCACGCCTATACCCGCGCTTGCTACAGACACGGCATCTTTTTTGGAGGTGCTATTTGGGTAGGGGTACCAGGGAGGATATCCGGAAAATGCCTCTCATGCAGCCGGTTCACTGCATCTTGATTGGGAAATTGGGCCACAGCACCTCATGGATACAGGAGGGCTTTGATGATCTCTTCCTGGAATTTTAGAAAGGATCCACTTCTTCCTGACGCTTTATATAGTACATAAGCGTTGCAAAGAGCCAATTGGAATAGGTATACAGACACTTTTTTTGTACCAGCGTCTGGACTTATAGGCAACTAAGTATGGCCCCATCATCTGGTCGTTGAAGTCCACCCCTTCCATTTTTCAGTTGTAGTCGTGGACACAGAGGGGCTTCTCAACACCACTCACCATTGTAATTTGGACTGCCGTATCTGCGTGAATTGAAGACAGAACGAAAATGTTTGGTTTGTCCTTTCAACCTCACTGCAATTCATCAATTCATTGCACCTCAAGCAGGCTCTCTGCCCCAGATTAAGTGGGGCATTTACAAGCTGTTGGGGAAAACACCGGTGATTAGATTGCACGGTGCCACATGCGCCAATTCCTAATTGAAAGAGGTGTCTAAAAAGTGGCAAGCTTGTATAGAAGTTGTCCATGTATAAATGGTACCCCTTTCCGAATAAGAGTGACACCAAGTCCCAAACAATCTTGCCGCTGCTCCCTATGTAGTCTGGGCAATTGGGGGGCTCTACGCTGCTATCTTTTTCCTCCTAAACCAGGAAACCACATGTATAGCCTGTTGCCTTATCATATAACTTATATAGTACATCTTGACCCCATATCTGGCACGCTTCCTGGGGAGAAACTGTTTTAAAGCAAGGCGGCCAGAAAATGTAATCAGGGACTCATTAACGCATACCTCTTGGGGGGATAAACAAGCTTGCAAATTTTTGGTTGAAATGGTTTACAAGGGGCCAGTAGAGCCAGTCATATTCAGGGTCACCCTAGGGACGACAGAGTTCATTGTCGTTGAAGTGCATGAACCACATTATTTGCTTGTATTAAGTCCTTGCTATGGCAGCAGAGAACACGGGCATAGGATGAATTGGGTCAGTGGACCAATAAAACCGCAACTTACTGTTTAGTATAGCCCATGTTAAGGGATAGACCAAGAAAGGTCTTAAATTCAGGAACATTTATAGGTTTCCAGCCAAATTATCTGGCAAGGGTCACATTTGGGTTTGCAGCAATATATTGATTAGCATGCAAATTGCTTTGTTTCACAATAGATCTGTACACCTCTTGTAAAAAAAAAAAAACAGCTCAAAAGAATCAAGGGGAGTAAAATTGGCTGTTTCCACCTAAATTCTTGGTTGGCCAGTGAATGAGGGAAGTACGGGTGCTGCAGAATCTGTGGACTGCCAATCAGGATTTGCAAGCGCATCAGGAAGGGTGCTATGGGCTCTATAGAACTGCATTCGAATTCTTGGTGGCTATGGGCTACTACTTGTGCTTGTTACCGCACCAGCTTGAACTGGACTTGGGGAACTTGCCGCAAGTGATACTGCAGTGCTGGTTTGTCTACGACCAGGGTGTACTAGGCCGCTGGTGCTTGCCAGTTCACCAGAAGGTTGAGCGGAACTAGTAACGACACTCTGTTGCATACAAGAATCATGCGATTGTTGCACTTCAGCAACAGAAGAATGGGGTCGGGTATGCTTGACCCTAGTAGGGACCTCTACTCCGTCATCAGAGCTATCTGTCAGGGTGTTGCTGCTCTCTATAAAGTTCGTAAACTGAGCCTGTTTCTGACAGTGAGGACTCCCCATCGTTCTCATCTGACATGCTCAGTATCCTGTGTGCCTCTTCACTAGTGTACGTACTTTTCGTTTGACATTTTGGCCACTAAATTTACAGGTACCTAGTGTGACTCACAGGTAAAAAAGCACCTGGTTGTCGAGGACTGTTTGAATCGCTACAAAAAAAAATGAACTGCTAGTGCTAGCAAAGATCAGGCCTGACTCTATCACTGCAGTTTTGTGTGCTGTGTATTGGAACTGACAGTGATCTATTGATACTGCACTTGTTTTGGTGGGCTGGGGGCTAAACGCAGGTCCTGGCAGATGTCAGGGCTGATCTTTCTAACGTTTTTGGGAACACTAAACTATTGGGGACGCTAGTATAGTTCTGATCAGATCAAAGATATTGATCCGTTTAGACATTATGCTAGTAATGGAGGTATATAGTGTGTGTGTGTGTGTGTTTAGTGTTACTAGCAATCAAAGATTTAAAATCTGATGCTGTCTGGGATTGACCTTAACTGATGCTGATGCTGATGCCAACTGGTGTCACCTGTGCAACTAATACAGTGGTCAGAAAAAAAGATCTGTACACGTTACTAGTTACACTGGGACATGGAGGGAAAGGGCTAAGTGTGTGTGTGTGGGGGAGCCGCGATCAGGGGGTTAAAACCTTAGAAAATATGTGGCAGGACCCTGACTCTATACTAAGACTGACACTGACGCTAACTAGCGTCACCTGTCACACTAATACAGTGATCAGAAAAAAATCGGTTCACTGTGCTACTTATACTGTGACAGGGAGTGAAAGTGTTAACTGGGGGTGTCAAGGAAGTTAACCTTTTATTAGGGAATATATGGCAGGTACCCCAAACCTATCTGGGACTGACAATAACTACTGATAACTTTGGCTGGCCCTAACTGGCATCACCAGTGACACCAATACAGTGATCAGTAAATTATAGAAAAAGTAAAGTGAAAGTAATCAGTAAAATATAGTGACACTGTGACAGGGAGTGAAAGGGTTAACTGGGGGATGATCAGGGGGTGACAATTGTGCTCATGTGTACTGGTGTCAGTGTAGTGCTTGTGTACTCACTGTTGATGCTATTTCCTCTCATGCTGGAACCGAAAAGGGCTCCAGGAGAGGATATTGCATCATTCCCATGCCTGTGTTTACATTGCATTGCATCACGTCCGGTATTGAGAAGTGGGCGGGCTTCCATGCTGAGTGACGACAAAATGTCTATTGAGATTAGATCACATCCTGCTGTTATGGAGGAGGCGGGCTTTTTTCCATAGCGATATTCACTGCATTCCATATAAACCCATTCATCTGTTGCCGTCCAATCATATCCCCCTGAAGAAGACCCTGTGTCGTCACGCGTAGGGGAGGGGCCTGGACGGCAGCTGCTGATACTTGGAAGAAGAATATCACACAGAGAGGCTTTTTACTCCTACCCTGTTGCCATCACAGATCACTTACCATTGTTCAGAGGTTTTTTATGTCTGGTGCACTCTAGCACCTGGAGAGTGTGAGTACATTTTTTATTTGAATAAATTGATGTTTTAAAAAAGATACAAGCACTTTTGGAGTTCCTTATTTTTTATGGTATATCGTTATGAAGGGAGTCCATTCAGAATAGGACCCTCAGCTGAGGGGATTGATCGACTGTCTCTGGCCCCCGAGAAGGGTGATCCTAAAAGGGTGCACTGCGCTGTGAGACCGAGCTTAATTGCTGGGTCACTGGAGCTGAGGTGAGGACCCAATCACGTAGGGTGTTGAGGTGAAGGCGTGAATTCACCGGGAAGTGTATCATTTAATCAATCAAGGAAGAGATGGTTCTCAGTACTTTGTCACTTTTTATGAGTGTATATTGTTGACCAGATTGTTTTTGAAACGCTCAGACTTATTACATTGATTTAGTGGTCACGTATATTTATTTACTAATTTGATCACTGGTTTACATGCTCTTACCACCTTGATATTTTTTGGTAAATGTCATATATATTTAATACACTTTTTGAAGTTATATGTATTTATTTAATATTTATCCAGTATTTATTATTTATTTATTTACATTTATTTCTGTATTGGGCGCACTTTAGGCCCCTTTCACACTAGTGCGACTTGTCCTGCGATTTTGGACCGCAAAATCGCATGACAAGTTGTTTTCCATTATTTTTAATGAGCCCCATTCGTATCAGTGCGTTTTGAAGTCGCACCGACTTCAAAGTAGTTCCTGCACTACTTTGCCACGATTTGATTGCATTTTGAGCCATAGCCATAGCCATTGATTTCAAAATCGCGCCGCAAAATCGCAGGAAATTGCGGTAAAATTGCGTCGCATAAGTGTGACAGGGGCCTTAATTGCGCCGCATTATTTATTTATTTATTCCCGTGCCTGTGTTTACATTACACAGGCACAGGAGGTTTTTCCATTGGTAAGAACCGATCACCAGGTCCAGACCATAAATCACTGGCCTGGACCTGATGACTGATCGGTTCTGAACCAAATCAGATTGCCCTGATTTTGCACAGTCGGGCCGCCCTGCCGCAGTATATATTTGCGGTGGGCGGTCCAGAACTGGTTAAATACTACTCCACCCTTCCATAAACCTTTCCCCAAGTAAAGCAGAACCCCCTTCATTTAGGTGCAAACCATCTTTAGCGTATAGGTTGTACCCCCCAATGAAAGTCAGCCCAGTTTTCTAGAAACCCAAATCCTTCCCTCTTATTCTGGGACTTTAGTCAGGCATTCAGCAATCCAAGCTTCCCGTTTTTTATGTGTTGCGCATGGCACAGGCAATATTTTAGAAAATATCACTTTGGAGCTCCTTCCCTTCAACTTGCAGCCAAGTTCTTAACATTGATTCTTAAAGGCTAAGTTCATCTTTTTTGCCCAAGCCATCCCAATGTTCCGATCTCTCACTTAGCTAATCCTCCACAGCTTTGAATTTTCACCTCACTGTTTAAAATAAAACAAAAAATGCACTTTTCTTTCATAATTTCCTATAGATCATATCCCATCGTGCACTGCCTTAGTGCATCATGGAATAGGATGTGTATTACCACTCTGGACCACACCTCCTTCATTACTATACCACCTACAAGGGGAGCATACACATTACAATGTGATTATAAGCTACTTTAGATCTACCATCATCTATGTAGTGCAAAGGCCTGTCTGATTTGATACGAATTGAATAGATTGTCCAGGGAGGTCCTCATATTCTATGGTTTTGGTGAATTGTACAATCAGATTGCATAGTGTATAGCCCTCTTTAAACAAGTACATAGGAGGGAGTAGATGGAGGCACTCAGCTATCAGGTCTCGTTCATATCTCCTCCTAGGGAGAACTCTCGTTCCTGCGTGCGTTTTTATGGGGGAATTTTGGAGCAATTCTGCAATCGTGCATAGGGCAGGCTGCCGTATGCACATCAAAAGCCCCAAAGAAGCTCCAGAACTTTTTTTAAAAGGGAGAATTGCACTGCTTGGTGCACTTGCTGCACGTTTGTTGCACGTTAGGCGAGTGCCTTCTACCTGCACTTCGGGTGCCATCAACATTTTAATCGCAATGCAAGTGGGATATTCATTTGCAGCACATTTCCAAAATGCACAGCAAAGCACGCCTTTTCTGTGCTGTTTGCTGTGAATTTGGAAACATGCAGATGTGAATGGAGCCTAATTGTTCTTCTGTAAACACAACCATTTCACTTTCATGCCCTATTCACATCTAACCTAGTGGTAGAACACTTGTTTGGCTCATCTTTTGGGTGACTGCTGCAAAATAGCTCATGGGACATTTTTGGCACATTGCGATTTTTTTTTTTACTGCTGGTTTTGCTGTTTACTTGTTTTTCATGTGGCAAGCAGTGGCGGCCGGCCGATAGGGGGCGCAGGGGCGCCGCCCCCCCCAAAAAAAAAAAGAAGAAAGATTTACAAAAAAAAAAAAAATGTCAATTTTTTTGCCCACTAGGGGCGCCGGCCTCAGTGCTGGGTATGGGGTGGGGTGGGGTTTTTGACCCCACCCTCGGCCAGCAGAGGCGCCGATTGGCGCTCTTCAGGGGGTCATCGGGGTGCAGAGCAATGCTCCCTGACACTTCCCACTTTTCTGATGTCCGGGCTGTGATTGGTCCAGACTCCATCTGGTCACATGATGTGTGGGGCGGTGCACCGCCCCGGCGTCACGATCACCGCTTCTGGCTTCCGTTCCTTCCCGCGGCCTGAGCAGTGTGTCGCAGCAGCCGGAGAGAGAACGTCCCGTCCCGTCCGCTCAGAGCTCTCGCCGAGTCACCGCGTGACCAGGACCAGTCACGCGGCGGGCCTTCTTGTTCGTGGACGGACGGCAGAGAGAGACCGCATTCGGATCCAGGCCGCAGGCGCAGCCGCGCAGAAATTCCGCAGGCCGCACAGCGTGAGGTGAGGAGGTGACGGACGTCGGACGGTCACGGTCGGGTCGGAAGAGAGAGATGAGTCCAGCCCTGTGCAGCAGCAGCCCGGTAAGTGAGACCTCAGTCCTCCTCCTCCTCAGGCCTCCGTCCACTCCACAAAAAAAATGCATGCCATTGCCAATGCCATCTATGATGAAGCACAGCACACTAGTCTGGTCTGGGCCCGGCCTGGGTAACTTGATAAATCTTGCACCGTGACCTGCCTGTACCTACCTGTTCTGGCCTTGCCTGGGTCCATCCATCCATGATGCCTGTACATTGACCTGTGCCATCATGCCTGTACATTGACCTGTGCCATCATGCCTGTACATTGACCTGTGCCATCATGCCTGTACATTGACCTGTGCCATAATGCCTGTACATTGGCCTGTGCCATCATGCCTGTACATTGGCCTGTGCCATGCCTGTGCCATGCCTGTACCATGACCTGAAAGTCACGCAGTTTTTTTACCGCGTTTTTTGCCGCGAAGCAATACCTATTACATTTTTCTTTTTGTGCCCCCCCAAAATTTTTGAGCACCAGCCGCCACTGGTGGCAAGGTGTGCCCCTGCCTCTGTGTTTGGGGTGCCATTAACAATTAATGGCACCAAAAGCACAACTAATTCATTTAGGGGCCATACACTATACAATCTGATCGTACAATCTCTGTACAGTCTTCTTTAGATTTACAAAAGCTATATATTCGGAGGACACCCCTATCTTTCCAAGCAGGCAGGTCCTTGCACTACATAGTTGCTGATAGATCTAAAGGATATTATGCAATCAGGTTGTATGGTGTATGAGCTTTACAGAGTTCAAGGGATACACTTCTCCTGTTTTCAACACTACAGCTCTGCTCCACATAGGCTGTTATGTGATTGCTCAGCTCCTGCATGCTCAGCCAAAATAAATATCTATGCAAGGTGGAGTTACAAACAATCAATGGCTGTGAATAGAGGGAAACGCTCACTGACAATGTCCTGTCTGATGTAAGTGGTGTGTGGTGTTTATGGGATAGTGGAAATTTGCTTCAGTCCATGTCTAATTTTTCGTCACCTGATGGTTTGCCTATGGTGTCTTTCTTTGTTGCCCCTGTTGGGGGGTGGGGGTGGGGGGGTGGTGATGAGGGTTTGCTCTGGTTCTGTGGGGGATAGTGGAGTGGTGGTTTATTATTATTATTATTATTATTATCATCATAGGTGTGCGCAGCCTACTGCATTAAGCATTGCCCAAAGCTCCAACACACATGCCTTTCTCTTCAGCCTTAACTGCACTGGACAGTGAATGACAAGTCCCCAGGCTCTGTGAAGCCACATAGTTGCATAGTTCATCTGGTTGAAAGAAGACACAAGTCCATCCAGTTCCACCAAACGAATGGGAAGTGTTCGGTGCTGAGTGGCTTCCTGTTTATTCACAAACTGAAGCATAGTAAAGAGACAGTTTACTATGCTTCCGTTATGAATGAACATAGTGAGTGAGTGTGTCCACTATGTTCATTTGGAAAAGGAAAGGGCTGGTAAATAACATATTAACTAGCCCCTTCCTTTTCTCTCCATCCTGAAACATCTGCAGCAGCTGGAGGGAGAGGAAGGGAGACAAGCCAGCTGCAATTCAAGGCTGCAACACAGGGAAAAGCCCAGGCAGTAGGGGGAATCAGCACTTCAAAGAGTGATTAGGGTGTGCCCAAGCACACCTGGCACACCCACTGCTCACGCCTATGAATAATATTAGGAAAGAAAAAAAATGCCATTTACAAAGTGAAAGAAAAAGTGTTTTTGAAAGCTGCTAGCAAAGTTCAGAAAGAAGAAAATAAAGCACTTGCAACCACCAGTGTTAATTTTGACATCAAGTTTTGATTTAGTTTGAGTCCTAGTCTTTTGATTTAAATGCCATTTTAGTTTTAGTCTTATTTTAGTCATCTGAATTGTTTTTTTATATTTTAGTCAACTGAAATCTCCAGAACATTTTACTAGACTAAAATCAAATGGGTTTAGTTAAATTGTAATGCATTATTTAAGTATTTCTCTAGAATTTCCAAATTCATTATATACTCCTGGAGTAAAAACTCTAATAACATGATGTTCATGGTATTAAAGTTTGAACATGCACTTTGTGTCTTTTTATTGTTTTTTTAATTTACCTATATTTCAATTGGCTTTTACAATCAGGATTATAAATATATACAGTATATATAAAATTCCAAGAAGAAAGCAGGTGAGTTTCAGCTGTTTATTATGGTTAATGTTTTGGTGTACTATGTCTAATCTACTGCAGCTTTCTTTGAAAGTTGTGCTGCTCCTTTTTTTTTGACAAGCATTTTTAATGTCTATCCTGAGGATAAAATGTATTAATATTTCTTTATTGCAGGTACTTATATCAATGTCAATTTATGCAGCACTTAACATATACACTATATTACAAAAAATATTGGGACACCTGCCTTTATATGCACATGAACTTTAATGGCATCCCAGTCTTAGGGTCCTTTCACACAGCCGCTCCGTGTGTCCGCAAATCATCCCATCTGTTTGCGGATAATTTGCGGACATAATGTAAGTGAATGGCATTGCGGATGTCAGCGGAATACCATCCGCTGACATCCGATTTTCCTCCTTTCAGTTCTGTTCCGTTTTTTCGAATGGAACAGGACCCTATTTTTTCATCCGTTCAGAAAACGGAAAGGAAGGAAAATCGGATGTCAGCGGTGTCATCCGCTGACATCCGCAGTGCCATATACTTACATTATGTCCGCATATCATCCGCAAACGGATGGGATGATATGCGGGCACACGGAGCGGGTGACACAAATGTCATCCGCTCCATGAAAAAAAAAAAAAGTCCCGCAGCGGACTTAAGCAGCGGAGTGGCCGTGTGAAAGGACCCTAGGAGTCCGTAGGATTCAATATTGAGTTTGCTCACCCTTTGCAGCTATAACCGCTCCAACTCTTCTGGAAAGGCTATCCGCAAGTTTAGGAGTGTGTCTATGGGAATGTTTGGCCGACAGTCACGGCACGGGGCTCTGAAGGAACGGCACCAGTGGTGCCACTGGCTGCATGTAAGGTAAATATCTCCTAAACGGTACATGTTTAGGAGATATTTACAGTACCTATAGGTAAGCTTACCTATAGGTACAACTTGCAGAGGAGGGATTACTTCCTCTTTAAGGTGGTAATTAAATTCACTTGGTGCCTTATCTGCATTAACCACTTAAGCCCCGGAGGATTTGGCTGCTAAAGGACCAGGGTTTTTTTTGCGATTTTTTACTGCGTGACTTTAACGGACAATTGCGCGGTCGTGCGACGCTGTACCTAAACGAATTTGACGTCCTTTTTTTCCCACAAACAGAGCTTTCTTTTGGTGGTATTTGATCACCTGTGCGATTTTTTGATCACGCGCTATAAACAAAAAAAGAGCGTAAATTTTGCAAAAATAACAATATTTTTCACATTTTGTTATATGAAATTCCCCCAAAAAAAAAGTAAAAATCAAAATTTTTTAACATTTTTCGGCCAATTTGTTTTATGCTACCTATGTTTGGTAAAAAAAATCGCAAAAAGCGTATTTTGATTGGTTTGCGCAAAAGTTATCGCGTTTACTAACAAAGGGAAAGATTTTTGTCATTTTTGGTGTTTTTTTTTTTTTAACGCGTAATGGCGGCGATCTGCGATTTTTTTTTTTCGGTACTGCGACATTGCGGCGGACAGATCGGACCCTTGACTGACATTTTTGACACTTTTGGGGTTACCAGTGACATTACTGCAGTAATCAGTGCTATACATATGCACTGTTACTGCAAAAATGACACTGGCAGGGAAGGGGTTAACTTTATTGGACAGGGAGGGGTTAAGTGTGTCCTAGGGGCGTGATTCTAACTGTGTAGGGACATTCCTATTGGTGTAAAAGCAAAGATCAACCGTTCTACATAGTAGAACGGACAGATCTTCACTTTTACACAGGGAGAACTGACAGGCAGCTTGTTTACACAAGCTGCTCTGTCTTTCTCCCTTCACAGGAGCGATCGCAGTGTGACTGGCGGACATCGAGTCCGCCGGTCACACGCACTGACTTGCCTGTGAACGAGCCGCGGCGGGTGCGCGCCTCGGCGGGCGCGCGCCCGCCCGCGATAGGCTCGCAAGTCAGTGACAGGCGAGTGACGTACCGATACGTCACTCTGCCTGGCCGGGGCTGACCGCCGCAGTATATAGTCGTGCGGCGGTCGGCAACCGGTTAAATTAACTTCAGAACCTGTGTAATTAATGTGTTTGGGTTTAAAGGGATGAGGTGGCAACCCTATGAGAGACAACAGACCCAACAATACAGATAAGCTAAAGGCCGCTATCCAAGCAACCTGGGCTTCCATAACACCTCAGCAGTGTCACAGGCTGATCGCCTCCATGCCACGCTGCATTGATGCAGTAATTCATACAAAAGGAACCCTGACCAAGTATTGAGTGCATACTATACTGAACATGAACATACTTTTCACTAAGCCAACATTTCTGTATTAAATTATTATTTTTTTTTTATTGGTCTTGTGTAATAATCAGATTTTCTGAGATACTGAATTTTGGGTTTTCACAAGCTGTAAGCCATAGTCATCAAATTAAAAAAAAAAAAAAAGAAATACTTGAAACGTATCACTCTGTGTGTAATGCATCTATATAAAATATATAGGGTTCACTTTTGGAATTGAATTACTGAAATTAACTTTTTGATGATATTCTAATTTTATGAGATGCAACTGTATATAGGACAGAATGCATTAACGACAGATGCGTGAACGTGCATGCTGCTAAACTCCTGTAGGAGAAAAGGCATCATAGAAAAACTGTGTGCATGTGGCCTTAAGGACAAGGTTTAACACTTTCCTGTCAAATTTTACAAGGTCTGTTACTGCTTCTTGGGCTTTTTAGCATTAGGCAACTATTTTCTTTGTTTGCATGGCTGCCACCTGGTCTTCTGTTAACATGTTCATTACGTTTTACCAGGTGGATGTTCAGGACTCATCCAATGCCAACTTTGCGTGTGCATCAGACAGATCTTTTGAGCTGCAGGCTGCACCTAGTTTTACGGTTTTGTTATATGGTGCTGTTAATGTTTTGTTACTGTTGCCCACCCCTCAGTTGGACATCCCAGTTTTCTGAATCCTACGTCCCTTAAAGCGGAGCTCCGCCCATAAAGGGGAAGCTCCACTTGTCTGCCTCCTTGACCCCCTCTGCTGCCACATTTGGCACCATTTTTGGGGGGAGCAAGTAGCTGCTTTTTGAGCCAGACGTTCGCCCCCCCCCTTCCTTCCCCCACACATGTGCAGCAGGAAACCAGCTGTGAAGTCACAAGGCTTCACTGCCGGTTTTCCTTAGTCAGATGGCGATGCCAGCGCCCAATAGCCGTTTGAAGAATTGGCTCGGGTGAGGACACTGCTCAATGCCTGGACAGGTAAGTGCCCTAATATTAAAAGTCAGCAACTAAAGTATTTGTAGCTGCTGAATTCAATTTTTTTTTTGGGGGGGGGGGGGGAGCCTAGAGCTCCTCTTTAACCACTTGCTAACCGGGCCAAATCTGACACTTCTCTCATTTACACTATATTGTTAAAAGTATTAGGGCCTTTACACACACAGGAACTTTAATAGCATTCCAGTCTTAGTCTGTAGGGTTCAATATGGAGTTGGCCCACCCTTTACAGCTATAACCGCTTCAACTCTTCTGGAAAGGCTGTTCACAAGGCTTAGGAGTGTGTCTATGGGAATGTTTGACCATTCTTCCAGAAGCGCATTTGTGAGATCAGGCATTGATGTGGACGAGAAGCCTGGCTCGCAGTCTTTGCTCTTATTCATCCCAAAGGTTTTCTATTGGGTTGAGGTCAGGACTCTGTGCAGGCCAGTCAAATTTCTCCACCCCAAACTCGCTCATCCATCTTTATGGACCTTGTTTTGTGCACTGGTCCAGATTATTTGGTGGAAGGGGATTATGATGTGGGTTGTTTTTCAGGTGTTGGGCTTGGCCCCTTAGTTCCAATAAAGGTAACTCTAAAGGCATCAGCATACCAAGACATTTTGGACAATTTCATGCTCCCAACTTTGTGGGAACAGTTTGGGGGATGGTCCCTCCTTGTTCCCAAATAACTGCGCACCAGTGCACAAAGCAAGGTCCATAAAGACATGGATGAGTGAGTTTGGGGTGTAGGAACTTTACTGGTCTGCACAGGGTCCCGACCTCAACCTAATAGAACACATTTGGGATGAATTAGAGTGGAGACTGTGAGCCAGGCCTTCTTGTCCAACATCAGTGCCTGACCTCACAAATGCGCTTCTGGAAGAATGGTCAAACATTTCTTTAGACTCCTAAACCTTGTGGACAGCTTTCCCAGAAGAGTTGAAGCTATTATAGCTTCAAGGGGTGGGCCAACTCAATATTAAACCCTACGGACTAAGACTGGGATGCCATTAAAGTTCATGTGCGTGTAAGAGCAGGTGTCCCAATACTTTTGACAATATAGTGTATATAAAAATCAGTGTTTTTTTTGTTTTGTTTTTTGCTAGAAAATGACTTAGAACCCCCAAACATTTTATATACAGTATGTGTATGTATGTGTATGTACAGTATCTCACAAAAGTGAGTACACTCTCCACATTTTTGTAAATATTTTATTATAAATTTTCATGTGACAACACTGAAGAAATGACACTTTTCTACAATGTAAAGTAGTGAGAGTACAGCTTGTATAACAGTGTAAATTTGCTGTCCCCCTCAAAATAACTCAACACACAGCCATTAATGTATAAACCACTGGCAACAAACGTGAGTACACCCCTAGGTGAAAATGTGCAAATTGGGCCCATAGTGTCAATATTTTGTATGGCCACCATTATTTTCCAGCACTGCTTCAACTCTCTTGGGCATGGAGTTCATCAGAGCGTCACAGGTTGCCACTGGAGTCCTCTTCCACACCTCCATGGCGACATCAAAGAGCTGGTGGATGTTAGGGACCTTGCGCTCCTCCACCTTCCTTTTGAGTATGCCCCACAGATGCTTAATAGGGTTTAGGTCTGGAGACATGCTTGGCCAGTCCATCACCTTTACACTCAGCTTCTTTAGCAATGCAGTGGTCGTCTTTAAGGTGTGTTTTGGGGTTGTTATCATGTTGGAATACTGCCCTGCGGCCCAGTCTCTGAAGGGAGAGGATCGTGCTCTGCTTCAGTATGTCACAGTACATGTTGGCATTAATGGTTCCCTCAATGAACTGTAGCTCCCCAGTGCCGGCAGCACTTGTGCAGCCCCTTACAATGACACTCCCACCACCATGCTTCACTGTAGGCACACTTGTCTTAGTACACCTCACCTGGTTGCCACCACACACGCTTGGCACCATCTGAACCAAATACGTTTATCTTGGTCTCATCAGACCACAGGACATGGTTCCAGTAATCCATGTCCTTAGTCTGTCTGTCTTCAACAAACTGTTTGCGGGCTTTCTTTTGCATCATCTTTAGAGGAGGCTTTCTTCTAGGACGACAGCCATGCAGACCAATTTGATGCCATGTGGGGCATATGGTCTGAGAACTGGTAGGCTGACCCACCCCTCCAACCTCTGCAGCAATGCTGGCAGCATTCATACGTCTATTTTCCAAAGACAACCTCTGAATATGACTCTGAACACGTGCACTCAACTCCTTTGGTCGACCATGGTGAGGCCTGTTCTGAGTGAAACCTGTCCTGTTAAACTGCTGTATGGTCTTGGCCACTGCTGCAGCTCAGTTTCAGGGTCTTGGCAATCTTCCTATATAGCCTAGGCTATCTTTATGTAGAAAAAACAGTTCGGTGTTACCCAAACAAAGAAACTGCGCAAATGGTGATATCTGACAGTAAATAATAATCAATAAATTATGTGCATAAAAGTGAATAAATAGTTTTTGGGAATTCCTTCCACAGTGCAAGCTGCAATATAAACGTGAAAACGCATAAATATAAAACGAGTTTGTAACCTTTTTCAACAAATCTTGCTGTTAATAGATTGGATTGGGCCAGAAAGTCTTCATCATTCTTGCAGTTTCGTTTGATGCGCATATATTGTCCTTTTGGTATGGCGCCCAGCCACTTGGGATGATGACAGCTGCGGGTGGGGATATAACTGTTTCTATCCGTTTCTTTGAAGAAACTTTTTGTGGAAACAGACCCCCCTTGTTTCACCAGGGTCAAGTCCAAGAAAAAGGTTGCAAACTCGAAGATGTCATAAAAACCAGAGACTTGGTACACCAGATGCCTAGGAATGACCTGTTAAAAACAAAAAAGAAGGAAACAGAGACCAAAGGTGAATTGGCCTTTTTAACTGATTTTAGTAGAAATTATAAACAGATTGAAGCCATTGTGCGGAAACACTGGCCGATTTTAATGAAAGATAAAACCCTTTAATAAGGTTTTACCAGGCAGACCGCACTTTATATACAGAAAGGCCCCAAGCCTAAGACACATGCTGGCACCAAACATACCTGATCCCCCAAAAAGGAAACCAACCTTTTTGGATGTAAAAGGTTTTTTTCCCTGTGGTAAATGTAATGCCTGCCAAATGACTAAGAAAAACCCTAGGAAAATTACTACCTTTAAATCCAAAGTCACAGGCCAACAGTTTAAAATCAACAGGCTTATTTCATGTAGATCCACTCATGTGACCTATTTAATAAGTTGTCCCTGTGGATTACAATATATAGGCAGGACCACTCGACAACTGTCTGTTAGGATCAATGAGCATGTTGGGAATGTGAGGAGAGGCTTCCCAAAGCATAGCCTCTCCAATCATATCCGTCTATACCACAGTAGGGACCCATCCCAGATGTCCTTTTGTGGTATAGACGCAGTGGATCCCCATTGGAGAGGAGGGAACATGACCAAAAAGATCTCTATGAACGAGACCCAATGGATCTACAACGCTGTTTGAGACCCCCTATAATCAAGGGGTCAACCAGCTCTGGTAAGGAGTACCTATTCTAAAGCACTGGGTGGATACACTGGTGGAGGTCCATCACATCTAGTCCAAGATATTCGGTTCTGCTGAAAGATCCTTCTTGCACCGAGCACTTTAAGGACTAACTTATTTATTCACCTACATAAGGACATTTAACTATTTATTTATTACCAATTTGGATTGTTATGCACATAAGCACATTATTGCGTTTTGCGAGTGTTTGAGCGCAGTATTTCTTTTGTTTTATATCTTTATGTAGAGCAACAATTCTTTTTTTCAGATTCTCAGAGAGTTGTTTGCCATGAAGTGCCATGTTGAAATTCCAGTGACCATTATGAGAGAGTGAGAGCGATAACACCAAATTTCACACCTGCTCCCCATTCACACTTGAGACCTTGTAACACTAATGAGTCACATGACACTGGGGAGGGAAAATGGCTAATTGCGCCCAATTTAAACATTTTCACTTAGAGGTGTACTCACTTTTGTTGCCAGCGGTTTAGACATTAAAGCGGAGTTCCACCCAAAAGTGGAACTTCCGCTCATTTGCTTCCCCCCTCCGGTGCCACATTTGGCACCTTTCAGGGGGGAGGGGGGAACGGGTACCTTTTTTTGACAGGTACCCATTCCCCACTTCCCGGTAGACAACGCCGTGCCGACATCGCTGGACTCCAGGACAGGTAAGTGTCCTAATATTAAAAGTCAGCAACTACAGTATGTGTAGCTGCTGACTTTTAATTTTTGGAGGGGGAGGCTGCAGACTGGAACTCTGATTTAATGGCTGTGTGTTGAGTTATTTACAGAGTTACAGAGCAGACCTAGTGCTAGAATTATTGCTCTTAACGTTCAGGACAAGACCTAACGTTCAGGACAAGACCTCACGTGTGTGGTTTGAATACAGTTTACATATGTGGGCGTGACCTGTGTATGTGTTCACAAGCTCTGGGGGGCGAGGGCGCTTTACATTTTTTTATTATAATTTATTTTATACATTTTTTTTTTTTTATTTATACACTTTCCCATTACATTTTAATTTTTTTCACTTTTATTCCTATCACAAGGAATGTAAACATCCCTGGGGATAGAAATAAGCAGTGACAGGTCCTCTGGGTTTAATAAGACCCCAAATCTCTCCCCTACAATGTAAACCATTAGATAAAAAAATAATCTAGTGCAGTGGTCTTCAAACTGCGGCCCGGGGGTCAGATGTGGCCTTTTGCTTGCCTTTATCAGGCCCTTGGGGCACTATTCCTCCCACTGACACAATGATAGCACATTATTCCTCCCACTGGCACCAATGATGGGGCACTATTCCTTCCCCTGATACCAACAATTCCTCTCACGTATACCAATAATGGGGCATTGTTTACTCCCATTGATGCCAGGGCATTTTCTGCTCTCACTGGCTACAGTCCGGCCCCTTGAAAGTCTGAAGGACAGTAAACTGACCCCTTGTTTAGAAAGTTTGGGGCCCCTGATCTAGAGCGTTAAAAAAAATGTCCTTGTTTACATTGGGCCAGACCCGGAAGTGACGTCATAATGTTGCTCCAGTCCTCCTAGACTGATGAGCGGAGGCCATTTTACCTACGCTTATCTCTGTTACGAGCCGCTGCAATATTTCTGGAAATTGTGTTACCACGCAACTCTCTGTTCTCCCTTATCATCCTCCAGGACAGCACATGAGGACATTTGAGAAATAACCCATTAGGTTGGGGATACTGCTTTCAAAACCTATTCCCCAAAGGCTTAGATGGACATTTGTCCTTTTTCAACCAGACTATATAAATGTACATGCTTTATGCTTAGTTCTGACTGGAGATGTGTCAAACTACTGTGTGAAAATTTGATTAGGTGGCAGCTCTGTAAGAGCCCATTCACACTAATGTCGCACTGCTCCGACATTACATGCGATCAGCTGTGCGGTGCGAGTTTAGCCATACAAACTGTATGGCTAAATTCGCATCGCTCCCGCAGCAAACACGCACAGGAGGCATTTTTGCAGCCGCATCAGGATCGGATCGCACAGCGGTTCACACTTGTGCGATCCGATCCTGTGCGAACTGCACGATCGCACTGCGATATGCGATCAAACTGGGGGTGTCGTTAAGATTACATTGACACCCCCAGCGTATCGCATATGGCAGTGTGAACTGCCGGGGGTGCGTGTGCGATGCGGGAACAGGCTGCGAATTCGCAGCCTTCCCGCATCGCATATATGTGAACCGAGCCTGAATGTCTGGGTTTTTTACATCCTTCAAAGCATTAAAAAAATTGTAAACCATCCCAGATGTGGAAACAATATTACTGTTAATCAAACACTGGGCTTTTCTCTCTATTGTTGTCTAAAATTACAATAACAATAAAACGCAAATTATTCATGGAGGTTGTAATCTTCGTCTTTATTTTTTGGACATCAAACCATATCAGACAGGTGGAATGATGCTGTTTAGTACTATCTAGGAACTAAACAAAATGAAAGATTTTAGTGCGTTAGCATTACATTTCCCTCCTAAAACGAAACAAATGATTCGCGCAAAACATAAATCACACAAACACTTTCCCAAAATTCAAAACATATGGCTATTATTTTTTTTTTTTTTTATTCATGATTGCACTTTCTATTACTCTTATTATCCTATCCTGCATTTTACAGACACAGGAGAGGAAAGGAAGGGACTGCTGCAGGCTCTCCCACCCTGGAGACACAGGCAATCTAGAGCTGCAGGCTTTCTCTCCCATTCACAATCACGCAGGTCCATTGTCCATACGAGGAGGGTCACTCAAACAGACAAAGCTGTGCTCTGACACACAATGGTTTTTTCGTTAAACTGGAGCAAAAGCTCTCACTTTTCTTTGCCTCAGTTTCAGCCCTTATAACATTAAACTTAGACCCACAAGTAGCAAAACTAATTTTACACATTATCAATATTTTGCTTCAAATTTCTGTCTTAACTCAGGTAACATTGTCACATCTACCACAGACAAAACAACATGCATTTATCATATCTTCATTCAAGCAATATATTGTCAACATTAGCTAGCTAAGCAACACAATGGAAGAGCTCAACAGACATGTATATCTTACGTTACTGCAGTAATCACAGTCTGAGCATCCGTACAGGTCAAATTTTCTTTCCTTTTCCGATTTGTCTTCTGCTCAGTGTTTTTCAAACTTCAAAGAACAACTATATGAGCACCAGCTAAAGGGGACACGTCTCACCTAACGCTGTCATCAGCTCATCTGTTCTATATCTCAAAAAATCTAAGCACACAGTAAGTGGAAACTTTGGACCATCTACTCCCTTTACTATACTTATCCAATTTAATCTATACAAAATCATGCCAGACTGCACCAGAAGTAGTGCATGCACTACTTTCATAAATGCACAGCAATCACATTGCATGGTATAACTGTACCATATGATTCTGTGCAGGCACATATGCACTGTATTAGTGACCTTTCGTTTTGGAGTGTCATTACATTCACATTAACACCCTCTGCAGATCCCAAATGCAGTGCGTTTTAAACGGGGTGCAGGTAATGAGCCCAGGATGCAGGTTTCCCACAGCATGTTCTGGCCTGAACTGGCCTTTAGTCTGGATTTGCTGGATTTTGTTCATACCTTGGGAAACCACCAAAACTGGGACAGTTGGGAAGTATGGATTTATATTAGAAGAAGGGTCGATACTGGGAGGGGTGATTTGGGTGGGAGGATTTGCGATAAAACTGGCTGACTTGTAGAAGGGAGGACATGCAGAGGATTTTTGCTGAGAGGGGTATTGGGGGATGGGGTGGGCAGGATTTGTCCTGGAGGGTTTTGAAAAGGGGATGAGGCATTTGTGCTGGAACGAGTAGTTGTGCTTTGCTTGGAAGGGGGATTTGGGAGGTGTAGGAAGATCTGTGCTGGGAAATGGGATTTGGGGGGAATTTGGGGGGAGATGATATGTGCTAGAATTTGGGAAAGGATTGATGCTGGGAGGAGGAGATGTGCTAGAGGAGGGATTGGAGGGGGGGACCTGAAAGGGTGAGGATTGTTGCTAGAAGAATAGATTTAGGGGGATTGGTACTGGGGGGGAAGGAGGTTTTCGGTTTGAGAGGGGGGATTTGCGTGGGATGATTTGTTCTTGGAGAAGGAGAGATGATTTGTACTGGGATGGGGGAGAGGGGGGAGCATGCAATTTAGTGCTGGATTTGTTTGGGAGGAGGAGGAATAGGATTTACCACTACACTGTGTTACACACCCCTGACTCCTGCACTCTTTTTTTGTTTTATACTCATGTCTTCTACTATGCATTACACACTACTGTCACCTTCACTCTGGGGATAACACTACTGTCTCTTTGCATTCTGTGCATTGCACTCCTGCTTCCTGCATTCTGTGCATTATGCACTCCTGGACCCAGCTCTCTGTGTGTCATGTACTCTCAAACCCAGCACTAATTACAGTCTTCTGTGCATTACGTACTCCTTATCTTTACACAGCCTGGATCCCTGCAGTCAGCAATATGTATCCTAAACTTGACACTGACTGCAGCACTCCCCAACCCCTGTGTTCTGCATTAGACATTCCTGCACTATATACACAATTCTGTACATTATATACTTCTCACCAAAGTGTTCATTATCTCAACAGTTGCTAGTTGTTCTCTTTCTATCAGACAGGATAGTACTACATAATAACCTGCACACATGCCTACTGTATGTCTTTCTTCACATGCCGATATGGCAGCTTTGGAAGTGCTCTGTAAAGTCAAGCTCCCTGTACACCTACTAGTGGAATGCACTACTAAACCGGAAGCTGTTGGGGGCACGACTACTAATTTTTTGGGAGTGCTTGACTCGGTGGAATGATATATAACCTGAATACATATGGTCAGACAGAAAAACTATGGAGACAAAAAGTTCAATGCAAAAAATGTGTGCAATAAATTCAATGCATGGTGCAATAGTGCTTAGTATAGCAAATGTGGACAAATGAAAAACGTATAAATTATAAACAATTTTCACAATAATGAGAATAAGGTGCGAATGGTGCACGTATAAATGGTAACGGATATGACAATGAAATCATGCACACCAAGATAAGTGAATATAATTGTAAATAGTAAACAATAACCACTCTATAAACAATAATATAAAGTGCCGAATGTGCAAAAGTGAACACAATTAAATACAACTGTATAAATCCAAGTGAATCCAAGTGAATAAACGGCGACTGTGACTAAGCAGATAATAATAAAGTGCTTAATAAAGTGCTGATGGCATTTTCCCGTGGTATGAGAAATATTCCACTCTCCAGAGGTGCACTCTATCAAGTCCACTGTATGTGATCCAATGAAATCCTTTGTAGTGAAAAGTGCCTTTACCAGTGCCTTTACCACTATGTGACTGGGTCCTCACCTCCGCTCCTGCGACCTAGCGGCTAAGCATAGGTCTAAAAGTGCAATTTGCCCCTCAAGGGCCACCTTTCCTGGAGCCACGGAGTGTGCGTCAGCCCCTCAGTAAAGCATCACTCTCAGAATAATAATAATAAAATTCATGGAAATCGGTAAGTTGTAACATGAAAAGAAGGGGGACTCCAATAGTGCTTATACCTCTTTAAATGTATCAAATCATAAAACATATAGACAGGTACTCACATTTAAAAGGTGCTACAGTGCACCAAGCTAGAAACAGCCTTTCTGATCAGCGTGTGTGATGGTAACAAGGCAGAAGTGGAAGATCTGTAAAAGCTGCTCCTGTACTTCCTGGATACAGCAAAGAACCCTACGGGCCCCTCCCCTACGCGTGGCGACATAGGGTCACATTTCTCCCTCAGGGGAAATATGATATGATAGTTCTATATTATCTGCTAAGTCACAGTTGCCATTTATTCACTTGGATTTATACAGTTGTATTTATGTGTTCACTTTTGCACATTCGGCACTTTTTATTATTGTTTATAAAGTTGTTATTGTTTACTATTTACAATTATATTCACTTATCTTGGTGTGCATGATTTCATTGTCCTATCCATTACCATTTATACGTGCACGATTCACACCTCATTCTCATTATTGTGAAAATTGTTTATAATTGTTTATAACTTATACGTTTTTCATTTGTCCACATTTGCTATACTAAGCACTATTGTACCTTGCATTGAATTTATTGCACACATTTTTTGGATTTATTTGTTTTGCGCGGCACTTCTTGCTTTATTCCATTTTACACTTATGAGAGAGTGCTGTGCCTGCCGCATTACTTCCATATTCATTAGACCCATTTTTTGCTTGCAGGATTAACACTACATAAAAAGTTCAATGCATTGTGATGCAGAAAGGAAACAAGCCAACAGCCATTTCATGATAATGTCCTTGTGCAAATAAAGTGTCAATATTCCAAGGTGCTAGGTGGAGAAATGGGTGGAGAAACATGGATCTTGGGTAACTCATGTTGTGAGAGCTTCCATATTTGTAAAGGGAGAGATGAATTAGCATTGGCCAGAGAAGGTTAAATCTTCACCAAATAAACAAAGTCAATGGCTATTTTTAGCATATAGGCCACGCTGCCTCTGAAGCAGCCGGCCTGTGCCTGGCGAAATCAGGCGTATGTGCCATCCACCTTCTCTGCCCCATTGGTGATCTGTCGGTGCATGGTCATCCAGGGAGCATGTTCCTCTGTATGAGAACTGTTGGTTTACATTGCCAGGAACTACTGACAGAGAAGTATAAAAAGCATGCATGCATGCATTCTTCTATAGAAACAGTCATTGATGTTGTGACCCTCGAGCTCTATTCAATATCTTTGGGGACTTGCTTCCAAGGCAGCTGATGGCATGATTTACCTGAATGTGCATTGGTGTGTGAAGGTGGCTGTGTTCACAAATTTACACTGGTCTAACCATAGGACCATACAGCAATATGCTTAAGATAGCCATTGACTTTGTTTATTTGATAAACAATTATCCTCATCTGGACCATGCTAATTCATCTCTCCTCTTACAAATATGGGAGCTCTCACAATATGAGTTAACCATGGGAGCTCTCACATATGAGTTAACCAGAGATCCATGTTTCTCCACCCATTTCTTCACCTTGAAGTGTTGACATTTACCATCATTTTGCACAAGGCAATTATCATTGGATGGCTGTTGGCTTGTTTCCTTTTTGCATTGAACTTTTTGTCTCCGTACTTCCATTTATCTACCATGCATGGGATCACCATTACTATACTGTACCTTGATTATTTGATTACAATATCAAGCATTGATTTGTGTAGGGGCTCATTGAATATACTGTTTACAGTGAGAGAGGTGGATGCATGTTTTTAAGTGTGTATGATATGGGCATTTGTACCATTTTAATGCATTACACAATTTGCAGTTATTTACCTTTTTGGTTGTACTTTTGATTAATAAAATTACAGCCCAGTGGGTAGCATTATATAGACTCTATGTAACTCTTTGGTGGTTGAGTGAAATCAGGCCTTTTAACTCTGTTTTTTATTATGTATATTTACTGATATACTCCCACTTTTTAGAACATTCACCCTTATTCTTATTATTCAATCTCTGTAGGTGATCTATGGGGTAATCTTGGAGTGCCTATTCTAGCGTTCATATGGTCAGACAGTTTGATGACAGCTGGACCTGCATTTACACATTAAAAGGAAATCTTTTTATTTATAGAATAGAATTGTCAGACTTTTTACCCTGCTAATTATATTGAAATAGGCATATGCAACTTTAGTGTCAAAACACACAAGCATTTTAATAGGTCAAATGAGTAATTGTTGGAAACAAGGGTTGTAAACGCTATAGATGCCCTTACATTTTGCTTTCAGTATCTGCAGGTAGGGTCTTCATCTTGTTTACCAAGATCAAATGTTTGATCAACCAATCAACTTCCTCTTCATATTATTAAAAAAGGAAAAAACACTGTATACCAAGGGGAAAGGTTTTAAATGCTAGGAATGAGAGAAGGATGGAAGGAATGGTCTAGCATTAAAAGATAAATAGAGGCATACATAGATTAGACAAATACTGTATGCTGAATGTGTAAAGTGCTTATATGGTTTCTAAATTATGAAAAGGACAGAGTATTCTGAAGGGGATTCATAGGTCTTCTTTTTTTACTGCCTAATTTTGTATATACTCTGGTGATCTTGTCATATGTTGCTAGGATCCAATGAACACTACACTTTCTGGAAAAAAAAAACAAGTTTGCCTAGAATTCACGTTAAATTTTTTTTTTTTTTTTTTACGATTTCCATGATGATGATAATAATAGTAAATTAGTATTAACTAGTGTTTCCTCATGTTAGCAATACCCTGCCCGATGTTTGAAGTCTGACTGTAGTCCTGCATCATGGAGCATATTGTGATACTGATGCACATTACAATGGTTCTAAAGCTTTAACATGTTTTACCCTAATACATTCCCTGCATTAAGGTAAAAACTATTTCATTACCATTATCACCCCCTCACCCACCTCTTACTTACCTCACTCGATCCATCATTGTGCCTGTCTGTAGCATCTCTCTGAGGCTTTGTTGTGACAGTGGGAGCCATTGGCTCACCCTGCTGTCAGTTGAATCCTTGGTGGGGCATGGTCGAACCACACTATCTGTATCAATGGACGCCGGCAGCGCAGTTCGGGATCAAGCCTGTGGGTGGGCCCTCATAGGAAGCCGCTTCCTATGGGTGCCACCGAAAAGAAAACAAGCTAGGAGTGCCGGTTGGGAACCCCAGAAGCAGAGATTTTGGGCCACTCTGTGCAATTCTATTGAACAGAGCAGGTAAGTATAAACAGGTTTGCTATATAAAAAAAGACATTACAAACACTTTAGCCAGCACAGGCAGCCTGGATCACATACATGTACAGTACCAGCTGATTGGTGCACAGTACACCACTCCCATGACCAGTGTGTCCACTGTACACAGTGGATTGTGGCTTCCTGTACCCAGCCGCTTTGAGCGTCCAGGGCATCACATGATCACAGTTTAAACACAACTGTTATAAATGGGGTTCACTCATAACAGCTGTGCTTAGTATTGTGATGCTGTGATTGGCCCACGGCTATCGGATGGTACCTGGGCTAATCACAGCACCCCATACCATGTGATAGCTGTGGGCCTACAACAGCACACAATAGTATTCACAGCTGTTATGAATGTAACCCACTCATGGCAGTTCAAAATATTGCTGTTAAAGTGATCATCACTGTAACAGCAAACAAAGTGTAAAAAAAAGAAAAAAACCTTCAGTACATCAAGACTGATCAATTTTTGAATATATATACCATAGTTTGTAGACTTTAGAACTTTCACACAAAAAAGGTATTATAAACTTATTGGGATTTTTATTTTTTTTTAGCAAAGACGTGTAGCAGAATACATTTTGGTCTACATTTATGAAGAGATTTCATTAGATATTACATTAGATATTACATATTTTTTCAAAATTTTTAGTCTTTTTCCATTAAAAAGAAAAAAAATATATAATAAAAAAATCTAGTGATGATTAAATACTACCAAAAGAAAGTTCTATTTGTGTGAAAATAAAAAATATACATATAATTTGCGTACAGTGCTGCATGACCACGCAAAAAATGGCCTGGTCATGAAGGGGGTAAAACCTTCATGACCAGGAGGTCACGTGGTTAAAATGGTACTAAGGCAAAATTAAAAATGACATATATGGTGATATCTGTCACAAGCAATTACAAAAAAATCTTTGTTTTTTTACATGTCGCCTTTAACTTTTTTTTTTTTAACCAGTTGATCCAGCTGTTATTTTTCACCTTTTTTAACAGACCAAGCTATGCAGCAAAAATGTCACAGGGTTAAAACAAACCATTTACACTGAAAGGGATGCTTACAGTGGTCAACTTTAATTAAACCAGTTAAACATTTAGTCTAAAAGGAAGATAAACTGCTTTAATAAATGCTTAAAAATGTTAGCTGGAATTGGGCTTTAATTTGTAAGTCACTTGTGTAAATATCATCTGAATCTATTAGTATTTTAACACCATCTTCCCCAAACAGTGCTGCTATCCTAAGGGTGTCTCTGTTACTTCTCCATAGATAGAGGAGCCACCCTAAGACAGGAAGTGTGTCAGTGGCTGGATCACCAGGTTTAAATAAAGGAAACAAAACCCCAGAAAATGAATGCAGCCTTGTCATCCAAGGACTGGTAAGCTGCAATATATTACATTTTTGTTTTTGGATTTAGATGCACTTTAAGTTATGCAGAGTTTCATTACTTCAGGAGACTGGGCACGTAGCAGAAACCAAATAAACATTCACTATGAATTGCTTCACAATGTTCTGATATGAGGGTGGTCTAACCATTTGCCGCTTTTTCTGGCACTTTTTGTTTACAAGTTTAAATCTGTATTTTTTGCTAGAAAATGACGTAACCCACAAACATTGTACCTTTTTTTTTTTAGCAGAGACCCTGGTGAATAAAGTTGCGATTTTTGTTGCAATTTTTTATGTCACACGGTATTTGCGAAGCGGTTTTGCAAACGCAATTTATTGGGAAAAAATACACTTTAATGAATTTAATAAAACAAAGCAGAATATATAACCGATTTTTTTTGTAAAACCTGAAAGAGGATGTTATGCCAAGTAAATGAACACCTAACATGTCATGCTTTAAAATTACACATGCTCGTGGAATGGCGACAAACTACACTACTATGTCACTAAGGGTGTACCTTAGCGACCGGGAGTACCCTAGGTTTTTTTCCTGGGGGAGATTGAGGTAGTGTAGGTAACGAATAGCATTCTAATTATCCCCATATAATAGAGGGTAATAATGTTCAAGAAGATTGGGAATGCCACTCAGTGCACTTCTTGCTGCATGTATGCGTTTCTTGATGCACCAATCGAGGGCAAATACTGCTGTTCAAGATGTGAGTGACTTGTTTCTCTGGAAGCCCAGATCCTGGATCTAGAAAACAAAGTGGCAACTCTGCGTAGCATCAACAACCTGGAAAGGAGCTTGGACATTACCCAACAGTTGCTGGCAGGGGCCAGCATAGAGAAGGGTGGAGACGCAGGCACCGGAGGTAGGCAGTTGGGTGACAGTTAGAAGGAGGGGAAGAGGGAAGAGCGCTAGGTAGGCCAGTCCTGAGTTGGTACAGCCCAACAAATATGCCAAGTTGCATGATGATGGGGATATCAGCTCAGGGGTGGCAGTGCTGGAGCAGGCGCCCTCCCCCCAGCTCCCAGGGGAGTGGCGGTTCCAGTAAGGAGGGGGGCCTGAGACTCAGGAAAGGTTAGACAGGTTGTGGTAGTAGGGGATTCAATTATCAAGAAGACAGAGAGGGCAATCTGTCAAAACGATTGTGGTAGCCGAATAGTATGTTGTTTACCGGGTGCTTGAGTTTGGCACATCGCGGATCGGGTGGACAGATTATTGGGCGGGGCTGGGGAGGACCCAGTGGTCATTGGGCATGTAGGTACCAATGACCAAGTGAGAGGAGGTGGAGGATCCTAAAAAACGATTTCAGGGACTTAGGGAATAGATTGAGGAATAGGACCTCCAAGGTGGTTTTCTCTGAAATACTGCCTGTACCTCAAGCCACACCAGAGAGGCAGAAGGAGCTTAGGGAACTGAACAAGTGGCTCAGGGACTGGTGTAGGAAGGAGGGATTCAGGTTCCTGGAGAACTGGGCTGACTTCTCAGTCGGCTATCGGCTCTTTAGTAAGGACGGGCTGTACCTTAATGGGGATGGTACAGCTCTATTGGGGAGAAAGATGGCCACAAAGCTGGAGGGGCTTTTAAATTAGGTGTTGGGGGGGAGGGCTCTGAGGTAGAGTCAGTTAGTTGGGAGCAAAGTACAGAAGGTATTATTGGGGTCAGCAGCGACAGTAGAACCGTAGTGACAACCAATGGGGAATTTGTGCGGATAAACCTTAGACCCATCCGGAATAAACTTACTGTAAGTATAAGTCTCTATCCACTTCTACCAAACTTAGAGGGGTATACGCAAATGCCAGGAGCCTAGCTAATAAAATGGATGAGTTGGAACTGTTAGTACATGAGGTGGACATTGACCTTGTGGGAATAACAGAAACTTGGTTCGACCCCTCACATGACTGGCTGGCCAATATCCAAGGGTATTCTGTGTATCGGAAGGACAGGGTAGGAAAAAGAGGGAGAGAGGGGTATGTCTCTATGTCAATAATAATGTAAGGGTGGTAGAGAGGAGTGCCATTATGGAAGGGATGAGTACGGGGGTAGAACTCCATAGGGAAGAAGTAAAGGAGAATGTAATAGGGGGGTATGTTATAGGCAGCCCAACCAAAGGGAGGAGGCAGAGCTGGAATTTCTATCACTGTTGGGTAATGCGGCAAAGCTGGGGTCCGTCATAATATTGGAGGACTTCAATTATCCTGACATTGACTGGGAAGAGGGGACTGCACACTCACTCACTAAAGGCCCGTCTTTTCATGAATATCTTACAGGACAACTACATGTCTCAGTTGGTGGATTCTCCTACTAGAAAGAATACAGTGCTAGATCTTTTAATTACTAATGACACAGATCTAATTTCAGATGTAGGAGTCTGGGACAACTTGGGTGCTAGCGATCACAGGATGATCACATTTAGCGTAAATCACAAAATAGCAAGGCAAGAGGGGAACATAAGAACCCTAAACTTCAGAAGGGCAAACTTTCCTAAACTGTGCTCAGTAATAGAGAAAATAAACTGGGACAAAACCCTAGGAACACTGACCACGGAGGAAAAATGGGAATGCTTTAGGAACATTTTAGACAAAAGCATCTCACAGTGCATTCCTAAGGGAAACCAATTTAGAAGAGCCAAGGGCAAACCAGGGTGGCTAAACCGTAATGTAAAAAAAAACGTATTGGGCAAAAAAAAAAAAAAAAACAATAATGGCCTTTAAAAGATAGATATGAATTGGAGGGGACTTCATCGGCTTTCCACCAATACAAGGAATCGAATAAGAAATGTAAATACGAAATCAAGAAGGCTAAAATCGACTTAGATAAACTTATAGCAGAGGAAAGTAAAAGGAACCCTAAGAAATTCTTTAAATATATCAATAGCAAGAAAACGAGGTCAGAGCATGTTGCACACATAATTAACGATGATGGGAGGATGGTTACAGAGGACAAAGAGAAGGCATCTGTGCTAAATGCTTTCTTCTCCTCAGTCTTTACACAGGAAAAGGAGGGGTATACTGACCATAACTGTATGGTTCGCAGTACTTTACAAGACACGCTGCTATGGCTAACAGAGGGTGAAATCATGAAAAGGCTTGATAACATTAACACAAATAAATTACCAGGACTGGATGGCGTGCATCCGAGCGTACTCAAAGAGGTCTGTAAGGTTACATCTAGACCACTGTTCCTGATCTTTGCAGATAGTATTTTGACAGGAACTGTACCAGGTGACTGGAGGAAAGCTAACGTGATACCAATATTCAAAAAAGGGCAGAGACATATCCTGGGCAATTATAGGCCAGTCAACCCGACGTCAATAGGATGTAAATTACTGGAAGGGATGATAAGGGACTTTATCAAAGAATTTGCTAAAGTCAACAGTATCATCAGCATGTTTACAAGTTTATCATAATATCTGTTTCTGTAAAATAATTAAGAGACCTAGATGTAGCAACTCTAATGTAAGCTAAACTAGTATTATTATTAGCGGTTGCTGTGATATCAATCTTCCAAGGTTCTACTAAACTAACAGGTTGTGTAGGAGAAAGTATCACATTTCAATGTCAACACGGAGTCACTTATGTTTCCTTCTATCATGTCACTACCATAAAGATTAATACAGCAGATTTTACACATAATATTCCCATAATTGTATAATTCATTCTATTTGAATAAGCAACACAATGTGTAAAATATTTTCAAGCTCTAATGTTCCCCTATATCAGACAATTCATGAAAAAATTCACATTTGAGAATCGCATTCCAACTCCCCCTTTCATAATGTTCGAACAATCAGAATGCCTCTTATGAAACAAGTTAGGAAAACGTTAAAGTCCATCCAAATGACATTAACACAAATAAATCACCGGGACCACATGGTGTGCATCCGAGAGTACTCAAAGAACTCAGTAAGGTTATATCTAGACCACTGTTTGTGATCTTTGCAGATAGTATTTTGACAGGAACTGTACCAGGTGACTGGAGGAAAGCTAACATGATACCAATATTCAAAAAAGGGAAGAGACATATCCTATCCAATTATAGGCCGGTCAGCCTGACGTCAATAGGATGTAAATTACTGGAAGGGATGATAAGAGGCTATATCCAAGAATTTGCTAAAGTCAACAATATCATCAGCAGTAATCAGCACGGGTTTTCAAAAGGATGTTCTTGTCAGACCAATCTATTAAGATTCTATGAGGAGGTGAGCTGTGAGCTAGATAGGGGGGAGACCTGTGGATGTTGTGTATCTGGATTTTGCTAAGGCATTTGATAGAGTCCCCCACAAACGCTTAATTTACAAAATAAGGTTTACAGGCATAGATAACAAGGTTTGCTCTTGGATAGAAAACTGGTTAAAGGGGCGTGTCCAAAGGGTGGTAATAAATAATGCATACTCAGACTGGACTGGAGTGGTAAGTGGGGTCCCCTAAGGCTCAGTACTGTGACCAATTTTGTTCAGTTTATTCATAAACAGCATTGAGGACATGATCACTAGCTCAATCTCAGTTTTTGCAGATGACACAAAATTAAGTAGGACAATAACTTCACATCATGATGCAGAGATCTTACAGAATGACCTGAACAAATTAACAGAGTGGGCAAGTACGTGACAAATGAGGTTTAATGTGGAGAAGTGTAAGGTATTGCACTTGGGGACTAAAAACATAAATGCAAAATACGCGTTAGGGGGGGGGGAAACCTCTGGGGGAATCAAGAATGGAGAAAAATCTGGGAGTCTTAGTGAAGGATAGACTAAGCAATAGCATTCAATGTCAAGCTGCAGCTGCCAAAGCCGGCAGAATATTAGCATGCATAAGGAAGGGGATTTATTCCAGAAATAAAACTATAATCCTACCACTTTATAAAACTCTGGTCTGGCCACATCTGGAGTACTCTGTCCAGTTCTGGTCACTGATCCTCAGAAAGGATGTGCTGGAACTTTAAAGAGTCCAAAGAAGAGCAACTAAGCTAGTTAGGGGATTGGAGGACCTAAATTATGAGGAGCGTTTACAAGCGCTTGATTTATTCTCCCTAGAGAAGAGACGCCTGAGAGGGGACATGATAGCGATTTACAAATACCTCAACGGTGATCTCAGCATAGAAAAAAAAAACATTCAGTCGCAAGGAATATAACAGGACACGAGGTCATACAATGAGACTAGAGGAGAAGCGATTTAACCTCAGAATACGCACGGGTTTTTTACAGTGAGGTCAACAGGATTGTGGAACTCTCTTCCACAAATGGTGGTAACTGCGGGCAGTTTGGCTACTTTTAAAAGACTCTTGGACATACATCTCCAAGATCAAAACATTCAGGGGTATGAGAAATGAATACGTCCACACACACACCTACACAGGTTGAACTGGATGTTGTTTTTATTCAACCTCAACTACTATGTAACTATGTAAAAAATTCTCCATAGATGACGCTTTAAACACTTTTACCTCATCACTGCTTCTATAGTGGCAACTGGTTTTCTACAGTAATTTGCCATAAAATATGTTCTGATCCTCATCTAAGTGGCAACAATAGGCAAACGCAAGGTGCTGAAGCTGATAACACATAATTTCAATTTCTCATGTCTTTATAGAACACACCCAATACAAATTCACAGTGCTGGAGGAAATAGTGAACCATTGGAGTTAATAGCACAGCATCCCTTGGGAAGTTGAGATCTGAGCTCTGACTGGGTCACTCCAAAAGGTGCATTTTTTCTGAAACCAGTCTGTGGTGGATTTCCTTCAATGCTTAGTGTCATTCTTTAGGATATATTGGTAGACTTGTGAATTAATTTTCCCCTCTGATGGAAAATGGTCCAGGCCCTAAGGCAGCAAAGCAAGCCCAAATCGTTTTCAGTTGAAACCAGCCTGCCCATAGTTGGATCAAATCTTGACCGATTCAGCAGGGACCAGCCGAGATTTGATCCATCTATGGCCATCTTTAGATGAGGATCAGATCGCATCTATGGCAAATTACTGCAGAAAAACAGTTATTTCAAAAGGGGTTCAAATATTTTATTTATTTTTTTTGCCTCTGTATGTTCTCTATTCCATATGCTTGTTCATAAGCAAACAATACAATATAAAAAATATATATATATATATTTCTTTATCGTCCATTGATAGACGCAGCTCTTATGCTTCTTATACCATTGGGTTATGCTGCCCCCTACAGGAGTAGTACTAGGCAGGAAAAAAATCAGTTCACCACGCCTACGGGGCTGTCCCTATAGGCATAACCCCACACACCCTCCTCCAGTATACCAGTTTGTTTCTGCCTAGTGAAGGAGTAGGACCTAGGTTTCCTGCTGGGACTTCAGTCTCAGTTTTTTATTCTTTTGAGAATATTTTATTTTATTTTCTTTACTCACTTCTGCTAATTAGTGTTCAGGGGGATTCTTCCTGGTGAACTAAAAGTAATTGCCAGCTGAGGTTTCGCACTGGATAATCTAGATCCTTAAGGTCTCCCAGCCTGGCCTACGAGCGTGAGCAGGTTATAGTCCTGCACTAGGCCTCACCACGACAGAGCCCCATTTTGCATGGAGTCGAGCTTGCGAGTGGATGTCTTGCTGGGACGCGACGACCTGGAACGCCCTGAGTCGCAACATACCACTCGGCTGGCAGCAGCCCACCTGGTCCATGGTATGGTGAGTAAATGTTGCCCCCCCATATCCCTTAGTGGTCTTGGGGAGGACGTGGGCTCATTCCTGGGGATGATAGGACCTAGTACTTCCTAAAATATCCCCCTGGCCTGTCAGAATACCTGGCCCTGTGCCCTGTCCCCCTCCCCGCCCCCTGCTCTTATTGCGGCTTTCACCTGGGGGGCGCTATAGCTGCAGCGCCTGGTGTCTTGAGGGGGGGGGGTGAAAATGTTACCTTTTCCTGCTGGGTCTTGTAAATCCTCTGTGGCCTCCAATTTGGGGTCCCCTGACCGCATGGCGTGCCATGGGAGCCGCCATCTTTAGCGTGGGCATAGGAGAATTTCTACCCATTGACTTTCATGGTGCAGCCATTTTCCTTGTGCTTCCCATTGATTTGCATTGGCAGCCATTTTTATGTATCCTAGGGAGCAACACAGGCAGCGTGACCTTTCGCATGCTATCTAGGCTGATGTCATATCCTGTGGCTTTCACTTTCCTGCTGCACAGATCGGCTCAGGAGGTTTCCCAGAGAGGTGGTAAAGTACTGGGGTCTTTATGGGCATAGCCCTGCACACTCTGCTATCTGCATATATTTAAGGAGGACTTTGCATATTGCGGTGATCGGCGGTGGGGACCGCGCTCAGCGCTCTTAAAGAGACAGTACTCCTGTTTTCTTTTGAACTAGTTATGGAGCCCCAGGCAGTGGTTTCACCTTCAGACCCCCTTAGTTCGACTTCCGGATTGCAGTCGCTGGGCGTGATTTCAGCAGCAATGGAAAGCCTGGCGACCAAGGTGGATTTTGTGATGAAAAAGGTTAATAGCCGAAAACGGCCGCTGCCTTCACCGTCATCGGTGAGGTCCTCTAATTCTGAGACTGATATGGTCGCCACGGACGCCCCCTCCTTGGGGGATCGCTGTCCTCACAATCAGATGGTGAAGAGGACCTGTCCTCCTCAGCTGCAGTGCGGGAACGTGCTTTGGTAGAAGCCCTAAAGGTTTCAGTAAGGGAAACTTTAAAAATGGCAGATGAGCCCACGTTGGCAGGGACACGGGTGTCCTTTGGCTCCTGCAAAACCCAAAAATCGGGCAAGGTTTTCCCTTGTCCTGAGAATTTTCATAATATTGTTAATGAACAATGGCGGCGCATCAAGCACGTGCTAGTAGTGCCTAAACGCTTTAAACGCCGTTATATCTTTGCTGAGATAGTTTCAAAACGTTGGATGGTACCGCCTAAGGTGGATCATCCTGTATCCAGGTTGAACAGATCTGCTATAGTGCCTGTGGAAGATTCCCTGGTGTTTATGGACCCAGTGGACAGGCGGGTGGAATCACTTTACCCGCCACCTTCATGTGTTGGCGGGTTCAATCCTGAAACCGATTTTTGTGTCTGTTTTGGTATCACAGATTAATTTCCCCGGAGCTGATGGAACTTATGGACCAGATGGCCCAGGCCCTGGTGTTCCTGTGTGAGGCGTCCTTGGATGCGGCTCCCCTGGTGGCCAGAGTGTAGGCTGTGGGGATTGCCATAAGACGCATGGTGTGGCTGAAAAGCTGGTCGGTAGGCATAGCTTCCAAGAAGGCCTTAACAGATCTTCCTTTCCTGGGGGAGCAATTATTTGGAAACTCGTTGGATGAGTTGATCAAGGGTATAACTGGTGGGAAGAGTACTTTTCCTCCTCAATCCTCCAAAGGTAAGGCATCCCGTAGTAAGCGGGGGCCTTCCTTCACCGCTCATAGATGTTTTTTTCGTGCCTCAGGGGCACAGGAACAAGGTAAGCCGTTCAGAGCTTCTGGAGGGGCTAAGAAGCCATGGTCAGGCAAGACTAAGACCAGCCAGTCTGGTTCTGCGGACAAGTCCTGTTCAGCATGAAGGGGTGCCCTCACCCATTTCTGGGGTGGAGGGACGTCTGCACTTCTTTCAGGAACCCTGGACTTCCTTCATTAAAGCCAAATGGGTTCACGAACTGATTCGTTCTGGGTACAAGATCAGATTTCGGTCCCGGCCGGCGGACAGGTTCTTTCAGTCAAATCTTCGCCTGTCTCCAGATCGTTTGAAGGATCTCTGAGACGGAGTGCAGGATCTCTTTGCTCAAGCAGTGATTGTGCCAGTTCCTCCGCAGGAACGCTTTCAAGGTTTCTATTCAAACCTGTTCACGGTGCCCAGGAAAGAGGGCAAGGTGCGTCCAATCCTGGACCTCAAGGCTCTGAACCATTTTGTGCAGGTGCCAAAGTTTCGAATGGAATCCATTCAGTCAGTGGTAGCGTCTTTAAATCAGGGGGATTTTCTGGCCTCCATCGATATCAAAGATGCGTATTTACACATCCCTATCTACGGGGGACACCATTGATTTCTCTGCTTTGCGGTGGCAGAGGAGCATTTTCAATTTGTTGCGTTACCCTTTTGGTGTCGCCTCCGCTTCCATAGTCTTTTCCAAGGTACTGGCCCTGGTATTGGCCTTCTTGCGCCAGAAAGGGATTGCGATCCTGGGATATCTGGACGATCTATTGAGAGCGGACTGTCACCCGACTCTGTTGGGCGACCTGTCAATTACAGTTCAGACCCTTCAGGAATTCAGGTGGACTATCAAGTTTAAAAAATCTGCTCTTACGCCCTTATTGAGGTTGGATTATCTGGGGCTGACTCCTTGGCGAGGGTCTTTCTTCCCCTGGAAAAAACTTCAGAAGGTGCTGGGAGCAATCCGGTTGCTGTTGGAAACCCATCTGTCCTCACTATTGACTTGCATGAGTGCTCTGGGTCTGATGGTATCATCCTTCGAGGCGGTTCCGTTTGCTCAGTCTCACTCGAGACCTTTGCAAAAAGAGATTCTTGCCAAAAAAACAGTATTGAAAACCCAACCATACAATCCTATACCCGCAGTTGATCCAGAGGAAGGCGAAAAAACTCAGCAAAGCATGATCCAATTTGCTACAGCAGGGGAAAAAAAATCCTTCCTGATCCCCCGAGAGGCAATCAGATATTCCCTGGATCAACTTTACCTAAAAAAATTTTTTTAGTACCCACTTACTGTATATGAAGTACATCCAGGAAAGAATCCAGACCTTTTTTTAAGCAATCTAGTGAGCTAGCCAGAACCACCTCTGGAGGGAGTCTATTCCACATTTTCACAGCTCTTACGGTGAAGAAACCCTTCTGTATTTGGAGGTGAAATCTGTTTTCCTCTACACGTAAAGAGTGCCCCCTTGTCCTCTGTGTTGACCTTGAAGTGAACAACTCAACACCAAGTTCACTATATGGACCCCTTATGTATTTATACATGTTGATCATATCCCCCCTAATCTCCTCTTTTTTTAAGAGAGAATAAATTCAGTTCCTCTAATTTTTTCTCATAGCTGAGCTCCTCCATGCCTCTTATCAGTTTGGTTGCCCTTCTCTGCACTTTCTCCAGTTCCCCAATATCCTTTTTAAGACCTGGTGCCCAAAACTGAACTGCATATTATAGATGAGGTCTTACTAATGATTTGTACAGGGGCAAAATGATATCTCGCTCTCTGGAGTCCATGCCTCTGGTAATACAAGAAAGGACATAAATCAAGAGATAATTGCTCTAGGACATAAATATAATAAGACAATAATGTGGATTGCAAAGTCCAAGGAAGGGAAAAATGAGCAGCTGACACAATGTCCTCTTGGTGAAGAATAATCATATAAAATCAAATAAAATGGCCGCGCTCACAAGAAAAAAATTAAGAAAGTTCCAAATGATCCCCCAGTGAAACAAAATCAGATTGATGTGAAGATTATGCTGTCGGTATATCCACCACCAGGAAGGTATAAAACATGCAGCCTCTTACCAAACGGTCTAGAGAAAACAGCATTCAAGGCAAGATGAACCAAATGACCACAGACCAGCAAGCGAGTGAAATCCAACCGGGCAACATAAATATCAATTGATGTAAAAGCCCAATGAAATGGACACAGCAAATATATTGTTCCTCATTATAAATAATAAGAAATAATAAAAATATCATTGCGCAGACATCCTTTAAAGGCTTTATTATAACATTTGCAGAAGTCTGCACACAAGGTACTCACATTAAATCCAAGAGTAAAAGGCATAAAAGTATATAGCGGTGTAAGTTTGTTTTCATCCTAAAACATGGCCGACCTCCAGTAGCATGCCAGTATCATGTGGTTAGGCTCCTCCCAACATGTTGTTTTGTCACACTTGACATCATCAGGACTTTGCTTGCTTTGGAAACTGCAGCTTGGCATTGCATGCTAATATTAAGCTTATGATCTACCAGAACACCCAGATCCTTCTCCGCTATGGATTCCCCCCCATTCTACTCCACCTAGTATGTATGATGCATGCATATTCTTAGCCCCAAAGTGCATAACTTTACATTTATCAACATTAAACCTCGTTTGCCACATAGTTACCCAATGAAACAGTGCATTGAGATCATCTTGTAAGTTGGAGACATCCTGTAAGGAAGTTATTCCACTGCAAAGCTTGGTGTCATCTGCAATGACTGAAATAGTACTTTTAATCCCAGACCCTATATCTTTTATAAAGATATTAACCACTTAAGCCCCGGAAGATTTTACCCCCTTCCTGACCAGGGCCTATTTTGCGATTCGGCACTGCTTGACTTTAACGGACAATTGCGCAGTCGTGCAACGCTGTACCCAAATTAAATTGACGTCCTTTTTTTCCCACAAACAGAGGTTTTTTTTGGTGGTATTTGATCACCTGTGCGTTTTTTTTTTTTTTGATCATGCGCTATAGACAAAAAAAGAGCGTCAATTTTGCAAAAATAACAATATTTTTCACATTTTTTATATGAAACTCCCCCCAAAAAAAATTTAAAAATCAAAATTTTTTAACATTTTCGGCCAATTTGTTTTATGCTACATATGTTTGGTAAAAAAAATCGCAAAAAGTGTATTTTGATTGGTTTGCGCAAAACTTATCGCGTTTACTAACAAAGGGAAAGCTTTTTGTCATTTTTGTTGTTTTTTTTTAACGCGTAATGGCGGCGATCTGCTATTTTTTTTTTTTTTTTGCGGTACTGCGACATTGCGGCGGACAGATCGGACCCTTGACTGACATTTTTGATACTTTTGGGGTTACCAGTGACATTTCTACAGTAATCAGTGCTATACATATGCACTGTTACTGTAAAATTACACTGGCAGTGAAGGGGTTAACTTTTTTTGAGAGGGAGGGGTTATGTGTGTCCCTAGGGGCGTGATTCTAACTGTGATTGGCTGTGGCTTGAGGTGTAAGAACAGTGATCAACGGTCCTACATAGTAGAACCGTATGATCACTGATCACTATTCCTACACAGGGGAGAATGACAGGCGGCTTGTTTACATCAGCCGCCTGCCTTTCTTCCTCTGCACGACGATCGCCGAGTGACACACGCGGGGGGGTCTGTGACCGCGCGGGAGCGCGCCTCCGGGGGCGCTCGCTCCCTAGACCCTCACAGGCTAGCGATTGTAGTACTACGTCGCTCTGCCTGTGAGGGGCTGACTGCCAACGTAAATAGTCGTGCGGCAGTCGGCAAGTTAAAAAGTAAGGGTCCCAACACTGAACCTTGGGGTACACCTCTGATAACCTTAGACCATTCAGAGTAAGAATCATTAACCACTACTCTCTGAATTCTATCTTTTAGCCAATTTTCTATCCAATTATAAACCGATCTTTCCAAGCCAGTAGACTTTACCTTACACATTAGCCGTGTGTGGGGAACTGTGTCAAATGCTTTTGCAAAATCCAAGTATACTACGTCCACAGCTACCCCTCTGTCCAAGGTTTTACTTACCTCCTCATAAAAAGAAATCAGGTTTGTTTGACCACTTCTGTCTTTCATGAATCCATGCTGTTTGTATTTTTTTCCAGCAAGAACTCATCAATGTGGTCTTTTATTAAACTCTTCAATATCTTCCCTACTATAGAAGTTAAACTAACGGGTCTATAGTTACTTGGCAAAGACTTTGATCCCTTTTTAAATATAGGCACCACATTGGCCCTACGCCAATCCAGTGGTACTATTCCAGTCCTTAATGAGTCCCTAAAAATTAGAAACAAAGGCTTTGAAATTACATTGCTCAATTATTTTTGGATGCGTGGGTGGATGCCATCTGGTCCAGGCGCTTTATCCACCCTTATTCTGTCAATATTTCTGGACCATATCACTTTAGAGCAGTGGTTCTTAACCTGGGTTCGATCGAACCCCAGGGGTTCAGTCAGTCAGTCTCGCGGGTTCGGCGGAGGTCATTTCTGAACTGGTCTCTGAAAGACAACAGCAGAAGTCACACTGATTTGCAGTAAATATTCATTATTATGTTTTTGTGTGAAAATCATGTTTTAATGGTTTTGTTCATTTTGTGCACCTATGTAAAAATCTATACCTAAATATATACCTATATTTTATTTTTCCAATTAAGAACGGTTCGGTGAATGCGCATATGAAACTGGTGGGGTTCAGTACCTCCAACAAGGTTAAGAACCACTGCTTTAGAGCCATTGTGGATCATTTGGGGCTGTGTCAATACCATCCTCATTATGGTCATGAGCTCCCCCATGCTCCTTTGTATATACAGAGCTGAAGAAAGTATTTAATAAATTTGTCGTCTCTTTGTCCCCAGTCACCCACTCCTGATTATTTTGTAAAGGGCCTACATGCTCAGACCTAACCTTTTTACTGTTAATATATTTGAAGATTTTTTGGGGGTTTGTCCTACTATCTTTTGCAATTTGTTGTTCATTTTGAATTTTTGCGTCCTTGATTTCCTTTTTACATATTCTGTTATATTCTTTGTAACAAATAAACGATGATAGTGTTCCTCTCATTTTTATATTTTTTAAAAGCTCTTTTCTTTTTATCTATAGCTTTTTTAACTTTGGCCGTGAGCCACATAGGTTTTATTTTTAGCCTTTTAAACTTATTACCCATGGGAATATACTTTTACAGTGAGTTTGCATAAAGTCTTTTTGAAAATTTTCCATTTCTGTTCTGTGCTCATCGATGCCAATATTCCCTCCCAGGGACTCACGAGTTCTGCTCTATCCTGGGGGATCCAGTTGCAGGCATTGTGTCAGGGCAAGTCCTTCCTACCACTGTTCTGGACAGTGGTCACCATGGACGCCAGCCTGTCAGGCAGGGGTGTAGTGCTGGGGAAGCTCTGTGCCCAGGGGACCTGGTCAACAGAGGAATCTTCCTTACCACTCAATATTCTGGAGATCAGAGCAATCAAGCTTTGCCCGATCTACTGGATGAATTGAATATGCGGGTCTCAGTTTTGGATCCAATCGGACAATGCAACGGCTGTGGCTTACATCAATCATCAAAGTGGCACCAAGAGTGTCCTGGCACAGTGGAAAATTGGCAAGCTGATTCCCTGAGTCAGGTGCTGGATCAAGGGGAATGGTTCCTTCATCCGGACGTGTTTCATCTCCTATGTGTCCGGTGGGGAACCCTGGAGGTAGACCTGTTTGCGTCTCGCCTCAACAAAAAAGTCCAGAGGTTTGTGGCCAGGTCTCGGTACCCTCTAGCTGACGCCACAGACGTCTCGGTGGCTCCTTGGAGCCAGTATTGGCTGCACTATGCCTTCCCTCTAATAAAACTGCTACCAAGGTTTCTCTATAGGGGGGCGATGGAAGGATTTCTGGTCATTCTGGTGGCCCCAGACTGGCCTCTTTGGTCTTGGTACGGACCTAGTAAAATTGGTCGCCAATCCTCCGTGGAGACTTCCTCTGCGGGAAGATCTGCTGTCCCAGGGACCGATTTTCCATCCTGCTTTACGGTCACTGGCTTTACCGGCATGGCTGTTGAAAGCAAGGTGTTGAGAGATAGAGGTCTTTCTGACTGTGTGATTCCTACACTATTGAAAGCCAGGAAGTCGACTTCCAGGAAGATCTATCATCGCATGTGGAAATCGTACAACGTGGAATCGCTGAAGATGCACTCTCGCTTGTTTTCTTTAGCTAGGGTTTTGGCCTTTTTACAAAAAAGGGGTACATGGTTACATAGTTTGTGAGGTTGAAAAAAGACATCAGCCCATCCAGTTCAACCTATGATGTGTGTGTGTGTGTGTTTGCTGTTAACTTTACATTGTATACCCCTGTATGTTGTGGTCTTTAAGGTGCCCATCTAATAGTTTTTTGAAACTATTGATGCTCCCTGCTGATGCGACTGCTTGTGGAAGCGAATTCCACATCCTTACTGCTCTGACAGTGAAGAACCCCTTACATAATTTAAGGTTAAACCGTTTTTTTCCTCTAGTTTTAGTGAGTGGCCACGTGTCTTATTGTATTCCCTTTCTCTAAAAATTTTGTTCCTTATGCTAGGGTCGCCAGTACAGTATTTGTACATTGATATCATATCCCCCGTCAAGCGTCTCTTCTCCAGAGAGAAAACGTTCAGTGCTTGTAGTCTTCATAGCTGATGCCCTCCATTCCCCTAATTATTTTTGTTGCCCTTCTCTGGACTCTCTCCAGTTCCAGCACATCCTTCCTGAGGACCGGTGCCCAGAACTGGACAGCATACTCCAGATGTGGCCGGACCAGAGCCTTGTAGAGTGGGAGAATAATATCTTTATTTCTGGAGTGAATCCCCTTTTTTATACATGCCAGTATTATGTTGGCTTTGCTTGCAGCCACTTGGCATTGCCTGTTGTCCACTAGTACCCCCAGGTCCTTTTCCATCTTAGATTCACCCAGAGGTTTCCCCCCTAGTGAGTAGCTTGCTTTCGTGTTTCTGACGCCCAAGTGCATTACATTTTTCAACATTAAACCTCATCTGCCATGTAGTTGCCCACCCCATTATTTTGTTCAGGTCCGATTGTAAGGTTTCCACATCCTGCATAGAAGATATTGGCATGCTTAGTTTAGTATCATCTGCAAATACTGAGATTGTACTAGATATCCCCTCCTCTAGATCATTTATGAATAAATTAAACAGGATTGGTCCCAGGACAGAACCTTGGGGGACCTCACTTTCCACACCCGCCCAATCCGCATACCCCCCATTAATCACCACCCTCTGGGCTCTCCCCTGGAGCCAGTTCTCTATCCAGGTACTCACTATATGGTCCATACCTACATGCCTTAGTTTGTACAGTAAACGTTTGTGGGGAACGGTGTCAAATGCCTTTGCAAAGCCCAGATACACCACATCCACAGGCTTACCTTTATCTAGGTGGCAGCTCACTTTATCGTAGAAGGTTAATAGATTGGTTTGGCAAGAACGATTTTTCATGAATCCATGCTGATTACTACTAATAATACCGTTTTCATTACTAAAGTCTTGTATGTGGTCCCTTAACAACCCCTCCAAAATCTTGCAGACTACTGTTGTTAGGCTGTCCGGCCTATAGTTACCCGGGATATATCTCGGTTAACTAAATATTGGTACCACATTTTTTTCAATCAGCTGGCACCATATCCATCTGTAGACTATCCTTAAAGATCAAGAATAATGGTCTGGCAATCACCTGGCTGAGCTCTTTAAGAACCCTCGGGTGCAAGCCATCTGGTCCCGGTGATTTATTTATGTTAAGTTTCTCTAGTTTAGTTCTAAGTCTATCTTCTGTTAGCCATGGCAGTACTTCCTGAGGTGTATTATTTAGTTTAGCATTACAAGCTGGGTTAGTGTAGCCCCCCGATTCTTTTGTGAAGACTGAAGAGAAGAAATTATTTAACACTTTCGCCTTCTCTCTGTCCTCTGTGGCCAGATTTCCTTTGTCGTCTTTTATGGGGCCAATGTGTTCTGGCCTCGCTTTCTTACTGTTTATATACTTAAAGGATTTCTTGGGGTTCTTTTTACTCTCCCACTATATGTTTCTTGTGTTCTATGATTTCGCCTTTACATTGCGTATTACACTCTTTGTAATGCTTGAATGCTGCCAATGACCCCTCAGCCTTGTATATTTTGAAGGCCTTTTCTTTAGTATTAATATGCATTTTTATGTTGGAGTTTAGCCACCCAGGGTTTAGTTTTGCTCTTTTAAATGTATTTAATGCTATTATTTTATGCTCTTGAAGCACTCCCATTTTTCCTCCGTGTTCTTTGTTCCCAGTGTTCTAGCCCATTTGATATTTTCTAGCACAGAGCGCAGTTTTGGGAAATTGGCTCTTTTGAAATTCAGTGTCCTTATATTACCCTTGTGTTTCCTATTACTATAATCAATACTGAAACAAATTGACCTATGGTCACTGTTTCCTAAGTTGCCCTGTATTTCTATATCCGTGAGCAGGTCTGTATTTTTGGTAATCAGTAGGTCAAGTACCGCATTGTTTCTTGTCGGTGCATTCACCATCTGACTCATAAAATTATCCTGCAAAACATTTAAGAACTGCCGAGCCTTGGCTGAATGCGCGGTTTCTTCTGCCCAGTCTATATCTGGATAATTAAATTCCCCATTATAATGACATTCCCCAACCTTGCTGCAAATCCTATCTGTAAAAGGAGGTCCGCCTCCCCCTCCTCCCTCTGGTTCGGGGGCCTATAGCATATGCCCAATATTACCTTCCCTATAGTGCCTTCCCTTTTAAGTTCTACCCACAGGGATTCGGCCATGTCCATAGCTCCATTTTTAATATCATCCCTCATATTTACCTGTACACTGTTCTTAATATACAGACATACACCTCCCCCTTTTTTACCTTCTCTATTTCTGCGATAAAGAGAATCCCCCTAAATGGTCGCCATCCAATCATGAGAGTTGTCGACCTAAGTCTCTGTTATCCCCACAAAATCTAAGTCCTCCTCAAACATCAGCAGCTCCAGCTCTCCCATCTTGTTGGCCAGGCTTCTGGCATTGGTATACAAACCTCGTAATTTTGACCGGTTGCATACCATATCCTCATTTGTTGTTGTTTTTAGGCTGCTCTTGTAATTTTTCCCCATACCCACATTGGATTTAGGAACTCTGAACACCCTACCACTAATGTCCCCGTTGGTGCCCTCTGAATCTTGCTCCCCACTGGCTAATTCTACATCTGTACCCTCCCCCCATCTAAGCCCCTCTAACTTTTTGGCCATCCTCTCACCCAGTACGGTTGCACCCTCCCCATTTAGGTGTAATCCGTCCCTACCAAAGAGCCGGTGGCCAACTGAGAAGTCGGCCCATTTCTCCAGGAACCCGAAACCCTCCTTACTACACCAGCTCCTCAGCCACTGGTTAACTTCCCTAATCTCCCGCTGCCTCTCTGGGGTGGCTCGAGGTACAGGTAGTATTTCTGAAAATACTACCTTGGAGGTCCTACTCCTCAACTTAGCGCCTAAGTCCCTGAATTTGTTTAGGACTCTCCATCTCCCTCTGCCTATGTCATTATTACCCACGTGTACCATGACAGCTGGGTCTTCCCCAGTCCCGCCCAGTAATCTGTCCACCCAATCCGTGATGTGCCGAACCCGAGCTCCTGGTAAACAACAGACAGTTCGGCGCTCACTGTCTTTGTGACAGATTGCCCTATCTGTCCTTCTAATGATTGAATCCACTACCACCAGCACCTGTCTTTCCTTTCCCTTTCTTCTGGCCTCACTGGAGGAGTTCTTCCCCTGGCAGCTAGGGGCATCGCTCTGCTCCAGAAATTCTGGTCCCCCACTGGTTTCCCCAACATCATGCAACTGGGCGTATTTATTGGGGTGCTCCAGCCCAGGACTGGCCTCCTTGCCTGGTTCCCTTCTACCCCTCCTAACTGTCACCCATCTACTCTGCTCTGATGCATGCACCTCCGTTTCTCCGCTCTCCACTGTGCAGGCCCCAGCCTGCCCCTGTCGGGTACGATCCCAGCTCTCCTTCAGTATGGACATTCGTTTCAGTGTTGCCAGCTGCTTCCCTAGATTCAGGACCTGAGCTTCCAGGGAAGCAACCTGCTTGCATTTTGTGCAGCTGTATTCGCCCACTCACTGACACTCCCAGACACTCACAGCTACTCACAGGTACTCCCAGACAATCAGGTTCTCACAGGTACTCCCAGACAATCCGGTTCTCACAGGTACTCCTGTGCATAAATATGATCACAAGGTAAATAAAGTCCATATTAGTGCAAATATTAAATAGTGCAAATAGTGCATAAAGTCCTTCTGTGCAAATAAAAGGTGCTAGTGCTTTTCACATATGCAGTAGTGGTGTGACCCTCCACTTCACCTCCAGGTGGTAAATGGCAAGATGGCCCACTTACCAGATCCAGTGGATTCCTGTTGGCATACGCCAACAGAAATCGGTACAGGCTTAGGTGTTTATTCTCAAGTTGGTTCCGGTTTCCTGGGGGTACACGGGGGTCCACGGCTTGCTCCTGTATGCACTCAGGATGTGAGAAAAGAAAGATGCCATTTACCACCTGGAGGTGAAGTGGAGGGTCACACCACTACTGCATATGTGAAAAGCACCAGCACCTTTTATTTGCACAGAAGGACTTTATGCACTATTTGCACTATTTAATATTTGCACTAATATGGACTTTATTTACCTTGTGATCATATTTAAGCACTTTAGTTGATGTACTTCACTTTGCACTTTATTAGCTGAATTATTTATGCTATCCATATTTTTCTAAATTGAAGCTATTTATATATTTATTGTGACTTAATTTTCCATATTTATATACATATTCTTTTACTGTAAAGGTAGCAACACCTGAGCACCACTATATTCACACTTTTTGCACATTTTATTGTCACAAAACAAACAAATGTGGTAGGATTTCAACGCCCTCCACTCTAGGGTTTAGCGCAGTTTCCCCATACTCTTTAATAAACAACATCTACTGTTGTTTACCGCTGTTTGATCAGCTTACCCTTGTATATATACTCCTTATTCACATATTCCAGTGGCGCGAGTGATATAATAACAACTACTAATAGATACTCACAGACACTCAGGTAGTAATAGGTACTCACAGACACTCGGGTAGTAATAGGTTGAGCAGCGGTTAGCCTTGGGCACTGTCAAGGGCCAAGTGTCGATCTTGGCTATTTACTTCCAACGTCTGCTATTGCAATGATTCACACTTTTATTCAGGGGGTGCGTCATCTGGTTCCCCCGAGGAGATCCCCGTTGCCTCCGTGGGATCTCAATCTGGTTTTGTCTGTTCTTCAAAAGCCTCCATTAGGGAGATTTCTCTGCTTTCTTTATCCCAGAAGGTTGCCTTTCTGGTGGCAATTACTTCTGCCCACATAGTTCCTGGGTTGGCGGCGCTGTCCTGTCGTTTGCCTTATTTGGTGGTTTAGAGATAAAGTGGTACCCAATCCATCTTTTCTTCCTAAGGTGGTGTCTGATTTTCATCTCAATGAAGACATTGTGTTGCCTTCACTCTGTCCTAAGCCTAAGCATCCCAAGGAAATTGCTTTGCACTCTCTGGATGTAATTCGGGCGATAAGGGTTTACCTGATGGTCACTGAATCTTTAGGAAATCAGATGCTCCATTTGTCCTTACCAAATGATCTCGTAAAGGTTTGGCTGTGTCTGCTGCAAATATATCCAGATGGATTCGACGGACGGTTGTTTAGGCTTATTCATTAAAGCGTCAGGCTCCTCCTTTTCCCTGTGAAGGCGCATTCTACCAGAGCGATGAGTGCCTCTTTAGCTTTTCGCCATCAGGCCTCAGTAGTTCAAGTTTGTAAGGTGGCGACTTGGTTGTTTGTGCACACATTTACAAAATTCTACAAGGTAGATTTGTTGGCATCTTCAGATGCATCCTTTGTACGCAAGGTTTTGCAGGCTGCTGTTTAATAGAGAATCATTTGTTTCTCTTTAGGGGTTTTTTTTTCTTTCATGTGTGAGCTCCTGTTGTTCCTGGTTGAGTGAGCTTCATGTTACCCTGTTGGCTAAGTTTAGCCTTTGGAGTTTACCTTAACTATGTGGTTCTCCCAACCCCTCATACCTACACTGCTTTGGAACGTCCCAATGGTATAGAAAGCATAAGAGCTGCGTCTTTCAATGGACAATAGAGAAAACTGGATTTTTGTAAGAACTTACCGTAAAATCCTTTTCTCTGAAGTTGATTGACAGATGCAGCGCCCGCCCCTCTGATATGGGGATGGTTTGTGTCTTACTCTCACTGCTTGCAATGAAATTGGTATGCTGGAGCAGGGTGTGTGGGGTTATGCCTATAGGGACAGCCCCTAGGGATGGTGAACTGTTTTTTTTTTTTTCCTGCATAGTGCTACTCTTGTAGGGGGGTGAATAACCCACTGGTATAAGAAGCATAGGAGCTGCATCTGTCAATGGACTTTATAGAAAAAAAGTTCTTACAAAAAAAAAAAAAAAATATATATATATATATATATATATATATATATATATATATTATAATGTGTGTGTAAAAAATAATAATTTAATAATAGTAATTTTAATAGAGACCTAGAATAAATGCAGACACATAACGTGATGAGTTGTTGTGTATTTTTTTTAAGAAAGACGCAACAATGAAGACTAAGAGCCGGTTCACACTGAGGCGATCCGACTTCGAGGGGCGACCTGTGAAGTCGCGGTGCACTTCGGCGCGACTTGCAGGGACTTCACATAATGGAAGTCAATGCAAGTCGCTCCCAGGTCGCCCCAAAGTAGTACAGGACCCTTTTTCTAAGTCGGGTCGACTTGTGTCGCTCCTATTAGAACGGGTCCTGTGCTAATCAATGGCGAGCGACCGAGCGCGACTTGTCAGGCTGAAAAGTCGCCTGACAAGTCGCGCTAGTCTGAATGGGGTCTAAATATGCAACTGAGAACTATGTCCATCATGTTCCTGGGGGAGATTGAATTGAAGAGGGGGCTTCTCTTGTACATCATATTCAACACCCCTGGTAGTTGTGACAGGAGATATGAGGAAACAGAATGGTAATGGCCTCTTGTAATGCTTTATTATTTGTGTGTTTAGTTCCAGCCCTTTCTGGACTGCCTAGAATAGAGGAATTTGGCATTGTATCAGGTAAAAAAGAAAAAAATCCAAAGTTTGCAAAGAACAGGGCCTGTCTTGTGGCCAAATAAACTATATTATTGTAGGCGAATTCTGCCCAGGGGAGGAGTGATGCCTAGTCAGCTTGAACAAAGGATGTTCTAGTATTTGCTTTTACACTCCATGTGCCTATTTGCGGATGGTTACTTGAGGAAAAACAAGTTTTCAGTGTTCACTACCTTGCAAAGTTTTCTCTAAAATCTGGGCGCAAATTGCACTCTTTGATCTGAAGTGATACTGCTATTCATCCCATAAAGTCTTACTATTTCTTTGATAAATGTGCAGTCTCTATTGCCCAAGGGGTCCCTAATGTAGGTATGAAATAGTCCATCTTGGTTAATCTATTTACTGCCACAAAAACAGTAGTAAATCTTTTGGATGGAGTGAGCTCAACAATAAAGTCCATATTGATAAGTTCCTAACCCTAACAAACCCCAGTATTTAGTATTGTCATTCTTGTTTTAAATGAAGATTTCACAAGTCCTAACATAATCATGGCAATCTGATCTTAAATTCGACCACCAAAAGGAACGTTGCACAAGATCTACTGTCTTAAACACCCCAAAATGTTCTGCCAAAGGATGGTCATGACACAGGCTAGGTATTCTTGGATGCACATTTGAAGGCATATCTTCTGATTATGTATAAATAGTCCTTGTCCTTGAAGTCAGACGTCCTGTGGTAAAACAACCTATATTGAGGCCTACTTAAGTAATCAGTTGTTTGCAGCAGCAGAACACTGTGGGCTGGCAGAATTGTGTCTGGTTGATGGGGTTCCTCATATTTAAAAAACATTTGTGATAGCAGTATAGCTTGCCATTCTTTGAACCTGACCTATAATTTATGTGAATTGGAAAGCATGAGAAAAATAATGCCCACCTGGCTTGGTGAGATTTTATTTGTGTTGCTGTTCTGGGACACTCTTAATCTATTGTGATCCATGAAGATCGAATTTGGATGGCTGCTCCTTCTAGCAAATTGCACCATTCTTCCAGAGCTGGCTTGATTCCCCACATTGTAATTCTTTTCTGCGGGGTTGAATTTTCTAGCAAATAACGCTATGGATATTAAGAGGGATTCGGCACTCTAACGCTGTGATAGGATGGCACCCACTGCATTTTCCAAAGCACCCACCTCGAGAACATGGAAACATGGGTAATGCAGGGTCTGGGTGTTGGAAGAATGGTACTGTGATAAATAAAATCTTTAGTTTATCAAATGCGACTCATGCCACAGGTGTTAGAGATTTAGAGTTTAATATTATTTTAAATAATAAGTCTCTGAAATACATATGAATGTTCTAATGTAATATGTTCGTTTTAAAGGTTCTTTCAATATGTCTTTGTCAAGGACAGAGAAGCCATTTTGCTATGTATGTATTTCTTTTCTGAGTTTCTATGTTAGGTGGAGTTATGTTTCTTATGCAAGAGTGGGTGTTACTTTGATATTTAGAATTACTACCTTCTTGAGACACACTTTTTTGCTGGCATCATCTTTACATATAGTAAAAAAGACAACTATATCTACAGATCAAGCAGAGATGAGAAAAGAACATCCTACACTCTGAAGACACGTAACACCTCTCTCTCCTTTTGATGCGTGAAACTTTTCTGTTTTGTTCGGTTTCGTATGTTTTGCTTTACTTTAAGAAAATAAACAACTTTCCTGACATATCATGACAGCTTAGAAGTTTATTTCAAACATTTTGGTGAGAAATGAGGACCTGGATGAAGTATATTTATCCTTGACTCCAGTTAACAATTCTGCTACCAGGGGTGAGTTTTTTGTCTGTTTTCTCACCTATTGACAGCTTACGGTGTAGCAAGGAGAAGAGAAAAAAAAACAAACAAAAGACCCAGCTTGTATGAGTATTGATTGACATTACCATCTGGACAGTGGTCTCAAGTATTGTTAGATCTAGGAGGACTTCTGGTTAGGAAAGCGTGATGTTACGTACTTGAAGAATTGAAGATTTTCTGCCAAGGTTATAGTCCCTGCCAGAGGAATCTGTTAGGACACGTGAGACGTTCTCACAGGATATCGGTTAGAGACCCGGGGATATTACTGTAACTTCACGTTATTTTTAAAAGCTCACCATTGTAGGTAACCAGGCAGATGTTTCCTTGGGTTGAGGCAAGTTTAGAAGTCGGATTCTAAGGAATGGAGACAGAAGTCCAAGGACAAAAGAAAGAACAAAAGGCAAAATTAAAAAGACACTACTCGTCTCTTGTTTTTTTTTTTTTTTTTTTTAAGTGCGCACAGGACTGTCATTCTTAACAGGGGTGGGTGTGTTTGTTCATATAAGCCGATAAAATGAAATAGTAAACATCTCAAGCTCAGAAGTATAAATATGTCCCTGTACTATCAGGAATTAATACATTCCATATATGGCATACAGACTTGCAGTGGTTTATGGAACAATGTCAGAGTGCAGATACGTTTTTTAATGGACAATCTAAGTTTAAGGCTGCATGTAAATTATTATTCTCTTTTTATGGATATTTAAGCCCTGAAATGTGTGTCCTTACATGTGGTCATTCCAAACACAAAAAAGGGGCAGAACAAAGCTTACAGGTGAATCTGAGATTGTGGAAAGAACTGTATGTAAATTGGATAATCCTACAGATGAGGTTGCAGGAAACAATAAGTTAATGATTGAGCAAGTTTTACTTCCAAACTTAGATTTGGTTATTAAAGGTAGCAGATTGTCCTAATTTAGGTGAGGCTAACCAGCAAATGTTGAAACATAAATGTTTTGCACAACCTGAAGTTTACTGTTAAAAGTTTTTGCAATAAGCATTTCTGGTAAGAGTAAGAACTCTGGTTGTTGAAGGAGTCCTTCTCGGGGAATTGGCCAATTGCAGTTCATGGGCGGGCCCCAGTCTGTGAGTTTCATAAGAAAATCAGTCTCCAAACAATTTCTTTGTTTTTGCTATAATCAGGAAAGTCATATTAAAAAGCAGTGTTCAAGTTTCTCTGTCGCTCATTGACAGACGTAGTCTTCTTGATTCACAAGAACTGGGTTATGTTGTCTCCGCAGGAGTAGGACTAGGCAGAAAGAAAAAACGTTCTGGCTCCACCCTAGGGGCAGTCCCAGAGGGTATATCCTCCCTCTCTCTGCTACAAGGCATCAGTTTTTTTCTGTCTAGTCAGGAGTAAGGACCTAAGTTCCTTGCTGGGATCTCTGGTCCTGGCAAGATTTTTTTTTTAGAAAAAATATTTTTTAGGTAGTTTTTCTCCAGTGTTTTTTCCTGTGAGATCTTCAAGCAAATACGCCGGACTGGGCGACACTAGTGGTCACCCCAGCCAGCCTACGAGCACGCGCAGACCATTGCATTGCGCTTGGTCGGCCGCGACACATTCAAGTAAGTATGCGGGGCCGGGCGACGGGCTGGATGTTGAGATCCAGTGGTCACCCCGGTTTCTGCCTACGAGCGCGTGCAGACCAGAGCTCCGCGCTGGGTCGGCCGCGACGGAGTCCCATTGGAGGGACTGACCTTTGCGAGTTAAAAGTCTCGCTTGGATGCCAGGAACCAGAGAGTCGAGGCGTCCGGAGTGGTCCACAACCCCCCACCCCAGTGGAGAGGGTATTGTGAAGAGAGGGTGCCTGTCGGTTCGGTATGGTGAGTAAACGTTCCCTTTTTTCCTCGTTATGAGGCAGTATGAATTATGGGCCCCTCCATACATGGTCAGTATCTGTCTGACACTAAAAGTCCCCCTTGTAAATACAGCATGTGTTTGGTGGGAAGTGGACTTGGTTTGAGAGCTAACACTCTACCCAGCAGACTGTAGTATTACAGCAGACATAGGAAGTATAATCCTACCTTAATTGTAGTGTACCTCCTGCAGATCGATAAACCGCCATTTAGCAGAGATGCAGGTGGATGTGCTGGGAAAAACGATTTCGGCAGTCCGCCGCCATTTTGCCGTAGACCGGGTGCATGAATGTCCTCAGGTCACGCCGACCGCCATGTTTTTGGAGTCTATTGTCTCCTGTATGGAGGCGGCCATGTTTGATGAGCCCAGCTACCTCGTGGAGAGCTGGGAACGCCGGAAGGCGTACACAGGGGGCGGAGCCACGTCCTTCTACCCGGGAAAACTAACACAGCTCTTTCCAGTCTGTAAAAGACAGACGCTGACTGCAGTTGGTTGGAAACTTCTCTGCATCGGGTGGTGAGCCTTGAGGGTCCCTCTCTCTCTCTGTGGGGATCGAGAAGCAGGTACTCTGAGGGGCGCTATTGCTCTAGGGGGGATACACATAAAAAAAAAAAAAAAAGTTTTCTGGCAGAGGTGTCCTGAATTAACATGGACCCTGCCACTCATGTATCTCCACCGGATCCCCTTGAGGTGTCTGCAGGATCCTCCAGCACCCCACTGACGGTTGAATCATTGTCAGCTATTATGGAAACTTTTGTGTCCCGGGTGGAAGTGGCTTGTCAGGGACAGGGCGCAAGAAAGCGACCCCCGCCTAACCCCTTATTATCTGAAACTTCGGATTCAGAATCTGAGCCTATTTCTGCAGTTGCAGGTACTTCATCTGGGATTGGTGTCTCGGGTACTGTCTCTTCAGACAGTGAGGAGGATGTTTCGGCATCAGCCATAGCCCGAGAGGAAGCGTTGGTAAACGCACTCATTGTATCTGTTCAAGAAACCTTAAGATTACAGGGTATTCCGTCGGAAATAGCTGAAACTGAAATCCCCTTTGGGACTAAAAAACGCATCAAAGTAGCGAAGGTTTTTCCATTGCCCAAATGTTTTGGCAATCCAATCAAAGAAGAATGGAGTCTGCCAAAACGCACTTCTGCTATTTCTAAACGCATTAACAGGCGTTATCCGTTTGAGGAAACCCTCATTAAGAAATGGACAGAACCACCTGTGGTGGATTCACCAATTGCTAGATTGAATAAAGCCACGGTTATTCCTTTAGAAGACGCTCTGTCTTTTAAAGATCCAGTGGATCGCAAGATAGAAGCTATGTCTCGCACCATGTTTTCCTTGATTGGATCAGCTTTCAGACCAATAATTGCTATTGGACTGGTTTCGCAGACTGTAACTGAATGGACCAAGTGGTTGCGCCGGGACTTAGAAGAAGTCCCTCAGGCGGTATCAGATTTGCTGGAACAAATGATACAGGGGTTACAGTTTGTGTGTGATGCGGCGTTAGACGCCACTCCATTATTGGCAGGAGCATCAGTTTCAGCAGTGGTTCTCAGGCGTACACTGTGGCTAAAAGGTTGGTTAGCCGACCAAGGTTCCAAAAAAGCATTGGCTAATATCCCCTTTTTAGGAGAGCGTCTATTTTGAGCCAACTTAGATGAGATCATTAAGGATCTCACGGGAGGAAAGAGCACCTTTTTACCGCAAAATGTTAAAGGTAAAGGACCTCGTCAAAGACGAGGGCCTTCTTTCTCTGCTCACAAAAAGTTTTTTCGTCCCGCGGGTGAAAAAATTAAGTCCTCCAAAGCTCCTTCAGGAGGCTTCAGGGGACGTTGGTCGGGCAAGCAAAAGCCCGCCCCCTCCAGACCTGAAGATAAATCGTCCAAAGCCTGAAGGTGCGCCCCCACCCATAACTGGGGTGGGGGGACGTCTTCGCCGGTTCCCGGATCCATGGCTTTCCAGAATCCCGGACAAGTGGGTTTGCGAAGTCATAAGGTCAGGGTACAAGATCGAGTTTCGATCTCTCCCACCGGCGCGATTCTTCCCTTCCAATATCCGACTATCCCCGGATCGTCTAGAAGATCTACGGAGAGCAGTCACGGATTTACTACAACAAGGAGTGGTAGTCCACGTTCCTTGGACAGAACGTTTTCAGGGGTTTTATTCAAACCTATTTACAATACCCAGGAAAGAGGGCAAAGTGCGTCCAATTCTGGACTTAAGGGCACTCAATTCCTTTCTCAACATAAGAAAATTCAAGATGGAATCCATTTGCACAGTAGCAGCCTTCCTGCATCCAGGGGATGTCCTAGCGTCCATAGACATCAAGGACGCCTATCTTCACATTCCCATTTTCGCAGGATATCAGCGGTTTCTACGCTTTTCCGTAGAAGAGAACCACTATCAGTTTGTGGCGTTACCTTTCGGTCTCGCCACGGCTCCTCGGGTCTTCACGAAGGTGTTGGCCCCAATGTTGGCACTACTGCGCCAAAGAGGCATATCGATTCTAGGTTACCTAGACGATCTCCTACTTCATGCAGAGTCTCCTCAGACCCTGCTACAAAACATAGAAATTACTATAATTTCTTTACAGGAATTCGGGTGGCTGGTGAACCAGCAAAAGTCATTTCTGGTTCCCACCCAGAGGCTCGAATATCTGGGTCTAATTCTAGACACAGTCAGGACAAGAGTTTTCCTTCCGGTAGGGAAACTCCGGAAGATTCAATCAGCAGTCCAGTTGTTACTATCCAACAGCTGGTCTTCTCTTCGAACTTGCATGAGGGTTCTGGGGTTGATGGTGGCTTCCTTCGAAGCAGTCCCATTTGCCCAGTCCCATACCCGAATTCTTCAGCAAGAGATTCTTCTCAGATGGAATCGGAATCCGGAATCCCTGGACAATCGGATCCGATTGAGCAAACAGACCAGAGAGTCTCTGGTCTGGTGGCTTCGGTCTCCGATGCTCAGCCAGGGAAAGTAATTTCTGCCAATATATTGGACGATAGTGACCACGGATGCCAGTCTATCCGGATGGGGAGGAATTCTCGGGCAGTTATCTGTCCAGGGACTTTGGTCCCCGGAAGAATCCAGGTTGCCGATAAATGTATTGGAACTGAGAGCGATCAGACTTTGTCTGATTCACTGGACCGAGCAGCTCCAGGGCAACCCGGTTCGGATCCAGTCGGACAACGCCACGGCCGTGGCTTATGTCAATCACCAGGGGGGCACCAAGAGTGTCCGAGCGGCCAAGGAAGTGGCTTGCATTCTTCGCTGGGCGGAACGATTTGTTCCAGCGATCACTGCGGTGTTCATTCCGGGGGTGGAAAATTGGCAGGCAGATTATCTCAGCCGTCAGACTCTGGATCAGGGGGAATGGTCCCTCCATCCAGAAGTTTTCCACCAGTTGTGCCTACGTTGGGGCACCCCGGATGTGGATCTGTTGGCATCATGATTCAACAGGAAAGTACAGAGATTTGTGGCTCGCTCCCCCGATCCTCTAGCAGAGACCGCAGACGCACTGATCGCCCCGTGGGGGCAATACCAGCTAATGTATGCCTTCCCTCCTCTCGGGTTACTGCCAAGACTTCTTCGCAGGATAGAGGAGGAAGGAACTCCAGTAATCCTGGTAGCTCCGGACTGGCCTCGCCGAGCGTGGTACGCCGACTTGGTCAGACTGGTGGCGGACGTCCCGTGGAGACTTCCTCTCAGGGAGGACCTACTGTCTCAGGGACCGATCTTCCATCCTGCTTTACGATCGCTGGCTTTAACGGCCTGGCTATTGAGACCCAGGTGCTGAAGGACAAGGGATTGTCAGCTTCAGTTATTCCTACTCTAGTTAAAGCAAGGAAAGCGACTTCCAGAAAGATTTATCATCACACATGGAAGTCCTACATTGCATGGTGTGAACCTCTGGGGTTCCGTCCACGGTCTTATTCGGTTAGTCGAATATTAGCTTTTCTGCAACAAGGGGTTGAGCAGAAACTGGCCTTGAGTACTATCAAGGGTCAGGTCTCAGCATTAGCTATCTTCTTTCAGAAGCCTTTGGCTACGCATTCCTTGGTGCGGAATTTCATCCAGGGGGTGCGACATCTGGCTCCGCCAGTGCGCGCGCCGTTACCACCCTGGGATCTTAATTTAGTATTGTCGGTTCTTCAGAAACCTCCCTTTGAAGATATTAGGGAGATTCCTCTACCTACGTTGTCCCAGAAGGTGGCCTTCTTGGTGGCTATCACTTCTGCACGCAGGGTGTCAGAACTGGCCGCATTATCTTGTCGTTCCCCATATCTGGTGGTTCATAGAGATAAGGTGGTTCTTCGTCCGAATCCATCCTTCCTACCAAAAGTGGTTTCAGAATTTCATCTGAATGAAGAAATTGTATTACCTTCCCTGTGTCCTAAGCCCAGTCATCCTCGGGAGTTTGCTTTACACTCCTTGGATGTGGTCCGGGCGATCAGGGTATACTTGAAAACGACAGACTCGTTTCGCAAGACGGATTCACTTTTTGTGATCCCGGATGGACCCAAAAAGGGGTTGCCTGCATCTGCCGTGACTATTTCCAAATGGATCAGACAGACGGTGGTACAGGCTTATTCTATTAAGGGTCGGGAGCCCCCGTTCCCTGTTAAGGCGCACTCCACTCGGGCACTTAGTGCGTCATGGGCCTTTCGCCATCAGGCGTCAGTGGTCCAGGTGTGCAAGGCGGCTACCTGGTCGTCGGTGCATACCTTTACAAAACATTATAAAGTTGATGTAATGGCATCGTCTGATGCCTCGTTTGGCCGCAAGGTTTTGCAGGCCGCCATTTGAGGAGACCAGTGGTCTACCTCGAGGGTTTTTTTCCGTTGGAATTTTTATTTGAGTCTCATTCTTTGTTTATAATGAGCCTTTAAAACTTCTAGTTTGGCACCGGTTGGGCCTTCTAGATTGGATTTTGATTTCTGTCAATCCCACCCCTCATTTGTGGCACTGCTTCTGGATGTCCCAGTTCTTGTGAATCAAGAAGACTACGTCTGTCAATGAGCGACAGAGAAAATCGGATTTTTGTAAGATCTTACCGTAAAATCCTTTTCTCTTAGCTCATTGACAGACGTAGTACCCGCCCCTCTATCATTGAGTTGGGTTGGGTTAAATTCTCTGTTGCTGCTTTGTGATAGAACTGATGCCTTGTAGCAGAGAGAGGGAGGATATACCCTCTGGGACTGCCCCTAGGGTGGAGCCAGAACGTTTTTTCTTTCTGCCTAGTCCTACTCCTGCGGAGACAACATAACCCAGTTCTTGTGAATCAAGAAGACTACGTCTGTCAATGAGCTAAGAGAAAAGGATTTTACGGTAAGATCTTACAAAAATCCGATTTTTTTTTTTTGCAGATGAACAATCAAAATCTGTCAAAAATGATAAAAATTATAAACTTGATTCACGCGATCGTTACCAACCGTATAATAGGATTCAAAGTGTGAAAGCTATGACTGACAGCAATAGATTATCTTCTGCGCTCCCTGAAAAGAATGTGACATTTAAGGCATGCACTATCAGTCTTTATAGACCAGCAAAGATCCAGTTACACAAACTAGCTAGCTATATCTAATGACAGTTTTCATTCCTTCTGTGGCTCAGAGAATGACAGATTTTTGTGTCAACCCTTCCAGATATAAAAGAGTCCATGGAGGAAGAAAAAGTATATATTTAAAAGGTACTATTACCTACTAATGTAACTGTCTTAAGTAGATTTTTGGGGCTTAATAACTTTTCTCGAGAATTCATTGAGATTTTTGCAGACAAAGCATCTGTCTGCGCAAATCCTAATAAATTATGGAGGCTTACTGAGGTTATAGGGTAAATATTTTTAATAGGAGAGGCCTTGTATACAATCATTTGAACATCTAAAAAAAAAAAAAAGCCCTTATAAATTCAGTATTTCTGATTAATGTAGATCTCTCTCAACCATTTTACATTCACGTGTATGTGGATGATGAGACAATTTCATCAGTAAAAATATGTTAGAAGTGCATTGGACAATGCTATAAGTCAGACACATTGTGGGTTTTGTACCACTTGTTTTGCGAACACCTCAGGTTATGCTATAAGGTGTTATTACAAAGAAAGGCAAGGGTTGTTAATTCACAAAGATTTACCTAGTGGCAATTGGATTTCGAGGAGACAGGCTTGTCAGTTGAATTCTTGACTCAAATGATGCAATGTGAGAGACAGAGCCACACAGTTGTGTAATTGAACATGAAAAAGTCACTCCTTCACCTTTTAGTGGACATTTGTCGGGAGGAAATTTCCTGTACGAATATATAGATGGATCCATATATTGGCACAATGGAGTGTATGTGATGGGATTTGCTGTTTGGATTTAGGATCAGCAACTTTTGTTACAATATAAGCTTCCTGGATATATGTCTGCACAAAGAGCTGAACTTGAGTCTGCCTTGTGTTTGTTTTACAGTCAGAAGACACAGCACTGAATATTTTTAGTGACAGTGCAAATGTGGTTCATTCACTTACACTTTGTTTCTTTATGGTCAATGAGAGGCATGGTTGGTTCTCAATAATAAACCAAAAAGTAGTGTTGCGCCAGTCATGTGCACACATAGTGTAATAAAACTCAAAATCAGTGTCCATACATGTTCCAATGTCCATACAATCAATCAAATAAACGGTGAATCCATGTGTCCAAAAGAATCTTGTGCAAAACTTAATTAGTGCTTTCGTGATTAGTGCAATCCCACCACCAGGTGAATTGGTCTCTCACCTCCACTATAGACCCACTGCTGGGTCAATCACAGCGTTGTATATGCACAGGGACCTTCAGATAGTAAAGGCTATGGATAGCCTATCACCTCCAGAGGGATTCTCACCGATAAACATAAAGGGGGAACAAAGGAAGAGATCTAGTGCTCTCTTTATGGTTGCAGTAAACCGCTTTGAGTAAAAGGAATAGTACTCACAAAGGTGGCGCTTCCAAAGCGCATAGCAATCAGCATAAATGGTATCTAGGAAGAGACAGCTTCCAGCACGCAGGCTCTGTCCCCTAAAGCCCAACCACAGGCGTTGACTTCCTCAGTAGGGGTCCCTGCGTGCTGGAAGCTGTCTCTTCCTAGACAGTATATATAGTGACAGCGCTGTGCCTTGTCAGAAGGGTTATATATCACCCAGGATTCTCACCTGTGCAAGGATGTATGTTTTGAGTGAAGAAAATTAATTTTGCACTTTTCTCCAGGATTGGTAACTCCCGGATTGGGTTCTGGAGTCCAGAGACTTTACAGAGACTTGTCACATATAACTTCAGCCAGGCATATTGTGGACAATTTAGGAACGCATACAATACTAAGCGGTCAACAGTAGTAAATTGTCAATTGGCTGCGGCGTGCATTAGAACCCAATTACTGGCAGGCAATGAATGCATGAAAGGTAATCCAGTAAAGTGACTTATTTGAAGAACTTATACAGTTACCACTAATGATGAAAATGCTTACATTCCAGTCAGTGTGTTGTAATGACCGTGCCAAACAGATGGCGACATCTGGGTGACTCAGCTCCTGGTCCTGTGCCTCGGATGACACTGTGCATTGATGTCCCCAAAAGAATGATGGCTGTCTAAGGAATCCAGCTGCCGCCGGTGTCATGAAGATGACTCCGTCTTTAGAGGGGCGTAGCTTGGCATCCAGAAGTGGGGTCACAGGAGCTAGCAGTAAAGATACCTAATTCGACTCCACTAAGATGGCAGCAAAACAGACACACACGGGAGTAAGGAGATGATGTGGTATGATGAAGAATGTCAGGGCATGCCCCTTCTTTAGGTCCTGTGATAGATACCAGCAAGAAAGTTTAAATAGCCTGGAGATGGAGGCTAAGTCACTCGAACACACCTACAACATTTTAACTCCTTATATGCTCCATAATAATAATAAATACAATGAAAGCTTTTAAACACATATGATTATAAACTATATAGAATCAATAAAAACATATATACAATAATGTATGGGTATTAAGGGCGGTTGGTGAAATTCTTGCGCTGTCTCTATTATATACCTGATTGTCTCCTTTAATGCTGCAGGTACTATTATTGGTAACCTACACAATACAGATACTTATAGTTGGGGGGGAGTACCGCGCTTTAAAGGTGCCAAATACAAAATTATTTAAAACATATAAATATATACTGTGAAAAAGTGCCTTAGTGCCTCTCAATGAGTGATGTGAGTGAATATTATATTGAGAGGCACTAAGGCACTTTTTCACAGTATATATTTATGTTTTAAATAATTTTGTATTTGGCACCTTTAAAGCGCGGTACTCCCCCCCAACTATAATGTATGGGTATTCATAAAAAAAAAAAAATAATAAAAAGATGACTTTACCTAAATTATTTCAATTTATCACTATCAAAAGTCTAACAAATGATATTCAATTGAACTAAAAAGTGTGTATATATTAAATTGAACTAAAGAGTGTGTATATATATCTTATGTCCAGGACGGACATGTCCAAGCTGGTCCAAACAAACTATTTCCTTCACTAAGCACTGCACTGACTCTAAGCACTGTATGAACTGTATGTAGCTTCAGTCATCAGCCTGCCTATCCGACTCAGCCATTCAGAGGAAGCTATGTATTTATTCAGCAAAATACAAAGCTGCCTATGAATGGCTGAGTTCAGACGGACTCGTATTTTGCTTCAGGTGTCAAATGGAAGTCTCTGTCTCGCACTCGGAACCCAGCACTTTGTACTGTATGTAGCTGAAGCTAAATACAGTTCATACAGTGCTTAGAGCCAGTGAAGTAAATATGGAAGGAAATAGTCCAAGCTGGACCAAACTGGCGACAGGAAACACGAAGATCAGTTTAAAAAGCTCTGAACAGGTTTCACATGAAATCAATCTGTTAGGTTACATAGTAGTTGAGGTTGAATAAAGACAATAGTCCATCCAGTACCCCTTAATGTTCTGATCCTTGAGATGTATGTCCAAGAGTCTTTTGAATGTAGCCATACTTCCCGCAGAAACTACCTCTTGTGGTAGAGAATTCCACAATCTTGTAGCCCTAACAGTAAAGAACCCCCTGCGTTGCCTGAGGTTAAAATGCTTCTCCTCTAATCGCATTGTATGTCCTCGTGTCCTCATGCAATCTGGCGACTGAATATTTTTTTTTCTATGCTGAGATCACCATTGAGGTATTTGTAAATTGCTATCATGTCCCCTCTCAGACGTCTCTTCTCCAGGGAGAATAAATCAAGTGATTGTAAACGCTCTTCATAATTAAGGTCCTCCAATCCCCTAATTATTTTATTTGCCCTTCTCTGGACTCTCTCCAGCTCCAACACATCCCTCCTGAGGATTGGCGACTAGAACTTGACAGAATACTCCAGATGCGGTCAGACCAGAGTTGGTGGCCTCTCTGCATTAGGGAGATTCTCTGGTCTAAATTGACATTTACAATGCACACCCCAGCATTTTCTAAGCACTACTGCTTTCTGCAGTTTACAGAGGGGAAAAACGAATACAAATTTTTTGCTATTTTACTTTGCCTCATCTCAGCCCCTTAGGTATCATTATTGTGGTTCATCGAGGCAACCTACGGATCCAAGCTTTATCATATAGGATCTAGAAGTCAATCTCAGAATCACGCTTTGGACCTTAGTCATTCTTTTTCTGTGTCCTTGGCAAATCATTCTTGGTGCACACTATCTATCATTCTAGAAGTACCTCACATCTCTCCTCTTGTGAACTCCCCCTCTGCTCTAGTGGGATTTAACCTTGGTTCAATTGGTTCTGCAAAATCCTCCCTTTGAACCTCTTCAGAATAGTCCCTTGCTATCTTTATCTCAGAAGGTTAGAGGGTTTTTTAGTACTATACCACAGGTAGGCATGTGATGGTATCAGATTTCCATGCTGTGATTGTTTAAGGTTTTGCCACGGTTTACAGTATTATCACGGTATTAAAGCAATGCAGTGGTCTTGAAATCCATCCTGCTTTTGCACCATGCGACTTACCTGCAGTTCCTGCACTGGCAAGCTTTCTGCGTTTTTATATACGTGGACCCAGCATTTAAAAACACAGTCTGCATGTGCAGGAACTGAAGGTAAGTTGCATGGTGCAAAAGCAGGATGGATTTCACGGCCACTGCATTTTGTGAAATTTTGCATGCGCCTTTTTTCAGCCGAAAACGCAGGCATAGCAGCCCATTCGAATCAATGGGCTGCTATGCCTGTGCAAATGTGGGTCGCCAACCCGCATACACGTGAACCAGGCCTAAAATAAGCCATCAAGCAGTGTCTGGCCTACCTGGTGACTGGTCCTGGCGCTCAGCTCTGATCCGATGGCCTGGTCATTAAGGGGGCAAATCCTTGCGGTCCAGAAGTGGTTAAACCTGCAGGAGGACCAGTGTTTTTATTTATAAATTACTTTACTATTGCTTTAGGCCTGGTTCACATGTATGCGGGTTGGCGGTCCTCATTTGCACAGGCATAGCAGCCGATTGATTTGAATGGGCTGCTATGCCCTTGTTTTCCGCAGAAAAAAGGTGCATGCAGCATTTAAAAAAATGCAGTGGCCTTAAAATCCATCCTGCTTTTGCACCATGCGACTTACCTGCAGTTCCTGCACTGGAAAGCTTTCTGCATTTTTATATATGTGGGCCCAGCATTTAAAAACACAGTTTGCATGTGTAGGAACTGCAGGTAAGTCGCATGCTGCAAAAGCAGGGTGGATTTCATGGCCACTGTTTTTTTTTAAATTCTCCATGCACCTTTTTTCAGCCCAAAACGCAGTCATAGCAGCCCATTCAAATCAATGGCTGCTATGACATGTGCATATAAAAAAAAAAAAAAAAAAAATATATATATATATATATATATATATATATATATATATATATATATATATATATATATATATGTATATATATATATATATATATGTGTGTGTGTGTGTATGTATATATATATATATATGTGTGTATGTGTATGTATGTATATATATATATATATATATGAGAGAGATATATATGCAGTGGTGGGATTCAGCCGGTTCGCACCGGTTCCATAGAACCGGTTACTAACTTTCTGCGAGTTCGCAGAATCGGCTGAATCCCTCTGCGCGTCCGAGCGCAGTACAATTGAATGTCCTGCGCTCGGACCGCGCAGCTGCAGACGTGGCGGCCAAGGAGCGGAGCAGTGCGCCTTGACCCGCCCATTCTGTGACAATAGCGAATGAGAATTCGCTATTGTCACACGGATCCTCCTCCTGGCCAATCAGGAAGCGGGTCCTCCCGCTTCCTGATTGGCCGAAAGGCAAACACTGTGCCATTGGACGAGGAGAAGGCACCGCGGCAGGACTGAAGACTCGGAGACACGGGGAGCCGGGGACTGAAGAGAAGCTGCGAGAGAGGTAAGTGCGGGGGGATCGCTGGCACTCTGCAATCATTGAGGGCAATGTGTGGCTGGCACTCTGCAATCATTGGGCATTGGGGGCAATGCTGTGGCTGGCACTCTGCAATCATTGAGGGCAATGCTGTGGCTGGCACACTGCAATCATTGGGCATTGGGGGCAATGCTGTGGCTGGCACTCTGCAATCATTGGGGACAATGCTGTGGCTGGCACTCTGCAATCATTGAAGGCAATGCTGTGGCTGGCACTCTGCAATCATTGGGCATTGGGGGCAATGCTGTGGCCGGCACTCTGCAATCATTGGGGGCAATGCTGTGGCTGGCAGTCTGCAATCATTGGGGGCAATGCTGTGGCTGGCAGTCTGCAATCATTGGGGGCAATGCTGTGGCTGGCACTCTGAAATCATTGGGGGCAATGCTGTGGCTGGCACTCTGCAATCATTAGGGGCAATGCTGTGGCTGGCACTCTGCAATCATTGGGGGCAATGCTCTGGCTGGCACTCTGCAATCATTGGGGGCAATGCTGTGGCTGGCACTCTGCAATCATTGGGGGCAATGCTGTGGCTGGCACTCTGCAATCATTAGGGGCAATGCTGTGGCTGGCACTCTGCAATCATTGGGGGCAATGCTGTGGCTGGCACTCTGCAATCATTGGGGGCAATGCTGTGGCTGGCACTCTGCAATCATTGGGGGCAATGCTGTGGCTGGCACTCTGCAATCATTAGGGAAAATGCTGTGGCTGGCACTCTGCAATCATTAGGGAAAATGCTGTGGCTGGCACTCTGCAATCATTGGGGGCAATGCTCTGGCTGGCAGTCTGCAATCATTGGGGGCAATGCTGTGGCTGGCACTCTGAAATCATTGGGGGCAATGCTGTGGCTGGCACTCTGCAATCATTAGGGGCAATGCTGTGGCTGGCACTCTGCAATCATTGGGGGCAATGCTGTGGCTGGCACTCTGCAATCATTGGGGGCAATGCTGTGGCTGGCACTCTGCAATCATTGGGGGCAATGCTGTGGCTGGCACTCTGCAATCATTAGGGGCAATGCTGTGGCTGGCACTCTGCAATCATTGGGGGCAATGCTGTGGCTGGCACTCTGCAATCATTGGGGGCAATGCTGTGGCTGGCACTCTGCAATCATTGGGGGCAATGCTGTGGCTGGCAGTCTGCAATCATTGGGGGCAATGCTGTGGCTGGCAGTCTGCAATCATTGGGGGCAATGCTGTGGCTGGCACTCTGCAATCATTAGGGGCAATGCTGTGGCTGGCACTCTGCAATCATTAGGGGCAATGCTGTGGCTGGCACTCTGCAATCATTGAGGGCAATGCTGTGTTCTTGCACTCTGCAATCATTGAGGGCAATGCTGTGTTCTTGCACTCTGCAATCATTGGGGGCAATGCTGTGGCTGGCACTCTGCAATCATTGGGGGCAATGCTGTGGCTGGCACTCTGCAATCATTGGGGGCAATGCTGTGGCTGGCACTCTGCAATCATTGGGGGCAATGCTGTGGCTGGCACTCTGCAATCATTGAGGGCAATGTGTGGCTGGCACTCTGCAATCATTGGGCATTGGCGGAAATGCTGTGGCTGGCACTCTGCAATCATTGGGGGCAATGCTGTGGCTGGCAATCTGCAATCATTGAGGGCAATGCTGTGGCTGGCACTCTGCAATCATTGGGCATTGGGGGCAGTGCTGTGGCTGGCACTCGGCAATGATTGGGGGCAATGCTGTGGCTGGCACTCTGCAATGATTGGGGGCAATGCTGTGGCTGGCACTCTGCAATCATTAGGGGCAATGCTGTGGCTGGCACTCTGCAATCATTGGGGGCAATGCTGTGGCTGGCACTCTGCAATCATTGGGGGCAATGCTGTGGCTGGCACTCTGCAATCATTGGGGGCAATGCTGTGTTCTGGCACTCTGCAATCATTAGGGGCAATGCTGTGGCTGGCACTCTGCAATCATTGGGCATTGGGGGCAGTGCTTTGGCTGGCACTCTGCAATGATTGGGGGCAATGCTGTGGCTGGCACTCTGCAATGATTGGGGGCAATGCTGTGGCTGGCACTCTGCAATCATTGGGGGCAATGCTGTGGCTGGCACTCTGCAATCATTGGGGGCAATGCTGTGGCTGGCAGTCTGCAATCATTGGGGGCAATGCTGTGGCTGGCACTCTGAAATCATTGGGGGCAATGCTGTGGCTGGCACTCTGCAATCATTAGGGGCAATGCTGTGGCTGGCACTCTGCAATCATTGGGGGGTTATGCTGTGGCTGGCACTCTGCAATCATTGGGGGCAATGCTGTGGCTGGCAGTCTGCAATCATTGGGGGCAATGCTGTGGCTGGCAGTCTGCAATCATTGGGGGCAATGCTGTGGCTGGCACTCTGCAATCATTAGGGGCAATGCTGTGGCTGGCACTCTGCAATCATTAGGGGCAATGCTGTGGCTGGGACTCTGCAATCATTAGGGGCAATGCTGTGGCTGGCACTCTGCAATCATTGAGGGCAATGCTGTGGCTGGCACTCTGCAATCATTGAGGGCAATGCTGTGTTCTTGCACTCTGCAATCATTGGGGGCAATGCTGTGGCTGGCACTCTGCAATCATTGGGGGCAATGCTGTGGCTGGCACTCTGCAATCATTGGGGGCAATGCTGTGGCTGGCACTCTGCAATCATTGAGGGCAATGTGTGGCTGGCACTCTGCAATCATTGGGCATTGGGGGAAATGCTGTGGCTGGCACTCTGCAATCATTGGGGGCAATGCTGTGGCTGGCACTCTGCAATCATTGAGGGCAATGCTGTGGCTGGCACTCTGCAATCATTGGGCATTGGGGGCAGTGCTGTGGCTGGCACTCGGCAATGATTGGGGGCAATGCTGTGGCTGGCACTCTGCAATGATTGGGGGCAATGCTGTGGCTGGCACTCTGCAATCATTAGGGGCAATGCTGTGGCTGGCACTCTGCAATCATTGGGGGCAATGCTGTGGCTGTCACTCTGCAATCATTGGGGGCAATGCTGTGGCTGGCACTCTGCAATCATTGGGGGCAATGCTGTGTTCTGGCACTCTGCAATCATTAGGGGCAATGCTGTGGCTGGCACTCTGCAATCATTGGGCATTGAGGGCAGTGCTTTGGCTGGCACTCTGCAATGATTGGGGGCAATGCTGTGGCTGGCACTCTGCAATGATTGGGGGCAATGCTGTGGCTGGCACTCTGCAATCATTAGGGGCAATGCTGTGGCTGGCACTCTGCAATCATTGGGGGCAATGCTGTGGCTGGCACTCTGCAATCATTGGGGGCAATGCTGTGGCTGGCAGTCTGCAATCATTGGGGGCAATGCTGTGGCTGGCAGTCTGCAATCATTGGGGGCAATGCTGTGGCTGGCACTCTGAAATCATTGGGGGCAATGCTGTGGCTGGCACTCTGCAATCATTAGGGGCAATGCTGTGGCTGGCACTCTGCAATCATTGGGGGCAATGCTCTGGCTGGCACTCTGCAATCATTGGGGGCAATGCTGTGGCTGGCACTCTGCAATCATTGGGGGCAATGCTGTGGCTGGCACTCTGCAATCATTGGGGGCAATGCTGTGGCTGGCACTCTGCAATCATTGGGGGCAATGCTGTGGCTGGCACTCTGCAATCATTGGGGGCAATGCTGTGGCTGGCACTCTGCAATCATTGGGGGCAATGCTGTGGCTGGCACTCTGCAATCATTAGGGAAAATGCTGTGGCTGGCACTCTGCAATCATTAGGGAAAATGCTGTGGCTGGCACTCTGCAATCATTGGGGGCAATGCTCTGGCTGGCAGTCTGCAATCATTGGGGGCAATGCTCTGGCTGGCACTCTGAAATCATTGGGGGCAATGCTGTGGCTGGCACTCTGCAATCATTAGGGGCAATGCTGTGGCTGGCACTCTGCAATCATTGGGGGCAATGCTGTGGCTGGCACTCTGCAATCATTGGGGGCAATGCTGTGGCTGGCACTCTGCAATCATTGGGGGCAATGCTGTGGCTGGCACTCTGCAATCATTAGGGGCAATGCTGTGGCTGGCACTCTGCAATCATTGGGGGCAATGCTGTGGCTGGCACTCTGCAATCATTGGGGGCAATGCTGTGGCTGGCACTCTGCAATCATTGGGGGCAATGCTGTGGCTGGCACTCTGCAATCATTGGGGGCAATGCTGTGGCTGGCACTCTGAAATCATTGGGGGCAATGCTGTGGCTGGCACTCTGCAATCATTAGGGGCAATGCTGTGGCTGGCACTCTGCAATCATTGGGGGTTATGCTGTGGCTGGCACTCTGCAATCATTGGGGGCAATGCTGTGGCTGGCAGTCTGCAATCATTGGGGGCAATGCTGTGGCTGGCAGTCTGCAATCATTGGGGGCAATGCTGTGGCTGGCACTCTGCAATCATTAGGGGCAATGCTGTGGCTGGCACTCTGCAATCATTAGGGGCAATGCTGTGGCTGGCACTCTGCAATCATTGAGGGCAATGCTGTGTTCTTGCACTCTGCAATCATTGAGGGCAATGCTGTGTTCTTGCACTCTGCAATCATTGAGGGCAATGCTGTGTTCTTGCACTCTGCAATCATTGGGGGCAATGCTGTGGCTGGCACTCTGCAATCATTGGGGGCAATGCTGTGGCTGGCACTCTGCAATCATTGGGGGCAATGCTGTGGCTGGCACTCTGCAATCATTGAGGGCAATGCTGTGGCTGGCACTCTGCAATCATTGGGGGCAATGCTGTGGCTGGCACTCTGCAATCATTAGGGAAAATGCTGTGGCTGGCACTCTGCAATCATTAGGGAAAATGCTGTGGCTGGCACTCTGCAATCATTGGGGGCAATGCTCTGGCTGGCAGTCTGCAATCATTGGGGGCAATGCTGTGGCTGGCACTCTGAAATCATTGGGGGCAATGCTGTGGCTGGCACTCTGCAATCATTAGGGGCAATGCTGTGGCTGGCACTCTGCAATCATTGGGGGCAATGCTGTGGCTGGCACTCTGCAATCATTGGGGGCAATGCTGTGGCTGGCACTCTGCAATCATTGGGGGCAATGCTGTGGCTGGCACTCTGCAATCATTAGGGGCAATGCTGTGGCTGGCACTCTGCAATCATTGGGGGCAATGCTGTGGCTGGCACTCTGCAATCATTGGGGGCAATGCTGTGGCTGGCACTCTGCAATCATTGGGGGCAATGCTGTGGCTGGCACTCTGCAATCATTGGGGGCAATGCTGTGGCTGGCACTCTGAAATCATTGGGGGCAATGCTGTGGCTGGCACTCTGCAATCATTAGGGGCAATGCTGTGGCTGGCACTCTGCAATCATTGGGGGTTATGCTGTGGCTGGCACTCTGCAATCATTGGGGGCAATGCTGTGGCTGGCAGTCTGCAATCATTGGGGGCAATGCTGTGGCTGGCAGTCTGCAATCATTGGGGGCAATGCTGTGGCTGGCACTCTGCAATCATTAGGGGCAATGCTGTGGCTGGCACTCTGCAATCATTAGGGGCAATGCTGTGGCTGGCACTCTGCAATCATTGAGGGCAATGCTGTGTTCTTGCACTCTGCAATCATTGAGGGCAATGCTGTGTTCTTGCACTCTGCAATCATTGGGGGCAATGCTGTGGCTGGCACTCTGCAATCATTGGGGGCAATGCTGTGGCTGGCACTCTGCAATCATTGGGGGCAATGCTGTGGCTGGCACTCTGCAATCATTGGGGGCAATGCTGTGGCTGGCACTCTGCAATCATTGAGGGCAATGTGTGGCTGGCACTCTGCAATCATTGGGCATTGGCGGAAATGCTGTGGCTGGCACTCTGCAATCATTGGGGGCAATGCTGTGGCTGGCAATCTGCAATCATTGAGGGCAATGCTGTGGCTGGCACTCTGCAATCATTGGGCATTGGGGGCAGTGCTGTGGCTGGCACTCGGCAATGATTGGGGGCAATGCTGTGGCTGGCACTCTGCAATGATTGGGGGCAATGCTGTGGCTGGCACTCTGCAATCATTAGGGGCAATGCTGTGGCTGGCACTCTGCAATCATTGGGGGCAATGCTGTGGCTGGCACTCTGCAATCATTGGGGGCAATGCTGTGGCTGGCACTCTGCAATCATTGGGGGCAATGCTGTGTTCTGGCACTCTGCAATCATTAGGGGCAATGCTGTGGCTGGCACTCTGCAATCATTGGGCATTGGGGGCAGTGCTTTGGCTGGCACTCTGCAATGATTGGGGGCAATGCTGTGGCTGGCACTCTGCAATGATTGGGGGCAATGCTGTGGCTGGCACTCTGCAATCATTGGGGGCAATGCTGTGGCTGGCACTCTGCAATCATTGGGGGCAATGCTGTGGCTGGCAGTCTGCAATCATTGGGGGCAATGCTGTGGCTGGCACTCTGAAATCATTGGGGGCAATGCTGTGGCTGGCACTCTGCAATCATTAGGGGCAATGCTGTGGCTGGCACTCTGCAATCATTGGGGGGTTATGCTGTGGCTGGCACTCTGCAATCATTGGGGGCAATGCTGTGGCTGGCAGTCTGCAATCATTGGGGGCAATGCTGTGGCTGGCAGTCTGCAATCATTGGGGGCAATGCTGTGGCTGGCACTCTGCAATCATTAGGGGCAATGCTGTGGCTGGCACTCTGCAATCATTAGGGGCAATGCTGTGGCTGGGACTCTGCAATCATTAGGGGCAATGCTGTGGCTGGCACTCTGCAATCATTGAGGGCAATGCTGTGGCTGGCACTCTGCAATCATTGAGGGCAATGCTGTGTTCTTGCACTCTGCAATCATTGGGGGCAATGCTGTGGCTGGCACTCTGCAATCATTGGGGGCAATGCTGTGGCTGGCACTCTGCAATCATTGGGGGCAATGCTGTGGCTGGCACTCTGCAATCATTGAGGGCAATGTGTGGCTGGCACTCTGCAATCATTGGGCATTGGGGGAAATGCTGTGGCTGGCACTCTGCAATCATTGGGGGCAATGCTGTGGCTGGCACTCTGCAATCATTGAGGGCAATGCTGTGGCTGGCACTCTGCAATCATTGGGCATTGGGGGCAGTGCTGTGGCTGGCACTCGGCAATGATTGGGGGCAATGCTGTGGCTGGCACTCTGCAATGATTGGGGGCAATGCTGTGGCTGGCACTCTGCAATCATTAGGGGCAATGCTGTGGCTGGCACTCTGCAATCATTGGGGGCAATGCTGTGGCTGTCACTCTGCAATCATTGGGGGCAATGCTGTGGCTGGCACTCTGCAATCATTGGGGGCAATGCTGTGTTCTGGCACTCTGCAATCATTAGGGGCAATGCTGTGGCTGGCACTCTGCAATCATTGGGCATTGAGGGCAGTGCTTTGGCTGGCACTCTGCAATGATTGGGGGCAATGCTGTGGCTGGCACTCTGCAATGATTGGGGGCAATGCTGTGGCTGGCACTCTGCAATCATTAGGGGCAATGCTGTGGCTGGCACTCTGCAATCATTGGGGGCAATGCTGTGGCTGGCACTCTGCAATCATTGGGGGCAATGCTGTGGCTGGCACTCTGCAATCATTGGGGGCAATGCTGTGTTCTGGCACTTCAATCATTGGGGGCAATGCTGTGGCTGGCACTCTGCAATCATTAGGGGCAATGCTGTGGCTGGCACTCTGCAATCATTGGGGCAATGCTGTGGCTGGCACTCTGCAATCATTAGGGGCAATGCTGTGGCTGGCACTCTGAAATCATTGGGGCAATGCTGTGGCTGGCACTCTGCAATGGTTGGGGGCAATGCTGTGTTCTGGCACTCTGCAATCATTGGGGGCAATGCTGTGGCTGGCACTCTGCAATCATTAGGGGCAATGCTGTGGCTGGCACTCTGCAGTCATTGGGGGCAATGCTGTGGCTGGCACTCTGCAGTCATTGGGGGCAATGCTGTGGCTGGCACTCTGCAATCATTAGGGGCAATGCTGTGGCTGGCACTCTGCAATCATTGAGGGCAATGCTGTGGCTGGCAGTCTGCAATCATTGGAGGCAATGCTGTGGCTGGCACTCTGCAATCATTGAGGGCAATGCTGTGGCTGGCACTCTGCAATCATTGAGGGCAATGCTGTGGCTGGCACTCTGCAATCATTGAGGGCAATGCTGTGGCTGGCACTCTGCAATCATTGAGGGCAATGCTGTGGCTGGCACTCTGCAATCATTGGGCATTGGGGTCAATGCTGTGGCTGGCACTCTGCAATCATTAGGGGCAATGCTGTGGCTGGCACTCTGCAATCATTAGGGGCAATGCTGTGGCTGGCACTCTGCAATCATTAGGTGCAATGCTGTGGCTGGCACTCTGCAATCATTGGGGCAATGCTGTGGCCGGCACTCTGCAATCATTAGGGGCAATGCTGTGGCTGGCACTCTGAAATCATTGGGGCAATGCTGTGGCTGGCACTCTGCAATGGTTGGGGGCAATGCTGTGTTCTGGCACTCTGCAATCATTGGGGGCAATGCTGTGGCTGGCACTCTGCAATCATTAGGGGCAATGCTGTGGCTGGCACTCTGCAGTCATTGGGGGCAATGCTGTGGCTGGCACTCTGCAGTCATTGGGGGCAATGCTGTGGCTGGCACTCTGCAATCATTAGGGGCAATGCTGTGGCTGGCACTCTGCAATCATTGGAGGCAATGCTGTGGCTGGCACTCTGCAATAATTGAGGGCAATGCTGTGGCTGGCACTCTGCAATCATTGAGGGCAATGCTGTGGCTGGCACTCTGCAATCATTGGGCATTGGGGGCAATGCTCTGGCTGGCACTCTGCAATCATTGGGGGCAATGCTGTGGCTGGCACTCTGCAATCATTAGGGAAAATGCTGTGGCTGGCACTCTGCAATCATTAGGGAAAATGCTGTGGCTGGCACTCTGCAATCATTGAGGGCAATGCTGTGGCTGGCACTCTGCAATCATTGGGCATTGGGGTCAATGCTGTGGCTGGCACTCTGCAATCATTAGGGGAAATGCTGTGGCTGGCACTCTGCAGTCATTAGGGGCAATGCTGTGGCTGGCACTCTGCAATCATTAGGGGCAATGCTGTGGCTGGCACTCTGCAATCATTAGGGGCAATGCTGTGGCTGGCACTCTGCAATCATTGGGTCAATGTGCATTGAAAGGGGGCACACTGGTCTCTCTGCATTGAAAGGGGGGCACGCTGGTCACTGTGCATTGAAAGGGGGCACGCTGGTCATTCTGCTGGGAAATTCGGAACTGGTTACTAATATTTTTGAATCCCACCACTGTATATATGTATGTGTGTGTATATGTATGTGTATGTATATATGTGTATATATGTATATATATATATATATATATATATATATATATACAAACCCATTTCGAAATAAGTTGGGACACTGTACAAATTGTGAGTAAAAAAGGAATGGACTATATTACAAATCTCGTAAACTTATATTTTATTCACAATATAATATAGATAACATATCAAATGTTGAAAGTGAGACATTTTGAAATGTCATGCCAAATATTGGTTCATTTTGGATTTCATGAGAGCTACACATTCCAAAAAAGTTGGGACAAGTAGCAATAAGAGGCCGGAAAAGTTAACCACTTTAGCCCCAGCCCTATTTCGGACACTTTTTGTTCACAAGTTAAAACCAGTATTTTTTCCTAGAAAACTACTTAGAACCCCCAAACATTATATATATTTTTTTAGCAAAGACTCTGGAGAATAAAATGTCGGTCATTGCAAAATTTTTTGTCACGCGGTATTTGCGCAGCGGTCTTTAAAACGCCATTTTTTTGGAAAAAATTTGAAAAATCACATTTCACTGCATTTAAAAAATACTAAACAGTAAAGTTAGCCCATTTTTTTTGTATATTGTGAAAGATGATGTCACGCCGAGTAAATAGATACCAAACATGTTACGGTTTAAAATTGCGCCCCCCCGTGGGATGGCGACAAACTACGGTCAATAGAGATCTCAATCTGCGACGCTTTAAATTTATTTAACGGTTACCAGTTTAGAGTTAGAGTGTAGCTCTTTTTTTTTAATTATTGCCCACGCTCTGGCGATCGCGGCGATACCTCACATGTGTGGTTTGAACAGCGATTTCATTTGCGGCTCGACTTGCGTATACGTTTTTTTTTGTGCGCGAGCTAACGGTGACGGGGACGGCTAAATTTTTTTTTTTTTTTTTTTCCTATTTATTTTTTCTTTTTTTTTAAACTTTATTACAGGTTTTTTAAAAAAAAAAAAATCTGATCACTGAGCAATGTAAACATCCCTGGTGACAGCAATATGTCGTGACAGGTACACTTTATGGAGGGATCGAGGGTCTAAAAGACCCTAGACCCCTCCACTACACTTCCCTGTATGCAAAACGCCGAAAACGGCATTCTTGCATACAGCCGTTTTTCAAATCTGCCGCCTTTTGCAGCACAGTAACCCGGACGTGACGTCATGGACGCCGCCTCCGGGTTACGTCATCGGAGACCCGATCGATGCCGTTTCCGGCATTCATCGGGACTCCATCCAGCCGGCGGACGTGCCGGCTGGGTGCTCGGGGCTCCCGGTGGGACGGTAGCCCCGAGCAAAGCCGCGGAAGGCGGCGGGAGGGGGGGGACGTCCCCTCCCGCCCCCCCGGGTAACGATCGAGCGGCTCCCGAGCCGCATCGATCGTTACCGACGGAAAGCCGACCGTCGGCTTCAAACAACGGTACCGGGATGATGCCTCTAGCTAGAGGCATCATCCCGGTATAACCACTCAAAGTCAGCCGACGTAGAGGTTACGTGACTGGTAGTAAAGTGGTTAAATGTACATATAAGGAACAGCTGGAGGGCATTTCTATCCTATTACACCGACCTTTATACATCCAGAGCCCACTATACCCCTCCTGAACTGTATGAATATGTGGATTCGATATCTTTTCGTAACTTGACAAGGGCCCAAAGCGACACTTTAGATGAGCCAATCATGGTGGAGGAGATAGAGCTAGCTATTAAATCCTTTCCCAAACACAAAATCCCGGGTCCTGCCGGTTTCCCGGTGGAGTAGTACCTGCACCACGGGGAACTGCTGGTGCCTCGTCTATTGGCCCTGTATAGAGCTATCTATGACGCAGGTCGCCTGCCTGATTCGCTCCGCGAAGCCCTTATAGTCCTAATCCCCAAGCCGCAAAAAGATTTACAATTCTGTGATTCCTCCAGGGCCGGCCTTTGGGGTGTGCGAGCCGTGCGGCCGCACAGGGCGCCATGGGCAACAAGGGCGCCGTGTGGCCATCACGGCTCGCAGAAGATCAGGTGATTCAGGCCGCACAGCGGGAGGTGAGCGGCGACCGCGGCCTGGACAGGGTTAACACAGGCCGCGGCCGCCGCTTACCTCCCGCTGTGCGGCTGTGCCTCTGTCACCTACTGCTGCAGTGAGGCGAGCTGTGTATCACACACAGCTCAGCCTCAGATCCACGCTGACAGTGTGGGCGGGAGCAGGGGGAGAAGGGGCGAGGAGGAGCTGACGATCTCTCCTCTGGCATCCCTGCAGGGAGGAGAGATCGTCAGCCCCTCCTCGCCCCACCCCTTCTCCTCCTCCTCCTCCCGCCCCGCCCACACTCCCCGGGAATGTGTGGGCGGGAAGTTTGAAGAAAAAAAAAAAGCTGCTGACTGTAAGATAAGTGAGGTCTAATTCCTTAAAAAAATGTGAGGGGGGCTCTGTGTGGGGGTTCTCTGTGTGAGAGGTGCTTTGTGTGGGGGGTCTGTTATGTAAGGGGGGCTCTCTGATGTGGGGGCTCCGTGTAGGGGGGTGATCTGATGTAAGGGGGGTATGTATGGGGGGTCTGTGATGTAAGGGGGGCTCGCTGATGTGGGGGGCTCTGTGTGTGTGTGTAGGGGGTCTTTGATGTAAGGGGGGCTTTGTGTGTGTGTAGGGGGTCTGTGATGTAAGGGGGGCTTTGTGTGTGTGTAGGGGGTCTGTGATGTAAGGGGGGCTTTGTGTGTGTGTGTAGGGGGTCTGTGATGTAAGGGGGGCTTTGTGTGTGTGTGTGTAGGGGGTCTGTGATGTAAGGGGGGCTCTCTGATGTGGGGGGCTCTGTGTGTGGGGGGGGCTCTGATATAAGGGGGGCTTTGTGTGTGTGTGTATGGGGTCTCTGATGTAAGGAGTGCTTTGTGTGGGGGGTCTCTGATGTTAGGGGGGCTTTGTGTGGGGGGTCTCTGATGTTAGGGGGGCTTTGTGTGGGGGGGTCTCTGATGTAAGGAGTGCTATGTGAGGGGGGCTTTGTGTGGGGGGGTCTCTGATGTGATGGGGGGCTCTCTGATGTAGGGGGCTCTAAATTAAGGGGGGCTTTGTGTGGGGGTCTTTGTATGTAAAGGGGGCTCTGTGTAAGGGGGTCTCTGATGTAAGGGGGGCTAAGTTATTAGTGATCATAAAAAAGAAAAGTCAAATAAAGTGCAAAAAAGGTGAAAAAAAATGTGCGGGGGGGGCGCCACAGGATTAGCTCGCACAGGGCGCTTGAACACCTAAGGCCGGCCCTGATTCCTACCGCCCGATTTCTTTAATTAATGTGGAATTCAGAATTCTGTCCAAAATTCTTGTTTTGAGATGTAACAAGGTGGTTAGAACCATAGTGGGGGTGGATCAAACGGGCTTTATTCCGGGCCGCTCTGCCTATACTAAAATCCGTCGCTTGTTTACCAATCTGCAATTTCTGTCCTCTTCTCCTCTCCCTAGGGTAGTGCTCTCGCTCGATACGCAAAAGGCGTTTGACTCGGTGGAGTGGCCATACTTGTTTTACGTTCTGGAGAAATTCGGTTTTGGGAAGGTATTCCTCACCTGGGTGCGGATTCTTTACGACCAACCCTTGGCGCGTATTCGGGTGAATGGTGCGGTGTCGCAGTCCCTGCATATCGGGAGGGGCACGCGGCAGGGTGCCCCTATCCCCACTCCTTTTCGCGATTGCTATAGAACCCCTGGCACAGCTTCTCCGCGACTCCACGGAGATTCAAGGCATGCGTATAGGAACCCTGGAGGAACATGTGTCACTCTATGCTGATGACATGTTGCTCTATTTATCGGATCCATATTCCACGCTGATGAAGGTTCTGGGTCTTATTCAAGACTTCGGGGCTTTCTCAGGCTTTAAGGTCAACTGGTCTAAGTCCAGTCTGTTCCCGGTGGACCCAGACCTCCCCCTTTCCCTACCCTCAGGGTGCCCCTTAAAACATACCATGTCCTTCCGATACCTGGGCGTCGTGGTGCAGCAGCCTCTTTCCATGTATGTACCTAATAATCTTCTCCCATGTCTGACCCGGTTTAAAGCTAAAATGGAGCATTGGAAGCATCTGCCGCTGACTCTACAGGGAGGGTGAACTTGTTTAACATGGTCATGCTCCCTAAGTTCTTATATATCCTGGCAAATTGTCCTCTTTTTATCCCGAATCACTTCTTTAAGGAGGTGGACTCCCTTATCTCAACATTTCTTTGGTACCCTAAGATGTCCAGGCTTTCGATTAGTACGCTTCAACAACCGGTCTCCTTGGGTGGCCTGGCTCTACCAAACCTGCGCCTCTATTACTATGCGGTGCAATTGGTACATATCCATGTGTGGCTCCTCCCGCAGAGGGGCAACGCAGCCACGGCTACCGAGGCAGCAGTGGTCTCCTCTTTTGAGACCTTGACAAATCTTATCTACCGCCGCACCATTGCTCCCTTTGAGGGTACGGCCCTCCTGGAGTCTTCTCTTAAAATATATGTTTGATGTGCTTCCTTGCTGCAGGATTCTGGGGAGCGATTCTCGCCCAATCAGCCTCTATGGTGCAATCCCAGTCTTCCTCACTTGCAGGATGCTGCTGCTTGGGCGGGGAGGGGGCTCAAATATGCTCACCAGTTGTTTTCCGATGGAGTCTTTAAGACTTTCCGGCAGTTTCAGCTGGACTTTCAGGCGCCTGGCTCTTGGCACTACCGTTACTTACAGCTACGGCACGCGGCTGCGGCCCAGTTTGCTGCAGCCCCGGTGTCTCTTGCTAATTCCCAGTTGGAAAAAGAATTGCTGGGTGACATTCACACCAAATTGACTAGCTCCTATTATAGTGCTCTGATTTGTAGTGTTCCGTCCAGGCTGGATGCCATTAGAGCCGGGTGGGTGAGAGATATTCCAGACTTGTCGGATGATGACTGGGAAGAGCTGCTCCATACCTACTTTACTACTGCTATGTCGACCAAAGACAGACTGATGCAGTTGAGAATCTTTCATCGGACATACTATACCCCTCATAGACTTTTCCTTATGAAACACAGGCCTACGGCGGAGTGCCATAAGTGCAGTAAAATGACGGGTGATCTGCTTCACATGCTATGGGGATGCGATAAAATTAGGCCTTTTTGGTCTTAGGTTACTGGCATGCTGTCTGCACATCTTGATCTCCCCAATGTATGCAACCCTAAATGGTGCATTTTAGGAATTTTGGAAGAAGTAGGTCTGCGCTCTAGCCAAAAGCAATTACTAAGACTATTACTGTTTTATGCTAGGAAAACAGTTGTGATGCAGTGGACCGGTACTTCTAGTATTTCACTGAATCTTTGGAAGAATATGGTGAATCAGGTTCTCCCCTTGTACAAACTGACGTATGAGGCCAGGGGTTGCCCTGATAAGTTTATCAAAATATGGGGCGCCTGGGTTGATATGGTTAAGACCTGTGTTGCAGAAGAGGTTTAACCTCTAACCTCTCACGATGTATAAGACGGAGGAGCGTGTGAGCATGGAGGGCCTGTTCCTGGAGCTATGTACCGCCTGCAAGACCTGATGGGTATAGTACCTGTTTTTCGCTGCTTATACTTTTCTATTGAATGATAATGAATACTGATGATATCTCTGCATACTTTGCCTTGATGACTTGACTTCCTTTGACTTCCTCCCCCCCCCCCTTTTTTTTTCCCCTTTTGTATTCCCTATCCATGTGTATTGCAATGATTTTTGTAACACTCACTTTGCTTCTCCTTCTTGTTTATACATGTTTTGGGTGCAGTGACTGGGTTTGTAACCCTACCCAACGAGAGTGTACACTTTTTGTATGTTTTGATACTTTAATAAAGTTTAAAAAAAAAAAAAAGGAACAGCTGGAGGACCAATTTGTAACTTATTCGGTCAATTGGCAACATGATTGGGTATAAAAAGAGCCTCTCAGAGTGGCAGTGTCCCTCAGAAGTCAAGATGGGCAGAGGATCACCAATTCCCCCAATGCTGCGGCGAAAAACAGTGAAGCAATATCAGAAAGGGTTTTCTCAGAGACAAATTGCAAAGAGTTTGAAGTTATCATCATCTACAGTGCATAATATCCTCCAAAGATTCAGAGAATCTGGAACAATCTCTGTGCGTAAGGATCAAGGCCGAAAAACCATATTGGATGCCCGTGATCTTCTGGCCCTTAGACGGCACTGCATCATATACAGGAATGCTACTGTAAAGGAAATCACAACATGGGCTCAGGAATACTTCCAGAAAACATTGTCGGTGAACACAGCCCACCGTGCCATTCGCCGTTGCCAGCTAAAACTCTATAGGCCAAAAAAGAAGCCAAATCTAAACATGATCCAGAAGCGCAGGCGTTTTCTCTGGGCCAAGACTCATTTAAAATAGACTGTGGCAAAGTGGAAAACTGTTCTGTGGTCAGACAAATCAAAATTTGAAGTTCTTTTTGGGAAACTGGGACGCCATGTCATCCGGACTAAAGAGGACAAGGACAACCCAAGTTGTTCTCAGCGCTTAGTTCAGAAGCCTGCATCTCTAATGGCATGGTGTTGCATGAGTGCGTGTGGCATGGGCAGCTTACACATCTGGAAAGGCACCATCAATGCTGAAAGGTATATCCAAGTTCTAGAACAACATATGCTCCCATCCAGACGTCGTCTCTTTCAGGGAAGACCTTGCATTTTCCAACATGACAATGCCAGACCACATACTGCATCAATTACAACATCTTGGCTGCGTAGAAAAAGGATCCGGGTACTGAAATGGCCAGCCTGCAGTCCAGATCTTTCACCCATAGAAAAATTTGGCGCATCATAAAGAGGAAGATGCAACCAAGAATTAAGACCTAAGACAGTTGCTCAACTAAAAACCTGTATCAGACAAGAATGGGACAACATTCCTATTCCTAAACTTGGGCAACTTGTCTCCTCAGTCCCCAGACTTTTGCAGACTGTTCTAAAATGAAGAGGGGATGCCACACAGTGGTAAACATGGCGTTGTCCCAACTTTTTTGAGATGTGTTGATGCCATAAAATTTAAAAGTAAATAATTTTTCCCTTAGGCCTCTTTCACATGGCCGCTCCGTTTTTTCCTCCGCTCCGGCACAAGATGACACCGCTGATATCCAATCTTGCATCCGTTCCGTTTTTTAAACGGAAGAAAAATAGGGTTCTTTTCCGTTCCAAAAAAACGGAACAGAACTGAAAGGATGCAAATCGGATGTCAGCATTGACATGCATTATGTCCGTATATCACCCGCAAACGGATGGGGTTATATACGGACATACGGAGCGGCCGTGTGAAAGAGGCCTTAAAATGATACATTTTCTCAGTTTAAACATTCAATATGTCCATCTATGTTGTATTCTGAATAAAATATTGAAATTTGAAACTTCCACATCATTGCATTCTGTTTTTATTCACAATTTGTACAGTGTCCCAACTTTTTTGGAATCGGGTTTGTGTGTGTATATGTGTATATATATATATATATATATATATATATATATATATATATATATATATATACACACACACACACACACACACACACACACACACACACACACACAGTATACGGTAATAGTTGTGGGTACTTGCAGAGATTAGCTTGTAGGCACTCTGGCTGAGCCCGGGAGGAAGCATGCGGCTGCAGTATAGAGCAAAGCCGCTGCTTCCTGTGTATGGCTCCTCCTGTCACAGCATCTGATATCACTCCGCCTGTGAGCCGGACCCTAGTAGCGGCTCCGTTCTAGTAAAGGACAGCTGAGCCGGGAGTCGAGACACTGCGGGGAGACTCGGGGGCAGTGTATGGAGCGACAAAAAAGGTATTTTAAACTGCCCACGATAACAATACCGTTTTTTACCGCAATTTATCGCATTACCAAAAACCGGCACATCTCTAACCACAAGTACTGTTCGTTTCAGGAAAAAAGTAGTTCTGAGGGCCAATAGCTTCTTTTTTGCCTAAGGTTCTGTCCATGTTCAATGAGACCCCATGCACACTAGCTTATTTTTATGCTCATGGCAGCTCCTATGAGCATTTTATTTTTGCCCCTAGAAGCAACTGTATGATGTGGCCACTGTATCCTTAACAAAAGATGGCTCATCAGCAGTCAGCGGGATCCGCACTAACAGTTAAATGGAAACAAAATAATTGCTGGTAATAAAAATTGAGAAAAAAACAGCATGCGAGTCCTTTTCCCAATCCATTTTCAGCCTGGTATGGCTTTTAAGGAGTACTTCACGCCAAAAAAAGCCCCCCCCACCCCCAAATCCATACCAGACCCTTATACGAGCATGCAACCTGGCAGGCCCCAGGAATCTGTGCAATCAGAAGCGTGCTTGCCCCCCCCCCCCGAACCAAGATCCCAGATCCTGCCCTCCCCCATATGAATGAGTAGAGGTACATTGTATGTAAGGGAGGGATTCACTTTTGTCAGATACTATATGCTCTTTTTTTTTAACTGAGGTGGTGAAATCGCCTCCTACAGCGCTACGATCATTGATTATGTATATAGTGAGAGCAAACGCTGTTGCTGTCAGAATAAACCAGTGCTGTAGCTGATGGGCGTGCCTGCAAAGCAAACAATGGTTAACAATAAAACACGATAACAATAAAACATTACAGTATAACAGTATATTATAAAGTACAGTAAAAGTAGAAAGAGTAGAAAATTAGAGTAAGAACAGAAAATTAACTCAATAAAACGACAACTGTTTTTGGCTTTTATTTATTTATTTATTTTTGGTAACTTTTTTTTTTTTACACTTCTTTTGTAACCATAAAAAAGCTGTTCCAGGCTAGGGTCTCTCAAAAGCAACATCTTTTTAGACCCTGTGTGAAAAAGTGTGCCCTAGACTGTGCCATGCTGTACCCTATACTAATACTCCTACTAGTGTGTGGTAGCAACGGAAACAGTCCCCGATGCAGAGACCAAGTTGGTCAGGACAGGAGGGACAAAAAAAGCGTCTGTCACGCCTATATCCGCAATTCCTACAGACACAACCTCTTCTTTGGGATATTCTTTGGGTAGGGGTACATCCGGAAAATGCCTCTTATGCAGCCGGCTCACTGCATCTGGATAGTGAATTTGGGACACAGCACCTCCTAGTTACAGAAGGGCTGTGATGATCTCTTCCTGGAATTTTAGGAAGGATCCACTTCTTCCTGACGCTTTGTATAGCACATAAGCGGTCAGCAGAGCCAATTGAAATAAGTGTACAAACACTTTTTTTGTACCAGCGTCTGGCCTTACGGGCATCTAAGTACAGCTCCATCATCTGGTCGTTGAAGTCCACCCCTCTCATGGTAAGGTTGTAAACGTGGACACAGAGGGGCTTCTCAACAACACCAGTCGCCTTTGCAATTTGGATTGTCGTATCTGCGTGAATGGAGGACAGAAAGCAAACATTCTCTCCACTTCACTGTAAGCAATTTATTAGACTTCAAGCAGGCTCTCTGCCCCCCGTCTAAGTTGGGAATCTACAAGCTGATGGGGGAAGCCTCGGTGACTAGGTCGCATGGTGCCACATGCACCAAATACAAACACAAAAAGGTGTCTAAAAAGTGGCACGCTTGTATAGAAGTTGTCCATGTATAAATGATTCCCCTTTCTGAATAAGGGTGACACAAAGTCCCAAACAATCTTGCCACTGCTCCCCATGTAGTCTGGGCAGTTGGGGGGCTCCACATTGCTATCTTTTCCCTCGTAAACCTGGAAACCACATGTATAGCCTGTTGCCCTGTCACAGAGCTTATAAACCTTTACCCCATATCTGCCACGCTTGCTGGGGAGAAACTGTTTGAAAGCAAGGCGGGCATAAAATTTAATCAGGGATTTATTAACTCAGACAGCTCGTTGGGGCGTATACAAGGCTGCAAACTTCTGGTTGAAGTGGTTTACGAGGGGCCAAATTTTGTGGAGCCGGTCATATCCAGGGTCTCCCCGAGGACAACAGAGTTCATTGTCACTGAAGTGCATGAACCGCAAGATTTGCTAGTCCTCACCATGGCAGCAGAGAATATGGGCATATGATGAATTGGGTCAGTGGACCAATATGACCGCAACTCACTCTTTTTAGTAATGCCCATGAGGAGGGATAGGCCTAGAAAAGATTTAAATTCAGAAACAGTGATCCATTTCCATGCAAATTCTCTGGCAAGGGTCAAATTTGGATTTTCGGTGATTAATTGATCGGCATGTAAATTGCTTTGGTCCACAATAGATCTGTAAAGATCTTCTGTGAAAAACAGCTAATAAAAACCAAGGGCAGTAAAATCGGTTGTTTCCACCTGAATTCTGGGTTGGCCAGTGAATGGGGGAAGTTTGGGCGCTGCAGAAGTGGTGGACTCCCACTCAGGATTTGCAAGCGCATCAGAAAGGACACTATGGGCTCTACAGGCCTGTCTTCAAATTTTTGGTGGCTGCGGGACACTACTTGTGCTAGCCACCGCACCAGCTTAAACTGCACTTATGGGACCCGCCACGTCACCAAGTGTTACTGCAGTGCTGGTTTGACTATGACCAGGATGTACTAAGCCGCTGGTACTTGCCAATTAACCAGAAGGTTGAGCGGGATTAGTACCGACACTCTGCATACGAGAACCCTGCGGTTGTTACACCTCAGCAATAGAAGAACGGGGTTGGGTATGTCTGACCTTAGCAGGGACCACTACTCCGTCGTCAGCGCTATCTGTCCGGGTGCCGCTGCGGTCTACAGGTTTGAATACTGAGCCTGATTCTTCCCCATCACTCTTATCTGTCATGCTCAGCATCATGTAGACCTCTTCACTAGTGTACCTCTGTTTGGGCATTTTGGCCAATAAATTTATAGGTACTTAGTGTGACTCACAGGTAAAAAAGCACCTGGTTGTCATGGAATGTTTGAACCACTACCAAGAAATGTAATTGCTAGCGCTAGCAGATATCAGGCCTGACTCTAACGCTGCTGTTTAGTGTGGTGTGTATTGGAAGTGACAGTAATATGCTTATTCTGCACTTCTTGGGGAGAGGGGGTCAAGGGGCTAAACGCAGGTGCTGGCAGGGGTTGGGGCCGATCCTGCTAACGCGTTTTGGGAACACTATACTAAACGATTGGGGATGCTAGTGTAGTTCTGGTCAGATCAAAATATATTGATCTGTTCAGACTCTACTGTATATTAGTAATGGAGGTGTTTAGTGTGTGTGTGTGTGTCACTGGCAATCATCAAAGGGTTAAAACTTATTACTAAATATGTGGTGGGCAATCTGACGCTGTCCTGAATTTATACTAACTAACTGATGTCCTGTGACACTAATACAGTGATCAGAAAAATGATCTGTACACTATAATAGTGACACTGTGAATGAGGTTAACTGGGGGTGATCAGGGGTAAATCTTAGGGGATATAGGGCGGGTTCCCCTAAACCTATCTGGGACTCCCTCTATCTACCACTATCTCTCACACTAACTGAAGTCACAAGTGACACTAATACAATGATCAATAAATGTATCTGTATACTGTATATAGTGTACACTGTGACAGGGAGTGAAAGGGTTAATGGGGGTGATCAGGGGGATAAATCTTTATTAGGGGGGTTTGGGACTACCACCAACTGCCTCTCACACTATCTAAAGTCACAAGTGACACTAATACTGTGATCAGTAAATTTTCTGCATACTGTATATAGTGTGCACTATGACAGGGAGTGAAATATTTAATTAGGGGGTGATCTGGGGGTTAAATGTGTGCATATAGGTACTGGTGTCAGTGTACTGCTTCTGTACTCAGTTGATGTCATCTCCTCTCATGCTGGAACCGAAAAGGACTCTAGGAGAGGAGATTGCATCATATCCTGTGCCTGTGTTTACATTACATGGGCACAGGACGTTCTTCAATTGGCCAGAACCGATCAACAGGCCCAGGCCAAAAATCATTGGCCTGGACCTGATGAAAGATCGGTTCTGAACCGAATCAGAACATTGCGGGGATGGTGGGTTGGCGCACATGCCCCCATAGCCCCACGCGTGACCGCCGTAGAGGTGCAGCGATTCGGGCAGCCGAGCCAGTCTGCCGCAGTATATCTGCAGCTGGAGTTCAGCAAGTGGTTAAAAACAACAGACTTGCTGGCTGGATCACCGGGTGAAAATAGCTTAACACCTTGGCACAGGTGTCTCCTGGCTCTTTAAGGAGTTTCAGATCCCGGGAGCAGGGTGGGGGTTCCTGATCACGTGACCACCGTGATTGGCTGTCACAGCGGTTAGATGATTGGAAAGCTCCTGATCACTAGTACGCATCGGGAACATTACAGCACCTGCCCCCTACCGTACTGGGAGCATGCAGGGAGCACATTCTCAGCCCAGTGAGTTGATTTAACAGGGCGAAATGTATGCGGCAGCTAGGCGTTAAGGCCCACCCACAGAGCGGCAGCAAATATGCATGAATCCTACATCAAGTGGTTAAAAAAAGAAAACAAATGCAGCCATTACGTCTAAGAATTGGTAAGCTTTAACTTAATAAATGTTTGCTTTTGAGTTTAATACTAGTTTAGGCTTCAGTAGCTTAAAGTGATTGTAAACTATCACCATGTAAAATAACCCATTTTGTTTTAAACTGAAATGAAAGGCAAAACATTTGTGTATAGATAATTAAAAAAGATTATATATACTTTTTTTAGTAAGTGATCACATTTCCACTGTTCCTTCTGTTCTTCTGCTGCATAGGAGCTGGGGGGAAGAGGGAAGCGACAATACTCTTTGTGGGGGAAAGGGGGGACGGTGTCAGGACAAGTCTGATTATTGAAGAGAGCACACTGAGTTCCTAGCATAGCTAGAGAACTGACCACAGTGTGCTCTCCTGCTTAGTGTGGTCAGTTTTTAAGAGGAAATCTGCAGGAACACCAGGGATCTCACGCAAAGGAAGCAATACAAAGAGAAAAGGATATTTTTTCATACAAGTACAAGGTACAGCAGAGCAGGCACATATCAGGAAAAGGAAATACTGGGGTAACAAACATTTTAAGTTTTTAGAAAGGGTTGTGTCCCCTATGCTGGTGACTGCCATGTTGAAATCTTTAGTCCTACCCTCCACAGCTCTAAACTTCAAGTGCTACAGGATTACTACAAGCAGCTGGATCTGTTGCAGTGAGTAGTCAAAAGTGAGTAGTAAGCCCCCCCCCCCCCCCACTTCTTCCCCGCTCCAAAAGTTGTACTATTGCTTTCCACAATGAAAATTGCTCTATGAATGGAGAGTGCCTACCTTTCATTTACCTGCCCATCCTTTTATTCATAGAGTGTATTTCATTACAGGAAGCGATAAGTAAAGCTTTTTTAAATGAAGCAGGAGGTATACACATATTATCACTGGTGCTGATTTAAAAATAAATCTTCACTACACTTAAAATGTTAATAAACCCACAACAGTAAAATCATTGTGTATATGCAGTAAAGCATGCTTGGTATACTCACTGTGGAACCTAAAGGGTTATTCCTGCGTAAAAAGGCTGTTTGATCCTGTCGCTCTGATCCTACCCTTCTTCCACAGTCCCCAGTTCATCTGCTGCTAGAGCAGAGGTGAGGGGACAAGCTGAACATGGTAATTTTGGTGTGTATTAGTAGAGTTTTTTTTCTTGGGAGAGTGCATGTGATCAGCACAGGGCCAATCAACACTGTCCAGACAGAGGGTCAGGAGCGCTGCATTCTCATAGGGTAATCAGGGGAGAATGAAATCTCCTCCTACAAGCATTAACCAGATACCGATAGACATCACAAGACTGCTCTAACATCTGTTGAGAAATTTTTTTATCAGTTTATATTTACTAAAACTATTGCATTTCCGTGTTCTATTTACTGGGATTAGTAACACTTTAAGCTTTAATAAAGAACACCAATAATGACTCAAATCTTATGATCTAAAAGGAATGGTAAAAAAAAAAATATTTTGGCTATTGTATGCTTGGTACAATAATGCATAATGCACCAACAAAACTTTCTCTGCTAACATCCATCACATAGTCCAGACAAAGGAATCGTCTGCATTTGAATCTTGCATGTAATTCTCTACAGAATTATACTTGAACTAGAGCTGAAAAAACAGGCACATAAAGTATTTTAATTGAGAACAGAACTTGAGACCTGAAGTATTCATGTAAGATGAAGTGAGAACGGAAAGTCAAGGCGATAGAAAAAACTTGTTAAAGATGATGAGTACTAGCTACGTTGCATTTATATGCAGGTGTTTTTATTGTATAGATGTGGGATTCAAAGTGGTGATTTTTATTTTAATGAAATGCATAAAAAGCTCTCTCTCTTTCTCTCTTTCTTTCTCTCTCTCTCTCTCTCTCACTTGTCTTTATTTTAAAATCGAATATTTTTCTCAAGTACATCCCGGCCCCAGTCCTAAAAGGAATTTGATGCAAACCTAGACTTGGCCGATGCAAGAAAGAGAAGCTGTCCAATGTTAGTGCCAGCCTTCCTTTCTATTCCCCAGCATGTTTTTGGCTTTTTGTAAAGAGAAGGAGCCCTGTGCAATCTTTAACTTGAAATGGTAATAAACCCAAAAGCAAACCTTTTTTATATTGCAGTTTACCAATTCTTACATGTGATGGCTGCATTAGGCTTCTTTTTTAGACTTTCTTTCCTTTATTTTCACCTGTTTTTGATCTAGCCAGTAAGTCTGTTTCTCAGCAGAACAAGATGGTCTACAATGTAACAATTTCAGGGTTGAGAAAAAACATTTACCACTGACGGGTGTGCTTACAATGATTAGCTTTTATTCATGTAAAACCTTTATCCCAAAAGGAAATATTTGTTGTAAATGGTTATGCAGTTCAGATTTAATTTATTAGTGTATTTTAATCTGCTATGTATCGAACACTCCCCTCCCACCAGATCAACAATGTTGTGCTCCTTCATCGGGAAAGGAGGCCCTCTAATACAGGAGGTGTGCTACGGACCAGATCACCAGGTGAAAACGGAGGGAAAAAAAGCCTAAAACAGGAAAACGACTGCAGCCACCACATCAAACGATTGATAAGCTGCAATGTATTACATTTTTGGTTTTGGGTTTAATAGCATTTTCATTTTAGTCAAAGCCTACATAGGGGCTCAAAACTCTCTGATAGCACTGGTCTCCTAAGTAGCTATGCTCCATCCATGTCACAAGTAGTAAAGTTGGGTAACTATACACCTATTAAAATTCCTGCTGAACTGGCTGAATTCCCTTCTCTGTTTAACAAAACTGGTCGTTAGATCTTCTTCTGTCAAACAGTCCTCCTGGAAAACCAGCATTCCTTCTGTGCATGCAGCCAATGACTACAGTGCTGATCAGGGCATTCTGATGGAAGAGGAGATTCCCTGCTCTCAGAATATAATAACACAGTGGAGGATATTCCTGCATTCACATTGCTTGTAGGGATACTGGAACCTGTGAGTTTTTTTTTTGTTCCTAATTCTAAAACTAAAACCCCATTGGAAGGGTTGTAATACAACCTTTGAGATTTCAAAGCTGGAGACTCACTGGATCTACATTATGAATACATTGGCCCCTTCTGAAATTAACGTTGATGTGGATATCAATTGTTTTATTGACAATAGTTCATTTTATTTGTGTTCACGCCTGGTTAATTTAGCCTATTGCTTATAGAGTATAAATATGGAGTGATTTTCATTTTTAATTTGTACATATATTTGATGATGTTGTTATGCACTTTGAACCTTATGTTAAAAACGATGCCTAATTACTAAAGTGTCCACTAGAGGGAGCTGCACAGAGGACCTGTAATACATTTATTTTTGCATAGTCTTTTTATACTTCATTATAATGTGAATCAATTTTTTGTAATAGTAACGTCTTCCCGATTCACCAGCAATTGTTGTTAAGGTCTATATCTAAAATTTGGACCTCTGTTGTTGGGACTTTCCTAAGATGGAGCCAGGAAGTCCTGCTGATCTACATGGCTGCACCTGCAGACCTACAAGGTGGCACCTGATATTCCCTTTGGCTTTAGCATTTGTGTGTTAATCCTATATACTATATTGGCTAAGGAAAAATGGCTGCGGCTGCCAGGACCACAGGAAAATGGTGCCTGATCATTCCTCTGGCTCTAGTGTTTAAGCTAATTGCACAGGCTATTTAAGGATGTTGGGCCCCCCAACAATATACTAATAGAAGAGGGCGGAGTAACTATTCAGGATCCAACAATTATTGGGGGGATTTTCAAAGGAGGGGTTATGGAAGGCCCCCTTGGAGGGAAAGAGGGAGACCCAATTTCAGAAAAAGGGGATGGAACTACAATGCACCAGACAGGAGGGAAGATTGGAGACCCTGGTATCCCGCATACCCATACCAACCTCACATAGAGGAAGAGGAGAGGTTGTAGTGCAGGGACGGGTAAAAAAGAAAAAGAGAGACACACGCACATAGAATGTCTGGCAGACCTCCTCCACAGGGAGCCCCCCCACACACATTCATTGCAAAGCTCTTAAACTACAGGGACAGGGATGCGGTCCTTCTGCTCTCAAGGGAGAAAGGAAACCTACCGTTTGGGAACTCTAGAGTGGCAATATTCCCTAACTTCTCGTTTGAAGTACAGAGAAGGTGCAAAACCTTTTTGGAAGCTAAACCACGCCTCCGCATCAAGCATTCTTTACACTGTGGCTCAGGGCATGGATCGGCCTCGAGGTCACTTCTTTTTTTTTTTTTTTTCTCTCCTTCAATGCAGCAGCATGTGTATGGTGGTAATGGAACTGTGACACTGTGGGGCTGATTTTTGGCTGTTTTTGGGGCATTTGCCTACAAACACTGTACTTTCTCTGTTGTTTTAGTAGTTTTAAAGGGGTCTCCACAGGCGGGGCAGTTTTGCAGTGTGGACCGCTGGAACCGCCGTTTTAATGGGGCAGTTTCCCAAAAAAATTTTTTATGCTAAATGGAGTCCCAGGATAACAAGTTCCCGCAGACTTGGTTGGGGCTTCAGGAACCCTTGAATCCTCTTCTTTGGTCTTTTTATCCGCTGGACTTGCGACCTTGGCATCCAAGCTTGATCTGCTGATGTCTGAACACACTGCTCAAAAACGACCGATGCCCTGTCAGTCTTCTGACTCAGAGCCTGAAATGGTTGCCACAGACAAAGTCCCTGGGGGGTCCAAGTCCTCTCATTCGGATGGGGAGGAGGAGATGTCTTCCTCCACTGTGGCGCGGGTGTCCTTCGGGGCCTGAAAAGCCCAGAAGTCGGGTCAGGTTTTTCCCTGCACCGAGGAGTTTCACGAAACCATGAACGACCAATGGCGTCACATCATGCATATGCTGACGGTGCCTAAGCCGTTTCAATACCGTTATCCTTTTGCGGATCCAGTCGAAAATCTCTGGACAGTGTCACCAAAGGTGGACCACACTGTTTCACGTTTGAATAAATCCACGTTGATGCCCGTAGAGGACTCCCTGGTGTTTAGGGATCTGGTGAATAGACACGTGGAGACGCTTTCCCGCCACATTTATTTGGTGGCGGGCTCCCTGCTAAAACCTGTGTTCGCTTCGGTGATGGTTTCTCAAGCGGTCGCGGAATGGTCCAAGGTGCTTAGGCGCACCTTAGTGGCGGAGTCGGCCTCTCCGACTGCCCTTGACCTGGTGGCTCAGATGGCCCAGGCCGTGATGTACCTATGTGACGCGGCCTTGGACGAAGCTCCCTTGGTCGCAAGGTTATCTGCGGCTGGGGTAGCAATCCGTCACATTATTTGGCTAAAAAGCTGGTCAGCTGACCAGGCTTCCAAGAAGACTGTGTCTGATGTCCCTTATGTGGGTAATCGACTTTTTGGGGATACCTTAGATGAGTTGATCAAAGGTCTTACGGGGGGTAAGAGTACCCTTTTGCCCCAAGCCTTTAAAGGAAAATCACCCCGAACTAGGCGGGGTCCTTCTTGTAAAGCTCATCATAGGTCCTTTTCGTGCCTCAGGGGCACAGGAAAAAGGTAAATCCTTCAAGGGCTCAGGCGGTCACAAGAAGCCATGGTCCGGGAAGCCCAAGGCCGGTCAGTCCTGTGCGGCGGCCCAGTCTTCCTCTGCCTGAAGGGACGCCCTCATCCGTTTCAGGGGTCCCTTCAGGCGGAGTAACGCCTGTGTTACTTTCAGGAACCCTGGTTGTCCCAAATTTGAGACAGGTGGGTTCACAAACGGATTCTTTCAGGGTAAAAGATCGACTTTCGATCTCGCCCCGCAGACAGGTTCTTTCCATAATCGTCCGACTCCTGATCGTTTAAGCGATCTCAAAGGGGCAGGGCAAGATCTTAAAGGGGCGGTGCAACATGGAGTCATTGTGCCAGTCCCTCAGTGGGACAGGTTTCACGGGTTCTATTCTAACCTGTTCATGGTGCCCAGAAAAGAGGGAAAAGTGCGTCCGATTCTGGACCTAAAGTCGTTGAATCGCTTTGTGCAGGTGCAGAAGTTCTGGATGGAATCCATCTGGTGGGTGGTGGCATCGTTAAGTCCAGGGGATTTTCTGGCCGTCATCGACTCAAAGGATGCGTATCTGCACATTCCTATCTTTGAAGGCCATCAGCGGTATCTCCGCTTCGCAGTGGCAGAGGAGCATTTTCAGTTTGTGGCATTACGCTTCGGCTCCCAGGGTATTCACCAAGGTTTTGGCTCCGGTGTTGGCTTTGCTGTGCATGAGGGGGGTTGCGGTTCTCGGTTATCTGGACGATCTCCTGTTAAGGGCGAGCTGGTGCGCCACCCTGAAGGGCGATCTGGCTGTCACGGTTCAGACGCTCCAGGACTTCGGGTGAACCATCAACTTGCAGAAGTCATCAGCATCTATTTTTCTACCCGTGATAAAAGAAAAAAACTTGCAGAAGTCGTCACTGGCCCCGTCAGTTCGCCTCAGTTACCTGGGGATGGTCCTGGACTCCGCTCAAGCAAAGGTTTTTCTCCCGGAGAAGACACTTCAGACCCTCCAGAGCGCGGTCAGGTCCCTCAGGGACAACAATCTCTCCTCTCTGTGGGCCTGCATGCTGTCTCTGGGTCTGATGGTTTCAGCTTTCAAAGCCATTCCATTCGCTCAATTTCACACAAGAACTCTGCAAGCAGAGATTCTTGCCAGGTGGGACAGAACAGAAAACCTCAGTCATTGGACAGGAAGATATCTTTGAACCTCCTCGCGAGGATGGACCTTTTGTGGTGGCTCCTGTTACCCGCTTTGACACAAGGCAAATCCTTTCTGCCTCTTCTGTGGATAGTGGTCACCACGGATGCCAGCCTATCGGGCTGGGGTGGAGTTCTGGGCACACTTTGTGCCCAGGGGACGTGGTCGGTGGAGGAATCCTCCTTACTGATAAACGTCTTGGAGCCCCGAGCGATCAAGCTCTGCTTATTACATTGGATGACTCAACTTCGGGGTCACCTGATTCGTGTTCAGATGGACAACGCCACAGGGGTGGCTTACGTCAATCACCAAGGGGGCACCAAGAGTGCCTGGGTGGCCAAGGAAGTGGCCGAGATCCTGTCTTGGGCCGAGACGCACGTTCCTGCGATTTTGGTGGTTCACATCCCGGGAGTGGAGAACTGACAGGCAGAATAGTTGTCGCCAGTCCTTGGACCAGGGGGAGTGGTCCCTTAATCCGGAGGTGTTTCGCCTCCTGTGTGCCCGGTGGGGCACTCCAGACATGGATTTGTTTGCATCCCCTCTCAACAAAAAGGTGGGAAGGTTTGTGGCCAGAACCCGCGATCCTCTGGCGGACACCACGGTTGCGTTGCTGGTGCCCTGGCACCAGTATCGGCTGATTTATGCCTTTCCTCCAATTCAACTGCTGTCCAGGTTCCTCCGACAGTTGGTGTCGGAATGGGTGCAGGTAATTCTGGTGGAGAAGATCTACTATCTCAAGGGCCGATCTTCCATCCTGCTTTACAGTCTCTGGCTTTAACGGCATGGCTGTTGAAAGCCAAGTTTTGAGACAAGAGTCTCTCGGATGCTGTCATTCCTACCTTACTGAAGGCTTGGAAAGCTACCTCCAGGAAGATTTACCATCGTACCTGGAAGGCGTATATTGCCTGGTGTGAGTCGCAAGGGTTTCATCCTCGCTCCTTTTCGGTGACGAGTGTTTTGGCTTTCCTGCAGGAAGGTGTGGATCAGCGCTTGGTGCTGGCCACAATCAAAGGTCAGTTGTCGGCCTTAGCCATTTTCTTCCAGCGTCCCTTGGCGACGAATTCCTTGATTCGCACCTTTATTCACGGGGTGCGTCATCTGGCTCCCCCGCGGAAGGCTCCTTTGCCTCCGTGGGACCTGAATCTGGTTTTGTCCGTTTTGCAATGGCCTCCCTTTGAAAACATCAGAGAGATTGCCTTTCTGGTGGCTATCACCTCTGCTCGCAGAGTGTCTGAATTGGCGGCTCTGTCCTGCCACTCGCTTTATCTGGTTGTTCATAGGGATAAAGTGGTCTTGCGACCCAATCAGTCTTTTCTCCCCAAGGTGGTCTCTGCTTTCCACCTCAACGAAGATATTGGTTTACCTTCGCTTTGTGCGAAGCCCAAACATCCCAAGGAGTTTGCCTTGCATTCTTTGGATGTGGTCCAGGCGGTTAGGGTTTACCTGGCTGCCACAGAGTCTTTTAGGAAGTCTGATTCCCTGTTTGTCCTTCCTGAGGGACCTTGGAAGGGTTCGGCTGCGTCCGCTGCAACCATTTCTAAATGGATCAGACAGACTAATGTTCGGGCCTATTCTCTCAAGGGTCAGGTGCCTCTTTTCCCTGTGAGGGTCCATTCTACCAGAGCTATGAGTGCCTCCTGGGCGTTTCACCATCAGGCTTCTGTGGCTCAGGTGTGCAAGGCGGTGACCTGTTCTTCTGTGCACACTTTCACAACATTCTACAAATTCGATGTGATGGCTTCCTCAGATACTTCCTTTGGCCGCAAGGTTTTGAGCGCGGTGGTTGTTTGAAGAGATGTGTTTTTATGTCTCTTTCGGGGGGTGTTTTTTGTTCTGGGTTAGCTCCTGTTGAGCTTCTGTTGCCCTGTTGGCTCAGTTTTTTTCTCTGGCCTGGTTAACACGTTGCCTTTTCTGTAGGTTGCTTCTTCCCACCCCTCACACCTGCACTGCTTTGGGACGTCCCACTTGTGAAGGCTTATTATTATTATTATTATTATGCAGGATTTATATAGCGCCAACAGTTTGCGCAGCGCTTTACAATGTGAGGGAAGACAATACAGTTACAATACAGTTCAAAACAGGAGGAACTAGAGGGCCCTGCTCGTTAGAGCTTACAATCTAACGGAACGGGCTGCGACTGTCGGAGGACATAAGAGAAAATAGAGTTTTTGTAAGAACTTACTGTAAAACTCTTTTCTCTGAGTCCTCCGACAGTCGCAGCCCCTGCCCCTCTGAAATCCTTGTTTGGGGTTGATGCTTACCATTACTGCTAGCTACGAAACTGGAGATCAGTACTAAGTGTGCCTGGGCAATGTCTGAGGGACGGCCCCCTAGAGGTGTATCTCAGTGTAAACGTTTTTTCTAATCCTTTTACTGCCTAGCTTACTCCTGCAGAGGGAGCCATTACGCACTCGTGAAGGCTTACTGAACGGGCTGCGACTGTCTGAGGACTCCGAGAAAAGATTTTTACGGTAAGTTCTTACAAAAACTCTATTTCTCTTACGTCCTCCGACAGTCGCCGCCTCTTCATATTCGTCACATATGGGGTATTAGACTTTGCTCCGAAGGAGTAGCTAGGCAACAGAATATGTTAACATTAAAGCTTTTAACACATCCCACCCTCAAGGGGTGGTCCCCTCAGTCAATACCCTCCTACTTCCTGCAACCATATCTCAGTTTTAATGTCTAGCTTGTCAGGAGTGGCTGGCTCTCTCTGTGCTGGGGCTTTGTGCCCCAGACTCTTTCTTCTTTTTTGATTTTTTGTTTGAGTTTTCTCTCTACCTTTACTTAGCTGTTCTTTTTGTCAGCTTTAGTTAGTTCTTCGGATGAAGAGGATCGTGCGGGCTGGGTCTCGGGCTGATCCCCCTGGTCGCAGGTCGTGGGTCAGTGGCTTCCCAGCCTGCCATCGAGCGTTCAGCCAGGTAACGCTCCTGGCACAGTGAACGACCCATCCCTGTTCGGTGCAGGGATGATTGGTGAGGTGGCTACCTCACTGGACGCTGTGCGGTTTCTTAACCCCCATTCTGTGCGTCTTGTATGCGACTCTCCCTGCCTCATGTGCAGCGGCTTGTTCGCCTGTGCGGGTCCCCCACGCCACTGTGAGGTAAGTGTATTTATGTGGGGACCTGTCTGTCTGGGGGGGTGTCAGTCTGGGACTGTCTAACCTGCCTCTATTCGCACTGTTTGTCTCCCTATCTCTCGGCTGCATGCTGTGGGTTGCAGGGGGGGGGGGGAGCTGTGTGACACTGTGTGTGTCAGCCTTGTCAGTGTGAGAAGCTGTGTGCTGTAGGGCATGTTTTGTGGCATGTTTGGGCATTATACAGCGATCGCTGCGGCGATCTGACATGTTTTTTTATACAGACATGTGTGCATTACTGTACTGTGGAGCGGCGGTTTCGGCGCCAAACGGCGCCATTTTGCCTACACTCGCTCCGGCCGCATGTTCTACATGCATGGCGGCCATTTTCTTGTAGCCTCCATAGGCTTTCATAGAGCGCCCTGGCAGCATCACTTCCTCTTCTCCAGGAACACCGATCGAGGCAGCAGCAGCGGTGAGGGTCTCCTCAGGTTATATCCTTCCTATCCATTGCCTGTGTCAGTTTTATTGTCCCTGTGGGGGTCTCATTGTGCTTGTGTGTGGTGCGGTGGGCTGCGCTCGCCGCGTGTGTTAAAGGGGCAGTTAACCCTTTATTATCCGGCATTTGTTATAGGGGCAATGGATTCTCAGGAGGGCAAATTTCCTACCGCCTTGGTGGAAAGCCAGGGGACCGCTGTTTCCCCCCCAGGGGGGGATTTAGCCACTATTGTGGCTGGCCTTGCTGCTCAGGTGCAGATGCTGGTGGCTGCTCAATCTACTAAAAGACCCAGAGTTGCTCTTTCCTCTGATTCTGAGGGTGAAGGTGATGGGGCTGTTATGGCGGGGGCCTCCTTATCGGGGTCCCGCTCCTCCCTGGATCTAGTGGGGTCCGAGGTGGAGGCTGAAGTTGAAGGGGTTGATAATTCTCCCCCTGGCTCGCCTGAAGAGCTTGCAATCATGGATGAATTGATTGCTTCCATAAAGCAAACGCTGCGTTTGCAGGATGAAGTGTGTCCCCCCGCTGCCTTGGCGGCTTATGGGACGCCGAGAAAACGCAGGACGCCGCAGGTTTTTCCCTGCAATGATGATTTTCAGCGCGCTGTTAAGGAACAATGGCGCAAACCTTTTGCTGTACCAAGTAGGTTCAAGCTGCGTTATCCTTTCTCGCCTTCCACTGATGAAAGGTGGTGTGTGCCTCCCCCAGTGGATCACGCAATTGCGGTTTTAAACAAATCCACTGCGATTCCTGCAGAGGATTCCCCTGTGTTCCGTGATGCCACGGATAGGAGATTGGAGTCTCTTGCCCGTCATACTTATTCTGTTACGGGTTCTATGCTTAAGGCTCTGTTTGCTTCTCTCATGGCGGCCCAGGCGATCGCAAGTTGGACGCAGATGCTTAGGCGTGTCCTAGTGGCCGATTCGGCCTCGCCGGCGACCCTGGATATGGTGGATCAAATCCACCAGGGTGTCATGTATCTGTGTGATGCGGACTTGGACCTAGTTCCGTTGGCTGCACGTGTGCACAGCGTGGCGGTGTTGTCTCGCCGCCTGGTTTGGTTGAAATGTTGGTCGGTGGACCAGTCTTCATGTAAGACCTTAGCCAATCTGCCTTATGATGGGTCTCGCCTTTTTGGGGAGTCCTTGGATGTGTTGATTAAGGGGATTACCGGAGGTAAGAGCACTCTCTTGCCCCATTTCCCCAAGGCTAAGGGGGCTTCTGGGAAGAAGCATGCTAATTTTCGGCCCCCTCAGGGGTCCTTTCGTGCCTTTCGGTCGCACTACAAGGGCAAACCGTTCAAAGGTCAAGGCTCTCAGAAGAAGCCCTGGTCTGGTAAACAGAAGTCCGGTCAATCCGGATCCGCAGCCCATAACAGTGCGGCCTGAAGGGGCGCCCTCACCCAGTTTTGGGGTGGGGGGACGCTTGCTCGGTTTTCTTCAGCCCTGGTTGGCCCACGTGCGGGACAGATGGGTTCAGGAGATCGTTCGATCTGGTTACAAGATCGAGTTTCTCTCTCGGCCGGAGAGCAGATTTTTTCCCTCAAATCTTCAACTGTCTCCAGAGCGTTTACGGGACCTGCACCTGGCGGTGCGGGACCTGAGGGCTCAGGGAGTGGTAGTTCCGGTGCCTCATCGGGACAGATTTCGGGGGTTTTATTCCAATCTGTTCACCGTGCCCAGAAAGGAGGGCAAGGTTCGTCCAATTCTGGACTTGAAGGCTCTGAACCGCTCTGTGCGGGTTCGCAAGTTCCGCATGGAATCCCTGCGGTCGGTGGTGGCTGCCCTGGTTCCGGGGGAATTCATGGCCTCCATCGATTTGAAGGATGCGTAACTTCACATCCCCATTTTCGAGGGTCACCAGAGGTACCTTCGATTTGCCATTGCGGAGGATCACTACCAGTTCGTGGCGTTGCCTTTTGGTCTCGCCTCGGCTCCGCGGGTCTTCACCAAGGTGCTTGCACCGGTTCTGGCATTGTTGAGGGCCCAGGGCATTTCTGTCCTGGGGTATCTGGACGACATTCTGGTTCGGTCTGCGACCAGCCAGGGTCTGGAGAAGGACCTGTCTGTCATGATGCAAACTCTGCAGGAGTTTGGTTGGACGATAAATTTTCCGAAGTCGACGCTGAGTCCGTCGGTTTGTCTTCCCTACCTGGGAATGATTCTGGACTCGGTGCAGGCGAAGGTCTTCCTGCCGGAAGACAAACTCAGAACTCTTCAGGAGGAAGTCAGGTCCCTCAGGGACGTTCCGCACTCGTCTCTGCGGACGTGCATGAGATGTCTGGGATTGATGGTCTCGGCCTTCGAGGCGATTCCCTTTGCCCAGTTTCACACGCGGGGTCTCCAAGCGGAGGTCCTGTCCATGTGGGACGGGCGACCTCAATCTCTGGATCTTCAAATCTCGTTGAGTCATCGCACCAGAAGAGGCCTTCTGTGGTGGCTCCAGTCCCCGATGGTGTCCGGGGGCAAGTCGTTTCGTCCTATCTCGTGGACGGTAATCACCACGGATGCCAGCCTGTCGGGCTGGGGTGGTGTTCTGGGCGTTCTGTCCGCCCAGGGGACTTGGTCGGAGGGGGAGTCCTCCCTTCCGATCAACATTCTGGAATTGCGTGCGATAAATCTCTGTCTTCATCGCTGGACGGACCGGCTGCAGGGCTGCCCGGTTCGGGTGCAGACGGACAATGCCACGGTGGTGGCCTACATCAACCACCAAGGGGGCACCAGGAGTGCCCGAGCGGCTCGAGAAGTGGCCGACATTCTGTCTTGGGCCGAGGCTCATGTCCCGGCGATAACGGCGGTTCACATTCCAGGGGTGGAGAACTGGCAGGCGGACTATCTGAGTCGCCAGACCCTGGATCAGGGGGAATGGTCTCTCCACCCGGCTGTCTTCCAGATGTTGTGCGCGAAGTGGGGTCTTCCAGATGTGGACCTGTTCGCGTCTCAACAACAAGGTGAGAAGGTTCGTGGCAAGGACGCGCGACCCTCGGGCAGACGCGTCGGACGCGTTAGTGGCCCCGTGGCATCAGTACAGGCTGATATACGCGTTTCCACCGATTCAGTTGCTGTCCAGGTTCCTTCGCAGGTTACACTCGGAACGCAGCACGGTGATTCTTGTGGCACCGGACTGGCCTCGCCGGTCCTGGTACGCAGACCTCGTGAATCTGGCGGTCGACGCCCCGTGGCGTCTGCCTCTTCGAGACGATCTCCTGTCTCAAGGACCGATATACCATCCTGCTTTACAGTCGCTGGCTTTGACGGCCTGGCTGTTGAGACCGAGGTCCTGAGGGAGAAGGGTCTCTCCCCAGAGGTCGTTCATACCTTGATCAACGCGAGGAAGTCTTCCTCGGGGAAGGTTTATTACCGTACTTGGAAGGCCTATTTTGCTTGGTGTGAGTCCAGGGGATTTTCTCCCCGCACGTACTCGGTTTCCCGAGTGCTGTCCTTCCTTCAAACGGGTGTCGATCAGCGTTTGGCGCTGGCTACGATAAAGGGTCAGGTGTCTGCGCTGGCCGTTCTGTTTCAACGTCCCGTGGCTTCCAACTCCTTGGTTGGCACTTTTGTTCAGGGTGTGCGGCATCTGGTTCCTCCTAGGAGGGATCCTCTGCCCCCTTGGGACTTGAATCTCGTTCTGTCTGTGTTGCAACGTGCTCCTTTTGAACAGATCAGGGAGATCTCGTTGTCTATGTTGTCCAAAAAGGTCGCCTTTTTGGTGGCGATCACTTCGGCTCGCAGAGTGTCGGAGCTGGCAGCTTTGTCCTGCAAGTCTCCGTATCTGGTTGTTCATTTGGATAAGGTGGTCTTGCGACCTAATCCTTCTTTTCTTCCGAAACGAGTTTCGGAATTCCATCTTAATGAGGATATTGTCTTGCCTTCGCTGTGCGCGAAGCCTAAACATCCAAAGGAGGTGAGATTACATTCTCTGGATGTTGTTCGGGCGATAAGGGTTTACCTTAAATCGACTGAGTCTTTTCGAAAGACGGATTCCTTGTTTGTTCTTCCGGAGGGTCCTCGGAAGGGCATGGCGGCGTCGGCCTCTACCATCGCCAAATGGATCAGGCAGACCATTAAACAGGCCTATGCTTTGCAGGGGAAGGTTCCCCCTGTGCCTGTGAAGGCGCACTCTACTAGATCTCTGAGTACGTCTTGGGCCTGTCGTCATGGGGCTTCTGTAGCCCAGGTGTGTAAGGCGGCGACTTGGTCGACCGTGCACACTTTCACAAAATTCTACAAAGTAGATGTTCAGGCATCTGCGGATGCTTCCTTTGGCCGCAAGGTTCTTAGTGCGGCGATTCCCTAGGGTCCCTTGTGGGGACCACTGGCTGTTGGGATAAGTTTTTTATTCCCTGGTTATTTGTCTTTTCCTGGGTTGTTGCTCCTGTTGAGCACCTGTTTTTTCCTGTTGCCCAGCTGGGTTCCTTCCTTTGGTAAGGTTCCTTTCTTTGATGCGGAGACTGCGTTGCCTTTTCGGCGCGGATGCGTTTCCCACCCCTCATGTTTGCACTGCTTTGGGACGTCCCCATATGTGATGAATATGAAGAGGCGGCGACTGTCGGAGGACGTAAGAGAAAACGGAATTTTTGTAAAATCTTACCTGTAAAATTCCTTTCTCTGAGTCCTCCGACAGTCGCCGCCCCCGCCCCTCTTTTGGGGTTTGGTTGTATAGTCTACTGCTATTCCACTAAAACTGAGGTATGGTTGCAGGAAGTAGGAGGGTATTGACTGAGGGGACCACCCCTTGAGGGTGGGATGTGTTAAAAGCTTTAATGTTAACATATTCTGTTGCCTAGCTACTCCTTCAGAGCAAAGTCTAATACCCCATATGTGACGAATATGAAGAGGCGGCGACTGTCGGAGGACTCAGAGAAAGGAATTTTATAGGTAAGATTTTACAAAAATTCCGTTTTTTTCTAGATTAGGAGAGTACCTTGACCTACAGTATTTTTACAACCTTTGGCTCAATAAGGTCAAGCCTATCTTAAGGATAGAAAAGATCTTATTGACATTCTAAAGGGACTTGAAGTTGGGGAGGATGACATCTTGGCTAGTATTGATGCTAATTCGTTATATACGAATATGCAAGAACACCATGCACTTGAGGCTGCCAAGTGGGCATTGGAAACTACAGAAATTAAGAGGAAATAAAAATAATGTATTCTTCAATCATTAGACTTGGCTATGAGTCACAATTTCATCTGGCACGATACTAAGTATAACAGACAGCGTTGTGGTGTGGCCATGGAAGCCAAATACTCCCCATCTATAGCTAACATCTTTATGAATAAATGGGAAAGTGAAACCGTTTTTCCCCATAGGATCCCAGAACTGAAACTATATAGGAGAAATATAGATGATATTCTAGTTGTGTGGTCTGGCTCACAGGAAGCCTTCCTTAGCTTTGTGGAAGGGATGGAGGACAATCCATATGGAATCTCCTTTTCTGTCACTCAAGGCCTCAGTTTAATCAGTTTTTGGATCTTACCATCTTTAAAAGAAATGGAGGATTACTAACTTAAACCTACTTTAGGGAGGTAGACAGAAATGGCTACATCCCAATAGGGAGTTGCTATTACCCCAGATGGCTTAATACGATCCCTAAAAGTCAGATGTTTCGGATCAGAAGAAATTGAGACTCAGATGATGACTTTGATATACAGGCCAATACCATCCATGATAGATTCCATGAAAAGGGTTATAAGATCAATGACCTAAATGAGTAATAAGCCCTTCAGCGCAACACCCAAACCCCCCAGAGATTGGAAATAGATGGATACATTAGATGTAATACAAATTCCCAATTGACACCAACTGGGGACACCAATGTAATGAAGACACCCTATTAGTTAATTAAATACCTATAGTGCAAAAAATGCATCGTAGTGAATAGAAGTAAATGTATAAATATGGGTCAATAAATATCATATAAATACAATTAGTGCTGGGATTAAAGATCTAGTGCAAAAAAATTAATTGATAAATATATAGATGTGACAAGCAAGTAGCCAGTGAAAGTCTTCCTATGTGCAATATTGAGGTACTCAAAATTCTTAAACTAATGTGTCCAGTGGGACTCTCTCCTGCTTCAAACTTAAGTGCTATTAGTGCATTTGCAATCCATAAATGAACAAGTGACCAGTGCCGATAGGTAGTCCTTCCAACCTAAAAGTGCAGATTAAATCAACATGTGATCATTATACTTCACAAAGTGCTGTCAGTGCAACTTCTCTCCATGAATGCTGTAATAAGCATGTGAACAGTGAAATTTTCTTAATATTCCTCCTCCACAAAGTAATGGAAGGTGAAAAGATTCCAAAGGTGCTCGTGCAGTATCCAGTGATTCACTCCCCCATGTGGAAATGCACTTACTAGATGTAGTGGACCCCCCAGCTGTACAGCACATGGGTCTCTCAAGCTGACCTGGTAAGTGAGCCACGTTCAGCAAGCCACGTTCAGCTTCAGGCATCGGCGGTTGCTTCCTGGAAGAGCAACACACCCGCTCTCCTCAGCTAATTGGTAAAGGCCTTAAGATGACTTGAGCACTTTGCACGTTTTGTTGGACATTTTATGGACTTTTATTAATTTTTTAATTATTGCTTAATTGTTGATTTTTCAACACCTATTGCATCTTTTGCACATTTCTATATATATTATATATATAATTTTGCACTTTTATTCTAATGTGGATCTAATGCATTTAGCACTTTATTTCATAGCATTTCTAGCATTTTAGTCACCTTTAAATTATTTATGTATGCAATTTTTTAGCAAGCGCTGTTAATTATTTATTCTTTTTAGTCTATTTAACCACTTTACGACCACCCGCCGCAGATATACTGCGGCAGGCAGCTGCTCCCAGGCAAATCGCTGTACATGTACGGCGCTTGCTCTCGGAGTCTAGGGGAAGCCAATGCAGCGGGCAGTGGGCTCCGATTGCCGCCTGACACCCGCGATCGTTCCCCGATGAGAGAGGACGGTCAGCTGTTGTAAACACAGCCGACCGTCCTTCTCTCTGGGATGATCATAGAGCCCATGTGATCCTGCTATATAGGATCACATGTCTCTATGGTCATTTCAGAAGCCACTCCCCCCACAGTTAGAATCACTCTTCTAGGCTCATATTTAACCCGTTGATCACCCACAGTGTTAACCCCTTCCCTGCCAATGGCATTATTACAGTAACAGTGCATATTTTTAGCACTGATTACTGTAGTAATGTCACTGGTCCCCAGTGTAAAAAATGTCAGTTAGGGGTCTGATCTATCTGCCGCAATGTTGCAGTCCCGCAAAAAAAATTGCAGATCGCCGCCATTACTAGTAAAAAAAAAAAAAACAATAAAAATGACATAAATCATTCCCGGAGTTAGTAGACACGATACATTTTGTATCTGAATGAATCCGCGCTAAGGATGTCAAAGGATAGATAAACCGTGTGCACAAAGAAGCTGCTGCCTCCCTTAAACTATAGCCAAGGCTATATAAATAGATAAGTAAAATGGAAGGTGATGGCGCTGCTTCTTATATAAAGTGCAAATAGTAATAAAAAATGTAGTATTAAAAAATATATAATTGAGGAATAGATGAAGTGGTAAAAGATCAAAAATCAATAACCAAGTAAAAGGTCAGACATACGATGTTATAAGGAATATAAAATAATCTGTAAAATGTATGATGTATAAGAAACAACCACCAGAGGGCGTAATGCAAACTACAAGCTGTAACAATAAATGTGCTTAAGTGTATACCAAGAATTAAATAAATAAATAAATATGTAACAATAAAGAATAAATTGATAAAAACTTCCAAAACGTGCTGATTCTACAAGTGGTAATATAATAAGTGGTATAAATAAATAGTGAAAATGTGCAAAGAAAAATATATTTTATATATATTGAAAGTGCGGGAAACTGATATGCACAGGGTGGGTGTGCAAAAAACTATGGATATAAAGTGCAGCAGAAAGTGATGTGAAATCAATAAATATAATAAGGTGAATCCAAAAAGGATAAGTGAGCAAGAAAATTTGCGGGCAAATGAAAAAGTGCGGGAAACTTCTTTGTGCAAAATGCAATGAGGTGATATTAAATCAGTCCATAAGATGAAAATAAGTCCATAATTAGAGATTGTGTCCAAAAAATATTAAAGTGAACAGATATCTCACGGTGACCCCCAGGTGGGTGACTGGCGAGTGATGGAGTGGCCCCTAGTAAAAAGACCTACTCACCAGATGTACCCACACAGGGGTATAGAGCGGGTACTGTAGAGGTGTCCTGTTGGATCCTGGCTCTGTATGATAATTCCCTTCCTGGGGGAGATGTGGTGTGGGGTCCGAAGTGTCCTAAAATAGGGTCCAGTAGTGGGGTCCTATGTAAATGGTGTGGTATCCAGACTTCGTGGGTTGGTCAGATATGGCCACTCAAGGGTGTATAGATGGAAGGATCATGGAATAAGAAAGCTCGATAGTGTAATACCGTAATAATAGGCGTTTATTCCAGCAGCAAAAAATGGGTACTCACATGTATACAATAGTAATAAAGCGAGGTATCGGCGTCCCGGAACGCAATGCGTTCCAACTCGAGACCGGAACCGGAAGTGACGTGACGGCGCTGTACGCGTTTCGTCATGTGACGTCTTCTGCAGCGTCCTATCACTTCCAGCGTGGGTCCTTATGTACATGGTGGTTGCTGGGCAACGGAGCTCGTTGTCGGAACACAACGAAGAGAAATACTGCCGTGGGTCATAGTAGATGTAAAGAACAAGCAGTGGGCTGATCTTTGTCATGAATTAGTATGGAAAAAAAAACACAAAGACCCAGGCTGACCAATGTCTAATTATAATCAAATAGATATATGGTATATCGGTATGAGGTAGTGAATATAATACTCCGTGCCTAATAATTGCACCACCATATATATATATATATATATATACAGGGAAGGATATTAAATACATAATATAAAAACATATACAACAATATTTTATTACCAAATAAAAATTGCTAGAAAAATTAGGAAAAGAATTAAAATAAAATAAATTACGCCACCTACATTTTGTGCAAACCAATCAAAATACGCTTATTGCGATTTTTTTTTTTTTTTTTTTTTTACCAAAAATATGTAGCAGAAAACAAATTGGCCTAAAATTTTAAAAATTTTGATTTTTAAATTTTTTTGGGGGGAATGTTGTATAGCAGAATGTGAAAAATATTGTTTTTTTTTCAAAATTGTCCCTCATTTTTGTTTATAGCGCAAAAAATAAAAATCGTTCAGGTGATCAAATACCACCAAAAGAAAGCTCTATTTGTGGGGAAAAAAAGGACGTACATTTTGTTTGGATACAGCGTTGTAAGGCCGCGCAATTGTCCATTAAAGTAACACAGTGCCGAATCGCAGAATAGGGCCTGTCAGGAAGGGGACAAATCCTTCCGGTCTTAAAGTGGTTAAGGATGTTGAATGTCATTGGCTCACTAGCATCCCCTTAAGACATGCCCCGGCTAATAGTGGAGTAATGATTGTAATAAATGTAATGCTTGTTACATTCACTTAAATAGTTCCACTAGTTGTGCTGCATTGAAGCAAACTGAAGAGTTTAAAATGAGTGCTATGGGGCTAACAGTGGTAAAGGAAAGAAATGTTCCTGTGTTGGTGGTGTCACTGGAAGGAAGAGATCTTTTTGCATCAGTGGGGTGATGGTGTCACTGGAACGAAAAAAAATGCTACTTTGCTGTGAGGATTGATTGGCATCTATGCCAATGGGATAAGGTTGGGGAGGAGAGCTGGGCTCTGTGGTTGCATATAACTTAAATGCTCTAGGGGGCTCTGAGTGAGCAAGTACTCCATGTGCTTCTTTTGAGCCACTCCTTTGTTGCCGTGGCGGTATGTTTTGGGTCATTTTCATGCTGGAAGTCCCATCCACAACCCATCTTCAGTGTTTTGGCTGAGGGAAGAAGGTTCTCAGTACATGGCCCCGTCTATTGGCGCCTCAATGTGGCAAAGTCAGACTGTACCTTTAGCAGAGAAACCGCCCCAATGCACAATGTTTGACTGTAGGGATGGTGTTCCTAGGGCAGGGCTCGACAAACCCCAGGCGCCAGGTCGCATTGGCGGCTAGAATTAGCGACCTGGCGCCTGGGGTACACTGCAAGAGGTGTCCTGTCCCTTTTGCGCCCCCCGACCACTCACCGAGTGCACGGACTTCCGCCACGTCCGAAAATTGAGGCCGCGGCTTTTTGGCCTTCTTCAGTGAGAGAACGGGGAACTGGCGCTCTCTTGTGGTGGCCGGGAGTTTGACAAGCAGTAACTAATGGCTGTTTCCCCTGCCTGTCCTCAATGCCTGTCCATCTCCTTCCCAAGAGGAGATGAGAGGGAAGTTTTTGCAGGCTTCATCTCCCTGTCCACTTACTTTTGCTTAAAAGGTGAGTGGACAGGGAGTGTGGTTATTATTATTATTATTATTATTATTATTATTATTATTATTATTATTATAATAATAATTATTATTCATTTATTTTTTTAAATTATAAAAAAAAAATATATTTTTCTTTTTTTTAAATTATTATTAAAAAAAATTATTTTTCTTTTTTCAATTAAAAAAAAATAAAAAATTATTTGTTTTTCTATTTTTTTTTAATAATATAATTTTTTTTTTCCTCATCGCCATGCCACAGCCGAAGGCCCCTTTCACATGGGCTGTCTGATCAGGTCCGCCTGTCAGTTTTTCAGGCAGACCTGATCGGTCCCTTCTGTCTCCTCTATGGAGCAGTAATCTGCCGCCATCTGATCCTGTCTGCCAAAAACAGATGGATGGTGGTTCTATTCTCTATCCATCCCGTGGATCGGATCAGATGGCATCGGATGGAAACAGACAGACAGTCTGTTTCCATCCGATTGTGCTATAGAGGAGAGTGGGGTTCTAGTCGTCTTTATGTGTAAATTTAGTATGTTATTTTTTTGGAAATACAGCTTGGTTGTTTGTTTAAAAAAAAAAAAACTGTCTCCTAACGTTTTTAGCTGGATCCTAGATTTCAGGAAAATTTGTCAAGCCCTGTCTTAGGGTCATGGTGAGCATTTTTCTTCCTCCAAACATGGCAAAATGAGCACATACTGTAGCCAATCTGTGGGAGCCAGAATTATTATTGTTCGGTAGGGGATCAAATTTTACTCACTGAACTGCAACTCAATTTATAACATTTGTATTGTGTGTTTTTTCAGGATTTTTGGTTGACATTCTCGTCTCTATCATTAAAAATACACCTATGATTAAAATTATAGACCCTTCATTTCTCTGTAAGTGGGTAAAATCTGCAGGGCATCAAATAATTATTTTCCCCGCTGTATACAATAGCACCACTGGAAATACAAAAATGTTAAAAAAAAATGCGGCATGGGGTTCCCCCCAAATCTGTACCAGACCCTTATACAAGCATGCAGCCTGGCAGGTCACCCCTGAACCATACCAGGCCACATACCCTCCACTATGGGGTGAGGGAGTCTCTTCCTGACCACCCTAGGCTGTGGTTGGGGGGTCTGCGGGCAGGGGGCTTATCAGAATCCGGAAACCCTCTTTAACAAGTAGGCCCCCAGATCCCCCCCCCCCCATGTCAATGAGTATGGGGTACATACCCCTACCCATTCAACAAAAAAGTGACAAAAACACACACACACAGTTTTCACAATTCTTTTATTAAAAATAAAAAAAAACAATGTCCCCGATATAGAGCCATTGTCAGTCATGACGCCCGCCGCACCACCGGACCCAAAATAAAAAACAGCATGTTTCTCAGACACGAATCCTCCCCAAGTGCATGGACTTGGGCTAGCTATGGAGGCTAACTGCCGTCTGCCTGCTCCGCCATCTGACAGTTCAAGTAGATAAGGGGCGTAGCCACCTGGTGACATCACCTGGTAGCACTGCCCCTATGTGATGTTACCAATTGGTGCATGCTGGGTGGGTTACGTCACATGGGGGTCTGGCGGGTCACATTGGGGCAGGTGCGTCAGGCATCGTGATTGACGTTGGATCTATATTGGGTGGCTGTAACGCTGAGCGCTCCGGTCCCTGCTTCTGGACTGGAGCGCTCGCGGCGTTCCTTCCAGATCCACTCACCTGTGCCCGCTCAGGCTCTTTCCTCCGCTCCCCGCTCACGTGGTTCCCGGCGCGTGCGCCCCTGCACCATAGGGCGCGCGCGCGCCGGTTGTTTGAAATTTAAGGGGCCTGTGCACCAGTAATTGGTGCCTGGTCCAAACCTCCCTTCCTGTTTCCTGTGACCTGTTTCCTGTGACCTGTGACCTGTTTCCTGTTTCTTATATAAACCCACTCCCCCTTCCTGTCCTTGCCGGATCTTGTTGCCTTAGTGCCTTGAGAAAGCGATTTGTGTTTGCCTTGCCTGTGTATCTGACCTTCTGCCCTTGACCTCTGACTTCGAACCTTTGCCACCTGCCCTGACCTTCTGCTACGTCTGACCTTGCCTTTGCCTTGTCCTATTTCACCACGCCTGTATCAGCTGCCAGTGAGGTTGAGCCGTTACCGGGGGACACGACCTGGTTGCTACCGCCGCAGCAAGTCCATCCCGCCTTGCGGCGGGCTCTGGTGAAAACCGGTAGTAACTTAGAACCGGTCCTCTAGTACGGTCCACACCAATCCCTCACTGACACAGAGGATCCACCTCTAGTGCAGTCATCTGCCGCCAGTCCGGACCCTGACAGTGGCAATGTTTTTTTTATTTTTAATAAAAGAATTGTCAAAAACTGTGTTTTTTTTTATTTTTGACACTTTTTTGGTGAATGAGTAGGGGTACAATGTACTCCTACTCATTCACATGGGGGGGGGGCAGGATCTGGGGGCTCCCTTGTTAAAGGGGGCTTACAGATTCTGATAAGCCCCCTGCCCGCAGACACCCACAACCACAGCTCAGGGTTGTGGGAAAGAGGCCTATGTCCCCATCAACATGGGTACAAGGTGCTTTGGGGTGGGGGGGGCAGAGCCCCTATGTTTAGGGCATGTGGCCTGGTATGGTTCATAAGGGGGGCATTTGCTTATCTCTCCCCCCCCCTTTCCTGGCCTGCAAGGGTGCATGCTCGGATAAGGGTCTGGTATGTATGGTAAAGTAAAACAATAAAAATGAAAAATTCCTTTAACTATAGTGCCTGGAGGGGTCACCTTAGTCTGCCTGTAAAGTGGCATATCTGTTCCATGCATAGAACCTGCTGCAGCAAAACTGACGTATGCAAAGAAAACAAAATAACATTTAAATAGATTTTTCTGGCTGCAAGCCATTGCCGTCAATAGAAAAAAATTTAAAAAAACGGCGTGGGGTCCCCCCAAGCATACCAGGTCATTTGGGTCTGGTATGAATTTTAAGGGGAACCCCATGCCAAAATTAGGAAGAAAAAAATGGTGAGCACCCCCCCCCCCCCCCATCCTGAACCATGTCAGACTACATGGAGGTGAGGGGCTTTAGGGCTGCCCCCCAACCTAAAGCACCTTGTCCCCATGTTGATGGGGACAAGGGCTTCTTTTCAACAACCCTGGGCAGTGGTTGTGGGAATCTGCGAGTAGGCGGCTTATCAGCATCTTGAAGATCCCCCAGATCCAGGCCCCCTACTATGTGAATGAGTATGGGGTACCCCTACCCATTCACCCCAAAAAACTGTGTAATGTAAAAAAAACAGGAGCCAGTTTTTGACAAGTCCTTTATTAAAAATGAAAAAATGTCCCCTGATGTGTATAAGCTGTCTAATATATACAATATATTCATAAAAAATTCTCACTCAAAATGTTTTTCTTTTGTAAAGTTTGACTGTCATGATCATTTGCTTCCTGTCATTAATGCTGATTGGGAGGGGAGGGCTTGATATTTTGTAGAATTGGTTGTTAGTACTACATGTTAGGTTTGGAAAAGTGTGGCTTGTCGTGTACCTGCCTACAAGGCCACTGCTAGCTTCATCGATAACTTTTGTACAACAGATGAATTTATAAATAGAAAGCTGGAAGGTGTGGGCTTTGATCGCACAGTGCAAATAAAATTCTGTGAAGTTATCACTTTGTGACAGTGGCACAATGGGGCACTATTCCTCCCACTGACACTGATGGGGCACAATTTCTCCCTCTGACACAAATGATGGGGCAGTATTCCTCCCCCTAATACTAAACAGGGTATATATTATTGATGGGGACAAGGGCTTCTTTTCAACAACCCTGGGCAGTGGTTGTGGGAATCTGCGAGTAGGCGGCTTATCAGCATCTTGAAGATCCCCCAGGTCCAGGCCCCCTACTATGTGAATGAGTATGGGGTAGTATTCCTCCCCCTAATACTAAACAGGGTATTTATTACCCCCACATGTGCCAGGTTATTTTCTGTTAGCACTGGCCACACTCTAGCCCCCCTAAAGTCTGAAGAACAGTAAAATGCTCCTTTTTTTAGAGAGTTTGGAGATCCCTGGCCTAAACAGGCATTCTCAAGGGTTTTGCAAGGGTAGGGCCCATTGAGAATGTCAATTTGGACAAAACTAGTCGGGGCAGAGTCTCAGTGCTGACAAGAACAGCACACCGCTGTACAATTCCGGTCATCAGTGGCTCTCTGAGTTTTTACTGTTTTTTCGTTTTCATATTGTTTTAACTGGATAACTGGCTCTGTTCTTCAGTAAAGCTTTATTTAAACTATTGCACTTGCTTTCAGTTGGCTCCTTGGTGAGCTCCTATCTGTTTCAGTGGGAGTTGTCTGCATGAATGATTCCAGAGGGGAAGTGCGTCACTTGGGGAGGATTTGTGTCTGAGAAACATGCTGTGTCTGCTGTACATGTTACAGCTTACGGTTTGGGGAGTGTGCATTTGACTAAGGTAGTGGCACTCTGTGTTTTTCGTTACACTACAAGGATCTGATGGATGGTGGAAGATCTTTTTTATTTGAATATATATATATGGACTTTGAGTTAACAAGAGACTTCACATTTACCACATTAAACACTATTTATTTTTATCTACGTTTTTGATCTGTTAACTGGTTCTGCATTATTTCATGATATTGTAAGTATTTAGGTTTGGGTATACAGTATCAAACTTTGTTTGCAAGTGGCCACACCTCTTATCACAGCGCAGATTCATTGCAAAAAAGGGGCACATCAAAAAATGTTTATGTAAAAAACATAAAGTCCCATATACTTTCATGGTTGACTTGTGAACTTGCCAGGGATGTTGTTGCTAGATGTTGTTGCCGGAAAACTTTTGATAAGGATGTTTGTAAAAGATTGATCTGCTTTTCATTAGGCTAAATGAGCAGTTTGTCTCCCAGGACCAACTTTTTTAAAGCACAAAAGGATGTACAAAGGCTGGCAGGAAACTGCATATCATGGTGCTGGAAAAGGAGCTACTCTTTATTAAAAGTGACAAGTCATATTAGCATTTATTTTAGTACATCACGGGACACAGAGCCATAAACCATAACATATGGGTTATATAGCCACCTATAGGTGAAGGACACTGGCAACCAATCAGAATTCGGACATTGGGAAGAATTGAATGGACTTTATAGGCACAAATAGGAATGAAGTAAAAAACTTTTTTATTGATTGACATATAAAACCAGGGAAACAAACCCCTACCACAGGGGAATGGTTATTCGACATACATAAGATACATAGAAAACAGTGAAATGTACCTGACAATAAGGCATATAAATACAAATAATGTACAAATGATTGCATAACACATGAACAGTGGTGGTGTAGGGATACTATACATTACATCCTACACAACTCGAAGACGATGCCGGAAATGGCGTAGGACGTCCTCTAGAGTGTAGTTGGTACAGCCCTAAACGTGAGGGGTGGTTCATGTAGCCAGATGCCCTACATGTTTCGCTTGAGAAATCAAGCTTCTTCTGGAGCTACTGGTGTACAGACTCTGTGTAGCAGAATAAACCATTGTTATTCACAAAGCATCTGTATGCAATTATCACAGATCTAAATATCTTAGATAGATTTAACAACGATTGTATTAAATTTATAGAGAACACAAAGTAATCAAATTTAAAAGGGGAACAATATGATAATGGTAACATAAAAATTACTCAATCGAAACAAAGTACGATAAAGCAAAAAAAGGGGGGAAGGGGGGGAGTGGAAGATGTTCATCACCAAAGGGACCCAAAAGGGTGGTGGCTAGTAGTGCAACATCCCAAACGGACAGAAGAGCATACAGGGACCGATGTGGGGACCGGAGAGACATAACTAATAACAGTAAACATCTATAAAATGATACCTACCCCTGTAACGACGAGCAGTTGATCACAGCAGCCAGTATATTAGGCAGTAAAAAGGTAAACAAATCATAAATCAACACGTGGGGTATATTCTGCTGGAGTGAGTCTGTCAACTGATGTCACTGTAGACAGGATAGGCAAGATGCATATCTTAATTGAAAAAGGGGGACCAGGGGCGGTAACCTAAAGTAAAAAGAAAAGTGGCAGCGAATGAATGTAATAACAGTAGTTGCAGAGAAACACGGGCCCGATAGAGACCTCCTAGGGGAGTGTGCACCTGAAAAAGCATGCAAGGTAGCCCAGAAGGAATATATGCCATAAAAAGGCATGTAAATGATACCAGAACCCCCAAGGATAGAGGAACCCATTACAAAGCCCAATAGCCAACACCAAAGAAGGGTAGGTAACATAGAAAGTATCACAGTGCGAGTTATTAAAAGATAAAGATACGAACCAGCCAGTGCAGCCATTAAATATGCACTCACCAGTTAGGGACAAAAAGCCAGATAAATATGGCCCAGAATATGTCCAAAATATAAAAGGTCCCTCTGATAAAGACACAATGTAAGTAGATGGTATGTTAGTACTGGCTGGCAATTAAAGCTATCACAGGGAAGAAAACTGCCAGTAACAGGCACGGCTGAGAAACCGAAAAAACAGAAAGTATAATTACCATGAGAGAGGCATCAGGAAAGCAGGCTCAGAGACCAGCAGATCACTTCCCCCGGATGGGGATAAACCACCATAGAAAGGGCGTAGGAAGTGCCCTTTTTGTAGTCCTCCGCTCCCGGGTAGTGAGTCACCTGAAGTGATGTCAAACTCACCCCGGCCAGTGCTCCCGCGCATGCGCCGGCAACAGGCGCACAAGGAAGTAAGCAGCGCCTGGACAGCGGGGCACGGAAGAGGAGGAGCCCGAGGGAACACCAAAAGGGGCTCCGACCGGCTCACAGCGCCACACACAGCGCCATCCACTGGTCAAGCGCCGTGTGTGGCTACCTGGCCGCACAGCGGTCCCCAAATACATTGCTCAGCCGAGGGATCGAGGCATCACAGCGCCACCATGTGGGGTCAACCCTAAAGTGTATAACTCAACCCAGTAACATCAGATCATAAAGAGTATTAGTTGAATAAATACAGAGGAGCAGTGGGGCGCATCAGAGCAGCAACAAAGCCAGAAAGGATGCGCCACAAACCGATCGTCAATGATAACATAGATATGTTTGTGAATAAAAGGACATAAGGTCATCCAACGTACAAAAAGTAATGTAAAACTATAATAGGCAAACAATTCCAAAAGGGTGAGACTTCTGAATCAAAGTTAGACACAAAGGAGAACTCACGACAAGAGAAAGAAAAAACAAGAAAAAGAAAATTAATTTGGAAAATTGAAAAATTGAAAAATATTGTATATGACAAGGGGAAGGAGGAAAAAGGGGGGGGGGGGGGGGACCCTAAGAGACAACCATGCAATCAGGTGTCGAATCTAAGGGAAATAACAATGAATGGCCACAGATGTCCAAATAGAACTCCTACAGAAACGATTTGAAGGATTGAGCCTCATTGAGACCAGGGCGGCTGGTGGCATTGAGGCGTACAATCCAGAGGGATTCCCTCTGTAAAATGCGCCTATTCCAGTCCCCACCACGAGGATCTTGGGGAATGACCTCAAGTATAAAGAAGTGGGCACATTTTGTATTGAACCTATGATAAAGATCAAGATGCCTTGTGACTGTGGTGATCATTTTACCTTTGGAGGAATAGTAAACATGATCGTTAATACAACACCTAAATTGGCGTATCGTCTTCCCCACGTAAAAGACACCGCAGTCACAGTACATCAGATATATGACCCCTTGGGTGTTGCAATCAGCTCTAAAGGTGTGAGACAGAATCTCGCCATTAGGGAGATTGAATTTCTTGCCCTCCGCCACCCAAGGACATAGCGCGCATTGGCGACATCTATATGTGCCACGGGATTTCGGGGGAGGGAATTTGTTGGGTTGGTAGAAACTGGTTGTTAGGCGGTCGCGCAATGATGACGTCCGCTTGAACGTAATTTGTGGTACACTGCTTATGTTTTTGGATAATGGGATCCTCGTAGAGCATGTGCCAGTGCCGATTTAGTATGTTTTTCAGGAGGCCCTGATGGCTAGAGAACTGAGTGATAAGTCTGACCGTGGGGTTAGACGGGGTAGAATTGGGTTTATAAAGAAGGTTGGTCCTATTCTTAAAGTGAGCTTGATTATACGCCTTGCGTAAGGTGCTCTTAGTGTAGCCTTTCTGAAGGAGGCGATCTCGCAGGAGGCCAGCTTGTTTAACAAAATCAGTACTAGAGGCACAATTATGTCTCAGCCTAATATACTGGGCATAAGGTATGCTCTGCAGTAGAGCTGGTGGATGTACATTGGAGGCGTGTAAGATGGTATTACCTGCCGTTGATTTACGAAATAAGTTGGTGGTTACCCGGCCCTCCAAGTCCCTCATGATAGTAAGATCTAAAAAGTTGACTTCACATTGATGAAATGCAAACGTAAATTTAAGGTTGAATTTCACATTCACATTGAGACGCTCAATGAACTCAGTCAGGGCCTCCGGAGAACCGGACCATACAATGAACACATCATCAATGTATCTTAGCCACACGTTGATGTGGGTGACATACTGAGTTAAGGTCTCATCTGAAAAAATGTAGCGTTCTCACCCCCCCAGGTACAGGTTGGCGTAAGCCCTATATAACCCCTCCCACACAAAGTACCTCCGTTTTTTTTGCCAGTGTCTAAAAGGTGAAGGTCGCTGTGGAGAGGTGCTCCACATTTGTTAGGTTTCAAAGAAGAAGAAAGAAGATTATGCTATCATACCCCAAAGATCACTAAAGGGTTAGCTATCGGATCCACCTAAAACAGTCAATGGACTAAAAAGATGGTACCCAAGCCTTCGGGAAGCAGATACAAGGTTTTGCCTGTAACGCGGTCCTTTTTAGGCGCTGGACCCTGGGATCCGGACCCTTGGAATACCAAACCCCAAAGGCGCACCGTGCAGGGTGCTCTACAGGTCCAAGGCCGTGGCCCCTCTTATATAGGGGACCCAGTCCTTGAAGGTCTCCAAGACAATGCTCACCTTGAACGGTGAAGATTGGATTCTTGCTTATAGCAGTTTCCTGTGGCAGGACTGGTGAGTCCATTTTAAATATTTACACAGCAAACAAAAACCTTAAAAGGTTAAAAATTGCAAAATTGTCAATATTTTATGCACTGTTCCCTTTAATAAGATAACAGAGACTTGTGCCAAGTGTATTTCTGCTTGTAATTACATTGTAGCAGGTTTATGCAAAATATGTTTAAAGCATATTGTTACACTGTTTCTTACCCTGAGCTGAACACCTGAAAGGTATCAGCTGTAACAAACAAGATTCAGCCTAAACTGCTCTCACCCCCATTTGTTTTTTGTGTTTGCCCTGGCGCATAAGCGTCCGCATGTTCACCTCTGCTGGATCGAGTGTCTATGGCGTAGGCCATTTCGCGCTCGTGGGAATCTTCACATTTAAGTACAGGCGTAAGCCACGTAGTTGGCGTGTTTTAACGTGATTTGGCATGCACGTGGACACCACGCACCACGCCACACATGCATAAAAGGGCACGTTCTGCAAGGAACTGTTTCCAACACACTAGACTCTGTCACAGGCTGATAGGGACACAGAGGAGCAGCAGCTGGGTTGCGTGAGTCACTGTGGGTGTATGCTACTGGCACTAATTGGTCCTGCATCTTATGTAATCAGTGTTGTGTGCATTAGTACACTTTAAAGGTAGTACCTCAAGTTTGTCTTGCTATAAAGCAGTCTGCCTGAAAAAGGGCTGGAGGGAGCACAGTTGGAAAGGGCACTATAATGCCACTGTCAGGCCCTGACGATCCTAGTCATGCTTCCACTGTGTCTACTCCTGATAAACCAGAGGCAATTAGCCAATGTGAGCCATTATGGTTGTCAGGCATAGTAGCTACTCCGTGTACTTCTGCCACAGCCTATGTTACCAAGGACGATTTGGCATCTGCATTAGCCAGCCTAGAGGAAGGAAGTGGGTTAGATCCCTTCTCTCCTGAGCCGCCCCTGAATCAGTTCAGGATTGGGCAGAGGATGTGGAAGATGTAGCTGAGGGTGACCCTATTGAAGGTTAAGCTGAAATTTCCACTTCCGGGAGTCAGATTCAGAGAGGAATCTATCTCAGCCTCTCAATCCCAGAGATTGTTTATTCAGTCTCTCGCTGAGATGGTCGGGGCTGAGTTTAAACTCCCACCCTTAGAGACAACTGAAACCTCTTTTTCCTTTCTAGGCTCATTGCGCCCTCCTCAGAGTCCTCGGTTATTTCCCATGCATTTACTCTTGGAGCAAGAAGTGTATAATGACTGGGATCATCCAGATAGGATGGTTGTTACTCCTAAAAGGTTTTCATTGTTCTATCCTATGGAGGATAAGTTTTCTATGAGATGGTAAATTCCCACTGTGGATGCAGCCATTTCTTCGGTTAACAAGAATGTTTACCTGTCCTGTGGATAATGCCCAAGTTTAAGGATCCAGCGAATAAAAACTTGTAATCTTTATTGAAAGCCTCCTTTGCGGTCGCAGGTTCTGCAGTACAAGCAGCAGTAGCAGCCATAGGAGTGTGTCAGTCTTTAAAAGACCGCATAATGCGAGTGGCCAAGACAATTCCTTCTCAAGGAGAGTCTGTGGAAGATCTATCAGATCTACCCCGCACTTTGTGTTTCTCAGTTGATGCTCTTACGGACTCCATAAGGCAAATGTCACAAATTTCTCTGATGACAGTGCATATGCGCAGAATCCTTTGGTTAAAGGGATGGTCTACGGAATGACCATGTAAAAAATTATTGGCTAGCTTCCCCTTTTAGGTAGAACGCCTTTGTGGTGATGATCTGGATAAATATATCCAAAAGATCCTAGGGGGGAAGAATACATTGCTACCTGTAAAGAGGAAGAGCAGGCGTCCTTCCTTTTAAGATCCCCAGCACTCATAATACCAGTGATTCCAATTCCAGGCAGTGGCGATGGCCTAAACCGCCTGCATCTGGACCCAAGCCTTCGGGGGCAAGGTCCGAAAAAGCCCTGGTCCCAGAAGAAATCAGCCAAGTCTTCCTCTAAGCCCTCCCTACCATTTTGCGACTGGAAACCATAATTTCCAGTTTGTGGTACTGCCCTTCGGGTTGGCCACAGCTCCAAGAGTGTTCACAAAGATCCTAGCTCCAGTATTGGCTGTTCTAAGGTCCCAACGGATATCTGTAATTGGATATCTGGATGATCTATTACTAATAGATCGATCGGCATCGGCTCTAAGTCGAAATATCGATCAGACAGTACAAATTTTTAACGTCTGGGTTCGATACTGAACTTAGCAAAGTCAGCATTAAAGCCAGTCCAGAGTCTGGAATACCTGGGGCTTCTTGTTTACACGGTGCAGGCAAAGATATTCTTGCCAGCAAGAAGGGTCTCAGACCTGAAGGGTCAGGTTCGGTATATTGTAAGACTGAGATATCCGTCTATACGTCTTTGCATGATGATACTGGGGAAGATGGTGTCCATTTTGGAGGCCATTCCCTATGCCAGACCCTTGCAGAACAACGTTCTGTCTGCGTGGAATAGAAAAATTCAGTCCTTGGACCGGTCCATATCTCTGCTACCAAGAGTATGACAGAGTCTGAATTGGTGGTTTTTGACCAGAAATCTGGAGAAGGGCAAATCCTTTCTTCCAGTGACCTGGAAGGTGGTGGCTACAGATGCCAGTCTCTCCGGCTGGGGAGCGTTTTTGGAGAAAGCCATTGTCCAGGAGGAATGGTCTTTGGTAGAGAGTCGTCTCCCTATCAACATTTTGGAAATTCGTGTAGTCGGTCGGGCTCTGAAATTCTGGACACCCAGACTTCAGGGTCACCCTTTTCAGGGTGCAACCTGACAATGCTACAGCCGTGGCTTATGTCAACCATCAAGGAGGCACAACGAGTTGATCAACCCAGAAAGAGGTGGATATTATCCTGTCCTGGGCAGAGAAGTTTGTGCCATGCCTGACAGCAGTGTTCATTCCAGGAATAGAGAACTGGCAGGCAAATTTCTTGAGCCGTCAACAGATGTTTCCGGGGGAATGGTCTTTACATCCCAAGATTTTTCAATTGATCTGCCTATGCTGGGGGGTCCCAGACGTAGATCTGTTGGTATCCAGGTTCAACAACAAATTGGAGAGATTTGTGTCCAGGACCAGGGATACACTCGCAGTCGGAGTGTATGCTTTGGTGACTCCTTGGGAGGAGTATTCCCTGATCCATGCCTTTCGTCCGGTACAGCTGATATCGCGTTTGTTGGGAACTTATAATTCTGGTAGCTTCGGCTTGGCCGAGGAGGATTTGGTATGCACAAATCCAGAGGTTGGAAGTGACGAGGCCCTGGGTCCTTCTATTGCGTCCGGACTTGCTCTCTCAAGGTCTGATATTCCACCCTGCTATACAGTCTCTAAATTTGACAGCTTGGCTATTGAAGCCTTAATCTTGGAAGAGCAGGGTGTGTCTGGCCCCGCAGTTCATACACTGATAAACGCCAGGAAGCCAGTCTCTGGAAATATTTATTACAAGGTCTGGAAATCCTACATTGCCTTGTGTGAAGCCAGGAAATGGCATCCCCCCACATATATTATAGGGAGAATTCTATCCTTCCTGCAAGCAGAGGTAGATATGACATTAGCCCTAAGCATGATTAAAGAGCAGATTTCAGCTTTATCGTTTTTTTTCCAGGAACCGATTGCTTCCCATTCGTTTGTTCAAATCTTTATCCGGGGAATATTGCGTTTGCTTCCACCAGTGAAGCCACTGTTGTGTACTTGGGACTTAAATTTGGTGTTGACAGTTTTGCAAAAACAGCCTTTTGAACCTCTGGAGCAGATTCCCCTGGTTCTTTTTGATTGCGATAACTTCAGCTAGAAGTGTATTGGAACTAGCAGCTCTTTCTTGTAAAGAGCCATTCTTGATATTTTATCAAGATAGGTGATTTTATGTCCTCATTCAGATTTTTTGCCCAAGGTAGTGTCCACCTTTCATTTGAAACCGGACATTATACTGCCTTCTTTTTAATTCATACTTACCTGTAAAATCCATTTCTTGAAGTACATCACGGGACACAGAGGTCCCTCCCCTCTTCTATTGGGTCTTTTATTGCTTGCTACAAAACTGAGCTACTGCCTGTGTGGGAGGTGTTATATAGGGGGTCATCAATTCTGATTGGTTGCCAGTGTCCTTAACCTATAGGTGGCTATATAACCCATATGATATGATTTATGGCTCTGTCCCGTGATGTATGAAAGAAATGGATTTTACAGGGAAGTACTGTATGAATTTAAAAATCCATTTTTTTTCAGAGGACATTAAAAAAAAAAAAAAAAATACAGTGAGAGTCACATTATACTTTGTACTAGGGTTGCACTGATTTTTTTAATACCAATACTTGTGCTCAAGTACTTGCCGATACCGATTACCAATACTTTTGCAGTGTGAGTTTAGCCCATACAAAAAGAATTGCATGTGATTTGAACAGGAATTCTGTGCTATTCCTGTCTGAATCGCATGCGGTTTACCACACTGCTTCTGTGTGAACCCAGGCTGATCTCATTATGAGCTTTATTTTGTATGGGCTCAAATCACAAAGGTATCTGTTTCAGGTATCAGAGCATTTGCACGAGTATGAGTCACATGCAAATGCTTAGTATCGCCACTGATACCAGTATCGGTATCAGTGCAACCCTACTTTGTACATAGTTTGAGAATTATTTTGTCCCAATATTCTTCTTTCTGCCTCAAGGTTTGCTCCAGGCTGTTCAGCGTAGTTGAACAACTCCTAAAAATGTTTTTAAATCAAATAAATAGTTTAATGAACTAAAACACAAGGCATTACAATGTACAGACAATTAGGCATTCAGTCTTTGAGAGCAGGGAATTACAAATCAATGCAAAGTAGTTCCTTAACAACTGTATAGCCATTCAGGTACATTATAATAGGAGAAAAAAAAAAGGTGTATCTCTGAGCTGTGGTGGGGCGGCAGCTGATACAGTTAGGTAATATACCAAACATAAATAATCTTAAGAAAAAGTGTGTAGTGCCAAAAGTAAATGAACAACAGTGAAATGGGAGTACTGTGTTATAAATGAACAACACATTGAAATAGAGTGCTAAAGTGAAAAAACAAAAACAAAAAAATCAAATATAAAGTCCAATTTCCCGACCACCCGCCGTCTATTTACTGCGGCAGGGTTGCTCTCGATCTACGTCGGTCATGCGCGGGAAGCTAGGGGGCAAGCGTGTGCCTGGGGGCGCGCTCCCACCTCCACTCGGCAGGGGGGAAGCTGATGCGTGTGTCAGGCGGCTCCGATTGCCTCCTGACACCCGCGATCACTCCCCGCTGAGAGAGAAGGACAGTCTGCTGTTGTAAACACAGCCGACCGTCCTTCTCCCTGAAATGATCACAGAGCTCATGTGATCTTTCTATATAGGATTACATGTCTCTATGGTCATGTCAGAAGCCACGTCCCCCCACAGTTAGAATCACTCCCCTAGGGTCACATTTAACCCGTTGATCACCTATACAGTTAACCCCTTCCCTGCCAGTGTCATTATTACAGTAACTGCATATTTTTAGCACTGATTACTGTAGTAATGTCACTTGTACCCTCAAATGTGTCAAAAATGTCAGGGGTCTGATCTGTCCGCCACAGTGTTGCAGTCCCGCAAAAAATCGCAAATCGCCACCATTACTAGTAAAAAAAAAAAAACAATAAAAATGACTAATCTTTCCCACAGTTTGTAGACGCGATAACTTTTGCGCAAACCAATCAAAATACGCTTATTGCAATTTTCTTTTACCAAAAATATGTAGCAGAAAACAAATTGGCCTAAAATGTTAAAAAAATTGGATTTTTAAAAAAAAAATTTGAGAATGTCATATAGCAGAATGTGAAAAAATTTTTTTTTTTGTTAAATTGTCACTCTATTTTTGATTATAGCACAAAAAATAAATAAAAAAATGCACAGGTGATCAAATGCCACCAAAAGAAAGCTCTATTTGTGGGAAAAAAAGGATGTCAATTTTATTTTGCTACATCGTTGCACGACCGCACAATTGTCCGTTAAAGTAACGCAGTGCCGAATCACAAAATAGGGTCTGGTCAGGAAGGGGGCAAATCCTTCCGGTCTTAAAGTGGTTAAATAAAAATACACAATAAAAAAAACAATATAGTGAAAAATATAGATTTAAATGTGCAGTCCCATGATAGGATCAGCAATATAAACTTCTTAGTGAAAGCACAAGGTTTAGTGCACAGATGTGCACAAAAAATTGTTGGTGACTTGAAAAGTGAAGAACTGATCCAGTACAGTGCTCCAAAATCATCCACAGCACCCCTGTGAAATGGACACTCACCGGAAAACCTGGTTGCTGTTACAGCAGCAAATACGCACTCAGTGTGGAAGTGTAGATCCACCATCTTTTATGGGGAAGGCTGTTCAGCAACTCGCACCATCCAGATGTAGCTGTGGTAAATAAAGCTCACCAGGTGTCAAATGATGGCTCCATAGTGTAGTATTTATTGGATTTGTATGTTAAAAGCCAAAATAAAATGAATCATAAAACCATATGACAATGGGTGCCACTACCGACCCGGTATAGGACAGTGGCCTGACGTCAGTCCTAGTGTCTCCTTCTTGACGTGTTTCGTCCAATGGGATGTTATCAGGGGGTCCTATAATAGGTATATGCAATGTGTAATACCACATGTTTGTAACTCCAAAGGAGAAAAATAAAACAAAACAACAAAAGCAAAAAAAAAAAACAAAACCAAATTGTAACAAACATTTGAACAACCTGGAATTAGGTACTTCTGATATTTATATTTCGTAGGTTGACAGCCCTTGACATTTAACTTTTTATCTTGTCTGTAATGGGTCTCATGAGATTGCAGAACTATGTCTAAGGTATATATCCAACTATCCCTGCTACAGTCTATCAAGAACCAATTGTGGGGGTGCTAATCCTGGGGTAACGTTGCCAAATAACAGATTTTTTTGGAGAATTCCTATGGTAATAGGTGTTTCCTTCTCAAACAAGTATTTTATTAACTGCCTGAAACCACTGCGCACTCGTTGGAGATTGTGTGGAAAGCTGAAACTGAGCAATCAGTTTTCTGGCTAAATCCAGAAGTCTAGTGAGCTATATAAACAGAAGGAGGATAATTCCTGAAGTTTTAGTTTATTTGGTCCCAAAGACCCCCTGCTATAATGGGCAAATATGCATACTTGCACAGTTTGGCAGACTTACCTTTTATTGTGCCCTCCTCTGGCCATGCCCTTGCTCCTTCTCCTCACTCTGTTGTTGCAGCTTTCTCCTGGACTTCTTTTGGGTCTGGAGACTACTTTCTCCAGCCACTGGTTGACTGTAGTTCTTATCTGAGATCTTACACTGAGTTGTACAGTGCCTTAAAGTATTCATACCCTTGAAATTTTCCACATTTTGTCATGTTACAACCAAAAAACAAAAATGTATTTCATTGGGATTTTGTGATAGACCAACACAAAGTGGCACATAATTGTGAAGTGGAAGTAAAATGATAAATGGTTTTCAACATTTTTTACAAATAAATATCTGAAAAGTGTGGCGTACATTTTCATTCAGCCCCCCTGAGTCAATACTTTGTAGAACCAACTTTCGCTGCAATCACAGCTGCAAGTCTTTTTGGGTATGTTTCTGCCAGGTTTGCACATCTAGAGAGTTGCATTTTTGACCGTTCTTCATTGCAAAATAGATCACGCTCTGTCAGATTGGATGAAAACCATATTTGAACAGCAATTTTAAAGTCTTGCCACAGATTGTGAATTGGATTTAGGTCTAGACTTTGACTAGGCAATTCTAACACATGAATATGCTTTTGATTTAAACCATTCCATTGTAGCTCTGGCTGTATGTTTAGAGTCATTGTCCTGTGGGAAGGTGAACCTCCACCCCAGTCTTAAGTGTTTTGCAGACTCTAACAGGTTTTCTTCTAAGATTGCCCTGTATTTGGCTCCATCCATCTTCCTATCAACTCTGAACAGCTTCCCTGTCCCTGCTGAAGAAAAGCATCCCTACAATATGATGCTGCCACCACCATGTTTAACAATGATGATGTGTTCAAGGTGATGTGCAGTGTTAGTTTTCCACCACACATAGCATTTTGCTTTTAGGCCAAAAAATCTGTCAGGAAAGAGCTCACCTGCTGGTGGCACTGTAGCTCCCAGATTCATAGGCTGCAGTTCCAGTGTCCACCAGCGGGTGTCTCTCAGTAGTCAGAAGCGAACATGTCATGCAATCAGTCATCACCTGATGCTGGTTGCAGGAAGTATATTTAAACCCTGTGTATGCTTCTTCTCACTGCCTTGGTATTGTCTCCATGTGCGCCTGACCTGCATTCCTGTGTCCCTGTATCCGGATCCTGGACTCTGATCCTGACCCTGCAGCCTGATTCCTTCTTTCCTTCCTTCCTTCCTGTTTGCTTACTCCGTCTCCTGCAACCCTCTCTCTGTTCTGTCTTGCTCCCAGCTCCCTCTGCTTGATCTCCCGTGTATGACCCCGGCTCTGTTACTATTACTATTCATTTATCCTGTTTTTGTATATAATTGGTTTGAGCAGTTGTTTGCTGTGTGTCACTATTGTTTGGTTATCTGTTTGGATTTACACAGTTATAGTTTTCTGGAGGTACGTTTACATTTGTGTTATTCACTTATTTTTAAATAAATTATATTCTTTACACCTTAATTATGTCTAATGTTCTCTGTGTCAGTCCACACATTTCTGGTCACACCTGTTGCTGACAGAATACCAAGGCCAGTCCTGACCAGAAGTGGCTGCACAGAGAAGCCATCTAGGCTCTGTTGTTTGTTGCAAGATGCATCTTGAGGAGGTAATTTACTTTTCTTTGCTGGTGACAGAGGAAAAAGAATACTGCTGCCAGATATTAAAGGAATGGGCCAGGGACCAGCTGTTAGAATGCATTCGTCTTGCTCATTCTCTAGTTGATCAGGGCAGGATGCTGTTTGATGATGTTCAGCCATTGATTCAAGTTTGTGCAGAGTTGGCTTTGTCCAGTATTCCCAAAGAAAGTGATGACTTTTCTCCCCCCTTTAGTATGGCTCAGGTAGAATCACTGGTATGGTTATTGGAGGATGACTCCTCTTATTTCTTTGAGCACTATTCAGCATGTTCCCAACAGGTGCTAGTGGAGTGTATTAATGCAGTGCAGTCTTTTGTCAGTCAGGCAGAGTGTATCTGAATCTTGTTCAACCGTTACTACAAGCATGGTCAGATATATTGCACTCAGCTTCAGCAGTTTGCAACAACCCCTTCCTACTGCTAGACACCTGCCTGCTCAAACGTCTCTCTCTCAATCACCCACAGCAACCACAGTTGCAGCCCAGTATACCCTTCTACCAACCATATGTCAGTACCCTGTTCCCACTTGCTGCACCTACCCTGCCTTTAACTCCTTGAAGCTTACCTCTTCTCCACTGCCTGCACCAATCCTTCAGAAATCCTCCTTAGTTACTGCTCCCTCTTTTTCAAAATCCCCCAGCTTTTCTTTGCTACCAGCTGCTCCCCCTACTCACAGCCCTGTGTTCACATGCAGAACCTCAGTGGCAAAACCCAAAAAGAAACGAAAGTTTTTCCCAACTTGCAAAATCTTGCCACTATCCAATTGTGCATCCACGCCAGCTGATCTGCTCCAGCCTGCATCCACGCCTGCTTCCACGCCAGCCGATCTGCTCCAGCCTGCTTCCACGCCAGCCGATCTGCTTCAGCCTGCTTCCACACTAGCCAATCTGCCTGCATCCACGCCAGCGGATCTGTCTGCTTCCACGCCAGCGGATCTGCCTGCTTCCACGCCAGTGGATCTGCCTGCTTCCACGCCAGTGGATCTGCCTGCTTCCACGCCAGCGGATCTGCCTGCATCCACGTCAGCGGATCTGCCTGCATCCACGCCAGCGGATCTGCTCCAGCCTGCATCCACGCCAGCCGATCTGCCTGCATCCACGCCAGCCGATCTGCCTGCTTCCACGCCAGCCGATCTGCCTGCTTCCATGCCAGCCGATCTGCTCCAGCTTGCTTCCACGCCAGCCGATCTGCTCCAGCTTGCTTCCACGCCAGCCGATCTGCTCCAGCTTGCTTCCACGCCAGCCGATCTGCTCCAGCCTGCTTCCACGTCAGCCGATCTGCTCCAGCCTGAAGTTCCGGTCCCTGTTGCCCAGCTTGAAGTTCCGGTCCCTGTTGCCCAGCTTAAAGTTCCGGTCCCTGTTGCCCAGCTTGAAGTTCCGGTCCCTGTTGCCCAGCTTGCTTCCACGCCAGCCGATCTGCTCCATCTTGCTTCCACGCCAGCCGATCTGCTCCAGCCTGCTTCCACGCCAGCCGATCTGCTCCAGCCTGCTTCCACGCCAGCCGATCTGCTCCAGCCTGCTTCCACGCCAGCCGATCTGCTCCAGCCTGCTTCCACGCCAGCCGATCTGCTCCAGCCTGCTTTCACGCCAGCCGATCTGCTCCAGCCTGCTTCCACGCCAGCCGATCTGCTCCAGCCTGCTTCCACGTCAGCCGATCTGCTCCAGCCTGAAGTTCTGGTCCCTTTTGCCCAGCCTGACGTTCCGGTCCCTGTTGCCCAGCTTGAAGTTCCGGTCCCTGTTGCCCAGCTTGCTTCCACGCCAGCCGATCTGCTCCATCTTGCTTCCACGCCAGCCGATCTGCTCCAGCCTGCTTCCACGCCAGCCGATCTGCTCCAGCCTGCTTCCACGCCAGCCGATCTGCTCCAGCCTGCTTCCACGCCAGCCGATCTGCTCCAGCCTGCTTCCACGCCAGCCGATCTGCTCCAGCCTGCTTCCACGTCAGCCGATCTGCTCCAGCCTGAAGTTCTGGTCCCTTTTGCCCAGCCTGACGTTCCGGTCCCTGTTGCCCAGCTTGAAGTTCCGGTCCCTGTTGCCCAGCTTGAAGTTCCGGTCCCTGTTGCCCAGCTTGAAGTTCTGGTCCCTGCTGCCCAGCTTGAAGTTCCGGTCCCTGCTGCCCAGCTTGAAGTTCCGGTCCCTGCTGCCCAGCTTGAAGTTCCGGTCCCTGCTGCCCAGCTTGAAGTTCCGGTCCCTGCTGCCCAGCTTGAAGTTCCGGTCCCTGCTGCCCAGCTTGAAGTTCTGGTCCCTGCTGCCCAGCTTGAAGTTCTGGTCCCTGCTGCCCAGCTTGAAGTTTCGGTCCCTGTTGCCCAGCTTGAAGTTTCGGTCCCTGTTGCCCAGCTTGAAGTTTCTGTCCCTGTTGCCCAGCTTGAAGTTTCTGTCCCTGTTGCCCAGCTTGAAGTTTCTGTCCCTGTTGCCCAGCTTGAAGTTTCGGTCCCTGTTGCCCAGCTTGAATTTCCGGTCCCTGTTGCCCAGCTTGAAGTTCCGGTCCCTGTTGCCCAGCCAAAGGGGCAGGTGCCCAATGCCCAGCCTGTCTCTGGACATCCTGTCCCTAACAACCTGCCTCTTATGGTCTGCTGCTCGATGACAAGTCTACCCCTAGTGATCTGCTGTCTGACAACCTGCCTTCTTCTGCCTCTGATCCGGTGCCTGATGATCCCATGCTTGATGTCCAGCATGCGTCTGATGATCCTTTTACCATTGACCAGCCTGATCTTACTTCTCTTCTACTTACCACCCAGCCGGGTTCTACTGACTCAATACCAGCTGTTCGGTTGGACTGTCATGCAAAAACAAAGTGTTCACCTTCTAATGGGTTTGAAAGCTCTGAGTCCTCGCATGCTTTATATGGGTTACCTGTTTGGCCTGAGATTCGTTTGTCGGTTGCCTCGGTTGAGTCCCTCTGGCAGAGTGTTGTTCCTATGGCTCCAAAGCCTGGTGGTCCGGACATGCCCATGGTAACTAGTAGCTGCATTTGCCTTCATGGCCCTGGTCATGGTAAGCTCCTGGGGAATGGAGGGGTACTATCTGTGCCTCTCTATGATCCGAATGCGCTTGCCCCAGCTTCGGGTGCACTAGGGAACCCGGGTCGGGTAACCAGTGCCTCAGAGATACCTAGGTGGCTTTTGAAGTGCAGAGTAAGTCCTGGAAACCAGGCAAGCTACTTGGTTATGGCTGCAGACAACTCGTGGGACCCCAGCAATGGGGTACCTGCTGTTCTGAGGGACTTGAAGTATCAAATTCTGTACATGTCAGAGGATCTGGCCAGCAGGACACCCAGCCAGTTGTTTGACCTCAGCGGTGGGATACCCAGTCAGTCACCTGACCCAGGCGGTTGGACACTTTGCCTATTGTTGGATCTTGGCAATGGGGCATCTCGCTTGGAACCCGGCACTTCTTCAGCCTACAAGGAACTTTTGCTCTGGATTTGTGCAGCAAATGACTGTCTTTTATGGACTGGTTTAGCTAGGGTTTTTTGGAGCGTCCTGAGGCCGCTCCTTAGAGGGGGGGTACTGTCAGGAAAGAGCTCACTTGCTGGTGGCACTGTAGCTCCCAGATTCATAGGCTGCAGTTCCAGTGTCCACCAGCGGGTGTCTCTCAGTAGTCAGAAGCGAACATGTCATGCAATCAGTCATCACCTGATGCTGGTTGCAGGAAGTATATTTAAACCCTGTGTATGCTTCTTCTCACTGCCTTGGTATTGTCTCCATGTGCGCCTGACCTGCATTCCTGTGTCCCTGTATCCGGATCCTGGACTCTGATCCTGACCCTGCAGCCTGATTCCTTCCTTCCTTCCTGTTTGCTTACTCCGTCTCCTGCAACCCTCTCTCTGTTCTGTCTTGCTCCCAGCTCCCTCTGCTTGATCTCCCGTGTATGACCCCGGCTCTGTTACTATTTCTATTCATTTATCCTGTTTTTGTATGTATTTGGTTTGAGCAGTTGTTTGCTGTGTGTCACTATTGTTTGGTTATCTGTTTGGATTTACACAGTTATAGTTTTCTGGAGGTACATTTACATTTGTGTTATTCACTTATTTTTAAATAAATTATATTCTTTACACACCTTAATTATGTCTAATGTTCTCTGTGTCAGTCCACACATTTCTGGTCACACCTGTTGCTGACAAATCACTTTTGGTCTCATCTGGCCAGAGCACCTTCTTCCACATGTTTGCTGTGTCCCCCACATGGCTTTTTGCAAACTGCAAATGGGACTTCTTATGGCTTTCTTTCAACACTGACTTTCTTCTTGCCACTCTTCCATAAAGGCCAAATTTGTGAAGTGCACGACTAATAGTTGTCCTGTGGACAGATTCTCCCACCTGAGCTGTGGATCTTTGCAGTTCCTCCAAAGATATCATGGGCCACTTGGCTGCTTCTCTGATTAATGCTCTCCTTGCCCGGCTTGTCAGTTTAGGTGGAGGACCATGTCTTGGTAGGTTTGCAGTTGAGCCATACTCTTTCCATTTTCAGAAGATGGATTAAACAGAGCTGTTCAAAGCTTGGGATATTTTTTATACCCTATTCCTGCTTTAAACTTCTCCACAACTTTATCAATGACCATCTGGTGTGTTCCTTGGCCTTCATGATGCTGTTTGTTCACTAAAAATCTCTAACAAACCTCTGAGGGCTTCACAGAACTGCTGTAGTTATACTGAGATTAAATTACAATTAGGTGGACTCTATTTATTAAAGCGGAGTTCCACCCTCAAAATGAACTTTTCCCCATCCGCTTGCTCTAAATTACCTGAAAAACAATTGCATAATTAAAATTTTTTTTGATTCACTAACCTTCTTTTTAAAGAAAATCTACTTGCCTTCCTTCCTCTTCTTCCCTCTGCGGACACGGCCACCGACGTCACTTCCTCCTTGCATTGACTCTCTCATCATTGGGAGATGAGCGTCATCGATCCCAGGAATCAATGCGCCTGCACCGGCCCTGCTCGTCACTTCCGGTGCAGGCGCGTCATTTCCTGCTGAAAAGCTTCTGGGCATGCCCCGCTGAGGCAGCGGGGATCCGCCATGATGGTTCAGCTTCTCAGCGGGGAAGCTCTCTTCCTACCTTCTAGTCATCGCTGCTGTGCAGTTATGACGACCAGGAACCGATGAAGGAGCGGTGCTGTGGATGAAGTAATCGGTCAATTGCTGCAGGTAAACGAGTCTCAGGTCAGGATAAATCTTTCAGGATGCCAGAGTGGTTGTGAAACACGTCTGCTCACATGAACGGTTCAGCTTCAGCAAGTTATACTTACCTGCTCTGTGAGGTAGTTTTGCACAGAGTGGCCCAAATCTTCTTCTTCTTGGGTCCCTCTTCTGTGCTCCGGGCTCCTCCCTCCTGTCGAGTATCCCCTCAGCAAGCAGCTTGCTATGGGGGCATCCAAGCCGAGTCATAGTTCAATGTGTCCATTCAGAAACGGAGTCACGGTTCGCTCCCCGCCCCTCTCTTTCCTTATTGGCTAAATTATTTTGAGTGACATCAGCGGGAGCCAATCGCGCCCTGCTGCTGTCTCAGCCAATGAAAGATTTAGTATCTATGGTGTATATTTGTTGTGTATTATATATAAATTTATGTCTTAAATGTATTTTAATAGCATTTAGTATGTCATACATGTATTGTTGTCAAATGATGAGCGATTTGAAGGGCTGGCTGTTGAGCATCCAGGTTGTCTGAATGCTCCCTATTCATTTAGTGTTATTTGGGATTAACTATGTTTACCATTTTTTGCCGCGGTCCACGGAAGCGGGCAGGAAGTGATCTACAATAGGAGCCAGGGGACATGACGATACCCCGCCCCATCATGACGTGATGGTATTTAGCCCGGTCGGTTGCTGGTTTAACCCCACCTCCTACTGAGGAAGTCGAGCGTCTGATTGACAGATGACGTAACGCGTATTAGGGGGCAGAGTCTTCACCTGGAAGCTTACAGCTAGTTTGCTGCTCTATAATTGCGGTTTCCATGTACTATCAGTAGTGCCTGTACATGTGAGTTTTTTACTATTTTTTGTATATGACTAAAAACCACTGTTCATACTGAGAGCATTAGATCCTGTGCCTTTTATTTTTTATGTGATATCCATGATGAGATCCGTGTCCCTATGTTTGGCTATCTTCGGGCAGCAGTGTGTCTACTGACAGGCTGTGAGAGAGCCTGCTAATCCCTGCTGGTGATTATTTGCTTATTTTGACCTTTTGGTGAAACACAGGTCAAAACTTCAGGTGAGAGGCCAATTATCTTAGGTGTTGGTGATGGAAGACACACAGATTCACTTGTAAAACACTGGCTTGATTATCATCATCAAGCTAATTTTGCACCAATTCTAGCACAAGACCACTGGACTCTTTGGATCTATCAATTATTTATTTATATATTATATGAATGTGATTTATTACAAGTAGGGATGCACCGAAATGAAAATTTTGGACCGAAAACGAAAATGCAGGATGCCCTTGGCCGAAAACCGAAACCGAAAATGACCTTTTCCCCCAAATAATTTTAAATTAGATAGAACAGGGGCATACACCAAAAACAGGCAACGACGTACACCTGTCGCTGCCACCCTGTCACGGTATATGTACTGTGACAGGTTGGCAAGAGGTTAATTTAATTACCATTGGTATTTGTATTATGCAGCATGAGGAGGTTAATGTATTGTCACTGCTGGTCACTGCTGCACTAGTGACCGACCAGTGGCAGTTAATTAACCCCTTTGTGCTGCATTAGTGCAACCAGTATCAGTGTTAATTAACACTGATACTGGTTGCACTAATGCAGCACAAAGGGGTTAATTAACTGCCACTGGTCGGTCACTAACGCAGCAGTGACCAGCAGTGACAATACATTAACCCCCTCATGCTGCATAATACTAATACCAACGGTAAGCTGCCTCAGCTATCCAAAGCTGGCAGCTTCACTTAGTCCTCAGGCCGTCACCTGTCTCTTTCAGACAGACACACACACGTGCACTGGCTGCCACCTGCAGTGTCTGACTCCTAGAGACCTCCTGTCTCTCTTGGGTGGAGCTGTCTCCAACTGGGAGCTCTGAGGTATTCCTTCACCTCCATTATAAGGGCTGTGTGCACCTGAGCAGACACCCTGCTGATCATTCACAAAACATGGACACAGGGTTTGAGATTCCATCCCACCCAAGACGCCATGTAATCTCCAAACTACAGAGCCCCATCCAGGTATACCAAAACCTGGAGAAAGCTGCAAAAGCAGTTTTCGCCACTGTACATCTACGCTCTGTAGTTCTGCAGGGAGCCAATGTGCACACTCTGTGTCCTTTTAAATTACCATTTTCCCCATGATAGAGTCTCGACCTGTCACAATATGCATAGATTACATGCCCCCAAGACTTTTAGATCCTATAATATGATATACAAGTCATAAAATGCCACTTATACCTTACAGAGTAGAACCTTGATCTGATTATATATATATATATATATAGTGACTCTAGATTGTCCATGCAAACCTGATGTGTGCATATGGCATCCTCTGTTTGTTAAACCAAAGAAATTCCAGCGCTGGAGCTGTGGCAGTCTCAATAGATGATTGATAACTCCACATGTGGTGCTGCTAATAAAGGTGCTGAACCAGCACAAAAGTACACAGAAAACAAGGAGATCAGAGCTAGCCTCAGTGGATATAGGGGAACCACAGCCAACATGAACCAATATAGTTTATTGAAAATTGATAGTTGAGAATAAAAATCCAAACTGGTATGCGAAGTCCCTGATGGATGAGGGTTGTACACCAAGCTTCGCCGCTGGATGAGGTCCGCTCTCTGATGGAGAAAGCTTGAGCAGGTTGATTGTGCAGCGAGGGGAGGGGGACACACCGAACCAGCCGGTGTGCACTAACACTTCCTCCTTCTACCTCCTATGCTGCAGAGGTCAGCAGAGTTGGATGGATGCGTGAAGCCGGAGACCGGAAGGATGTCACTACCGGATGTGATGAAACAGGAATTCAGAGCCAGCTTGACTCGCAAACAATGCCCGGTTGCCGTGACGACATGTTTCGCGGAAGTACCGCTTTGTCAAAGTTGGGTGTGCTCCCCTCCCCTCGCTGCACAATCAACCTGCTCAAGCTTTCTCCATCAGAGAGCGGACCCCATCCGGCGGCGATGCTTGGTGTATACCCCTCATCCATCAGGGACTTCACATACCGGTTTGGATTTTTATTCTCAACTATCAATTTTCAATAAACTATATTGGTTCATGTTGGCTGTGGTTCCCCTATATCCACTGAGGCTAGCGCTGATCTCCTTGTTTTCTGTATCCTCTGTTGCATTTACTGTGTTGGGTTGAAAATTGGCACCTAGATATTTTCATGTGGCTGATGTAACTATCTATACTGAACAAAATTTTAAACGCAACACTTGTTTTTGCCCCCATTTTTCATGTGCTGAACTCAAAGATCTAAGAAAACCGGGACTCATCCATGAAGAGAACACCTCTCCAAAGTGCCAGACGCCATCCAATGTGAGCATTTGCCCACTCAAGTCGGTTACGATGACAAACTGCAGTCAGGTTGAGACCCCATTGAGGGTGACGAGCATGCAGATGAGCTTCCCTGAGATGGTTTCTGACAGTTTGTGCAGAAATTCTTTGGTTATGCAAACTGATTGTTGCAGCAGCTGTCCAGTTGGCTGGTTTCAGACGATGTTGCAGGTGAAGATGCTGGATGTGGAGTTCCTGGGCTGGTGTGGTTACACGTGGTCTGCGGTTGTGAGGCTGGTTGGATGTACTGCCAAATTCTCTGAAACGGCTTTGGAGATGACTTATGGTCGAGAAATGAACATTCAATTCACGGGCAACAGCTCTGGTGGACATGCCATTTGCACGCTCCCTCAAAACTTTCGACATCTGTGGCATTGTGCTGTGTGATAAAACTGCACATTTTAGAGTGGCCTTTTATTGTGGCCAGCCTAAGGCACACCTGTGCAATAATCATGCTGTCCAATCAGCACCTTGATATGCCACACCTGTGAGGTGAATGGATTATCTTGGCAAAGGAAAAGTGCTCACTAACACAGATTTAGACAGAGTTGTAAACAATATTTGATAGAAATAGGCCTTTTGTTTACATAGTCAAAGTCTTAGATTTTTGAGTTCAGCTCATTAAAAAGGGGGGCAAAAACGAAAGTGTTGCATTTATAATTTTGTTCAGTGTGTATGTACAACTGATATGTAAGTGTATTGGAGTACTCAGTTTATACTCTTGTGACAATATGTTTGATTACATCATAATTTGTTCTAATGTTATTATCCATGTGACCTTCGGAAGATTTACCCCCCTTTATGACCAGGCCATTTGTTTTGTGATAGAGCACTTTGTTACTTTAACTGACAGTTGCATGGGCATGCAATGCTATTGATGTCATTTTTTTTCCCCGAAAAGGTCTTTCTTTTGGTGGTATTTGATCACCGCCGCATTTTTTTTTTTTTGCACTATAAACAAAAAAATAGAAGTGCATTTCATAAAATTAGAATATCATCAAAATGTATTTCAGTAATTCAATTCACAAAATTAAAGTCAAATATTTTACATAGATATGTTACACACATGATACATGAGTGATATATTTTGAGCATTTCTTTCTTTTAATTTTGATGATCATGGCTTACAGCTAGTGAAAACCCAAAATTCAGTATCTCAGAAAATGTGAATATTACATAAGACCAATAAAAAAAGATTTTTAATTCAGAAATGTTGGTTTACTGAAAAGTATGTCCATGTACAGTATATTATGCACTCTATACTTGGTTGAGGCTCCTTTTGCATGAATTACTGCATTAATGCGTTGTGGAATTGAGGCGATCAGCTTATGACACTGCTGATGTGTTATGGAAGCCCAGGTTGCTTTGAAAGCGGCCTTCAGCTTGTCTGCATTGTTAGGTCTGGTGCTTCTCATCTTCCTCTTAACAATACCCCACAGATTCTCTATGGGGCTTAGGTCAGACGAGTTTGACATTTGCTGATGAAAATAGTATCATTAGTAGTAATCAGCATGGGTTTACAAAGGGATGTTCTTGCCAGACCAATCTGTTAACATTCTACGAGGAGGTCGGCTGCGACCTAGATAGGGAGAGGCCTGTGGATGTGGTGTATCTGGATTTTGCAAATGCATTCAATACATTTTCCCCACAGACGCTTCTTCTGCAAGCTAAGGTATGCAGGCATCAACCACAAGGTCTGTTTTTGGGTAGAAAACTGGTTACAGGGTTACGTCCAAATGTGGTGATAAAAAAAAATTCTGTTTAATTTATTCATAAATGATATAGAGGATAGGATAAATAGCTCAATCTCAGTCTTTGCGGACGATACAAAGATAGGCAGGGCAATAACTTCACATCAGGATTTCAGAAATCTTACAAAATGACCTGAACAAAATAATGCAGTGGGCAACTACATGGCAAATGAGGATTACGTGGAGAAATGTAGGGTAATGCAGTTGGGGGCTAAAAACATAAACACAGACTACTCACTAGGGGGGAGAACCTCTGGGGGAATCAAGGATGGAGAAAGATCTCGGGGTCCTAGGCCACTTTACAAAACTCTGGTCTTGCCACATCTGGAGTATTCTGTCCAGTTCTGGTCACCAATTCTCATAAGAGATGTGCTGGAGCTGGAGAGAATCCAAAGAAGGGCAACGTAACTAATTAGGTGATTGGAGGACCTAAATTACGAGAAGGTGAATCTATTCTCACTGGAGAAGGGACGCCTGAGAGTGTACATGGTAGTGATTTACAAATCCCAGTCTAGAAATAAAACTATTCAGTCTTACAGAGTGTAAGAGGACAAATGGCCGCACAATGAGATTGGAGAAGCGGTTTAACCTTAAGCTGCATAGGTGGTTTTTCACTGTCAGGGCAGTAAGAATGTGGAACTCTTTTCCACAACTGGTGGTATCAGCAGGGAGTATTGATACATTTAAAAGACTCTTGGATGTGCATCTCAAAGAACACAATACACAGGAATATGGGAAATGATTATTATCATTGAAACACACACCTACATAAGTTGAACTGGATGGACTATTGTTTTTATTCAACCTTAACTACTATGTTACATGGCTAACCAAATCATCCCTGCGATGGAGCATTGACCTGCATAAATATCATGGTCTTCTTAAAAAAGCAGACTTTTCCTGTATTGAAGAAAGTGTCTTCTAAAAACTGACAGTTGGTTTGGGAGTTGATTTTTAGTCCATTTGCAACCCGAAAAGGTCCAACTAGCTCATCTTTAATAATACCAGCCCATACCAGTACCTGTAACGCTCCTGCGTTTTACGTATGATGTGGATTTTCAGCTGCAGAAATATTCCACTTCAGTAGTCATGTAGAGAAACGCTGAGACACCATTCCCAACTCTCAATGACTCATCATGTGTGGATGATCTCAATTCAGCAAGTAAATACACACACTCAATAAGATGTTTCCTAGAGTGACTTATGTATATAGTAACACAGTGATGATAGGCTGAAGAGACAGGTTGGGTAGAGATGGTAGATGACAGACACTTGAAAGGAAATGTTCTTGAAAGTAAGATAGTAGCAGATGGGATGCAGATAGGTTTAGCAATCATGTATGGTAGTAGATGACAGAAAAGAGGGGGGTTTTTGGTTGAGCTGACCCTTGTGTGCCATAATCCTATTAATTAGAGAAAAAAAGGAACTCCATGATACAAAACAAGTTTGCTCAGGGAGATAGAGATTTGGTGGACTTTAAAGGCACATATTAAGTAGGCAAAAGACTACCATAGATATAAAAAACATATATTCTTTTATTTAACCAAAGTTTTTTAAAAAAGAACAAAAGTTCAAAAACACAGAATTATACAATGACATACATGTTGTTTGAAATAAGAACATTTATCATATCTATAGGTCAAAATATTAGATATACAGATATTGTAGTAGTTACACTTTGTGAGTATTAGGATAGTGGTCTGAAGAGGTTGACGCGTTTCGCCTTAGCTTCTTCTGGACCTCAGACGCAAATATACAATTTATCTCTCTCAAAATGTAGAAAACCATGTGATCCGTGGTCATCAGTATCAGTATATCATATTGATCATAGAGTAATAAAAATGGGAAGTGAAGAGGGAGAGAGCCAAGGCCCAAAAAACTGGTGGAGTAGGCCATCTCAATTCCCACACTGGAATCTATCGAGGATTCAGGTCGGGATCAGAGCAATGATATGGAGGCTGCTATTGGTTGTATCATATGAAGGTCTTTGTATCCTTCTGTTTAAACTTAGACCATATTGGGACCCAGTCCCCTTATAGCAGTAGATATAGGTGTCTTGTAACGTTGGATGGAAAAATTCCCCCCAGACTTGTAGTATATCCAATAGTAGAGTATATTCCAGTGTAAAGCAATGATATTATAGAATTTACAGCTGAAATAACTTGTGAATATAATTCCCAGAGATAGAGAAGGTATAGTCATCTGGTTCAAAAGGGGGCGACTGCGCCAAGAGCCTCCATCATCGTGCTCGTATCCCGCCATGAGCCTTGGCGGGATACGAGCACGATGATGGAGGCTCTTGGCGCAGTCGCCCCCTTTTGAACCAGATGACTATACCTTCTCTATCTCTGGGAATTATATTCACAAGTTATTTCAGCTGTAAATTCTATAATATCATTGCTTTACACTGGAATATACTCTACTATTGGATATACTACAAGTCTGGGGGGAATTTTTCCATCCAACGTTACAAGACACCTATATCTACTGCTATAAGGGGACTGGGTCCCAATATGGTCTAAGTTTAAACAGAAGGATACAAAGACCTTCATATGATACAACCAATAGCAGCCTCCATATCATTGCTCTGATCCCGACCTGAATCCTCGATAGATTCCAGTGTGGGAATTGAGGTGGCCTACTCCACCAGTTTTTTGGGCCTTGGCTCTCTCCCTCTTCACTTCCCATTTTTATTACTCTATGATCAATATGATATACTGATACTGATGACCACGGATCACATGGTTTTCTACATTTTGAGAGAGATAAATTGTATATTTGCGTCTGAGGTCCAGAAGAAGCTAAGGCGAAACGCGTCGACCTCTTCAGACCACTATCCTAATACTCACAAAGTGTAACTACTACAATATCTGTATATCTAATATTTTGACCTATAGATATGATAAATGTTCTTATTTCAAACAACATGTATGTCATTGTATAATTCTGTGTTTTTGAACTTTTGTTCTTTTTTAAAAAACTTTGTTTAAATAAAAGAATATATGTTTTTTATATCTATGGTAGTCTTTTGCCTACTTAATATGTGCCTTTAAAGTCCACCAAATCTCTATCTCCCTGAGCAAACTTGTTTTGTATCATGGAGTTCCTTTTTTTCTCTAGTAGATGACAGAGTAGCAGGTGGACATACAAGAGAGATCAACCCAGTGCAAGAACAGGTGGTAGTAGGCTCAAGAGCTAGCAATCTTAGATAATGCAGATGTAGTAATAGTCCTTAGTATGCAGAGCTAGATAGTGTAAGCTTTAGTATAAAGGTTATAGAGGTTTCCCCTGTGGGGTACTTATCACTAATAGCAATGTAGCAGAGGAGAGGTTCGGCAAGAGCGGATGATCCGGTAGCGGGATACAGGGATCAGCACAGCGTGGTTCCGACAGCGAGGTATGCTTGCAAGCATGTGAGCTTCAAGACAGGTTAGCATCAAGGCACAAAGCAGTTTGAACGAACACATGTGAGTGAGAGCTGTGCAAATGTGGGCCGCCAACCCGCATACATGTGAACCACCAACCCGCATACATGTGAACCAGGCCTAAAGCAATAGTAAATTAATGTATAAACAACACCTCCTTCAGGTTTAACCACTTCTTGACCACAAGGATTTGCCCTCTTAATGACCAGGCCATCGGATCGGAGCCGAGCGCCAGGACCAGTTATCACCAGTTAGGCCAGACACTGCTTGATGACCTATTTTAGGCCTGGTTCAGAGTCTGTACTGACTGACTATATAATAATGTGCATAAGTGAACCAAAGCCCCTAAATTCAGCAATGAAATTCAAGTGAGGTAGAAATTTAATAATTTAAATTTAATAATAGAATACCGTGATAATACCGTATACCGTGGCAAAACCTTAATCAATTAATCGCAGCATGAAAATCTGATACCGTCACAAGCCTAGTCAGGAACATGGGGCTTCAGTAGCGACACATGGAAAATGGGATGTATTTTGAGGTCTATTGGCAATGTAAGCTGTACTGCAGCTTTTCCAATAAGTTTCTTGATTGGGAAAGGTCCCAAGAACAGAGGTCCAAGCTTTTTGCTAGGGATTTTCAGTCTTAAATTTTTTGTTGAGAGCCAAACGAGGTCCCCGATAGCGTACTGAGGAGAAGGTCTTCTGCGAAGATCATAGTACTTCTTTTGTTGACTATGAGCGTGTGCAATGGTAGTATTAAGCAAACCCAGAGAGTCCTTTATTTGGGTAAGATAGTCTGAAGCTACTGGGTTATTTGAAGGAAGGATGCGTGGTGGAAGAATAGAGGGATGAAACCCATAGTTCAAGTAGAACGGACTCTGCTTGGTCGTACTGTGGGTTGCGTTGTTGTAGGCAAATTCTGCCAGAGGGAGAAGATCCACCCAATCATCCTGTTGGTAAGAAGTGTAACAACGTAAATATTGCTCGATGCATTGGTTGACTCTTTCAGTCTGTCCGTTGGTCTGCGGATGGTAAGGAGAAGTGAGCTTCCGCTCGATCCGTAGTATGTGACCTAGTTCTTGTCAGAACTTGGAAATAAATTGTGATCCACGGTCAGACAGAAGAGTTTTTGGGATACCATGTAACTTAAAGACATGTTTCATCAGGAGTTCTGCCGTTTGTTTGGACGAAGGTAGTCTGCGAATAGCAATGAAATGTGCCATTTTTGTCAGATGGTCCACTGACACTAAGATGGTATTAAATCCTTTGGAAGGAGGCAATTCCACTATAAAGTCCAAGGACACAACTTCCCATGGAGTTTGGGGTATTGGTAGACTGCATAGTAGACCGGATGGTCTCGTAGTGTCAATTTTGGACCTGGCACAGACATTGCATGAAGAGACGAATTTTTGTATAGATGTTTTCATGTCAGGCCACCAGAATTGCCTGGTAATCAGATTAAGAGTCTTTGTCATACCCATATGTCCTGCCATAGGCACATCATGCGATAATTCCAAGATCTTGGTGCGTATGGTAGGTGGTATGTAAAGTTTGTCGTTGTAGTAGAGGAAGCCTTCTGCATCAGTATTTAGTTGTGGTGGGGGTGAATCCAAACTTATACCATGCAAAACCTCTTCCTTCAAGGAACGGACAACTCCAATAATGCGTTTGTGAGGTATTATAGGAACGGAAGGGATTTCAAAGTAGTTTTCTTCAGTTAGTCGTGATAGTGCATCCGCCTTTTTGTTCTTATCTGCAGGTGTGTAGGTCACTAGGAAGTTAAACCTTAGAAAGAATAGTGACCATCGTACCTGTCGGTGCGAGAGAGTTTTGTTAGTCTGAAGATATTGGAGATTTTTATGGTCCGTGTATATAAGTATTGGTAATTGGGTGCCTTCGAGTAGATGTCGCCAATTCTCCAGAGCCAATTTTATAGCAAGCAGTTCCTTTTCACCCACGGGGTAATTTATCTCTGGACTGCTTAGGGATTTAGAAAAAAAGGCGACTGGATGAAGTGGTGAAGTGTGAGTTGGTCGTTGGGAGAGTATTGCTCCTACTGCCATGTTTGACGCATCTACTTCCAGAATGTATTGGAGGGATGGGTCTGGATGGCGTAGTATGGGAGCAGAAGTAAACCTTGTCTTTAACAGGTGAAAAGCTTTATTTGCTTCATCTGACCATTTGAATGGTTTTTCAATGCTAGTGAGCTGTGTGAGGGGTCTCACAATGGCAGAGAAGTTTCTAATGAACTTCCTGTAGAAATTCGAAAATCCAAGGAATCGCTGTAGCGCCTTGCGTGTGGTTGGTGTAGGCCAATCCTGAATGCAGGATATCTTACTCATGTCCATCTCGATTCCTGTTTTGGATATGATGTAGCCTAGAAACAGTACCTCTTCTTTATGAAACAAGCATTTTTTCAGTTTCACATAAAGGTTGTGTGCAAGCAATCTCGATAATACTAGTCTTACATGTCTTATGTGTTCAGACAGGGATCGTGAATATATAAGTATATCGTCCAGATATACCACAACACAGACATCTAGTAAGTCTCTGAAAATATCGTTTATAAATCGTTAAAAAACTGCAGGGGCGTTGCATAGCCCGAATGGCATTACAAGATATTCGAACAATCCGTATCTGGTTCTGAATGCAGTCTTCCACTCGTGTCCATCACGGATTCAAATGAGATTGTATGCTCCTTTCAGGTCCAATTTTGAAAAATAGGTAGCTCCACGCACCTGCTCAATGAGCTCAGGGATAAGCGGTAGAGGATAGCGATCTTTTATTGTAATAGCATTCAATTGCCTATAGTCGATGATAGGCCTGAGACTTGAGTCCTTATTGCGGACAAAAAAGAGTCCTGCTGCTGTGGAAGAAGTGGAAGGTCTAATAAAACCTTTTTCCAAATTCTCATCCAAATAGTCTTTGAGATGGGAAAGTTCATCCTGTGAAAGAGGATAAACATGACCGAACGGCAATTTGCTATTTGGGAGTAGATCAATGCTACAATCATAGTCTCGATGGGGAGGTAGTGCTTGAGCATTTTTCTCAAGAAAAACCTCAGAGAGATCCTGATAACATAGTGGTGCAATCTCATCTGTCACCACAGACAGGATCTTCCCGAAAGGTTACACGTACCCTCGCAATAGCAAGAGAGGAAGGTCAGGGTCCGTTCCTTCCAATCTATGGTTGGTTGATGTGTGTGCAACCAGGGAAGTCCCAAAACAATGGGAAAGTGGGGTGAAGGTATTAGATCGAAGGTAGTGGTCTCCATATGAGACCCGTTAGTAGTGACTAGGAGTGCCTGTGTCTGATTAGTGATCGGACCAGAGGATAAAGGAACACCGTTAATAAGACTCACTGAGACAGGTTTAAGTTTAGAAATAATAGGAACTTTATTTAAAGCAGCAAAACGTATGTCAATATAATTTCCACAAGATCCTGTGTCAATCATGGCCTTAGTAGTAATCCTGTTCTGGTCCCACTGTAATGTTAAGCAAACAGAAAGGTAAGGGTTAGTGATTGAAGTTGTCAATCCCCCTAGGAGGACATGTGAACACTCACCCTTCTTTTTGTAGACTAGGGGACAGACGTTTATCTTGTGATCCGGGGATGCACAGTACAAGCAGAGATTACCAGATCGTCTTCTGGCTCTTTCCATAGTTGATAGAGGTGGGCGTATGGTTCCTACCTCCATAGGAACGGGGTCAACGGCCGAAATCCGAGAAGAACTGGATAATGGCATTCCCATTTTCTCAGCCTTTCTTTCTCGTAGTCTTCTATCTATGGTGATACTGAGTTGTATCAATGCATCCAGGGTTTTTGGCAGGTCCGCTCGGGCGAGCTCGTCTTTAACGGCCTCTGATAGCCCAAGCCTAAATTGGGATTTCAGAGATGCATCATTCCATTCTGAATCAAGGGTCCATCTCTTGAATTCTGCGACAAAGTCTTCTACAGATCTCCCACCTTGTTTCAAGGATCTTAATTGAAGATCGGCAGTACTCTGCCTATTGGGATCATCATATAGGCTAGTGAGTTCTGCTAGGAACAAGGCATAGGAGTTGAGAAGCTGGTCGCTTTTCTCAAAAAGAGAGTCTGCCCAGGCCCGAGGATCGCCTGTTAGGTAAGAAATAATAGTACAAACCTTAATGTGATCAGTAAGGTAGGTACGGGGTTTTAGCAAGAAAAGTAACTCACATGCGTTTTTAAATTCGCAAAATTTTTTGCGATCGCCTGTAAATACCAAAGGAGGATTTATTTTGGGTTCAGGGGACTGAGCAGTGGTAAGTTGTGTCAGTCTAATTACCTGCTGCGACAGAGCCTGATTGTCTTCTTTTAATTCAGCAAGTACGTGTATTAACGCAGGTACTTGCTGTTTTAATTGTGTCATCTGAGTGGTTATTTCTGCTGAATCCATTTGTGGTTCGTTCAATCTGTAACGCTCCTGCGTTTTACGTATGATGTGGATTTTCAGCTGCAGAAATATTCCACTTCAGTAGTCATGTAGAGAAACGCTGAGACACCATTCCCAACTCTCAATGACTCATCATGTGTGGATGATCCCAATTCAGCAAGTAAATACACACACTCAATAAGATGTTTCCTAGAGTGACTTATGTATATAGTAACACAGTGATGATAGGCTGAAGAGACAGGTTGGGTAGAGATGGTAGATGACAGACACTTGAAAGGAAATGTTCTTGAAAGTAAGATAGTAGCAGATGGGATGCAGATAGGTTTAGCAATCATGTATGGTAGTAGATGACAGAGTAGCAGGTGGACATACAAGAGAGATCAACCCAGTGCAAGAACAGGTGGTAGTAGGCTCAAGAGCTAGCAATCTTAGATAATGCAGATGTAGTAATAGTCCTTAGTATGCAGAGCTAGATAGTGTAAGCTTTAGTATAAAGGTTATAGAGGTTTCCCCTGTGGGGTACTTATCACTAATAGCAATGTAGCAGAGGAGAGGTTCGGCAAGAGCGGATGATCCGGTAGCGGGATACAGGGATCAGCGCAGCGTGGTTCCGACAGCGAGGTATGCTTGCAAGCATGTGAGCTTCAAGACAGGTTAGCATCAAGGCACAAAGCAGTTTGAACGAACACATGTGAGTGAGAGCCGGCGATCTAAATAGCCATCCAGTCCGGCGCTCAGTGATGACAGCATCAGTCTTAAAGGTGTATGCGCACCTTACCAAAAGAGAATGGTGGGGCGCATACACTTATGAAAGAGTAATTAGGGTACCCAAAGGTACCAGAACATTACAGTACCCCACCTCCACCTTGCAGGTGTCTGGGTGGGGTCGAAATGGAGAGCTGTGCCTGTTACTGATCCAGCCACAGGCCCATCCATCTGGTCCGTCAAGAGTCATCTCATCAGTCCATAAAACTTTGAAAATATTTCTTCAGATATTTCTTGGTAAAGTCTTAATGTTTTAACTTATGTGGTGGTCGGGTTTAAGCCTTCCTTACCTTGGCCTTGTCTCTGAGCACTGAACACCTCGTACTTCTGGGCACTCCAGGTTGCAGTTCTGGAATATGACACCACCAGAGAATAATGGGTTCCTGGTAGCCTTAAATCTTTGGTAGTTAATTTGCGTCTCTTTTTCTAAACGCATTTCTTACGACCCTGTTGAATATTTGCAGCCAAACGTTTGATGGTTCTGTGATCAGGCCCCAATATCTTAGCAATATGAATCCCTCTGACTTTTCAGAGTCAGTTAAATCCTTTTTTTTTGGTCAATTTTGCCTGAGAAAAGAAGCTGCCTGAAAATTATGCACATGATATAAAGGTCGATCTCCTTAGGCCACATCCTCCCTCATTACACAAAAGCACATCACCCGATATGCTTAAATCCAATAAGAATTCACGTTTATACAGCTTGGAGTTGAACAATATGCATAAATGATTTGTCCTAATTTTTGTGCACACAGTGGTGGCGATCTGCGACTTATAGTGGGACTGTGATTTTGCGGCAAACAATTTGACACTAACTGACACTTTTGACAGTTTGTGGGAACCAGTGACACTAATACAATGATCAGTGCTAAAAATATGCACTGTCAATGTACTAATCAGCAGCAGTAATCAGCATCAACATCATCAGCAGTAATCAGCATGATTTTACAAATGGGCGTTCTTGTCAAACCAATCTCTTAACATTCTACGAGGAGGTGAGCTGTGAGCTAGATAGGGGCAGACCAGTAGATGTGGTGTACTTGGATTTCGCTAAGGCTTTGATACAGTTCCCCACAAGCGCTTAATTTATAAAATAAGGTCTGCAGGTATCGACAGCAGGGTTTGCGCTTGGATACGGAACTGGCTAAAAGGGCGTGTCCAAAGGGTGGTAATAAACAGCGCATACTCAGACTGGTCTGAGGTAGTAAGCGGGGTCCCCTAGGGCTCAGTCCTGGGACCAACCTTGTTCAATTTATTCGTAAACAGCATTGAGGACGGGATCAGTAGTTCGTTATCAGTTTTTGCAGATGACACAAAATTGGCCAGGGCAATAACTGCACAGCATGAAGCAGATATCCTACAGAATGACCTGGACAAAATAACGGAGTGGGCAACGACATGGCAAATGAGGTTTAATGTGGAGAAGTGTAAGGTTTTGCACTTGGGGAATAAAAACATAAAAACACAATACACGTTAGGAGGGGAACCCTTGGGGGAATCAAAAATGGAGAAGGATCTGGAAGTCTTTGTTGATGATAGATTAGGCAACAGCATGCAATGTCAAGCGGCAGCTGCCAAAGCCAGCAGAATATTAGCATGCATAAAGAAAGGGATGTATTCCAGAGATAAGACTATAATCCTTACACTTTATAAAACTCTGGTCCGACCGCATCTGGAGTATTCTGTCCAGTTCTGGTCGCCAGTCCTCAGGAGGGATGTGTTGGAGCTGGAGAGAGTCCAGAGAAGGGCAACTAAACTGATTAGGGGATTGGAGGACCTCAACTATGAAGAGCAGCTGCAATCGCTCGATTTATTCTCCCTGGAGAAGAGACGCCTGAGGGGGGACATGATAACAATTTATAAATATCTCAATGGGGATCTCTGCTTAGAAAAAAAGCTGTTCATTCGAAGGGATTGCATGAGGACAAGAGGGCATACAATGCGATTAGAGGAGAAGCATTTTAACCTCAGGCAACGTGGGGGGTTCTTTACTGTTAGGGCTACAAGATTGTGGAATTCTCTACCACAAGAGGTGGTTTCTGCGGGAAGTATGGTGGCTTTCAAAAGACTCTTAGACTTACATCTCAAGGATCAGGACATTAAGGGCTATGTGAGATGATTACAGCCACACACACCTACACAGGTTGAACTGGATGAACTATTGTCCATGATATATATATTGTCCATGACACTGGCTGGGAAGGGGTTAAACAAATAGTGCGATCCAAGGGTTAAACATATGTGTATCCAGGGTCTTTCTGTACTCTGTGTGCTACTTGCACTAAGGGATGGGATTAATTTTTTCCCCTGCTTTGCTGGGAAAGAAAATCACATCCCCACTGTCAGGACGGAGCTCTGCCTTGTTTACATAGACAGAGCTCTGTCCAGCCTCTCTCCTCGATCAGCAGGGACATCCATTGGCCTGCAGAAGCAGCTCGTCGTTGGCGTGCACGTGCCCCCTACCCAGAAGTAAACATTCACATATATATATGTGATTCTGCACAGAACAGCCGCCCTGTAGCAGTAAATCTGTTATGGGGTGGTCGACAAGTTGTTATAGAATGACATTTTCTTACCTCTGAGGTAGGTAAACATATTAAAACATGTTGGGTGTGGGTTAAACACGAATACAACATTAATTATCATAGCCCCGAACTGGGCTTAAATTTGAGTTTGCTCCAATGCAGAAAGGTTATGTCAGAATGATATACAATGTATCAGCCATTATGTTTTTAAATTTATATTTCTTTATCATGACACAGAGCAGCCATAATAATTACTGTCTGGGTTTACACCACCTATAAGTGAATGGACACTGGCAACCAAAAAGACAGGAAGTCCCCCTTTTATATAACCCCCTAAAACAAAGGTAGTACCTCAATTTTTTTGCCACTGTCTTAGAGGTGATGGTCATGGTTGGAGAAACTCTCCATATTTTTAAACAAGAAGAAAAAAAATGATGCTACAATCCCGGTTAGGATCTCTGGATCCAAGGGGATTGGCAATCATATCCATCCGAAAGTGGAAGATTAAAAAGTAGGTACCTGAGCTTCTGTAAAGGGAATGAGGCATTGCCTGTAATGCGACCCTCTTGGGTGCTGGATCCTGGGATCCTGACCCTTGGTAAGACTAACTCCAAAGGCGTTCAGGCAGGGTGCCCTACAGGTCTAAGAGAGTGGCCCCAAAAATAAGGGGGACCTGGTCCTTGAAGGTCGACAAGTGACAGAACCCGCCATGGTGGGTGAAGATTGGATTCTAGTTATAGGCAGAATCCTGCGGCTGGAATGGTAAGTTCACTTTAATTATGGTGCACTGTTACCTTCTAATTTAAAAGATACCAGGTGCCATGTTTTATGTCTCCACTAGAGGCAGTATGTGTATTCAGCTGTATCCTGCATACCATGGATGCTTGGATGCCTTTTCTACTCTCAACCCCCCTGATGCTTAGACTTTGTACATCCCGCCCGTGCATTAGCTTACCCTCTGTGGCTCAGGTTCAGGGAGCATTTTTTCAGCACTTTTTCAGGGAGATTGTACGTGCAAGTTCAGCCTATTTATGTGTGCGTGCAGCCAGGAGGGGACGTGTCTGTGATGCATTTGCGCGCACGTGTCATGCGGACGTTCACGTAGCCTGCCGCACATGCGCAGTAAGGGGCGGAGACGGAGTGGCATTTGAGGAGCGTTCCCGGCAGCGTGAGCTTCTGTCCGAAGCTAGATGAGACACAGAGCTGCTGCTGGGTGGGTAAGTCACTGTTGGTGGATGTTTTTCAGGCACTGACAGGTTATGTTACTTTGGGATAACTGTGCTGTGCGTGAAGCTTTTACAGCTTGGCACAAGCTTTGAGAAAGAGTGCCTCAAGCTTTCTTGTCTGGAGCAATGTCCTCCCGGAAAAGAAGTGGAAAAGAAGTGGGGGGGGGCACAGCGGGAAGGGGCACATGTGTGCCACCTTCAGGATTGGAAAGATCCCAGCCATGCATCCTCTGTGTTAACATCCCCTGAGAGGCCAGGGGCTACTGGCCAATCTGAGCCATTATGGTTGTCAGGCATAGTAGCCACATCTAGTGCTTCTGTCTCAGCCTATGTCACTAAGAACAAATTGGCATCAGCTTTAGCCAGCCTTGAGGGAAAAATTGCTGGCATGATTGCTTCAGTGTCACAAGAAGGGAGGAAACTTGATAGATCCCCCTCACCTGAGCCCCCACCCCTGTTTTAGTTCAGGATTGGGCAGAGGATGTGGAAGAAGTAGCTGTAAATGGCTTGGAAAAAGGCCAAACAGAGGATTCCACTTCTGGGGAGTCAGGGTCTGAGCCATTCTCTGCCTCTCAATCCCAGAGATTGTTAATTCAGTCTCTCACTGAAATGGTCTAGTCTGGATTTAAATTACTTCCTTTAGAACTTTCTGAAGTCTCTTTTTCCTCATTAAGCTTGTTTCGAGCTCCTGAAAATTCTCAGGCTTTTCCCTTACATCCGCTTTAAGAGCAGATAGTATATGCTGAATGGGATCATGATGATAAGATTTTTATTCCTCCCAAAAGGTTTTCACAAGAAAATGAAAAGTATGCCTACAGTGGATGCTGCTATTTCTTCTGTAAACAGAAATTAACCTGTCCTATACTAAAAGCTTCCTTTGCTATTGCAGGGTCTGCAATACAACCGGCAGTGGCGGCTATGGGAGTTTGTCAATATGAAAAACCGTATTAAACAGTTGTCCAGCAGTGTTCCTTTTCAGGAAGAGTCTGCTGAAAGACTTTGGGCTTTGTGTTTTGCAGTAGATGCTCTTAAGTACTCCATACAGCAAATGTCACGGTTTGCTCTTCTGTCAGTTCATATGCACAGAATCCTCCGGCTAAAAGGTTGGTCTGCAGAATTACTGTGTAAAAAATTGCTAGCTGGCTTTCCCTTTCATGGGGAGCGCCTATTTGCTGATGATCTGGACAAATATATTCAAAAGATTTCAGGAGGGAAGAGTGCCCTTCTGCCAGTTAAGAGGAGAAGTAAACGTCCATCTTTTAAGGTGTCTAACACTCAGGTTCCCAGTACTTCTAATCCCAGGCAGTTTCAACTGCCTCAGCCGTCGTGATCTAGAGCCAAGCCTTCAGGTCAAGGGCAGAAGAAACCCTGGGCCCAGAGGTCTACCAAGCCTAGCTCTAAATGCACCTTGTGAAGGAACGCCTCCACTCAGTCTGGTGGGGGAAAGCTGCTACAGTTCTTGGAAGCCTGGGTGGAAATGATTCATAACTGGGTTATTTCCACAGTCTTGCAGGGGTACAAACTAGACTTTCGGGTGTTTCCTCATCCTTACTTTGTAAGGTCGAACATACCTGCAGATCCTCTAAAAAGAAGATGCTTCTTTCTGGCTCTGGACCATCTGAGGTCTGATGCAGTGTTTACAGAAGTTCCAGATGATGAGAATTTCATGGGTTTTTACTCAAACCTTTTCGCAGTCCCCAAGCCAAATGAAGATATCAAGGATGCATACCTTCTCGTGACAATTTTTCAGGCCCATCAAAGGGTTTTGTGATTTGCGGTGAAAGACCGTCATTTTCAGTCCGTGGCCTTGCCCTTCGGGCTAGCCCCAGCTCCACGAGTGTTCACAAAAATCCTAGCTCCAGTATTGGCTATTCTAAGGTCTCAAGGGATAGCAGTGGTAGGATACCTGGATGATCATTATTACTTATAGACTGATTGGCTTCTACTCTAAGCAGAATGTTTTACGGGCAGTTCAGTTCTTAGAATGTCTGAGTTGAATTATGAATTTGGCAAAGTCAGCGTTGCAGCCGGTTCAGAGTCTAGAGTATCTGGGTTTCCTTGTGGACACAGTACAGGCAAAGGTTTTCGCCAAGAAAGGTCGTAGCCCTGAAGGATCTAGTTCGAATTGTAAGAGCGGAAAAAGTATTCTTCTGTACGTCTTTGTATAAGGTTGCTAGGGAAAATAGTGTCCTCATTCGAAGCCGTTTCTTATGCCCAATTCAATGCCAGACCTTTACAGAACAACATTCTGTCAGCCTGGAGCAAAAAGATCCAGGCCCTAGATTGTTGCATGTCTCTAGTACTGAGGGTACGTCCGAGTCTAGGTTGGTAGCCAGGAATTTGGAGAGCGAGAAATCCTTTCTTTCAGTAGTCTGGAAGGTGGTTACATAGTTTACATAGTTAGTCAGGTTGAAAAAAGACAAGTCCATCTGGTTCAACCAACAAAAAGAAGAAAAAAAAAAAAACAGTATTGAAAAGCCAACCAACCATACAATCCCATATACACAATTATATACCCGCAGTTGATCCAGAGGAAGGTGAAAAAACCCAGCAAAGCATGATCCAATTTTCTACAGCAGGGGAAAAAAATTCCTTCCTGATCCCCTGAGAGGCAATCGGATATTCCCTAGATCAACTATACCTAAAAAAAATTTTAGTACCCACTTACTGTATATTAAGTACACCCAGGAAAGAATCCAGACCTTTTTTAAAGCAATCTAGTGAGCTAGCCAGAGCCATCTCTGGAGGGAGTCTATTCCACATTTTCACAGCTCTTACGGTGAAGAAACCTTTCCGTATTTGGAGACTAAATCTGTTCTCCTCTAGACGTAAAGAGTGCTCCCTTGTCCTCTGTGTTGACCTTAAAGTGAACAACGCAACACCAAGTTCACTATATGGACCCCTTATGTATTTATACATGTTGATCATATCCCCCCTTAATCTCCTCTTCTCAAGAGAGAATAAAATCAGTTCCTCTAATCTTTTCTCCATGCCTCTTATCAGTTTGGTTGCCCTTCTCTGCACTTTCTCCAGTTCCCCGACATCCTTTTTAAGAGCTGGTGCCCAAAACTAAACTTCATATTCCAGATGAGGTCTTACTAAATATTTGTACAGGGGCAAAATTATATCTCGCACTCTGGAGTCCATGCCTCTTTTAATACAAGAAAGGACTTTGCTTGCTTTGGAAACCCCAGCTTGGCATTGCATGCTATTATTAAGCTTATGATCTACCAGAACACCCAGGACCTTCTCCGCTATGGATTCCCCCAGTTCTACTCCACCTAGTATGTATGATGCATGCATATTCTTAGCCCCAAAGTGCATAACTTTACACTTATCAACATTAAACCTCATTTGCCACATAGTTGCCCAATGAAACAGTGCATTGAGTTCAGCTTGTAAGTTGGAGACATCCTGTAAGGAAGTTATTCCACTGCAAAGCTTGGTGTCATCTGCAAAGATTGAAATGGTACTTTTAATCCCAGACCCTTTATCATTGTAATTGTGTAAAGGTTTTCTTGTCTTTCTTAACAAAGGAATATGTAGAAATAAGAGATATAGATGGAGGAAACATGGGCGGAGGAGGAGAGAGGCGGGAGGGAGGAGGGGGAGGAGAGGGAACAATTTAGTTGAAATTGGAATACTGATAAGTTACAAGGGACAGAGGTTAAAAAGACAAATTTATATGCGAGATGATGTGCTGACTAATAAAGTCTAAAACTATGAGGAGATTAAGGGGATCAGGGAGGGAGAGAGCTGAGGCCTCACTTCGGGGCGTGGTCTAACCACGGACCTACATAGGATTTCGCACACACCTTGGGGTTCGGTGGTGTGCGTATAAATAACAGATAGTTATTTTAATAAATTAGGGAAGGTGGTTGGGGAAATCTGTTGCTTTGGGTTTTTTTTTTTCTTTTCTTCTTCTTCCTTCCTTTTCCTTTCCCTGCTGTGACAAATGGCAAATATAAAAGTAATGTCAATAAATTCAAGAGGCCTCAATACGCCTGAAAATACATATGTTACTGAATGACCTAAAAAGATCACAAGTAGACGTGGCATTGATTTAAGAGACACACTTTAAAGAAAATAAACTACCCATCTTTAGAAATAAAAATGACCCTTGGGGATATCATTCGACTAATATAGAGTCTAAATCAAAGGGGGTTTCCATCCTTATTTCTAATAGACTCCCATGGACCTTACAGGAGATGCAACTGGATCCTAAAGGGTGATACGCCTTTGTTATGGGCTTAATAGGAGGGGTGAGGGTAACTCTAGCTACCATATACTCACCAAACTATAAACAAGACACTTTTCTTACTCGGGCCCTAGATAACCTGATTGACTTCTCAGAAGGACAGTTGATATTGGGTGGAGACTTAAATGTCCCTTTAATCCCTACGATAGACACCTCGGTAGGCTCCCCTTCTACTCCTCCAGTAATGGGTAAACGTATAATTTAAGAACTATATAAACACCAACTTGTGGATGCATGGCGATTAATACACCCCAGAGAAAAGGGATTTCACATATTACTCCTCGGTACATAGCACTTACACTAGAATAGATTACTTTTTGATCCCCCATAGACAGTTGCACGCAATCCAAAAAATTTAAATCGGAAGCATAACATGGTCTGACCATGCCCCAATTTCTCTACATTATTCACTTTCTGAAACTATAACTTTCATGAATAGGTTTTGGAGATTGAATGAGAGCCTGCTACAGACCCCGGAGATCCTTAGGGACATAACAGAGGAATTACAATACTTTTTTCAAACAAATGAGACTCCCGAGAGTGACCTGGGTATTCTGTGGGAAGCACACAAAACAGTAATTCGGGGAACTTTAATTAAACATGGCTCTAGAGTTAAAAGGGAATGAGAAAAACAATTGGCATCCTTACTCTCTTCATTACATGAACTGGAGACTAACCATAAAAGGACCCTAATAATTAAGACGGAGGTAGAGATGATCTCCCTGCGGAAACAAATTACAGATCTACTAGGTTACAAGACCAGGGCATCTTTACAGAGGGGCCATAAAATAGGATACGAGTCAGGTAATAAATGTGGGAGACTCCTAGCTAAAGCTGTTCCCCAAATCCTATCCCCTAAAGAAATCAAGCTATCATTACCTAGGCAAATTGTTCAGACATTTGGAGACTTTTATTCCTCCCTATATAATCTTCCAGATCAGTCTTCTCTGACAACACAGCTGGAGGAATACATAATCTCATCACACTTCCCTAAACCTTCAGTAGAAATTTGTAAGGAATTAGACTCGCCAATAAAGCTGATAGAAATTCAACAAGCACTTAATACGATAAAAACCGGGAAGGCCCCGGGGCCAGACGGCTTTACTCTTCAATATTATAAGGTCTTCCTTCTGATTTTGGGACCATATCTATTGAATTTGTTTAATGGTGCAGGATTGAACCCTATCTTCTGTAGGAATACTCTAAGAGCACATATTGCGGTTATACCTAAAGAGGGTAAGGATCCAATGTTATGTGGTAGCTATAAGCTTATATCACTCCTTAACCTATAAATGTATAAATATAGCCCAATCCGTGTGTCTCAGTCCAATATATTACACATTCAGCAGCGCTTATACACACACCCTCAGTGTATGCAAGTAAGAGTATTCAGCCTCTGAAACAGTTCAACATTTACAGAAACTGTTAAGTCCACGCATATTCAGGAACCACATACAGTCTGTCAAATCTTCCTCAGATGTAAGGCACCAGTGCTTCCACACACAGGTCACTAAAAGCCTCCACCACACCGACTGTGCTCCCCTATGCAATGGACACTCACCAAATTGCCCTTTTAAATCAAGCCTTTATGCATTAGCTGCATGAGCCCTTGCTTCAGATCAGTCTGCCGTCTCCAGAGTCTATCCATCCACCAGGGATAGTCACCAGGCTCCGTATCTCCTCAGATGGATTTGTAAGTAAACAACAGGAAGCGGGACATAGCGTAATACTGTTTCAACTTTATTCAATATGCCAAGTTTCCCATCACCCTTCAATATATTTGCTTACATTTAAAATACCCTTTGAACGCATGGTATACAGTCAAACAGAGACTGGGAAGGTACCGTTGCTCGCCGTCCCTGAGCCTTGGCGTCTCCCTGCTACGGGATGTATCGCTCCATGGCTGCCTAGCGAGTTCCGGAACTCCAGCGAGCACCTCCCTTCATCTCCAAGGTAGCAACGTCCGTGCGTCCTGATGCGTTTCGTCACGTGGGACTTCAACAGAGGACGCCAGTACGTTGCTTTGCCGGAGTTAATGTATGCAACCGGAGGACCTCCCCCTTCACTTTGATAGGTCAACGTTATAGACGGACATATCAGGTTCCACCTCATCGCTACCGAGCGGAGTGCGGGCTCAGATGGCAATCACATTAGGTTTCTCAAATCTATATATATTGCGATCCAAGACTGTCACATCTGTTGCAAAGTATTTTAAACATGGGTACGTTCCGTTTCACCTTTATCTGGTAAGAAACCTTTGCTTCCCTTGGAACCCCTTCCCCAGGGCCGGGTCATATTAACCCTATCAATCTAATCGGCCATCGATAACCGATCGATCCGTGTATGGTCAGGATATTATTATCCCCACTGCATTACTATATTTTAAGGAGTGGAATCTGTAATCTACCCATGTTTATACAATACCTTATCCTATCCGGATGCATACAAGTTCCTAGTACAATCATGCTTAAACAAATCATGCTTAAAAAAATCACTACTATCGCAGTGAATTTACTGTTATATTCGATAACCACATAATAATTAAAATGGTACCATATATAATTGTTAAAATGCATCCCCATGCAGATCCAATAATCAGATATCAAATACAATATAAATATCCTCAATATATAAAATCATAGCAGCAATTGTACTGTTAAAATAATGTTAAAAATAGAAGCTTAAAATTGCAGATTACGGGCATAATGATTCAAGTCATAAGGGATAAATGTTGTCAGTAGAGGCCAAACCGCAGACCACAGGTGAGTTAAAAGGATATATATCCAGTCAATCATAATAAAGTGCACTTCAGTGTATATCACAGTCCACCGTTCATAAAACCTTAAATTAATAATTGCTTAAAAAACAGTTCAGATCAAGTTCTATATTCAATCCATTTGGCGTCAAAGAGTTAGTCTTATAAATCCATTCTGTTTCTTTCTTGGACAGTTCTCTTACTCTGTTACAACACCTCCAGTTGGTTGGCATTTTCTCAATCCCCCAAAATTTTAGTCCTGAGGGGTCTCTGCTGTGCTTTTCCTTAAAGTGTAATGGAACACTGTGTTCTTTGAAGCCAGTGGTATTTTTGTAAATGTGCTCAGAAATTCTAATGCCCAATTTTCTCTTGGTTCTCCCTATATAGAACATCCCACACGGGCATTCCATTCCATATACTACGTGTGTTGAAACACACGAGATGAATTCCTTTATTTAGAAAGTTTTGCCGTTTGCTCTGGATGTGAACTGCGTTAGACCCCTAAAATGTGTGTTCACTTGCCTGCAGGATTTGCACCTTCTACACGCATGAAATCCAGACATGTTCCAAAACATTTTAGGTGCCCTGGGGGGGTCCAACACTTTCCTCACGATTCTATCTCCAATGGTGGGTGCTCTTTTGTAAATAAATACCGGGTTGTCGGGGATTACTGGACCTAAAATTCTGTCAAGCTTAAGTATACCCCAATGTTTCTTCATAATGGCTTCAAATTCTCGAAACTGCACATTATAGTTGGTTATAAAGCCCCATTGATGCGAATCATTTGGTGGTCTGTTGGTTGGAGCCAGGCATGATTCGTGTGTGATGGCTAACACATCCTTCATAGTTTGTTCAAGTACTTCAGATCTGTACCCCTTATCAACAAACTTATCCGTTATTATCCGGGACTGTTCCAAAAAATCGTCCTCAAGGGTACAATTCCTCCAGATCCTTAATAGTTGGCCTTTTGGGATGTTTCTTAGCCAGCACGGGTGGTGGCCACTGTGTATAGGAAGATACCCGTTTCTATCCGTTGGCTTAAAGTAAGCTTTGGTAATAATTTGTTTATTCTCAATTCTCACAGATACGTCTAAATACTTGATTTCCTTTCTGCTCCATGCACATTCCAATTTTATATTTTGTAAATTAGCATTAAGATGCTCCGTAAATTCCACATGTGATGACTCAGTGCCTGCCCAAATAAAAAATAGGTCATCGATGTACCTTTTATAGAAGATCAGCTGATCTTTTCTATGGGCGTAAATGCCCTTGTCCTCCCATTCACCCATGAATAGGTTAGCAAGGCTGGGCGCATACTTTGCGCCCATTGCAACACCTTTTTGCTGTGTGAAGAATTGTCCTCCATACCAGAAATAGTTATGGGTTAGACAGAAATCCATAACTATTCCTAGGAACTTTTTTGGGGTAAGGGGTATGTCATTTCTCAAAGCCCAGTTCAGGGCCAAAAGTGCATCCTCGTGCTGAATGATAGTGTAAAGCGATGCAACATCTGCTGTTACTAAATATATTTCAGGAGCATCAGGTAAAATCAGATTATCTAACAAGGTTAAAAACTCTTTCGTATCTCTCAGGTACGCTTTCAATTCTACTACACTTTTTTGGAGAAAAACGTCCAGATATTCCCAGATTCTTGAAGTCACTGATCCGATGCTATTTACGATCGGTCTTGCTGGAGGGCAAGACTGATTTTTATGGACCTTCGGGAGCGTATATATAGTGGGCACACGGCTGAAACCGGGAAATAAATACTTTTTTTCCTTCACAGTTAAAATCCATTCATTAAAACCAATCTCCACCAAATTGCACAAATCCCTTCTATACCCCAATGTGGGGTCCTTCGGTAAAATTTTGTATGTAGTGGCGTCATTCAGCATATCCATTAGTTGCCCATGATAAAATTCTTTCTTTAAAATAACCACTCCACCTCCTTTATCCGCTGGACGGATAACGACCTCCTTCCTATTTTCCAGGGATTCAATCCCCTCTTGTATGTACTTAGGATTAGCATTTCTCACTGGCTTGATTCTCTCCAAATCCGTAGTTATTAACTGCTTAAAAACCTCAATATTGTGGTTTGATGTCTGCGGCGGGTTAAAAAGAGAGTTGTTTTTGAGCCCACTATTCACACTTATTGTTTGTGGCGGGATCAAATTTTACCGATTTCTGTTGGGGTTTATATTCAAAAAATATTTTTTCATATTTAGTTTTCTTGTATACTTTTGGATATCCATATAAACGTCAAACTTGTTTAATGGTTTTTTAATGCCACATTTGAGTCCCGCATTCAGTACATTGATTTCCTTTTGGTTTAATTCTATTTCTGCCAGGTTGTATATCCCTTTTAGTCCAGATCCCGCCTTCTTTTTTTTTTTGATCTTTCGTCCAGCTCTGCATTCTCTGCTTGTTGGTGGTAAATTCCGATTTACTGGTTGTGGGTCGTATTTCCTCACTTCTCTGAGTATATTCCTGTTTCACGGTCGTCCCCCTCCACGGTCTCCCTCCTTGTCCTCGACCCCTCCCTCTCCCACCCCTCCCTAAAAAAGGACGGAAACTGTTCCCCTGCTGCTCGTCCTGTCTCCAGAGCGGTTCAAATCTATTCATTAATGGCAATCATTGTGGGGTTTGGTACTGAGCCCCTCCCTTTCCATTTCTGGCATTCCCCTCATTCGTCTGTTGTGATGTTGAGGTTCCCGCCTTGGGGGCATCCCTTGTGATCACTGGTTTAGGTTTCTTCCATGCGTTTTTTGCCTGCTGCCAGTTGTTTTTCCTGGGAGTATTCACTAGAGTGGTTTCATACCTCTGATCGGAAATTGTTGAAGGTCCCTCATCATAAGTATTCCACCCGGCTTCAGTATTGTTGATTACTCCCTGCGTTGGGATCTGCCACAAATAGATCTGTTTATTCTTAAAATCATTAGTGTCCCTCTGATACTTTTTAACCTTTTTCTTCTGTGTATCATTGTCCACTTTCTCCAACCGTTTTTTGATATCTGCATTGAATTTCACCACTGCAGGTGTATCCTTGTGTGCTTCCAATTTCTTCTGTAAATCTGCAATCTTAGCCTCTAGACACAACATTTTCTTACATTTCCTCTTTAACACCAATTCTTGTAATTTCAAACCTGATTGGTTGCCATCTGCCATTGAATCATTATCGTCCAGCCCGTCCTGAGGTGCCACTTCCCACCTCAGACTTCTCATAATGATTTTATCCTTGCTGTATTGCTCAAAGGTACATATGTCCCACCATGTCCTGATTTGTTTTTCCAAGACATTGGCTAGGACATTCAGGGTACTAGAGATATCATTATCAATGTGGGTGGATTCTTGTCCACCAAACACTGTCTTAAGATCCAGTTGCCTGTTTTTCAGATATTGCACTGCTTCCATAGCTGCCAGGTGAAATAAACAATACTCAATATAAAAGGTGTCTGAAGCTAAAACCCCCAACCAACCGCCCGGCGCTTATGGATAGATAAAACAGTGTTTGTGGATAAAATCACAATCATTAAATCCTCATCCACTAAAAGATAAAATATTCATAAAATATCCAATATATAATATAAAATCATATAAATATGTGCACCCTTTTCATACACTAGCTGCCACTGTAAATTAAGTTTGCAAAATATAAATGTATAAATATAGCCCAATCCATGTGTCTCAGTCCAATATATTACACATGCAGCAGCACTTATACACACACCCTCAGTGTATGCAAGTAAGAGTATTCAGCCTCTGAAACAGTTCAACATGCACAGAAACTGTTAAGTCCACGCATATTCAGGAACCACATACAGTCTGTCAAATCTTCCTCAGATGTAAGGCACCAGTGCTTCCACACACAGGTCACTAAAAGCCTCCACCACACCGACTGTGCTCCCCTATGCAATGGACACTCACCAAATTGCCCTTTAAATCAAGCCTTTATGCATTAGCTGCATGAGCCCTTGCTTCAGATGAGTCTGCCATTTCCAGAGTCTATCCTTCCACCAGGGATAATCACCAGGCTCCGTATCTCCTCAGATGGATTTGTAAGTAAACAACAGGAAGCGGGACATAGCGTAATACTGTTTCAACTTTATTCAATATGCCAAGTTTCCCATCACCCTTCAATATATTTGCTTACACTTAAAATACCCTTTGAACGCATAGTATACAGTCAAACAGAGACTGGGAAGGTACCGTTGCTCGCTGTCCGCGAGCCTTGGCGTCTCCCTGCTACGGGATGTATCGCTCCACGGCTGCCTAGCGAGTTCCGGAACTCCAGCGAGCACCTCCCTCCGTCTCCAAGGTAGCAACGTCTGTGCGTCCTGACGCGTTTCGTCACGTGGGACTTCAACAGAGGACGCCAGTACGTTGCTTTGCCGGAGTTAATGTATGCAACCGGAGGACCTCCCCCTTCACTTTGATAGGTCAACGTTGTAGACGGACATATCAGGCTCCACCTCATCGCTACCGAGCGGAGTGCGGGCTCAGATGGCAATCACATTAGGTGTCTCAAATCTATATATATTGCGATCCAAGACTGTCACATCTGTTGCAAAGTATTTTAAACATGGGTACGTTCCATTTCACCTTTATCTGGTAAGAAACCTTTGCTTCCCTTGACATAGATTTAACATTTTTTACTAAAATATTAGCATCTCGACTATCGCAACATTTACACTCCTTGATTCATCTAGACCAAGTGGGATTCATAATAAATAGAGAAGCGAGAGACAACACCACGAAGGTACTGAACTTACTATATGCCGCAGCTAGATCTCAACTTCCATGCGTTTTTATAGGAACTGACGCAGAAAAAGCATTTGATCGGGTTAATTGGAAATTAAGGTTATCCACACTCAAACACATTGGCCTAGGTAAGTCTATGTTGCAATGGATATCGTCTATATATTCTAACCCATCAGCACAAGTTAAAGTTAATGGGATTCTCTTAGAACCTTTCTTTATTAAGAATGGGACGAGACAGGGGTGTCCCCTATCGCCCATACTTTTTTCTCTCTCTTTGGAACCATTTTTATGTAGAATAAGGCAGAACCGGATATTGAAGGCATCCCAATGGGGAAAAAGCAACATAAAATTTCTGCTTACGCAGATGATCTACTTTTTTCTGTTTCAATGATTTTTATTGAAAGTTTTCACAAAAATAGTGCAAGATATACACACATAATAAAAAATCAGTGCATAATAAACGTAAACAGTGGTATAACCATAGCAAACATTAGATAATACTTCTATAAAAGGTCGAAACTATAACGTGGCAAGGGCTAGCACCTCAAAACACAAAAAACAGGAGCCTCAAGGTATCTAGAGGGACCTTCACCGAGGGTAAACAGGGCCAACCACCCCGAGCATTTAATCACACTGTGCGTACTACACAGGATAAGTGGCTAGATCGTGATCCCACAGAACTTTGCCCCAGCCTGGGCTGGGGACATGGGGTACTAAGCCCTTAGAATACAGTACCACTGTTAACCCCATATCGTAAACTGAGACAAATCGTAGAAAGAGAGAAAGAGAAAGGACAATAGAGCCACAAGAAAAGAAGAGAAAAGGGAAAAGAGAGAAGAGAAAAGATTTGTAAGATTGGACCCGACCCCGCCCCCGCACCCCACCCCCAGACCTTCCCGAGTCCATCAGGTACCCCCAGTGAGGTAGTTAATCCACGATCCCCATACCTTGTGAAACACACGCAATTTGTCCTCCAGTTGAGCCGTCAGGCGCTCATTAACCATAATCCAATTCAGTTTGTGCCTAAGCAGCTCAAATGGTATCGTAGGAGACTTCCAGGATCTCGCTATTGTTATTTTTGCTGCAGTAAATATGAACGTTATGAGCCGCCTCTGCGCTCTATTGGCTGTATCCACCTTTTTGCCCAATAGTGCCTGCTGAGGAGACTTGAGTAGGTTTATTTGCGTGAGGGTGTAGATGAAATTGTACACTCTAATCCAAAAGCGTCGGGCCTTCGGGCATTGCCACCAAACATGAAACATCGTACCCTCTTGGCCACACCCCCGGAAACACTGCGAGGATGCTCCTGGCACAAAGGATGCTATCCTGACTGGTACCATGTACCAGCGCAGGAGCACTTTGTAGTTGGCCTCGATGATTGAAGTGTTAACTAGAGACCTGGAAGCCTCTCGAGCCATGTCGCGCCAGTCCGCCAACTCCACAACCTCCCCGACATCCGCCTCCCATCGTTCCATGTATGGAAGCTTCAGGGGCGAGTCCATAAGCATATTATAAATCATGGAAATATACCCCCGTAATTTATCGTATTTGCGGCACAAAAATTCCATGGAGGTCATGGTAGTCAGATCGGACAGGCGAGACAGGGATCGCAGGTAATGATCAATCTGTGCATACCTATAATACTCAGTGTCAGGCAGGGCATGTTTTTCTATCAGCTGCTGACGTTTGAGGATACCCCTATGATCACAAAAGTCCGCTATGCGAAGCAGCCCCTTGTTCGTCCACCACTGAAAAGATCTGGGGGAGAGACCCGGGGGGAACCCGCTGTTGTTAAGAATAGTGGCCAATGGGGTATGTGGGGACCTAAAGCCATGCGTTCTGGTCAAACGATCCCAAATGGCCATAGAATGAGACAAGGCTGGGCACAGGATGGGGGGACGATCCCTAGGCGATAACCACATTGCATGGGAGACTGCCAGGCCCGGAACCGAGCTAGCCTCCAATTCCATCCAGGGCATCCGGGCCCCCTCCGAGTGGAATCTCACCAACTGGGATAACTGTGCAGCATAATAATAGTTCAGCAGATCCGGTACCCCCAGACCACCCCTGACTTTAGGGGTGTACAGCGTCCTCTTGTTCACCCTAGGCCTCTTGTTCCCCCAGATAAAGGAAAGGACGTGACCCTGAAACTTGAGCAGGTCAGACCGCCTTAGCGCGACTGGCAGAGTGCGGAACAGATACAACACCCTCGGAAGGACATTCATCTTGATGGAGTATAGTCTGCCAAACCACGAAGGGGGCTGAATCAACCATTTATCCATGTCACCCTTCAGGCGTGTAAACAGAGGAGGATAATTCTTTGTGTAGAGTGTAGACAAGGATGGGGTTAAATTAATGCCTAAGTAGGGCATAGAGTCCGTGCACCATGCAAATTTAAAAGATTTCCTAAGTGTGTCCACAGTGCGACCCTCCAGGGAGATGTTTAGTGCCTGGGATTTCGTTTGGCTTACATGCAATCCTGATACAAGCGCAAACGCATCCAATAGCGCAAATAAGTTGGGTAAAGTCGTGACGGGCGAGGAGACAATGGCTAAAATATCGTCCGCAAAAAGGGCGCACTTGTGTTCGACGCCCCCGCACACCACCCCCCGCACGTCCGGTGAAGCACGAATTTTAATGGCTAAAGGTTCCAGTGCTAGGACAAAAAGGAGAGGGGACAAGGGGCAGCCCTGTCGGGTACCTCTACAGATAGGGATAGAGTCCGAGGAGAAGCCCTTCAGCCTAAGAACCGCCCTGGGTGTACTATATAGGGTCCGCAGCAACGTGAGAAAGGGAGCGCCGAATCCAAATCTGGTCAACACGTCGAAAAGGTATTCCCACGACAGGGAGTCAAAAGCTTTATGAATATCTAGGGAGAGGAGCATGCCTCTACGATTACCCCCTCCATCCCAATCTGATTGAATAGCTGTGATGATGTCTACAACCCGTCTAGTCTGATCCGAAGTCTGTCGACCAGGGACAAACCCAGCTTGATCGGGATGTATATATTGAGCCAAAAAGGAGCCAAGCCTAGTGGCCATAATTTTCGCCAAAATTTTTAAATCAGAGTTAATCAATGAGATCGGACGATAATTGTCGCATATGCTATGATCCTTGTCCGGTTTGGGCAAGACATGAATATAAGCCGTGTTCTCATGGGGCGGGAGGGATTCCCCATTGCGTAGAGCATTAAAAAAGGCGCAAAGATGCGGCGTCAGAGCTTCCTGAAATTTGCGATAATACACCCCGGAATATCCGTCCGGCCCGGGGGCCTTGGAGGGATGTAAGCCCTTGATCGCCTGGAGAACCTCCGCCTCTGTAATCCGACCGTTCATAAGGTCGACATGAGACTGCGTCAGCATGGGCAGCCGCAGGTCGGCAAGAAAAGAATCGGCCAAACCCCGGTTATACGACGGTGGTGCCCTGTAGAGTTTAGTGTAAAACCTAGTAAATTCGGACGCGATCAGGGTTGGATTGCGAGAGAGCGCCCCCGTCCGCAGCCGCAATCTAGGCAGGGCCGCTGAGAAGGGGCGAGGGGCCAGCCTCCTAGCCAACAGAGTGGAAGGTTTGTCACCCATAGTGTAGTATCTATGTCGGGACCATCTAATGTATTATTCCGCCTGGGTCGTGAGTGTCAAATTAAGCTCCAATCTAGCCGCATCAATTTTATGACGGATATCAACGAGGGGGCGTGTCCGTTGTTCAAGGAGTAGTGCGCGCAGAGCCTGCTCCTGTTCCCTTATTGTACTCTCCCTGTTACGTTTTAGTTTGGCTGCCAATTGAATCAGTTTACCGCGTATGGTAGCTTTATGGGCCGCCCACACGACGGTAGAGGAAGTATCACCCGGTCTATTTTTTAGGAAAAATTGTTTGATATCCCTTTCGATCTCCCCCAGGACCCCAGGATCGTTTAGTAAAGCTGCATTGAGTCGCCAAGGAGAGGGGCCTGGGGAAGACCACAGGGCCGAAAACTGTACTAAAACCGGGGAATGATCGGACCAGGAGGATGCCAAAATCTGCGCTGAGCATACACATGAGGCCAGAGCGGAGCTGGCGAACACGTGGTCTATGCGAGAATAGGTGCCGTGGACATGGGAAAAATGCGTGTAGTCTCTCTGAGTCGGATTATGTTCCCTCCACAAGTCTAGGAGATCCCAGTCATGAAGAAGTCGGGCCAACCTTGAGCCGTTCTTCGGTACATGCTTATATCTGGGCACGCCTTGGACGGATTTGTCCAGCGTGTTCTCGAGCGGGAGGTTACTATCTCCCCCTAGGATCACCCTGCCCTGCGCTTTGGGAAGCAATGTCCTCAGCATATCCTGAAAAAACCCTACCTGACCCGTGTTAGGGGTATAATATGAGACCAAGGAGACCAACTGATCCTGAACAAGGCCCACAACCATGAGGTACCTGCCCTCCTTGTCTCGGACCACTGTAACCGGAGTAAAGTGGACCCTTCTCGAAAAACATATAGCCACACCCCGCTTCTTTTCCTGGCCCGAGGATAGATAAAATTGAGGATAATGTGTCGAAAGATATCTGGGTGCTGATGTTTTGGAAAAGTGCGTTTCCTGCAATAGTAAGATATCCGCCTTCTGGCGCTTATATTGGAGGAAAGCCTTGGTGCGCTTCAGTGGAGAGTTAAAGCCCTGCACATTATGTGTTATCAGTGTAAATCTAGAGGAACCTGAGGGTGACATGGTGGTTTGGCAGTGCACTCTTACCTGATCGCTGTGGACAACGGCCCGACTCAGCTAGGCTATAAATCCCTCCGCCCGGGGAGCCCGGGGGCAGCAGTGTGGGGTAAGTTCGCAGAGCCTGGGTCCAAGAGGAGAGAAAGGAAAAAGAAAAGTTAGAGAGAAAGCATAAGAGGACAGGAGGAATCATCCCCCATGCCGTAAAGGCACTAATGTAATACATATACAAATACAAAAACCTTTGGGAATTACTTTCCCCCAGTTCCCAAACCTGGGGTACGTGTCGTGAGATTGCCCCCATCGGGAGAGGGGGGCAAGTTCACAGGAGTGGCACACGGTAACATCCCGGGTAACAATCCGAGACGCCAATGAGGGCGGGGAAGACCCGAGGTGTACTTCCTCCCGGCCACCCCAGGCCCCCATCCTGAGAACTATGGTAGGTGAACCGGTCGCCTCCGCCTACAGGATCCTGGAACGTCGGATCCGCGACCAGCCACCATACTTTAAAAAGCAATAGAAAATAAAAAATAAAAACAAACGTAACAAAAGAAAGTTGGAGGAGGATGGGGGAAAACCAGTTAAACTTGCAATAAAAGAACTATCCGCATTAAATGAACCGTTCCCAACCTCACCCAACCGACACAGCAACAGCTGTGCCGGCCAGGATTGACAGGGAGGGAACAACAGGTAAACAAGTACTTGGCTGGAAAAAATGGAGAGCCTGAGCGAGCAAAAATAGGTTTATCGACAGTTCAGGTCTTGCGTCCCCTCTTGCCCCCTCGCTGTCCAGCGGGAGGAGGGCCCCGATGTGACCACACCGGGGACAACGGACGATCCGGTCCGGCCGCTGTTGATGAACGTGGAGAGCGCGGCTCCCTGGTCAAGATGCCCAGCTTTAGCAATAGATCTTCTCCTGCATGGATCTACTTTTTTCAATAATTAACCCGTTGATATCACTCCCGAATCTTATTAGAGAGTTTGAATAATATGGCGTTATATCTAACTTGAAGTTAAACTTTAATAAATCAGAAGCCATGGGAATAGGACTACTTAACAGAATCTTTCAGAATTTCAAACAGAATTTTAAATTTAAATGGACAGATAGAGCATTAAGATATCTGGGTACGTTTATACCTGCCAACCCTTCTCGAGTCTTTGAACTTAATTTCTCTACACTTTTAACTGAAACCCGTCTTCAGCTTGAGAAATGGAACACAGGTTTACATTCCTGGTTTGGCAGGAGAAACTTACTCAAGATGACCATACTACCTAGGTTTTTATATCTTTTCCAAACATTACCCATTACTCATTATTTTAAACAATTAAATTCATTATTTATCAAATTTACCTGGGCACATAAGAAATCCCCTCTCTCACGACAATTACTAATGTTACCAAAAAAATATGGGGGAGTGGCACTTCCAGATATTCGCAAATATTACCAGGCTTCTCATCTTCGAAGACAAATCGACTGGTGTCGACATGGGGATTCTAAACTATGGGTACAAATTGAGCAGGCATATACACCTATCCCCCTCAATAGAGAACTATGGTGCTATGATTATTTACCAACTGAGCTGAAAACACACCAGATAATAGGCACGACGTTACAAATCTGCTCACAAATCTGTTTCCAGAACTCCCTCTCTTAGTGCGACTCGCCATTATTCCCTATTTTAGGGAACCCTCAATTCATTATGGGATTGGACGCAAACCCTTCAGATCCCTTAGTAAGACAGGCTATTTTCAAGCCTCACATTTCTTAACAGAAGACAAATGGCCTTCATTAGAGACATTAGTCAATGAGATGGAAGTTTTTAGACTCCCTTTTTGGAATGCACTTCAATTATACCATTTTTATGTTCAATCCCCAATCCTCAGAACTATAGCCGCCAACTGACAACTTTTGAAAGATATTGTTCAGACAGAGGGAATCTTTCTCAAGTAATATCTAAAATATACAAATTGATAAATACACCTGAGGTGCAATATCAATTATCCTATTTTGATAAATGGGAGAGGGAATTAACTTGTGCCTTTTCCCCAGAACAGCGACAACGTATGATTAACCTTGCCTTTAAATCATCTATATGCACTAAAAAACAAGAGACAAACTTTAAAATTCTGACAAGGTGGTACTATACTCCATATAAACTACATAGAATCTTGATTAATAATTCTGACCGTTGCTGGCGATGTTCGGAAGAGGAAGGCATGCTATTACATATTTTTTGGTCCTGCCCTAAATTGACAGACTTTTGGAAAAAAGTTAGAGATCATGCAAAAATTTACAGAAGATGAGATCCTAGAGGACCTGGCCTTTTTTCTTTTACAATTAAATAATATACCAGTGAAAAGATATAGAAAATCGGTGCTGTGTCACCTTGTGAATGCGGCTAGATCTTGTATTCCCCATAACTGGAAAAAACAAACGCCTCCAACAATAGCGGGTTGGATACGGAAAGTAGAGGAAATAAATAAAATGGAGGATCTGGTATTGACAGCCCAACACAAAAGGGAGAAATACACAGAGACATGGGTTGCATGGAACCTATTCACTCTTTCGAGTGAAGGGATAGCCCTTTTAGAGATATAAAGCATTGATAGGAAGCTTTGTGAAGATATGACGGACTTTTGAATTTTTTCTGAGATAGACCGTCAGGAATAGGAAAGGGTTGATGTTTGTTTCCCCCTTTTCCTCCCCCCCCTTTTTTTTTGTTTTCTCGTTTTTGGGGTTGTGTTTGTTTTGGGGTTGCTTTTGTACATATAAAAGTAGAAAAGATAGGGTGGGAAGAGGCTGTGCTACTGGTAACTATACTATGAAGATGAGACTATTGCGAGATGACGGGAATAGTTGGACTTAGTTATGAGATAAAGTGAGAAAGGGGGTCAGGACAAATAGGTACCTCTTCTTCTTTATTTGTTGATATAAGAGTTTTATTTTTACTGTTTAGTCCCCTTTCACATTTGGTCGCTCCGACTTAGGGGGCGACCTGTGAAGTCGGCGCGACTTGCACGGACTTAACATAATGGAAGTCAATGCAAGTCGCCTCCAGGTCTCCCCGAAGTAGTACAGGACCCTTTTTCTAAGTCGGAGCGACTTGTGTCGCTCCTATTAGAATGGCTCCTGTACTACACAGTGGGAGCGACGGTGCACGACTTGTCAGGCTGACCAAGTCGCCTGACACGTCGTACCAGTGTGAATGGACACTAACTCGCATGATTATATTGTTTATTTTTTTTGTACAGCCTTACTTTAAACCCTCAATAAAAATTTATAAGTGAAAAAAAAAAAAAATCTTTCCCGTAGTTAGTAAACACAATAACTTTTGTGCAAACCAATCAAAATATGCTTATTGCGATTTTTTTTTTTTTTTTACCAAAAATATGTAGCAGAAAACAAATTGCCCTAAAATGCAAAAAAATTTGATTTTCACATTTTTTTTGAGAATTTCATATAAAAAAATGTGAAAAATATTGTTATTTTTTCAAAATTGTCACTCTTTTTTTTGTTTATAGCGCAAAAAATAAAAATCGCACAGGTGATCAAGTACCACCAAAAGAAAGCTCTGTTTATTGGAAAAAAAGGACGTCAATTTCATTTGGTTACAGCATTGCATGACTGTGCAATTGTCCGTTAAAGTCACGCAGTGCTGAATCGCAAAATAGGGCTTGGTCTTTGAGCAGCCAAATCCTCCGGGGCTCAAGTGGTTAAACATGGTTCTAGGAGGGGAACTAATTTAGATGGTCGCTAAGTTTTGTGACCATTAGTAAATTTGCAATTGTGACTAATTGTTGACTCACTGCTTTAGTAAATCTTTTCCCTGACTAAAAGTAGTCGCTAATGCAAGGGAGTGAGCCTATTTACTAGGGCTGCGCTTCTTCACTTACCTCACGATTCGATACGATTACATCACGATGCATCACGATTACTGCCCAATGCCCATGCCCAGCCCACTGCCCAATGGTTTTCAAAACCTTATAAAAAAAAACAATCAAGCAGTCACAAATTAAAGAATCATTTTTATTTTCATTTGCTTTTAAAGGACACTTCCCTGGACCCTGTCATGGCCTGCAAGCCCTGCATACTCATAGTGCACTTGCACTGCAAACATATAGGAAGATCTGAAAATGAAAATAGCATAGCAGAGACAGACAACAACACTAGTATTTACTAGAAGTAACAGTAAAATTGGTAAAAACTGTAGTAGTGCAGTTTACTGCTTCATAAAAGAAAATATTAATATAAGGTTTACCTTTTAAAGTACAACTAAAGGCAAAACTTTTTTGATTTTGGATAAAGTCTTGCCTATAGTTGTACTTTAAAGCCAAGATAGAAGCCAGCCAGCCAAGCTAATATTCTTGTGAAAATGGTCATCATAAATTCCCACAAAACATTATATATAAATCCTTTTATGTGAATATATGCATTGCAATAAATTCCAGGTGTGCCATATAACCTGTCCTCTACAAAACAGAGCACTTCCTGACTAGTAGCAAACATCAAGGTGAACCTGGCAATAGTGCACTGCTGCATAACTTCCATGTTCACCGTGATGTTTTTTTCCCCCTGCAACTGCCAGTCAACTTAAGTGAGTTGATGGCTGCTAGAGGGGAGTTATAAATATAAGCTTTAAGCTTATTAATCCACTTATGTCACTTTTATGTCACTTACTTTACAGAAAACGTTACCTGTCCTGCAGACAGTCTCTGTCTCTACCACGATTTAACCCAACTGAAGCCAAGCTAAGCCACCATTAGAGGAAGGAAAACCCTTGACAGAGTAAATCATCAACTGAAGCTTAAACCTTGAGTAAATCTTCATGGGATCACAAAAAAACACACAACATGATTGTCTGCATCAGAATCGTGAGAAAGGATTGGCATTGGCACTGGTACAACTCAAGGCATATGGTTAGGTCAGGTTTGTGTGTATTTGTGATCCAGTAAAGATTTAATCAAGGTTTTACGCTTCAATGTATGATTGATTTAATCTTTCAAGGATGTCCTTTCCTGTATGGTGGCCGGCTTGCCTTCAGTTGTCTAGATACACTTTTACCTTTAGTATTTGTTTGGTTGAGGGAACCCCTACACTTGCGTTTGCAACAGTGTACAACAGGCACCAGACAGACATGCGTTGCAATAAATTCCAGGTGTGTGCCATAACCTGTCCTCTCCAAAACAGAGCACTTCCTGACTAGTAGCAAACATCAAGGTGAACCTGGCAATAGTGCACTGCTGCATAACTTCCATGTTCACCGTGATGTTTTTTTCCCCCTGCAACTGCCAGTCAACTCAAGTGAGTTGATGGCTGCTAGAGGGGAGTTATATAAATATAAGCTTAAGCTTATCAATTCACTTATGTGAATGGACCATTTTTCAAAACAAGCCATTCTCCATCTCTCCAGTGCCAGAAAAGCTGTAAAAAATATAAAATGTTCCAGGTTCACTGTGATTGTGTTTGCCCCTGCCATTGCCAGTCAACTACAGTGTGTGTGTGTGTGTGTGTGTGTGTTGTGACAACTCAAAAGCTTATACGCAGCTCTAGCATCAACTCAACACACACTGTGTGTGTGTGTGTGTGTGTTGAGTTAATGCTAGAGCTGCGTTATAAGCTCTTGAGTTGTCCCGACACTCAGTCAGTCACGTTCCAGAAAGAAAACTTTACCTGCACTGCACTCTACCACGTCGATTTCATCTGTAACTGAAGCCAAGCTAGCCAACAAGCCACCATTAGAGGAAGGAAAATCCTTGAGAGAATAAATTGTCAACTGAAGCTTAACCTTGAGGAAATCCTTATGGGGGTCACATTCACAAACTCACAAATATAGTAATATTACACAAGAATCTAAAATTGGTGTATTTATTTATGATCCAATAAGATAAGATTTACTCAAGGCTAAGCTTCAATGTACAAGTTATTTCTCTCAATGATTTTCTTTCCTATAATGCTGGCACCGTGGCTGGCTTGGTGTCAGTTGTCTAGAAGAAAATACACTTTAATATTATTTATTTGGTTGAGGGTTAAATGAACCCCTAGACACTTTCAGTGTGAAGCACCGGATTATGGATTGGCAATGGACATTGGACAGGACAATCTTCAAAAACAAACCATCAGTGCTATAAAGCTATAAAACAACACTGGTGTGACTGGCAGACTGAATTGGTAATTACTAATTCATTAAAAACATGAATTAGTAATTATTGCTTAGCATTTGGGAACATGTAGGTTTTTCTTTAAGAACACTAGCTGATCCACATGCTCAGGTTTCAGACTGCTTCTTTTTGCAGTTATAACATCTCCTGCAGTAGAGAAAACCCGCTCTGCAGATACACTTGTACCTGGGATACACAAGTATTGCTTTGACAGCTGAGAGAGGAGTGGAAATATGACCTCATGCTCACGCCACCATTTCAAAGGGTCCTCAGTGAGAGGCAGAGGTGGGGCTTTACAATATTTTTCCATTTCGTCTTCTGCCTTGGCATATGGGGTCTTAGGTTCTATTGCACCATCAGTGAAAGACTGCCCCAGCAAAGTCATGAGCAGCGATGTTGTGGCCTTTTTTTGGGAGGAGAATGGCTGTCCTCAATGGGTGTTTCTTCTTTCACAGTTGCTTTTTCCCAAGGCACTTCATCCACATTTGTCCTTCTATTAGATGTAATCTGTGTTTGAACAAAAGATAATAGTATAAGAAGAGCTGAACTGCCTAAGAGTGTGATTCATTGATGATTTGTGGGAAACCACACGGTAATCCATACAGTTCCACTTCCCACACCGCATCAGTGAATCAGGGCTTATTACACAACACAATGTAGCTGAGCTTCTAGCTGTCTGGGAGGAAACATGATGAAATTCTTATTACCTCCAAAGATGCAGCCTCCTCAGTCACTCCTCTGTATATCTCTGATCTCTCCTCCTCTGTGAGAATAAAAGGCAGTCCTTTAAAGCGAGGATCCAGGGCAGAGGCTGTATGAAGGATCTTCTTCTCTGCCTCACTGCTGTACCTCTTCAGGAGATCTGTTTTGATGGCATTCTTGATCTCATGGGTCATGGGTGTGTCTCCCATGGTGTCTGTCATGCTCTGGAGCAGTTGTGCATTTAGAGGGGCAATGAGAGACACTGTTGGGTTGGGCTCTTCTGACATCAGCAAGGTTGCATCCTTCATTGGCTTTAATGCACTCACAGCGCCCTCTGCATTTGACACATCTGTTTCATTGAGAGTGCAGAGATCAGACTCTCCTTTTCTGACTTCTGGAGACAGCAAGGTGGCACAAACTGCAGGTTGTTGTTCTAAGAACCTCTCGACCATGTCATATGCGCTGTTCCATCTTGTTGGCGCATCAGTTAGTAGCTTATGATTCTTCAGGCCCAGACATTTCTGTTTCTCTTTTAGACAGTGGCTTGCTCTAGTGCTGCGATGAAAGAATGTGGATATTCGTCGCACTCTGCCGAGAAGCCTGGAGAGTGTGGCCCCTTTCAGTGCCTGCTGACATGCAAGATTGAGTGTATGGGCAAAACATTTGACATGAGGAAATTTACCAACTTCATGTCAGAGCTGCAACTATCATGTTCGCCGCGTTGTCGGTCACAAGCACTACAGATTTATCAGACAGCTGCCATTCTTCCACGACATGAGACAGTAGCTCTGCCAGATGAGCACCTGTGTGAGACTCATAAATGGCTCTCGTTTGCAACAAATGTGCTGTTATTGTAACATAGGACTCCGTTGTGACTGAAGTCCATGAATCGCAAGTTATTGCGACTCGACTGGCTTATTTAATTGACGCAAGTACCTGAGCTTTGGTGTCGTGGTAGAGTGCAAGTATAACGTTTTCTGCAAAGGGACTGCGTGATGGGATCTTATAACGTGGCATAACGTGGCTCTAGCGTCTTCAAATGGTAGCGAAACCCGGGGTTGTCCACAACTGAGTAAGGCCATAGGTCCTTGGCGATGAAAGCTGCCACAGCTTTGGTTAGTTTCTTCCCTTTTTCAGAGTTAGGCGGATAAGTTGACAGTATGGCATCAATTCTTGGCTGATCTGGGTCTAGCAGTCTTTCCTTGGCAGTGGTGGCAGTGGTGGCACTGCTGGTGGCGACAGGTGTTACTAACTCAGAGTGAAAACGGCTAACATGGTTTCTCAAGTTCGTAGTATTCCCTAGGTATTTAATTTTTGTGTGACAGGCTTTACACACAGCGTGTGTCTTGTCCAACTCACGCTTCCCTATGTGTTCGTAAAATCCGAAATATGCCCAGATGTTTGCTCTTAAAACGCTAGGTGCATTTTTTATCTCTCGATCTGTTTCTCCTTCTGCCATTACCATACTACTACGTATGTGACGGAGAAGGATAACGTCAGTTGCCAAACTCTGTCAGTGTTTAAAAAAAAAAATATACAAAAAAATAAAAAAAGCACTTGTAAACTCAGCCGCAACAAGCAAGCAACATCTTTCATAAAACATTACTCTGTGTCTGTCTGTCATTCCCTCTTATGCATGCACTGAGCCAGAGCTCCCCCTAACCCCACAGCTGCCTGACTGACACTGACAGTCAGAGGAGACCCCCCCCCTTCCCCCACAGCTGAGCTGACAGCCTGACACACTGACAGAGACCTTCCCAGTCCCACACCTTCCCCAATCCCCCACAGCACTGACAGAGTCCCCCCTTCCCCAGACCCCCACAGCTGACACTGCCAGAGACCCCCCTCCCCCCAGTGCCCCCACAGCTGAGCTGACAGAGACCTTCCTTCCCACACCTTCCCCAATCCCCCACAGCACTGACAGAGACCCCCCCTTCCCCAGACCCCCACAGCTGACACTGACAGAGACCCCACCCCCACTGACACTGACAGTCAGAGACCCCCCCTGCCACCGCAGAACACTACCCCCGACCGACCGTCCCCTGTCCCAGGCCCCCCCATCACAGACATCCCCCCCCAGAGATACAGAGAGACCCCCATGATTACAATTATTTGTTCAGACTTACCTCCTGTGTGACTATGTGGGTTGTTGTGCACTGCATTGCAGAGGAGGACAGGTGCTGCTCTCTGGGCCCAGTAGCGTGTGGCGTCACTGGCGTGGCGACTGGGCCTGGGACGACCACGGTGAGGCGGGGGGCGCTGGCTGGCTGCGATGGGGACGCTTGGGGCTCCAGGTCCTAGATGGCTGCAACACTCAGGGCTCCTGTGTGGACTGGCTTGGCTGGCTGGCTTCTTGGCTGCAAGGCCGCAGGTGGGACGCCAATACACGCGGGGGATGTTCTTGCTGCGCCTCGGCCCGGGTCAAAGAGAGGAAAGAGGAGGGGGGGAGTCTTTTTATTAAGCTCCCGCACTAATCCACCAATCAGCTGTGTTCTTGTGACTTCCCGCACTAATCCACCAATCAGCTGTGATCTTGTGACTTTTTTTCTCCCAGGCGTGATAGGGCGTGGCCGCGGCTGATGACCTCATTTTCTAATCGATGTTGAAGGCACCCCGAATCGATGCAGAATCGCGAAGGGTCGCATCGCGATGCATCGATGCTCCGATTATATTCCGCAGGCCTACTATTTACTGACTAGGTGCTATAGTAAATCAACCCTAGTGTTATATACAGTATTTGGGTTGAAAAAAAAGACACTAGTTCACATTCCACAAAGTTCAGCCAATTAAAACACAAACACACACATCTTGTATACACTATCCTATATCCATAGTTGATCCAAAGGAAAGAAAACCTCTGTTCTTTTATCCTCTGTAAAGCAGGATCCAAACAAATATAAAGGCACCAACTGAAACATTCATGTAATGTACTAATTTAAAAAAGGCCATGTATTTTAACCGATTGCTGACCGCCCACCTCAGATATACTGCGGCAGGGCGGGCCGGCTGCCCAAAATCACGTAGATCTACCTGATTTTGTGCACGCGGTCTCGGTGGCGTGCACGGGAGGAGCGGCGGCTATTGCTTCAGGCCTCCCGCAATCATCAGAGAAACTGACAGAAGACTCGCCTGCTTATGTAAACAAAGCAGGCGAGTCCTCTGTCATACAGGCAGGGAGAGATCAGGAGTTTCAGCTAAGCTGAAAGCCCAATCTCTCTGTGCCTGTCACAGAACCTCTCCCCCCCCCCACAGTTAGTAAGCACCAAAAGGCATACATTAACCCCTTTGATCACCCCCAGTGTTAACCCCTTCCCTGCCTGTGTCATTTATGCAGTAACAGTGCATATTATTTAGCAATGTCGCAGTAATGCTAAAAATCGCTGATCGCTGCCATTTCTAATAAAAAAATAAATAAGTCCAAAAATCTATCCCGTAGTTTGTAAATGCTATAACTTTTGCGCAAACCAATAAAAATACTCTTTTGGGATTTTTTTTTTTTTTTTACCAAAAATATGTAGCAGAATACAAATTGGCCTAAACTGATAAAAATGTTTATCAGCTCTGTGTGTGAATGAACTACAAGCCCCAACACCCTTTGCGGCTGTCAGCTTGTAGTTCTCAGTGAACTACCACGATGCTCCACAGCACCGTGGTAATTCATTGATTCTTCCTGTCAGATTGTATCTGCTTGCCCGTACAGGATGTACAGGCACACAGATACATTGACAGATCTGCAAGAAACTTGCATGGAACCAGCAAGTGCACAGATATTAGTGGTGTTGTACATATCTGTTGTTTGAAATTGCTAACAGATGTTCTTTAGCTGATTTTTGTAAATATTCATGATACAGACATTCATTTTAGAGAAAGTACAGACCTGCTTTACAATCATTAACTGGATGCATACAGTACAGTAGATGAATGTTTATATCCAAAATCCTCAGTACTTTTATAATTTTTCAAAATTACTTTTGGCAAAGAATGTAAATTACAGATAAAAACTGGTTACATTATTTCTTCCAACATACATTTAAACTGGTGTGGCCCACATTTTTACAAGAAAAGATTAATCTCTTTGTTACAAATACACTCTACTGTCTCTCCTAGTGTCTTTGTTAGACACACTTTTTTTTTTTTTTTTTTTTTTAGGTCCTTTTAAAATCAATTTAGTCATAGAGAGAAAAAAGCTTTAACACAAAACATTTTATTATTTAATAAAGCACCCTGCACACTTAATTATTTAATAAAGCACACCATTTTGCTTAAGCAGCCCATAGATTACTTGATTTTCTTCTTTCTATAACCGCTTGCAGTAATCGTATGTAGAAAAATACGACAGACTAGTTGTATCCAAATGGATCGATAGATCCATTTGGATACGATCAGCCTGCCCGTACGTGGATCAAATCTCAGTCGGTCCCTTGCTAAGCCTGCTGAATTTCGATCCATGTAAGTGGGCTTTAGTCTATCAGTGTTAAGGATGATGTGAAGTGAACCTCCAGGTAAAGTTTTTTATTATTTATTTTATTTTTATTTATTTTTTTTAGCATGGGGAAGAATTTAAATCTCTTTTTTTTTTTTTTTAGTAGAATGGGAAAGGGCATACATGCTGATACTACCTCACAGCTTATAATTTGGAGAGAGATTAACACCATGAAAATCACTACCAGATGGGAGATGGAGCAGGTTAGTGAACTTGTCCTGAAGGCCGAAGCTAGATACTGTATGTTGGTGACCTGACTTCAAATAATCAATCCTATTGGCTAAAAACGCAGATTACACTACAACATGGTTACATAACCTGTGGCCCTCCAGCTATTGCGGAACTACAACTCCCATAATGTCTTTGCCTTAGGGATTCATGCTTGTAACTGTCAGTCTTGCAATGCCTTATGGGACTTGTAGTTCTGCAACAGCTGGTGGGCCACAGGATGAGCACACCTGCACTACAGCAATTGTTGGTTAACAGCGCATTACAAACTATTCTTTCAAAATGCTTTACTGGGAGTCAACATCTCAAAATCTTTCATTGTGGACCCCGAAGCTAAAGTGAACGCTTACAGTTCACTAGGGATCTTCTACCTAGGCATCACACTAAAAGCCACATCTTTCCTTGTTCCAACCAATCTCAAACCCCTTCTCGCAGTAAGAGATCTTCTGACAAAAATATCTCAACATGAACTCTTCTGGTCTGGTAGGCTAGCAGCCGTCAAAATTAGTGTATTACCCCAACTTTTATGTGTGTTTTGGGTTTTACCCATTCCAATACCTGCGCACTACTTTAACCACTTAGCGACCACCCTATAGCCGTTTTACTGCTACAGGGCGGCAGCTGTGTGCAGGATCACATCTATCTATCTATCTATCTATATATATATATATATATATATATATATATATATATATATATATATATATATATAAAAATATGTATAATCCTGCCCTCCTGGGTAGGGGCGCGAGTGTGATTATGCACAGCAGGAGCTGATTGGCGGGTCCATTTGCACCCCCCCCCCTATCATTAGCCAAAGAGACAGAATTGCTATCTGCCTATGGAAATGAGGCAGACTGCCGTTCTGACAGGAAGGAAGGCATGGATCCTGTGTCTCTGCAAAGCGGGGACTAGGATCAGTGTCTTCCCCTAGTAAAAGCACCTCCCACAGTTTAGTAAAATACTGGCTAGGCACACAGTTAACCCTTTGATCACCCTTGGTGTTAACCCCTTCCCAGCCAGTGTTATTAGTACAGTGACTGTGCATGTTTTTAGCAATGATCACTGTATTAGTGTCACTGGGTGCCAAAAAGTGTCAGAATATCCCCCACTGGTAACTCCTTATCTCCTATCTCCTCTCCTCTCAGTGGTATCCCGTTGTCACATACAAAGAAAGATCTCAATAGTGCTTATACCCTTAAAAGCATTACTTTTTTTAAATCAATAAATATGGGTACTCACAAATTCCTGGTGCTTCCAGCACACCAGTCTGAACATGCATAAATAATCCTAATAGTGGTCCTATCCGTGTGTACAAGTTGCTCACACTCCTGGTTGTTAGTGGTATCTAACCATCGAGTGCCGCCACTGTCCTGGCCCCTCCCCTAGCTCCCGGGGTGCGGGAGAGGCCAAAAATGCATTTTGAACAAGCTTAATTGCAAGGTCACATAATTTAGGGTGAGAATCCAACTGAGGTGGGGAGCACTGTTTTTGTGGTGATACATGGACTTAATCCTTCTTGAAAGAACACTGCACTAAATTCCGGTTATGGGGAAGAACACCATAAACACAAATATTGGTTAAGAAACTGCTTTAACACCCACCCCGGACCTGTACTCCCCCCCCCCCTCATCAGAGATCTGTGGAAACCATGGGACATATTCACCTTACCCCCACCCACACAAGCACCACTTCTAGATTGGAGTACCCTACACAACCAACCTGATGGCTAAAATGTGGCTCTCAAATCCCCCTACACATTTTGGAGGCCATGATACCCATTCTCTCTACTAGATCACTTTCCCTCTGTGGCCTGAACACAGTACATTACTTCCTGTAGAACTCCAGACACTCCAGAACTCCCAAAAAACTACAAACATTAGTGGAAGAATTACATTTTTCCAGAGAGGTGCACTTTACATGTTCCCATATGCTACATTTCCTAGCTAAAACATAATGGACTAGGTGGGACTTTAAGTGAGACCCAAGCTGGTGGTGCCCGGCGTCTCCATCCCTATAACAAGAAAAAAATGAGGTTGAAGGATTATAAGAGGTGCATGAAGGGGGGGCGTGGCCTGGAGCGGCATGCAGTAGGTCGCAAGTGAGAGGAGCTCTGCCGGCCGTCTATCCTTAACCCCGAAATCCTGCACTCCACTATCCTGAACTGCCTCCCAAATACCTCCGGACAGCCCCGGGACATCCCGCAGCATGTCGCCGCCCAAGAAATCGGCGGACACGGCCGCCAAACTGGACAAGTTCCGCCGCCTGGATAAGGACTCACAGGCCCAAGATGGCGCCGCGGCGGGAGCGGAGGTAAGCTCGGCTGGAGCCGAGATGGCCCGGGTCCTTGATGCTATTTCCCAGTGCCAGGCCACCCTCACCACAAAGATAGAGGAGGTGAAGATTGATATATCCCTAGTCCGCCAAGACCTCCAGAAGCTCAGGGAGCGGGTCACAGAGGCAGAGCAGCGGATCAGTGGGGTTGAAGACTCCCTCCCCCCCTGCAGCACATGTCAGACAATCTCCAGCTTCAGGTCACGCAGCTCCTGTTAAAGCAGGACGATATGGAGAACAGGCTGCGGAGATGCAATATCAGACTGATAGGCCTGCCTGAGGGAGCTGAGGGATCCCATCCATCAGACTTTTTGGAAAAACTGCTCACTGATACTTATGGGCACGAAGCCTTCTCGCCCACCTTTGTGGTGGAACGGGCACACCGCCTCTCTGGCCGACCACCGCCTCAGGGTGCGCCTCCTCGCACTTTTATAGCCAAGCTCCTCAACTTCAGGGACAGGGACACTATCCTCAGACTCACCAGGGAGAAAGGCAATAAACCCTTTTGGCAATGGGAGACTCGCAATCTTCCCCGACTTCTCGGCGGAGGTCCAAAAGAAGCGCAAGACCTTCTTCGAAGCCAAGTATGCCATGTTGTATCCTGCCCGCCTTCGCGTAGAAGGTGAAGATAGAGTTCACTTTTTTGATGACCCCGAGGCAGCTATCTCCTGGCTGGAACGCCTTGAGGCGCGAAGCTGATCGTACCTCCTGCCTCTCCCCTGGGAAATCTTAAGCTAATTTCATGCAGGCTCTTACCCTTTTTTGTTTATGGAACATTGATCCTGAGTACCTGTCCCTCACTTGCCTTTATTGCCCATCTAGAAGCCCAATTCCTGTGCACTGACGTTGCTGCTGTTTGCTATCCTGGTTACTGGTACTGGTTGCTGTCCTGGCTCCCCCAGTGGGGAGGCAAGTTTCTCCTTATACTCCCCTTGCCGGGTCCACTTGTACTTTCCATCGCCCCTTGACTTTGTCTTCGCCCGGCGGGGTGGCCACCCTCCTTTACATCTGGCGGAGCACCCCCTTAACTCTGCCCTTCTCCTTGAACTCTTCCCCCCCCTCTCTTTTTTATTTCCCCCCCCCCTTTTTCCTGAACATGAAGTGTCCTACTTGCATGCCATGCTACCCAGCGAAGTTTCGCTCCCTGAGGGTGCCTGCGTTGGGCACTCCCAGCACCCACGGGTCTGCCACTGGACCAAGTGGTAGACCCTGTTTTTTTCTCAGGCCTTTGCACTCTCCTGTTGTTTTTTGCCTCCTTGAGACTCTCCTTATGTACTGGACCTGTTTTTTTCTTCCCCCCCCCCCAGGGGGATTTTTCATCCCTCCTGGATGCCTGGTTGGGTTTGGAATTCTTGTGCCAAGTTGGGGTGTGTGCAGGGCGGGGTGGGGGGCTGTATTGTCTTTATTGAACTATTGCGTATGCTCTGTATTTTCTTGTCTTAGAAATGTGTTAAGCTTCAACGTGTGTATAGTGCTTGTGCTTTTCATTGCTGCTCGCAATGTGGCTGACTCTTATGTTTATTTTTACTGTTCAGACGTCCTATCAGGTGATGTTACTGTGGGTCGAACGGAACCCCTGGAGCTCCTCCATTTTACACTACCCATTTTCCACCATGTCGTGCCTTAAATTTTTGACGTGGAAGGTCTGCGGCCTTCGGGATAAGGTAAAACGGTCTGCTGTGTTTGACGTGCTTAAACGCCACAGGGCGGACGTTGTAGTCCTGCTGGAGACCCATTTGGATGATGCTCTGCAGCGGGCACTACGGCGCCCATGGATAGGATGGACGTTCCACTCCGTGTTCACCTCCCACTCTCGAGGAGTGGCGGTATTGATTGCCAAATCCGTACACTTTGAGCTCCGGGGATCCCTAGTAGACCCGTTAGGCAGGTATGTGTTTTTGGAGGTGCTGATGTATGGGGAACCTTACCTGCTTATGGCGTTTTATGTTCCCCCTCCCTTTTCATCGGCTATCCTCCTCGAGGGACTGGATTATATGCTCTCGCACCCCCGCACTCCGGTGATTTGGCTGGGCAACTTTAATAATACCCTGAACCCCAGCATGGATAGATTGCACGTCTCCAGGACTGACCTGGCTCCACCCACGACCACTAGGTTTGCCCGTCTACTGACGGAATTCAATTTATTAGACTCCTGGAGAGTGAAATACCCCAGCCTCCGAGCCTACTCCTGCTATTCCTCTTCCCATCGCTCAATGTCCCGAATTGATCTCATCCTAATCTCCCCCTCCTTACTCCTTAGATTGCTAGATGCCGGCTTTCATGCTCGCGGTCTCTCAGACCACAGACCCTACTGGATAAAAATCAGTCTTCGAGCTGATCGGGCTAGGCCCGCTTGGCGATTAAACCCTTTTTGGCTCTCTCTGATCCCTGAGGAGAGGAATGTGGCCGGCGACTGGCAGCACTTTTTCGCTGACAATGTCGGATCTGCCTCCCCTTTGGTGGTCTGGGAGACTTTCAAACTACACGCAAGGGCGGCCCTCACATGCACCATTAACTCAATTAAGGCTGACTCGGCACGGGCATATGTACAGGCCACACAGGCCCTCGAGGTGGCAGAGGAGGCCTTTTCGGGTGATCCGTCGCCCTCCGGGGCGGATCAACTCAAACTTCTCACTAGGGTGGTGGGACAACTTGACTACGAAAAGGCACGTAGGGCCCTCTTTTTTCAGAAGCAAAAACTTTATGAACATGGTGAACGGGTGGACAGGCTGCTGGCCCACTTGGTACACAGTAACGATAGGCCCCCAGTGGTCATCACCCTACACCCCGCTGGCGGTACCCCTATCTCAGACCCCGGTCGGGTGTCAGAATGTTTTCGTGACTTCTATCAGGACCTCTATACTTCCACAGCGCCGGACGACTACTCCCTGATCATTCCTTATCTGTCCCCAGATGTTCTCCCACAGTTGTCGGAGGATCAGCTGTGGCAGTTTGAAGCCCCCCTTACCCAAGAGGAAATTATAGAGGCTATAGCCGCGTTCCCTAGGTCGAAATCCCCGGGGTTTGATGCCCTGCCCGTCTAATTCTATTTCACCTACTCAGACACTTTAGCGCCCCTACTTTTAACGGTATTTGAGTCCGCGTTCGACACCTCTTCTCTCCCCCCCTCCATGCGAGAAGCCCTTATAGTACTTATACCTAAACCAGGCAAGGACCCCCACCTCCCGGCCTCCTACCGCCCCATTTCCCTCCTGCAGGTGGATGTCAAGATCTTGGCCAAGATCCTTTCGATCCGCCTTAATAAAGTAATATTGTCCCTGATTCATCCGGATCAGTCAGGCTTCATGCCTGGCAGGAATACCTCCTTCAACTTGAGGCGCCTTTTCATGAATCTGCAGGCGACACATGATAACACTGGTTCCAGAATAGTAGTGTCCCTAGACACGGCTAAGGCGTTTGATTCGGTTGAGTGGGGGTTCCTATGGCGCTGTCTCTAGGGCTATGGCTTTGGTCCCAATTTTATTAAGTGGGTCTGCATCCTGTACCAGTCCCTGGTTGCCAGGGTCCTGGCCAATGGATGCACGTCCCCGCAGTTCCCCCTTACGCGTGGAACTCGCCAGGGCTGCCCCCTCTCCCCCCTTCTTTACGCATTGGTCGCAGAGCCTCTGGCGATAGCTATACGGGGTCATCCTGCCATCCTCGGCCTATGTGCTGGCTCTGTGGAGGAAAGGATAAGCATGTATGCGGATGATACTCTGCTGTTCCTGGCTGATCCGGATGAGTCCCTACACAATGCTCTGGCCCTCATTGAACACTTCGGCCGCTTCTCAGGTCTAACGATTAATTGGGACAAGTCCCAAATCCTGCCCATAGATGATGTTTCCCCCTGCTCTGTGGACCCCAGGTTCCCACTGCAAAAGGTAGAGCGTATTAAATACCTTGGGATACAAGTAGCTAGCTCCCCCAAAGCGTACCTGCCGGATAATCTGCAGCCCCTTTTTGCATTGCTTAAATCTAAAACCCAGACGTGGGCGCGCCTTCCATTGGGGGTCAGGGGTAGGGTCAACTTGGTTAAGATGTTTTTTTTGCCCAAGCTCCTCTACGTTCTGTGGCACACCCCGATTTATATACCCCTCAAGTATTTCCTACAATTTGACTCTATCCTAAAACCTTTTATCTGGGGGTCCAGCCGCCACAAGCTTGCTTGGCGGAAACTTAAGAATCCCACGGACCTGGGCGGTCTGGCACTCCCGGACTTATGTATTATCTGGCATCACAGTTGTCTAATTTTTTCCACCTCCATAACTCAGATAGAGACAGGTTCTTGGCCCTTCTGACTCCGTCCTTGGACCACGCGTCCGCTGACCCCTTGTCATTGATTCTCACTGGTGTCCGGGGGGCTGCATCTCGGGGAGATAGGTCGTCTATGCTTCAAAGGGTAGTGGTGCGCTTCAGGGATTGGCTCTAATGGATCTCTATTTGGGTTGGTGGCAGTGATGTGTACAATTCTTGCTTTAAAGGTGCTCCGCGTGATAAATATAATATTTATGTTTTTAGGTGATGAAAGTGCAGGTGTATTAATCAAATCAGTCAATATCAAGGTTTTCTTAAAATAAATAAATATATGAGTATGGTGTGTATCAATGGATAAATAAATAAATAAATAAATATCAGAGTGCTACTTCTTTACCAGTGATATCAATAAATAAATTATATAAATCCAGTGTTGGTCTTCAATCTGATTCATAAACAGTAAAACACATATATATTGTGCTCAAAATAAAGTGCTACATGCAATTTTCTATTAAAACGGTGCTAGAAAAGATGTCTGTGAATAATTCAATTGTAATTCTTCAGATATAAATATTTAAATGAAATAGTCCAAAAGAAAAAAATTATATAGAGAACATCCAAAATAGCTTGTGTGAATACGTTCCTCGCTTATATCCGTGCTTCACTCATGCAATTAAGTGACTAAGATCTCCTTCACCTTGTGTGTCACCTCTGAGTGCTCTAGCCTCTCACCTTATAGGCAAGATCAATTTGCCTTTGGTATCTATCCAAGCTCAACATATCGTTGAGCTTGGATAGATACCAAAGGCAAATTGATCTTGCCTATAAGGTGAGAGGCTAGAGCACTCAGAGGTGACACACAAGGTGAAGGAGATCTTAGTCACTTAATTGCATGAGTGAAGCACGGATATAAGCGAGGAACGTATTCACACAAGCTATTTTGGATGTTCTCTATATAATTTTTTTCTTTTGGACTATTTCATTTAAATATTTATATCTGAAGAATTACAATTGAATTATTCACAGACATCTTTTCTAGCACCGTTTTAATAGAAAATTGCATGTAGCACTTTATTTTGAGCACAATATATATGTGTTTTACTGTTTATGAATCAGATTGAAGACCAACACTGGATTTATATAATTTATTTATTGATATCACTGGTAAAGAAGTAGCACTCTGATATTTATTTATTTATTTATTTATCCATTGATACACACCGTACTCATATATTTATTTATTTTAAGAAAACCTTGATATTGACTGATTTGATTAATACACCTGCACTTTCATCACCTAAAAACATAAATATTATATTTATCACGCGGAGCACCTTTAAAGCAAGAATTGTACACATCACTGCCACCAACCCAAATAGAGATCCATTAGAGCCAATCCCTGAAGCGCACCACTACCCTTTGAATTATATCATTTACTGCTTTAGTATCAGTCCCAGTGGCGCTGCAGCAGGGAGTCTCTGGCCACCTCAGACAGCGCAGGGATCACACACACCCCCTGTTTGATTGCACCCAGGTCGTCTATGCTATTTCAGTACCGACGAGTTTGGGATGTGGTATCCGCAAAGCTGGACCTCCCCTCGCTCCATGAACACACGCCACTTTGGCGTAATGCCAACCTCCCCGAGCTGGCAGCTATCCCTGACGCGCACGCCTGGACCCAGCACGAAGTTCACTTTCTCGCGCAAATTCTAACGGATGGCAGACTCAAGCAATTTGATGTCCTAAAGCGACAGTTTAATCTTCCCAATCATATGTTTTTCAGGTTCCTGCAGGTCCGCCACGCCTTCTCCTCCCAATTCCCTCAGCCTGTGCCAGACATAGCTCCGATCTCTATTATTGAGGTAGTCAGGGGGTCCGAGTCTAAGCAACTCATTTCCCATCTCTACAATGCCCTCCTCCTCCCATCTTCAACGGTGTTAGCCTATGCTGCTAAATCTAAGTGGGAGGGAGATGTGGGTCCCTTGGAGGATGAGGAGTGGGAAGATGCCCTTGATAATTGCAAATTGGTGTCCCCGAAGTTGTCGGATCGCTTGACTCAGCTGTTTGTGATACATAGGGCCTATTTGATGCCAATCATGATGGCTAAATACCATCGGGACGCCTCGGGAACGTGTCCTTTGTGTGGTGGGGAGTCGGGCACATTTTACCATCTCCTTTGGAGCTGCCCAAAGTTGCAGGGTTTCTGGAAACAAGTGGTGGGGTTCCTACATGACAACATGGGCTCCCCCTTGCAGCTGGCCCCTAAGCCCTGTCTGCTTGGAATTTTCCCAGATGTCAGCATCAACAAATTTACTGCCCAATTTCTGCATGAGACATTGTTCCTAGCCAGGAAGTGCATTGCACGACAATGGATGTGGGCCACCCCTCCCTCCCTTACTGACTGGCTTCGGGAAGTCAATACCACCCTGCCCTATAAGAAGCTAATCTACACTCACCGAGGCTGTCTGTCCAAATACAATAAAATCTGGGATAGGTGGGTTCAGGCCCCGGAGACGTGCATCTAGACATATCCTCTATTTTCTCACGTTGCTTTTATTAACATTGCTTCTGTTTAAGTTACTCTGGTACGGGGACTCTGTGTGTAATCGCAAGTATGTGGGGAGTCCTCCCTATGTCCGTAGAGTCTGGAACCAAATTAGTCCTCTTTCTTTCGTTTTTCCCTCTGATTTTGGGACTGTATTGTGTACCACTACTCTGAATGTTATGTGTATTTGGCCACAAGTTGCAGTAACAATCTCCATGCACTATGTGTTGCGCATCTTCTGTACAAGCACGCATGCTCTCTGTTAATGTGTAATATGTTTGTTTTTTCAATAAAGACTTTTTGTTGATTTAAAAAAAGAGGTGCATGAAAGTCATTAGAAAGACAATGAGGAGTGTTAGGACTGCAGATTTAACAGGGTGCCGTGAAGTGGCCCTGCAGCTTTCACATGCGTTTGCAAATGTGTGTCAACTAAACCCCTGTTTTTTGTACCAAGAGACAGGTCTACTTGGTTGGTGACAGACTGGAGGGTGAGTACATCAGACTGGGGGCTGGCTGACTTTCATGCACCTCTTATAATCCTTCAACCTCATTTTTTTCACATTTCCTAGCTAAACATCCTACTCCAGAGCCATAGAGCCTCCAGAGACCCCCCTGCCAACGCTTGGCATTTCTTCATCTCGCAAAAAACATTACAGAGGAGAATATCCCTAGTTTACAACCTCTTACTAGACCACATTCCAAATAAACCAAATCTATGCAAAAATTAAAAGAAGATCTCCATACCTCCTGTGCTCCTAAACAGTGGTAATCAGTCCTCTGAGAAGTACACAAATCGATGCACTGCGCCAACCACTGGGAGCTAACATTTACAATTACAAATATATGGTACCACACTCCTTATAGAATGGCTAAATTCTCTCCATCTCTATCACCTATGTGTTGGCGTTACTGTGAGCAGACAGGACACTTACTGCACATATTTTGGGAGTGTCCTAGCCTAACTAGCTTTTGGAGACAAGTATTTTCCCTCCTGTACTCAATTACGAGGATCCTTTCTTCTCCTCACCCTGGCTTAGCTCTCCTCAACATTGGTATAGATTCATATCCGCATACCTTTAGACCAGTAGTCATTCACTTTCTTCTGGCAGCCTGCTGCTCTGTACTCAAGAAATGGAAATCAGACGATTCCCTAAATATCTAAAATGTCACTACCACAGTCTAACAAAATATCAATTCCCTTAAATGTGCCAAATTTGACCAAGCTTGGTCAATCTGGACAAATAGAGGAAACAAGTCTTAAGAGAGGCATGTCCATGTTGACTTAGGGCCACAGGTTCACTATATTTGTTATACCCGCTCTATATACATTATGTCATAACTATTCTTACTGTCAATTGGAATGACCCTTTTTCTGTTGTAATTAATGTAACTCTCCATGTTGACTTGCATTATGTATATCTTTATAATGTGCACCAACTATTGTTTGTAATTCCTTTAAAACTCAATAAACATTATTGATTTAAAAATAAATGTCTTTTCAGGCAGAGGGGGAACAGGCTGGTGGATTTTTGGTCAACAATACAGTACTTGCTCCCAGTCAGCTAATTTCCAAGTTGAAGCTGTGGGAGATAGCTCTGGCCAATCCTTCTTTCAAGATCTCTACACTTCCAAAGCCAGCTATGCAAGTGCTTAACTGCAAAATTTCTAATTGGTATCTCAATGCCCACCCTTCCTGCATCAGATTGCATCTTGACTCCTCCATAACGTTTGAAGAACAGGAACTGGCAGTTGCCAGTTTTCTGAACTGCAAGGCATTAGTCGATGGTAGAAATTTCTAAAACAAAATATGGTATCATACCCCTCCCTGCCCTGTTACATACTTCAAAAGAAGCCTTCTCTTACAAAATGCTTCTTCCCTCTGTGTGGGGATATTATACTTGTGATTCCTAAGGACATAGACCCTCTTTCACATGATCCTTATCAATCCATTTCCTTACTTACTATTTACCACTATGTCATGATTCTAGACATAGTCCTTTCCAAATGGATAAATAAAGTTATATCAAAAATGATACAATCAGACCAAACGGTCTAACCTCGCTATGACTGTTATTATCGGGAGTCCATTCACACTTGTGCAACACCAAAAAACGTGCGATTTTCAATGAGACTTTACCCTGCGACTTGGATGAGTGCTACTTTTTTGCGACTTTGGCTTTGACCAATGTGACCATTTTGTTTGTGCTCTACAAAGTCATTAAACGTGCAGAATGGAAAAATTGTTTAGTTTCATTTAGCTTCCTTGTATTGTAACAAATTCCACATTTTCAGAACGATTTGAATTCACATTGGTCAACTAATTAGAATTCTGTGTGAAGAATACCTGGTTGTTAGGGAGTGGGCCGGGAAGGCGGCTGAAGGGTCCATTTCGTAACAGGATACATTTACTCCCTTTCTGCCCAGACCAATTTTCAGCTTTCAATGCTCTCACACTTTGAATGACAATTTCTTAGTCATGCTACACTGTACGCAAACAAAGATTTTTTTAATAATTTTTTTTCACACAAGTGGAGCTTTCTTTTGGTGGTATTTAATCACCACTGGGTTTTTCATTTTTCGCTATATAAGCAAAAACACTTTTTTTCCAGTTTCTATTTCAAAATTTTGCAAATAAGTAATTTTTCTTCATAAATTTTGGCCAAAATGTACACTGCCACATATCTTTGGTAAAAAAAAAAAAAAAAAACCCACATTAGTGTATAATATTTAGTCTGTGGGAAAGTTATACTGTGGAGTCTACAAGCTATGCTACGTAGCATTGAAAATTGATCAATCCTGATGTACTGACTGTCTATGTCATCTCTTGAGGCCCTGAAAGTCCAGAACAGTACAAATACCCCCCCCCCCCCCCCAATGACCCATTTTTTGGAAATTAGACAATCCAAGGTATTTAGTAAGAGGCATTGTGATTTTTTTGAAGTTTTAATTTTTTCCCACAATTCTTGGGAAAATGGAGAAATACATTTTTTATTTATTTTTTACACAGAATTGTCATATTACCAAGTAATTTCTCATACTCAGTGTGCTGTCTATCATAGCCAGCCTATAATATTTTCATTTTGAGGACACCTGGTGGTAGCCTGCTGCAATTGAAGTTCAGTTCCCCTCACAGGAATAAACAGAAAGGTTTTCCTTTGTTAATAAAGTTTCTTTTGAACAACATAAAGTTTTCACCTTGGTTACCACATAACGATTTTACCTCAGATACAGAAGCCATTTTAGTTCTGATGCAGACGAGTGAAGATCTCCTTATTTGCCCCTAGATACACAAATGCCTGTAAGTCTATTTATTATTTCCCAAAGTTCATTTTACACTTGGACTGCACTGATGTGTGTTTGATATATAATTTAATATAAGCTTTCTGCATAGTAATTTTTTATGTTGTGCTTATTAGCAAAGTGTCACATGTAATATATAATTGTAATTAAGTTTCTCTGATTGTATTGCAGTTTACAGAGCTATTGATAGAAGTAAATTCAGTTTTGGAATAAAACACAAAGCTATTTCTGTCTGTTTTGTTAACTGGCTGTCAGCTAAGGGATAGTAGGACAGCGCAGTTAAAGGCATACGTATAACAGGCAAAGTCAAAACAGCTACATTTGAAGTTAAGGCATCCACTTTAAATTTATCACCATGAATTCAGATAAGAGTATTAAAATTACTCCTTTAACCTTGAAGACCAGATCTCAGGTTTCTGACTCCAGAGATTCTGTGTGCTCCAGCAGATCGTCAGTGAGTTCTGCAGCGCTCAGAGCAAGAGCAAAGGCAGAAGCAGCGCAAGCAGAAGTCTCTTATGCAGAAAAGGAGGCAGAGTTGACGAAGGAGAAAGCAGAGTTGGAAGCTAATATGCATGTGCTACAGAGTCAAAGGGCAGCATCTTCAGAAGCTGCAGTATATGAAACTGCAGCTGTTTTAGAAGAGGACTCACTTCAAGAGTTTGCAGAGATAGTTACTCATGATCCAGTACAAAGGACTTATTAGTATGTTCAGAATCATGCTCTGGAACAAAATATAACAGAGTTTGTTCCTATCACCAGCTTCATTCCACTCCAAATGTGCCTGAATTGCACACCTATACTGACAATGTCCCAACACCAAGGGTGCGCATCCAAGAAAGCAGAGATTATGCAAATATACAACATCCATCCCATAACATGGATGATCATGCATCCTCTTTCAGAGATGGCACATTAGGAACTTCAGAGACCACTGATCTAGCAAAGCACCTTATTCGTTGAGATTTAGTGAGTACAGGGCTGCTAACATTTGATGATCACCCAGAGAACTATTGGGCATGGAAAACATCATTCCAGGGCATAACCGGAGATCTCAATCTAACATCCAGAGAAGAGCTAGATTTGCTGACAAAGTGGCTTGGGCCAGTGTCATCTCAACAGGCCAAAAGAATCAGATCAGTGCATGTTAAAAATCCAATTGCAGGAGTTAAAATGGTATGGCAGAGATTAGAAGACTGTTATGGCAGTCCTGAAGTCATTGAAAATGCTCTGTTAAAGAAACTAGAAAATTTCCCCAGAATCTCGAACAAAGACAATCTTAAGTTAAGAGAATTAAGTGACATGTTGTTGGAAGTAGATGCAGCGAAGTCTGAAGGCTACTTGCCGGTGCTGGCATACCTGGACACAGCTCGTGGGATTAAACCAATAATTGAAAAGCTCCCATATAGTCTGCAAGAAAAGTGGATTTCCCAAGGCTCCAAGTATAAAGAAGATCATGATGTCTCTTTCCCACCATTCAGTTTCCTCACTGGATTTATTGTCAACCAAGCAAAGACTAGAAATGATCCGAGCTTCATATTCTCCACATGCAGCAACCAAATTACAGCAAATACAGAGAAGACAGGACCAAGGTACGGCTACAGACCATCAGTGTCAGTCAGAAAAACGGAGGTGTCATCCACTAATTCGACTCCCCAAGTAAGCAGCCATGAAAAGAAATCCATGGAACCGGACAGTCCATGTCCAATTCATAATAAACCACACCCACTGTCAAAGTGCCATGGGTTGAGAAGCAAGCACATTGATGAACGGAAAGCTTAACTGAAAGAAAATGGTATCTGCTTCAGATGCTGTGCATCCACCAAACATTTTGCTAAAGATTGCAAAGCTAACATAAGATGCAGAGAATGTAACAGTGACTAGCATATCTCAGCATTGCATCCAGGTCCAGCCCCCTGGACAGCAAAAGACCTTTTGAAAACGTCACAGGAAGTGACGAAACGCGTCAAGGTTGTGGAATGCACATCAGCACGCTACGCACCAGTGGAACGCAAGCCGGAACACTCTGCTCGCCACTCTGCTAGGAGGTGTCTGTTAGCAGCTTTTGCCTGCATACGTAGAGTTAGAGTCTTTCTTCGCTCCCATTTTATGAATACTTGATGAATAAACTTTTTAAAACGATAATACACTATCTGGAGCCTTTCTTTTAACCCCATATCCTGAGGATCGAGATCGGGTAAGGAGGGACCAAACCTGCATCCCACCAGGATCATCTATAAAGGGGATCCCCAATTGGGCCTGAATGGCGCCAAGCGCTGTATGTCCTAGTGCTATACAGCACATAGGACCCAATAATTTTGAAAAGTCATCCATTTTTACCACAAGCCACTGGAAAAGAGGAACCCACGTCACGAAAGTCACAAATCTTTATTTATTGAGCACGAAGCACTTTGCACTTGATTACCTCTTGAAAAGACTTTATTTATTGAATTTTACAATTTTTATTATTCACATATATTGATCACCACCGAAAATACTTATTTATTTATTAATTTCTTGGAACATTTTACCAATTTTTATATGTTTAATTGATTCACTTATACTGTAAAGATAAGTTTTCAACATTATTCACATACATCGAGACAATTGATCTCTATTTGCGGCAAGCGCTGTATACAGCCTAGGCTATTTTTCTGTCATTTACTTTAATATCTACAGCTGCTGCCATACAATATTTATTTCTATATTTTATATCTCACAATTTACATACATATATTTTATTTTAAAATCTTTTCTTAGGCACGGGGAGGTACACTATCATAGTGTTATCTTTTTTCTATCACTAGAGACTTTTATAACTGAAAAAGAGCAAGGCGGGGGAAAAAGCTGAAGCTACCCCATCCACTATTGTATCCAAGAGTACAGAGGTATGCACGCAAGGGACAAGGCCCAGATCATTTTCCAAGATTTGTTTAGTGACTGTGTATCCCTCTAAAAAACCTGAGTGTGCAGTGAAAATGTATGCAGTGTTAGATTATCAAAGTAATCGGTCATTAGCCAAATTAGAGTTCTTTCATATGTTTAACATTAGTGGTGAAACACTTTCCTACACTCTAAAAACATGCTCAGGCATTATAGAAAAAACAGGGTGTAGGGCGTCCAACTTCACTGTTCAGTCTATTGATAGGCAAATACACATAGAACTTCCCACACTCATTGAATGTGACATGATACCTGATGACAGGTCAGAAATTCCAACACCTGAGGTTGCACAACATTTCTCTCATCCGAAATCCTTAAAAGACAAGATCCCAGAACTTAACCCTAATGCCCAAATTCTTCTCTTGCTAGGAAGGGATATCCTAAGGGTGCACAAGGTACGTGAGCAGATTAATGGGCCCCATAACACACCTTATGCACAATGTTTAGATTTAGGTTGGGTTATAGTTGGGGAAATTTGCTTAAGACGAATTTTTAGATCTGTAGCTGTGAACTCATTTAAGACAAATGTGCTGCCTAGTGGACGCACTTCTCTATTCAGCCCTTGCACTAGCTATATGCAGGTTAAACATATTTATGATGTTAGAAAACAACATCCACGCACCCTCTCACTATGCTATTTAGGAACTGCAACTAACAGTGTAGACAGTTTAGGTGATAACGTGTTTGTTAGAACTTTAAATGATGAAAAATCTGCTATGTCTATTGAAGACATAATGTTCCTTGATATAGTTGAAAAAGAGATGTTTGTTGATGAAGAAAATTACTGGGTAGCACCCCTACCATTTCGCTGGCCACGTCCTAGACTGCCAAACAATATAAAGCAAGCACAAAAAAGATTCCTGGCTCTACAACGTTCTCTTGAAAAAAAAAACCTGAGTTGAAAGAACATTTTGTGAGGTTTATGCAGAAGATCTTTGACAATGACCAAGCAGAACCTGCCCCACTATTATAAACAGGTGAGGAATGTTGGTACCTACCAAACTTTGGCATCTATCACCCTCATAAACCAGAGCAGATCAGGGTAGTTTATGATTCAAGTGCTCAGTATTAAGGCATCTCATTGAATGACACACTTCTCAGTGGACCCAATTTGAATAATACACTGTTAGGTGTCCTGCGTTTCCGCAAAGAGCAAGTTGCAATTACTACTCATGTACAGCATATGTTTTACTTTTTCATAGTTAGAGAAGATCACCGCAACTTCTTAAGGTTTCTTTGGTTTCAAGACAACGACTGTAACAAAGAAATTACAGAGTTCAGAATGAAAGTGCATGTCTTTGGAAACAGCCCTTCTCCTGCCATATCCATTTATGGTCTAAGACAAATGGCTAAGCAGGGAGAGCGTGAGTATGGTGAAGATGTAAAAGAGTTTATCTTAAGAAATTTTTACATAGATGATGGACTCACTTCCTAGCCTACTGAAGCTGAAGCAGTCAGTCATCTGCAAAGGACCAGGGAGATGCTTGAAGAATCAAATCTAAAGCAACACAAAGTGGCATCCAATAGAAGTTCAGTTATGGAAGCATTTCCAGCAGATGACAGAGCTAAAGATCTAAAGGATCTTGTTTTAGGTGTTGACTCTCTGCCACTTCAACGGAGCTTAGGAGTGAGTTGGAATCTACAGACTGATAGTTTTACTTTTCAAGTATCCAGAGAAGTAAGGCCATTCACGCGAAGAAGTATCCTGGCCACAGTAAACAGTCTTTATGACCCACTTGGATTTGCAGCCCCAGTCACTATACAAGGCAAAATCTTAGTTAGGGAGCTCTCAGTAGATCTGTGTGACTGGGATTTCCCACTCTCACCAGATTGAGAAGCTCAGTGGATGACATGGACAGTAGATTTGACTAAATTAGAAGATCTCAGCATTCCCAGATTCTATGCCCCAGTGTCACTGTCTTCCACAGTACGAAGGCACATGTTTTTTCTGATGCTTCCACTGTAGCTCCTGCATTCTCACATGTAGGGCTCAATGTTTTCGGGCCTTGGAATGTATTGTCTCGTTATACTAGAGGACACCCTGCCGAGAGTAGGAGATGGGCTATAATGTTCACTTGTTTAAATACTAGAGCAGTTCATTTGGAGGTGATTGAATCCATGTCATCTTCAAGTTTTTTTAATGCCTTGAGAAGATTTTTGTCTCTTCGTGGACCAGTCATGCAATTCCGATCGGACCAAGGGACAAACTTTGTAGGAGCCTGCAAAGAACTACAAGTTAACTCAGAAGATACGGAGATCCAAAAGTACCTACTGGGTCAGGGATGCACTTGGACCTTTAATGCTCCCCACTCATCTCCTATGGGAGGAGTGTGGGAGAGAATGATTGGTATTGCTAGGCGTATTCTAGACTCAATGTTGATGCAAAATAAAAACATTTGACTGTCACATGATGTGCTTACTACCCTGATGGCTGAAGTTACAGCTATAATTAACTCTAGTCCATTGGTTTCCATTTCAACAGACCCTGAGAGAGCTGAAATTCTTTCGCCAGCAGTGCTCTTGACTCAAAAAACATGTACAATATCAGCTCCTCCTGGTGAGTTCACCCTAAAAGATCTTTACAAGTGTCAGTGGAAGCAAGTTCAGAACCTTGCTGACACCTTTTGGAAACGTTGGAGGCAAGAGTATTTATCATCACTCCAAACTAGAAGAAAGTGGAAAGAGGAGAAACCAAATTTTGAAGAAGGAGATCCTGTGTTGTTGAAAGACCCTCAAGCAAAGCGCAATGATTGGCCAATAGGTCTTGTCATGAAGACCATTTCCAGCGGTGACAGTAGAATTCGCAAAGTAGAGGTCAAATCATTAAACAAGGAATTGCTAAAGTATATCTCAGGCCTGTCTCAGATTTGATTGTTCTTGTCCAAAAGATAGTCACCTGTTGGAATAGTTTAGTCATTCATAGATTATATAGTAGTGGTATATATTTATACCAGGCGGGAAGTGTGCTGTCTATCATAGCCAGCCTATAATATCTTACTTTCGAGACCACCTGGTGGTAGCTTGCTGCAATTGCAGTTCAGTTCCCCTCACAGGAATAAACAGAAAGGCTTTCCTTTGTTAATTAATTTTCTTTTGAACAACATAGTTTTCACCTTGGTTACCACATAACGATTTTACCTCAGATACAGAAGCCATTTTAGTTCTGATGCAGACAAGTGAAGATCTCCTTATTTGCCCCTAGATACACAAATGCCTGTAAGTCTATTATTTCCCAAAGTTCATTTTACACTTGGACTGCACTGTTGTGTGTTTGATATATCATTTAATATAAGCTTTCTGCATAGTAATGTTTTATTTTGTGCTTATTAGCAAAGTGTCACATGTAATACATAATTGTAATTCTAAGTTTCTCTGATTGTATTGCAGTTTACAGAACTATTGATAGAAGTAAATTCAGTTTTGGAATAAAACACAACGCTATTTCTGTCTGTTTTGTTAACTGGCTGTCAGCTAAGGGATGGTAGGACAGCGCACACAGCATAGGCATACTTGCAATTACATCCCAAAACAGATTTTGCTACTTGTCCCGACTATGGCGATACCACGTTTGAGACTTTTTCACAGCCTGACCACATACAGAAGCCCAACATCCAAGTAGCACCTACAGACGCTCTAGGGACATAAATTACACATCTAAATTCTTGACAACCTATCACATTTTTGAAGGCCCTGGAGCACCAGGAAAATTGAATTACCCACAAAATGACCCCATTTTGAAAAAAAACAAACACCCCAGCATAAACAGTATTCTATGAGGCATTATGAGTCTTTTAAACATGTCATTCCAACAGTTTTTGAAAATGTGAAAAGAAAATGACAACGTATTTGTTTTATTTTTGTTTTGTTTTTTTTTTTTTTGTTTTTTTTACACTAATTTGTCAATTTATAATATATTTCTAACACATAGCAAGTACATAGCAAAAACTACACACAAAAATACATTCTGCGACTCCTCCTGAGTATGATGAATAGGGCCGAAACAACTAATCGATTAATCAAAAACTAATAATTAGTTGGAACTATTTTCGTAATCGATTGGTTGGTTAGTCGATTAGTTGGCCTGCATACAGAATGCATTAATTGTTGACATCTCAGGAAATACAGTGCAGCACACATACAGCTCAGTACACCGTCCATACATGTCAGAAAACACAGTGCAACACACATACAGCTCAGTACACCATCCATACATTTCAGAAGACCTAGTGCAGCACACATAAAGCTCAGTACACCATCCATAAATGTCAGTATGTGCCTGAGAACTTGTGAATGTGTGAGGAGCAATGCCTCATGGAACATGTAGTCCTGGGCAGGAAGTGAGTCATTTTAGAGGCAGGAAGGTTTTTTACCTTGCTATAGGGGCACTATATACTTTACTTTGCAGCTTGCTATTGGGGCTCTCTGTAGGCAGGAGGAGCCACAAGCGTTGGTGGGGGGCCCCAGAGGAGGAGAATCAGGGCTTCTCTGTGCAAAACCAATGCAGGTAAGTATAACATGTTTGTTGTTTAAAAAAAAAAAACAGGGAAGATCAGCATCTGAACCCAGAGAGGGTGGAGGCTGATAGACTGGAGGTAATATAAGGCATTACAATTACATTTAAAGTAAACTTTTACCTGTATTGTTCATATCCATGAAAAAAAAAAAAAGTCTCAGCTTTTAGTACTACTTTAATATAAAAGATTTAGATCTCCCTTCTAACCTTCATATAGCTTAATGTCTGACTCCTATTTAAAATGCCCATATATCCTACTTCTGGGTGTATTTATTATTATATATATATGATATAAGTAATATATAATATTACTTTCACTGTTTTACAGTATAAATTAACCCCTTATAGTACCGATTATCTGCTCTTTTAGTACTATAAAGGGCTAATATTTTAGTTTTTTAACCCCATTGTGACAGGTGATACAAAAAAGCATGCTGCTGTTACAATATAGTCTTTGGCAGTGAAATTGTGCTGAAGTCCTGAAAAAGTAATAAATGAACTACTTCTCAAAGTGTACTACTTGAAATTGTATCTATTGAGACACTGCCATAGAAACACACTAGATGCTACTTCAGGTACGATTTGTAAATCGTATGTCGTACCTGAAGTCATACTGCCTGCCTGGTTCACACCTAGTAGGTGAGGTTGAATAAAGACAATAGTCCATCCAGTTCAACCTGTGTAGGTGTGTGTGGCTGTAATCATCTCACATAACCCTTAATGTCCTGATCCTTGAGATGTAAGTCTAAGAGTCTTTTGAAAGCCACCATACTACCCGCAGAAACCACCTCTTGTGGTAGACAATTCCACAATCTTGTAGCCCTAACAGTAAAGAACCCTCCTCGTGGCCTGAGGTTAAAACGCTTCTCCTCTAATCGCATTGTATGTCCTCGAGTCCTCATGCACCTATGCGTTTTTTGGTGCTTTTTTGCAGAATTGCACTACAGTTCATTTAACATGGTTTCGTATGGGACACGTTCACATCTATGCTTTTTTCAGCCGCTTTGATTTAGAAAGGGTCAAAGACTTATTTTAACGCAAAACTGTGCTTTTTTTTTTTTGCTTTTTTGGTTCAATATCCTTAATCCTTAATAATAGAGAAGCTGCAGAAAACCATGTAGTGCTTTTTTTGCCGCGATTTACATTTAATTGGCCAAAAAAAAAAAACATGCAAATTAAAAAAAAAAACGCAAAACGCACAGCAAAAAGCACTGCAGAAACGGATAAAAGCTAACTGCATAGGTGTGAACCGAGCCTTATGCTGGCCATATACTTATTGATTTTCAGGTGAGAATATTCATACGAAAAATCTTTGTACATTCGTAAAGAATGTCATTTGAAAATTTCACTTGCTTTTAACATTCAGTTTTAAATCAAATGTAATTTCTGAACAAAAACCACTTACACTGTCTGAAAATTCTTCTGACCAAGAAGTTTTCTATTCTGCTCCTTCGAATTTTCCCGGCACTGTGGGGGAAAATAAATCTCAATTTGACCCCACTAACGATTAGAAAATTGAACGAACGTTCTTAAAATGAAAATTTTTTTGAAGGAAGACATTGTTTTTGTATGGCCAGGATAAGTGACAGCAGGCGCAGGTAGCTTTAATCAAGCCACCTGCCTATGACAAGGGAGTCTGTCATACATTCATATATTACAGTTTTGTATGAAAATCTGCAAAAGTCTTTTTTTTTTCTTTCAAAATAAAATTTATCTTGGAGTCTAATAATATTTACCAGATTCAACCTCTAATAGTATGTTATTCTCAGAGTGGATTAGAGATTTTGCGCCCTACCCATATAGTTGTTTTTTTATATTTACCACTGCATATAGATATTTAAGAATAAATTGCAGTTTTTTTTAAACTTACATATTACCTAAATTATACATCACACTTTTTTTATAGTTAATAAATGATTAATCAAAACCATAATCTGCAAACTAATCGATTATGAAAAAAATCGTTAGTTGCAGCCCTAATGGTGATACCACTTGTGTGAGACTTTTACACAGCCTGGCTCATATCCAGAGACCCAAACTTCCAAGTAACACGTCCTAGGAGCATAAATTACACATCTAATTTCCTGACTACCTATCACATTTTTGAAAGCCCTGGAGCACCAGGACCATGGAAACACCCACAAAAGGACCCCATTTTGGAAAGCAAACACCCCAACGTATATTCTATGAGGCATTATGAGTCTTTTGATCATGCTATTTTTTCCACAAAGTTGTCAACTTATATGATATTTTTAACATATAGCATGTACATAGCAAACATTACACCCCAAAATAGATTCTGCTACTCCTCCTGAGTATGGTGATACCACATGTGTAAGACTTTTACACAGCCTGGCCACATACAGAGGCCCAATATCCGAGGAGCCATCAGGTGTTCTAGGGACATAAATTACACGTATAATTTCCTGACAACCTATCCCATTTTTGAAGGCCCTTCATACTACTAATGCATAATATGTACATACAGTGGGTACAGAAAAGAACCATCCCCCTATTACTAAAATAATCACATTGTGTTGCTTTGTAGTCTTAAATGAAGACAAGCACAGTTTTTGTTTTATCCAGCTGTATTTACTAGTGCAGCTTGTAACTGAAAGGTTTAACACCAACATGTCAGAAAAAAAAAAAAATCAAAAACAGAATCACTGATTTCAAAAAAGGATCACCCCCTGTCAGTATTTTGTTGGACCACCTTTTGCTTTAATTACAGCCTTTAGTCTGTTGGGATAGGTCTCTCCTAACATTGCACATCTAGAGTTTGCAATATTTGCCCACTCTTCTTTGCAGAACTGCTCAAGTTCAGTTACCTTTGATGGTGACCGTTTGTGGACTGCAGTCTTCAAGTCATTCCACCGATTTTAAATGGGGTTTGGAATGACCCAAAGAACATGGCAAGAATGACCACACAGTGGTTGAAGGAGAAAAAGGTGTCCATGGAAATGTCCATGCATAGTCAGTGCCCACACTTAAAGGCTAAGTTCACCTTTTTTTCTAAATTCCAGCTCCTCTATGTATTGTATTATTTTTGTAACCGGGAAATGTGTGCTAGCAAGATTGAAGGTTTTGTGCAGTGCACAGTGTGCCGCATGTATACAATAACGGAGCAACCGCTCCAGGATGGATACCGCTGCGACAGATGTGAGCAGGTTGTCCTTCTGGAAGCCCACATTAGAGATCTGGAGGAGCACATTGCAACACTGGGCAGAACTGACAACTTTGAAAGGGGTCCTCTGCTCGCTGAGCAGGTGGCTAGTGGGGTTAATGGGGAGGGTTGAGGGGTAAGTCAGGATTATCAGGTAGGAAGATGGGTTAATACAGTCAGAGGGAGTGGTAAGGGCTCACAGAAAAGGAAGGCCAGCCCTGGGTTTAAGCACCCTAAGAGATTTGCCATGTTGGGTGAAGATGTGGGAGTGGCAAGCTCAGAGGTGGCAGCCCTAGATGTCACTGCTATCCCTAACAGCCAGGAGAGCAGTCCGTCTATTAGAGGTGATGAGGGGACTGTAGGTAGGCCTAGACAGTTGGTGGTAATTGGGGATTCTATAATCAGAAGGACTGATAGAATAATTTGTCGTCAGGATCACCTCAACCGAATGGATTGCGGTCTCCCTGTTGCCAGGGTTCGGCATGTGGTGGACCGGGTTGATAAATTACTGGGAGGGGCTGGGCATGACCCAGCTGTCTTGGTCCACATTGGAACCAATGACAGAATATATGGAAGGTGGAGGCTGCTTAAGAACCAATTTGATGAACTAGTAGGCTGCAAGTTGAAGGTAAGGACCTCCAAGGTGATAATCTCTGAGATATTGCCTGTACCATGCACAACACAGGAAAGAAAGGGGGAGATTAGAAAGCTGAATGCAAGGCTAAAGACCTGGTGTAAGAAGGAGGGATTTGGGTTTTTAGAGCACTGGGCTCACTTTTCATTGGGGAGCAACCTATATGCTAAAGATGGTTTGCACTTAAATGGAAGGTGGTCTTTTGTGCTAGGGGAGGGGTTTATGGGAAGGCTGGACAAGTTTTTCAACTAGGATTGAGGGGGGAAGGTGAATTAGATTATAATGGGGAAGACAGGTCAGACAGGGGTCAGCCCCTCTTGGTGGGTGGAATGGGGAAAGATGGGCGGAGAGTTATTGCAGAGGATAAAAAGGTTCCCATGTTACAAACAACCATTGGAAATGGTATTATTTGTACCAAAATAAAACATATGCAAAATAAGTGTGCAAAATGTGACAATTAATTAAAGTGTTTGTTCACCAATGCCAGAAGTCTGCCAAGCAAAATAGGTGAGTTGGAAGATCTGGTGCATGAGGGAACTATGATTTAATTGGTATTGCTGAATCTTGGCTTCATTCTTCACATGACTGGGCTATTACTATTAATATTCCTGGCTATGCTCTCTTTCGGAAGGACAGGGTAAAAGGGAGGGGGTGGTGGTGTCTGTCTCTATGTGAGAAGTGAGTGTGAAAGAGGACCTAGTTGATTGAGAGTGTGATGAGTCTGAAGCAGTACGAGTGGAAATCTACATGGTGGTGCATAATAAGGATAGGCCGTTATGTTTTTTTCAGGGCCGATACCGATATTTTGGTCACAACGTATTGGTATCGGCCGATATGGCCTGATATTTTGTACATTTAAAGTTTTGAAAAATAAAGAAAATTTTTGACATAAATCTGGTACTGAACTTGTTAATTTTTGTTTAATGCTTAATGGCTGGCTTGCTGGCACCCTGTGGTGGGTGGCTGGTACCCTGTGGTGGGTGGGTGGCTGGCTGGTACAGGGCCTGTGGCTGGCTGGCTGGCTGGCACCCTGTTTCTGGGTGGCTGGCTGTCTGGTATCCTGTGGTGGGTGGCTGGCTGTTTAGCACCCTGTGGTGGGTGGGTGGCTTGCTGGCTGGCACCCTGTGGTGGGTGGGTGGCTGGCACAGGGGCTGTGGGTGGCTGACTGATACAGGGCCTGTGGGTGGCTGGCTGGCTGGTACAGTTCCTTTGGCTCGCTGGTACAGTGCCTGTGGCTGGCTGGTAGAGAGCCTATGGATGTGGGTGGCTGGCTGCCACCTGGCTGCTGTAGGTGGGTGTATGGCTGTGATACACTCCCGCAAGACTAGTCCTGACTTCAGACGAGGCTGTCCAAGGTGAGGGAGGCGGCCTAAGAAGGCAGAGTGATGTCACAAAAATATCGGCAATATCGGCCAGTTCCGGGGCCGATACCGATATATCAGGGAAAGTGCATATTGCCGATAATCGGTCTATCCCTAGTGCGTAATACAAAGATTATCAGTGGAGTTTGTTACAGACCTCCCAGTTCTAATGAGGAGGTGGAGACTCAGCTCCTGACACAAATAGAAAGGGCTGCAAGGGCTGGGACAGTGATAATAATGGGGGATTTTAACTACTCAGACATTGACTGGAGTAATGACACTGCTAGAACAGTTAAAGGGCAAAGATTTATTAACCTATTACAAGACAATTTTATGGTACAGTTTATTGAAGCCCCCCACTAGAAATTATGATCTGTTGGTTCTGGTAATCTCAAACCATGCAGAGTTTATTATTAATGTTCATATAAAAGAACATCTGGGTATCAGTGACCATAGTATCATTAAATTCCATTTAATGTGAACTGTAAGAAAAAAACACATACAGGAAATATAAAAACACTTAACTTTAAGAGAGCAAATTTTCAAAGGATGAGGGTTGCTCTCCAGGATTTAGACTGGGAGGGAATATTGGCATCGATGAGCACAGAACAGAAATGAGAAATTTTCAAAAAGACTGTATACAAACTCACTGCAAAATATATTCCCATGGGCAATAAGTTTAAAAGGCTAAAAATAAAACCTATGTGGCTCACGGCCAAAGTTAAAAAGCTATAAATAAGAAGAAAAGCGCTTTAAAAAAATATAAAAATGAAGGAATACTATCATTGTTTAATTGTTACAAAGAATATAACAGAATATGTAGAAAGGAAATCAAGGACACAAAAATTCAAAATGAATGACAGATTGCAAAAGATAGAACAAACCCCCAAAAATTATTCAAATATATTAATAGTAAAAAGGTTAGATCTGAGCATGTAGGCCCTTTACAAAATAATCAGGAGTGGGTGACTGGGGACAAAGAGAGGGCAAATTTATGAAATACTTTTTTCAGTTCTGTGTATACAAAAGAGCATGGGGGAGCTCATGACCATAATGAGGATGGTATTGACACAGCCCCAAATGATCCACAATGGCTCAAAAGTGATATGGTCCAGAAATATTTAGACAGAATAAGGGTGGTTAAAGCGCCTGGACCAGATGGCATCCACCCACGCACCCTTAAGGAATTGAGCGCTGTAATTTCAAAGCCTTTGTTTCTAATTTTTAGGGACTCGTTAAGGACTGGAATAGTACCACTGGAATGGCGTAGGGCCAATGTGGTGCCTATATTTAAAAAAGGATCAAAGTCTTTGCCAAGTAACTATAGACCTGTTAGTTTAACTTCTATAGTCGGGAAGATACTGGAGAGTTTAATAAAAGACCACATAGATGAGTTCTTGCTGGAAAAAAATATTTTAAGCAACAGACAGCATGGATTCATGAAAGTCATGAAATAAACCTGATTTATTATTATGAGGCGGTAAGTAAAACCTTGGACAGAGGGGTGGTTGTGGACGTAGTATACTTGGATTTTGCAAAAGCGTTTGACACAGTTCCCCACACACGGCTAATGTGTAAGGTAAAGTCTACAGGCTTGGAAAGATCAGTTTGTAAATGGATAGAAAATTGGCTAAAAGATAGAATTCAGAGAGTAGTGGTTAACGATTCTTACTCTGAATAGTTTAAGGTTATCAGTGGTGTACCCTTACTTTTTAATATCTTTATAAATTATATAGGGTCTGGGATTAAAAGTACCATATTAGTCTTTGCAGATGACACCAAGCTTTGCAATGGAATAACTTCTTTACAGTATGTTTCAAACTTACTTGCTGACCTCAATGCTTATTGGTCAACTATGTGGCAAATGAGGTTTAATGTTAATAAATATAAAGTGTTTTTTTTTTTTCTTTTGTGTATTGGTTGAGCAAGATGGACTTGTGTCTTTTTTCAACCTGACTAACTATGTACCAATATAGCATTAATGTATTTATTTTGCAAAAATAAAACAACTTTACCTCACTCTCTTTATAGCTGTTTAACCACTTCCCGCTAACTGACGTACCTGTACGTCGGCTTGAAGAAGTGCTTGTAGCGAGGGTGCTGCCTGCAGCTAGATGCATCACCCTGGTACTGTTTTTTAGAGCCGGCGGTTGGCTTTCTGAAGATAACAACCAATGCAGCTCAGCAGCCGCTCGGCTGCTATCCCAGCGAGCAGGGTAGGACATCCCCTCCTGCCGCCTTCTGCCACTCTGCCCGGGTCTCCCATTCTTTCACAATATACAAAGAAATTGGGCTAACTTTACTGTTTCTAGTTTTTTTTTTTTAATTCAGTGAAATAAATTTTTTCCCCAAAAAATTGCGTTTGAAAGACCGCTACGCAAATACCTTGTGAAAAAAATATTGCGACGGCCGCCATTTTTTTCCTGAGTCCTTGCTAAATATATATATATATATATATATACAGTGGGTACGGAAAGTATTCAGACCCCCTTAAATTTTTCACTCTTTGTTATATTGCAGCCATTTGCTAAAATCATTTAGGTTCATTCTTCTTCCTCATGAATGTACACATAGCACCCCATAGTGACAGATAAACACAGAATTGTTGACATTGTTGCAGATTTATTAAAAAAGAAAAACTGAAATATCACATGGTCCTAAGTATTCAGACCCTTTGCTGTGACACTCATATATTTAACTCAGGTGCTTTCCATTTCTTCTGATCATCCTTGAGATGGTTCTACACCTTCATTTGAGTCCAGCTGTGTTTGATTATACTGATTGGACTTGATTAGGAAAGCCACACACCTGTCTATATAAGACCTTCCAGATCACAATGCATGTCAGAGCAAATGAGAATCATGAGGTCAAAGGAACTGCCTGAAGAGCTCAGAGACAGAATTGTGGCAGGGCACAGATCTGGCCAAGGTTACAAAAATATTTCTGCTGCACTTAAGGTTCCTAAGAGCACAGTGGCCTCCATAATCCTCAAATGGAAGACGTTTGGGACGACCAGAACCCTTCCTAGAGCTGGCCGTCCGGCCAAACTGAGCTATCGGGGGAGAAGAGCCTTGGTGAGAGAGGTAAAGAAGAACCCAAAGATCACTGTGGCTGAGCTCCAGAGATGCAGTCAGGAGATGGGAGAAAGTTGTAGAAAGTCAACCATCACTGCAGCCCTCCACCAGTCGGGCTCTATGGCAGAGTGGCCCGACTGAAGCCTCTCCTCAGTGTAAGACACATGAAAGCCCCTAATGGAGTTTGCTAAAAAAAACACCTGAAGGACTCCAAGATGGTGAGAAATAAGATTCTCTGGTCTGATGAGACCAAAATATAACTTTTTGGCCTTCATTCTAAGCGGTATATGTGGAGAAAACCAGGCACTGCTCATCACCTGTCCAATACAGTCCCAACAGTGAAGCATGGTGGTGGCAGCATCATGCTGTGGGGGTGTTTTTCAGCTGCAGGTACAGGACGACTGGTTGCAATCGAGGGAAAGATGAATGCGCCCAAGTACAGGGATATCCTGGACAAAAACCTTCTCCAGAGTGCTCTGGACCTCAGACTGGGCTGAAGGTTTACCTTCCAACAAGACAATGACCCTAAGCACACAGCTAAAATAACGAAGGAGTGGCTTCACAACAACTCCGTGACTGTTCTTGAATGGCCCAGCCAGAGCCCTGACTTAAACCCAATTGAGCATCTCTGGAGAGACCTAAAAATGGCTGTCCACCAACGTTTACCATCCAACCTGACAGAACTGGAGAGGATCTGCAAGGAGGAATGGCAGAGGATCCCCAAATCCAGGTGTGAAAGACTTGTTGCATCTTTCCCAAAAAGACTCCTGGTTGTATTAGATCAAAAGGGGGCTTCTACTAAATACTGAGCGAAGGGTCTGAATACTTAGGACCATGTGATATTTCAGTTTTTCTTTTTTAATAAATCTGCAACAATGTCAACAATTCTGTGTTTTTCTGTCAGTATGGGGTGCTATGTGTACATTCATGAGGAAGAAGAATGAACCTAAATGATTTTAGCAAATGGCTGCAATATAACAAAGAGTGAAAAATTTAAGGGGGTCTGAATACTTTCCGTACCCACTGTATGTATATGTATATATATATATATATATATATATATATATATATATATATATATAATGTTTGGAGTTCTAACTAAATTTCTATAAAAAAATACTGATTTTAACTTGTAAACAACACATGTCAGAAATAGACTTGGTCTTTACGTGGTTAAACACACTGCTCGATTACTTCTGCCTTACTTTCTGGAGAGACTTTAGGTCATTACACAGGAAGGAGTTGGGAGCTGACATGAGGAACAGGTAAGCTACCAGACATTATTGCATGTCCATGACCATTGGATTTGAATTGTGTAATTTTTCTTGTTTGATTGTTGCTCCTGCACGTCCTACAGATTACACATCTGCCACACCTAAAGAATCCTACTTGGTTTAAAAAGGTGACCGTTTTTTTAGGGGGGGCTGGGATGCTCTTCACAATCTTATTTTTTAAAATTGGGGGTCTTTTATACACAAATTTGGGTTTGGTGGGTAAAATCTGTTTATATGTTGGGTCCCTCAATAGTATGGGCCAATGTGTTTTAATGATGCTCTCTAGTTGTTTATATTGAGTATTAAATTCTGTGCAAAATGCTAGTTCATAAGTTGTGTTCCTTTTAGGCTTAGTTTTCAACAGATTCCTTCTGTCCATTTCTTTGACTTTGTGTTGTAGTGTATTTAGTTCTGTCAGTTTATATCCTTTATCAACAAACCTACTTTTTAGAAGATTGGATTGTTCCACATAATCACTGTCAAGATGGAAGTTACGTTTGATTCTTTGAAATTGTCCTTTGGGGACCGCAGACAGCCATCTAGGGTGGTGTCCCCTAGAAATAGGAATATAACTATTCCGATCAGCTGTTTTAAAAAAGGTTCTTGTGGCCATACCTCCATTGTATTTAAAAAGTGTGAGATCTAAAAAATGTATCTGTTCTTTGTTAAAATCTGCTGTGAAAGAAATGTTATAGATATTATTATTCATATATTGTAAAAAATCCTCCAATGCCTCAACTGGTCCTTCCCATATAATTAAAATGTCATCAATATATCTTTTAAAAGCTTTAAGACAGGGATGTGGATTTCTAAAAATATATTCCGATTCCCATTTGTTCATAAAGATATTTGCTGCCGTGGGAGCATACTTGGCTCCCATGGCTACTCCCTTTATTTGCCTATAAAAGCTGTTGGAGTGCCAGAAATAATTTTTGCCCATAGCTATCTCCAATATATCTGTCATGAATTTGATTTGAGAAGGTGGAAGTTTTTTGTCTTCTTCCAGTGCCCATTGCACTGCTGCAAGAGCGTCTTTTTTGTTTGATAGTGCACAATGAATCCACACCAACACTAGCTAGTATTGTATGTTCTTTGATGTTCATTTCATCAATAAAGTTAAGTACATCCTTACTGTCTTTAAGATAAGATGTGGATTTTTGGGCAAGTGGCTGAAGAAAATGGTCTAGGTATTCCCCTACTCTTGAAAATAAGGACTCCACCCCATTAATGATGGGTCTTCCTGGAGGTTTTGTAGGGTTCTTGTGGATTTTTGGTACTTATAAAATTATGGGCATTTTTGGGGCATCTGGGATAAGATATCTTGTTTCTTTCTTGTCCAATATATTGTCCTTATGAGCTTTCTTTATTTTTCTAGTGAGCATGGCCTTGAGTTTGTTTAATGGATCTCCCTTAAGTTTTTCATAGGTGTCCTGGTCATTTACTAAACGGTTCAGTTCAGTCATATAATCTGTTTTGTTTAGGATCACAATGCCCCCCTCCCATTTCGTGAGTCAGCCTTCAGACGTCGGCTACATGAAGGAAGGCTCAACATTCCAGACAGTAGGCCTCTACCTTGTACCGAGGAACCAAGCTTACCATTGGTCATGGTAGCAGATGAGGCCTTTGGACTGGCTAAAAAATCTAATGAGGCCATACAGTGGCTATTGTCTCAGAGATAGCCAAAAGATTTACAATTATCGTCTCAGTCGTGCACACCGCGTTGGTGAATGTGCCTTTGGAGTCTGCACAGCAAAACGGAGAGTGTTACTCACCTGCATTCAGCTTGATGTGGAGAATGCCATTAAGGAGGTCCTGGCATGGTGTGTTCTCCACAACTTCCTGCGGTAGAAGGAGAATAGCACCGTTGAACTAGAACCCCGAAACCCAAATCAACGAGTGCAATTTTTGGACTTGCGGTCAACGGCACAGGTGATGGCCATTCGTAATCAGTTTGCCAATTTCTTCTTATCACCTGATGGAGAAGTTTTGTGGCAAAATGATTATATTTAAAAAAAATATCTTTCTAAGCTCTGCCTTCTTGTTTTTTAAAAAAAAAGCATTTTAAAATTTGGCAGTTCTTTTCATGTCTCCCATTTCTTTAGTTCAGCTGTGCCTTGTACCTTGTTGGGCTGCACTTACGCTTGCCCCAGGCAGAAGAAAAAGAGTCCTTTTCTTCTGCTTGATGCAAGCGTATAATACCCCTTGTTGGGCTGCACATACGCTTGCCCCAGGCAGAGGAAAAAGAGTCCTTTCCTCCTGCTTGAGGCAAGCGTATGATGCCCCTTGTTGGGCTGCACTTACACTTGCCCCAGGCAGTAGAAAAAGAGTCCTTTTCTTCTGCTTGAGGCAAGCGTATGATACCCGTATGCTAACATACTGCTGACGTGTACCATAACCCAAAAAAACATACAAATTCACGTTTTAAATTAACAATGATTTATTAAATTAACAAATTGGAGTAACAAAACAAAAAAGCTCAACTTATAACTGCTGATATTGATAAGATTGGTAAGCAGGGCTCGGATGAGGTGATTGGGGACGGGGGAAAGTGGATTCGGGGTGGGAATGGGGTAGGTTGGGGCAGGCACTCGTTTCCAAAGTCCTGCGGATAGTAGGGTCCTTGGAAAGCAGGGGGTGTGGGAACATTGGAGAACGTTGAATGTCCTGGAGGAGGAGGGGGGGAGGAGGAAATTCTGTGGAGAAATGTGGGGGGTAATAGGGTAGGAATGGCCGGGGTGGTGGCTGCCGCCTAGGTTGCTGATATGAGGGGAGTGGTAGCGTTGCTGCAGTCCTGGGGGACATTGTGAGATCCTGAAAAGCACTGTATGGATCGCTAGGTGGTGGCCCACCACTTAATTTCACGTTACGGTATTGCACAGCAATACTGTACATTCGATCCATACAGTGCTTCTCCTCGGCTCCACCAATGTCCTCCAGGATGTGGTACAGGTTTCGCAGGAATAAGGCGTGCAGATTCAATGGATCCAAAAATGGGTCCACGCTGCGCCTCTCCTGACGCACTTCCTGCAGCAAGGCTACCACCCTGTCCTCAGTTTCAGGTGTGAAAATGCTGATTGCGGCCTCTACCACGTGCACTCCCATTGCCACGGCCATGAACTTCCCCTTGGTATTCGGGTTTCTGGTGGAGGCTGCTGGCAGCTGTAACCTGGCTCCTAGATTCCTGTGAACAAAAATGTACATGTTCAGATTGGTACATAGATTGGCAGACAGAAAGAGACATATTGGACAGATAATTACCTGTACTGGGGATTGGCTTTGAAGAATAGATAGATTAGGTGATAGCACTCCGCTGAGATTTTTCAAGTTCGGTGAGATCTCTCCTTACTCGGTCGCGTAGGGATTTCCACCGACGTTGTAATGTTTTGCCTACAGAAAATTGAAAAAAGGGTTAATATGCTTTCTAAAAAATAAAAAAACATAGCAAACATATCTTGAAAAAAAAAAAAAAAACTTCTGTCCTTTTTGGCTGAATTGCTCCACCGGGCCCAGTCTGGTGTGAGCGCCGTGGAAATTTCATTCCACGGCGGTGGTCGTTATATGTGCTGAATCCCACAGTTCTGGATTCGCTTCAATGGCTGAAATCAGCTCTGCCTGAGGAACATCAGTAGCCATGCTTCTTCTCTTTCACACTTCTCAACAGGGGCAAAGGTCTCTTGGGTAATGTGGGCATGTATTTCCTGTTTTCCATGTGATTATAGTCACCAATCACATTTTGTTCTGTATTTCCTGGTTTCCAGGTCATTACAGTGACCAATCACATTTAAAAAAAAAAAATGCTTGATGCTGCTTGAGGCGCGTCATGCCACGTTTAGTCAGGCATTTTTGCAGCTTGACGCTGGAGCTCCAGAACACACTGGTCCTGGGTTTTTTTTGGAGCTGTAAAACGCCTATGCCACATGGAGCTCCTAAAAGCTCTATGTGTGCATGAGGCCATAGAATAACATGGATGTGCGTTTTACAGCTGCAAAAAAAAAAAAAAAAAAAAAGGCCTGACTCTGCTAACAGCAGCTGCAAAAATGCCCTGTGTGCATGGGGCCTTAATGTGACCTATAAACTGCACAACTCAGTTGAACAAATAACTGAAATCTTTAAGGTGGAGGGAAGTAAAAATAAAAAAGATAAAATAATATGGTTGCATAAGTGTGCACACCCTTAACCACTACAGCTCCGGAAAGTTTTACCTCCTTCCTGACCAGGCTATGTTTTGGGATACGGCACTGCATTGGTTAAACTGACAATTGCGTGGTCGTGCAGCGCTGTACCCAAATAAAATTTCTGGTCTTTTTTTCCCATAAATGGAGCTTTCTTTTGGTGGTATTTGATCACCTCTGCGGTTTTTAGTTTTTGCACTATAAACAACAAAAGAGCGACAATTGTGGAAAAAAAAAACAAAAAAAAAAAACAATATTTTTTATTCTGCTATAAAACACATCTAATAAAAAAAATGTAAAAAATCAAATTGCTTCATTCAGATTCATGGACTTTTAATTTTTTTTATTGTTTTTACTAGTAATGGCTATGATCAGTGATTGTTAGTGGGATTGCAACATTGCTGCGGACAAATCTTACACAAAGTGACACTTTTTGGGGACCAGTGACACAAATGCAGTGATTAGTGCTAAAAAATGCACTGTCACTGTATACATGACACTGGCAGGGAAGAGGTTAACATCAGGGGCACTCAATGGGTTAAGTGTGCTCCTAGTGAGTGCTTTCTAACTGTGGGGGGAATGGTGTGACTGGAGGAAAATGGAGATCTGTGTTTCTGCTTAGTAGAAACACAAGATATCGATTTTCATCCCTCACAGAACGGTGATCTGTCTTGTTTACATAGGCAGACCGCTGTTCTGCCTCTCCTCTGAATGATCCTGGCGGCCATCGGGTGCTCCAGAGCCGAGGATCTGAATTACGTACAGGTACGTGATTGTGCGCTTAAGGGCCGCCCTACAGCAGTATCTGTATGTGGGGTGATCCTTAAGCGGGTAAATTAATACTTTGTTGAAGCACCTTTTGATTTTATTACAGCACTTAGTCATTTTGGGTATGAGTCTATCAGCATGGCACATCTTGACTTGGCAATATTTGCCTTCTCTTCCTTGCATAAACACTCCAAATCTCTCAGATTACGAGGGCATCTCCTGTGTACAGCCCTCTTCAGATCACCACACAGATTTTCAGTCAGATTCAGGTCTGGGCTCTGGCTGTGCTATTCCTAAACTTTATTTTTCTTCTGATGAAGCCATTCCTTTGTTCATTTGAATGTTTTCTTTGGGTCTTTGTCATGCTGAAAGATAAAGTTCCTCTTCATGTTTAGCTTTCTAGCATAAACCTAAAAGTTTTGTGCCAATATTGACTGGTATTTGGAACTGTACATGATTCCCTCTACCTTGACTAAGGCCCCTGTTCCAGTTGAAGAAAAACAGCCTGAAAGCATGATGCTGCCACCACCATGCTTCACTGTGGGTATGGTGTTCTTTTGGTGATGTGCAGTATTGTTTTTGAACCAAACATATCTTTTGAAATTATGACCAAAAAGTTAAACCTTGGTTTCATCAGACCAATCAACCTTGGTTTCATCAGACCATAACACATTTTCCCACATGCTTTTGGGAGACTTCAGATGCGTTTTTGCAAAATTAAGCTGGGCTTGGATGTTTTTTGGTGTAAGAAAAGGCTTCCGCCTTTCCACTCTACCCCATAGCTCAGACATATGAAGAATTCGGGAGATTGTTGTCACAGGTACCACACAGCCAGTACTTGCCAGATATTCCTGCAGCTCCTTTTAATGTTACTGTAGGCCTCCTTGACCAGTTTTCTTCTCGTCTTTTCATCAATTTTAGAGGGACGTCCAGTTCTTGGTAATGTCAATATTGTGCCATATTTTCTCCACTTGATGATGAATGTCTTCACTGTGTTCCATGGTATATCTAATGCCTTGGAAATTCTTCTGTACCCTTCTCCTGACTGATTGCTTTTAACAATGAGATCCCTCTGATGCTTTGAAAGCTCTCTGCAGGCCATGGCTTTTGCTGTAGGATTCGACTAAGAAAATGTTGGGAAAGACCTACTAGAACAGTTGAACTTTATGTGGGGTTAATCAGAGGCACTTTAAATGATGGCGGGTGTGTACTGACTCCTATTTAACATGAGTTTGAATATGATTGATTAATTCTGAACACTGCTACACCCCCAATTATAAGAGGGTGTGCACACGTATCCAACCATAATATTACATTTTTTTATTTTTACTTCCCCCATAAAAGATTTCAGTTTGTTTTTCAATTGAGTTGTACAGTTTATAGGTCACATTAAAGGTATAAAAAGTTCTGAAATTATTTATCTTTGTCTCATTATTTTACATCACAGAAAACTAACATTTTAATAGATGTGGGTAGACCTTTTAATTTTCAATCGTTTTTATTGAAGAGCATCAAGGAACAAAAATTACAAACAGCCCAAGTAGTCATCAAAAGAAGTGACAAGATAATAATAACATTACGAGAGCATGGTATAAACAATTGGTGAAACAGAACAAAGACCAACCTTGAGAGGAAGCAAGGTATGGTTTAAGGGCCTGAGGAGCAGGCCACAAGCATGACAAAACTTAATAGAATGCTAACATCAATCAAGAAGGTGGCTCATGTTTCAGCTGAGTAAAATATATCCTGAACATAACTCGGAATATCCCTACTTCCTCCCAGGAGCCTAGAGTTTTAAATGGGTAGACCTTTTATATCCACTGTACGTCGTTAGTCTGGTTGAAAAAAAAGACACAAGTCCATCTAATGCAGCCAATAAAAGGGGGAACAAATTATACAATCCTATAACCACAGTTTGTCTGAAGGAAGGCAACCCCCTCCCCCGCAAAGCATGATCCAATTTGCTCCAGCAAAGGAAAAAAATCCTTCCTGGTCCCCTAAGAGGCAATCGGTTTATTCCCTGGATAAACTTTACCTATAAATGTTAGTATCCATTTATATTATGTACATTTAGGAAAGATTCCAGGCCTTTTTTTAAAAAAAAAACAATCCACTGTGCTGGACAGAACCAGCTCTTTTTCACAGCTCTTACTGTGAAGAAACCTTTCTGTATTTGGAGATTAAATCTCTTTTCCTCCAGACATAAAGCGTGTCCCCTGTGATTACCTTAAAGTAAATCACCATTTCCAACTGTTTAACAGCAGCTTGGCTGTTTAAACTTCTACCCATTTCCAGAAAGTTTTCTCTCTGCAAAGTAAACTTTCTCTTTTGCAAAATGACTTTTCACTTAGTGACAGAAAAGTGATACACAGCGCAAATAAGGAATGTATGATTCATAACATACGAAAGGGAAAGGTTTCTTTCCCGTACTCCATCTATTGCATGTGGGTCTTGTCAGATTGATTACTGGAAGCCAAAAGATCAGTCCTAAAAGATCCCACTCCACACCGGACTAAGTGCGTTTGACCCACATGCAATATTGCTAAGGGGTCCTGGAAGTCTGGTAAGTGGAAGTCCATAGGGAGTGGACCCTCACACCATTGCACTTTATTTTTTGGCACGGATTGTCATCAATTTGCATATTAAGGAGCACCTTAGCACACCGCACTTTCACTGGCTACCTGCTTAAAGAACTGAATCTGTTTGGGACTTTATCCATTTATTCATCTTATTAATTTATATATGCACTATTGCAAGTTTTATTGATTTATAGATTGTATTTTATGCACAATTAATTACGTATGTATTTTTGCTTTTAATATTTATACTTGGTTTATTTTATTGAAGCACTCCACTTTATGATTCATGTCAGGGTGAAGCTGATAATCAATTAGGTTGCACTATTGCACAATATCTTTATTTATCCTCTATACACATATTATTTTAAAGCATCAGTCACTTTATTTGGCATACCCTTATTTGCGCTGTGTATCACTTTTCTGTCACTTTTAAAATATTAGTATTTTTGAACAGCAGCATTATGGATTGAGGGTAAAAATATATGTATCCATAGCGCAGTATTATTATTTATTTCTACTTTTCACTTAGCTTATTGAATAAGGTAAAGTTTTGCTGATTTTAATCATCCAATCTTGTGCACTTGATTGGGCCTTCAACTTAACTAAAGTTCTCTTGTAAGGAACCTGAACACCAGAGTTTGGGGCATCAGATTGACCTGCGCTTATGCTTTATTGACCCTTAGGGGTCTATCATGGAGATAAGCTTGCACTTCACCTGGTGAAATGAGCATGAGTGGAAAATAGTCCTTACGCTGTGGTCCCATCTCTATGAATCACCTTATCAAATAGAGACTTTTTTGATTGCACAATCTATGAGAAGCTTTATTGGCTTTGCATTGGCTTTTTTTTGCATTATATGTTTGTTTATAGATTTAATTTGCACTGGAAATTTGCACTGGAACTTTATATACTTTATATATATATATATATATATATATATGTGACGAGACCCTTGCTCGCTCTGTCCGCTCTCCCGACACTCCTCTGTTTCTAGCGGAACCAAGGATCCGGGATCCGAACTACAGCTATGTGCCGTCCGGAATCCATTAGAACAAAACACCAGGCAAGGCTGTATGTAAGTTCAAACAGGAAGACCATTTATTGGAAGAACACGGCACACTTTTATACAGAATTTGGAACATCCTGCCCCCAACAACCGCTTTCCTATTGGCCAATTGTAAAGTACCTGCAGTTTCCATTCAGGTCCTCTCCAGACATGCAAATGCGGGCTTGAAAATTAGTCAGTAGTGATTGGTCAGATAGCTTGACCAGGAAATGCAAATGGAGGACTTGAAAATGAGTCAGTAGTGATTGGTCAGATAGCTTGACCAGGAAATGCAAATGAGGACTTGAAAATGAGTCTACAGGGGTTGGTCAGATAGCATTGACCAATGCAAGAAGACAGAAGCCCCAGGGGGCAATCAATGTACATAATAGTCAGACACAGAACAATGGTTCCCTAATGAGCCCTCAGTACACATTACTCTGTGTCAATACCTCCCTTAGCAGACAACAGGTGCGGTCATTAGCACACCTGACAATAGCTGAATGGGGAGCCACCTTAGACAGTCTGGCTCCTCAGAACTTCCTGGGATGACCATATTAGGAGTGGGCTTCCTGCTCAGAAATCTCATGGCAAAGGGAACAAAAGTCTTCATGTTACAAGGGCGACATTATTCCTGAATATTACTGTCCCATTTGTAGTAGTCCAAACCATATTTTCGGTGTTCACCACCCTCCTGGTCACCCTGCATCCATAACAGATGCAGGGTGATTTAAACATAAGAGAGCCCCGTAAGGCTGGGCATGGTGCCCCCCAACCTCTCTAAAGGAATTTGGGGTCCACAACCCCCATGCCCAAAGTGACTCCCGTCACAATATATATATATATATATATAACTTACCTTTTTAATAATTTTTCTGTCACTTTCTAGTTATTATTTTTACCTTGCTTTAGAGGCAGCACTATCACACATTTTAGTATTCATTTCTCACAGTGATTAGGTGACCCGGAACTGGGAATCCTGGGTTCCAATCCTTAGTATAAGACCTGGGGCTCTCGGTGAAAGCCCGGTCTCTGTCCTGGGAGTGTGCTGTGTGGCGCTCTCTCAGCACAAAGAGAGATATGCATATATGCGGCCCCACAGATAAAGAACCACTTCAATAGAGCCATATAAAGTATATGCATACGGTCAGCGGGAAGGGATAAAAAAAAAGAAAAACAACATACACAGAGTTAATTTTTTCTGAGCTTACTTTAAGGGCTGGTTCACACTTGTGTGAATATAAAATGCAGGTAAAAGCTGATATGCAGTCACCAGCCTTTACCTGCATTTTTTTTGCACGTTTACCTTCATTTTTGTATTTTTTTTTAATTCAATTTTTTATTATATTTTTACAATTTTTTTTAGCAGTCCTTTTGTGGGGCTTTGGTAAAAATCGGGGATCTAAACAGACAGAGACAGAGCCTTAGGAAACATTCTCTGTAGCCTCAGCTGCACTGCACATGAATGAACAAAAGAGAGAGGCTCCTGTTCACTCATAAACTTAGATACTTAAAATACAGTTTACTATGCTTCAGTTATGACTGGACACAGGAGCAATGGGTACCGATCGCTCACTGTGTTTATTCAGAAAAAGGAAAGGGCCAAAACATTTTTTATTCACCAGCCCCTTCTCCCACTACCCATCCTGAAAGCATCCCCCGGAGCAGCCAGTGGAAAAGGAGGGAAGCCAGCAGCATTGGAGTGGTGGGGGGGGGGGAGACAAATTAGGGCCAGGGTAGCAGTGGGAATCCCAAGGACAGTTGAGGGTGATCATTCCAATGGGGTTGGGGGGTGATTACAATAGCCAATCTCTCTGTATGGCTCTCCATAAAGCAGCTGAAAGCCACGTGAGGGAGAGAAGGAGAAGCTGGCTTTCAGTTGCTGTGCAGTGAGGCATACAGGGAGGTTGGTTCTTGTTATTGTCTCCCCCCAGCTGCATTGATCACCCCGACTATCCATCAGATTCCCCCTGCTGCGGGTGCTTTCTGTGCATTTTGGCAGAGTGGTGCGGAAAACTGCAGCAGTGTTGCAGTTTTCTGCACTACAGGTGACAGCTTTGGGGAAGTGTGAACAGGGCAAATAGAAAACAATTATTTTCTGTGTGCCCTTGTTGAGAGTTGCATTTATCTTATGAAGAAAAATGCAGCTCTCTGCTATAGCGTGAACGGGCCCTTAATGTAAACTTCATTAGTTGCAAACTAATCAGCAGCAATTGACTGGGAAAATAAACACTAATCAGAACTATGTATTACACTGCTCTCCCTATGTTTGTCTTTAACTTTGGTATGTTCTTACTGCTGCAACCCCACCCAAAGCTCCAATATTGAAAACTGCTCTCCTTATGTTTGTCTTTAACTCTTCTATGTTTTGTTTGCTTAACAATCTGTAGACTGTCCTTATTGCAATGCTTTATTTTATCCCTATGTCTTACCTTTAACTATATCCTGTTTTTTTCTTTATTACCTGTCCTCTTGTACGTCTCTTTCTGAAGTGAGAATTTTGCTCTGTTTAGCCAGCCATACATTACTAACTCCTGATTAGTTACTTGCAAAGCATCTACCCCATCCCTAACAGTATATAACAAAAGCATCTCTTGGGGAAGGCACGCTTGCTGCCGGGGTTCCATCTTGAAGTGGGGGTATTTCTACAAGTAGGAGCATTTCTGACTCTGCACTTCAGTGAATGCATTTCAGTGAATGAATACAGATGAGCTGGAACTGGGGAGAGTCCAGAGAAGGGTAACAAAAATAATTACTGGAATGGAGGGCATCGGCTATGAGGAAAAACTACAAGCACTGAACGTATTCTCTCTGGAGAAGAGACGATTGAGGGGGGGATAAGATATCAATGTACAAATACTGTACTGGAGACCCTAGCATAAGAACAAACTTTTCAGAGAAAGGGAATACAATAAGACACGTGGCCACTCAATAAAACTTGAGGAGAAACGGTTTAACCTTAAAATACGTAGGGGGTTCTTCACTGTCAGAGCAGTAAGGATGTGGAATTCCCTTCCACAAGCAGTGGTATCAGCAGGGAGCATCGATAGTTTCAAAAAACTATTAGATGGGCACCTTAAAGACCACAATATACAGGGGTATACAATGTACAGTTAACAGCAAACACACACACACACACACATCATAGGTTGAACTGGATGGACGGATGTCTTTTTTCGACCTCTCAAACTATGTAACTATGTAAATACTTAGAAAAACACCACACAGACTACAGGTGACCTTGTTTGCCCCTTCAGCTCTTTCTCTATGTAGCGTGCACTCTCTACCGCTCCTTCTGACAGCTGTGTTCTCTATCCTTAATTTCTCTGTCCTCCACCCCTCTTCTCCGCCCCACAGCTTGTATATCTCACCCTAACTTCTTTTCTCTCCTTATTACTGCACTCTCGCACTCCTGCTAATTCTAAATCCATATGTACATAAAATATCAAGGCCACTGGGGCATGTCCCTTCATATAATACACACTCTCACTCACCTTTCTGCTTCTCCTAACCTCTGTAGATATATCCCCAAACCCTGGGCCTCCATTTAACTGTACTTAACACACCCATTATACTGCACCCCTGGCTATCCACACAATTTGGTTCCCTTTTCTCTTCTTATCTCCTATCCCATGGTGGTCTTCTCTGGACTCACTCCCCCAGACCCAGTTGATGCAAGGGAGGGGGTGTCAGAATCCTTCTAGCCCCACATAGCACCTTTCAGGTACTTCACCCACCTCCCTCTCTGTCACTCTCCTTTTTTAAGGCACACTGCATTTGTCTCTTTCTCTCCACTTTCTTTAAGGATAGTTGTGATCTACTGGCCCCCTGGACCGGTATCAACCTTTCTTTATGGCTAACCTACTCTCTGTCTTCTGAAATCCCCAAAATCATTCTCCGTGACTTCAACTTCCCTATAAATACTAATATTCCTGCCACTTTCAAACTTCTCAGTCAAACCTCCTCCTTTGAACTGAAGCAATGGATACATGCTTCTACTTACTCTGAAGGCAATTCCCTTGACCTTGTTTTCTCCCACCTATGCACTCCGTACAACCTCTCCAACTATCCTTTCCCTCTCTCTGATCACTATCTTATTAGTTTCATTCTCTCCCTCCAACAGTTACCCATAGAAAGAAGCCTACGCCATCTCAACCCTTCTCTTCTCTACTCTGCTACTGACCACCTCTAGGACAAAATCTCACCCCTGTCTTTCACCAACCTAGCCACTTCTGTCTACATTGCTTCACTTTTAGCCTCCCTGGACACACTAGCCCCCCTCATTACACAGAGACTCAGGCCCGACCCCTTCAACCTTGGCAAACAGATAACAGTAGAAGTCTGAAAAAGCATAGATGTGCTCTTGAGAGCCTGTGGTGTAAGACTAGGTCTCAGAAAGATTTTAACCAATATAAATCTGCCCTCTAAAAATACAATTCCAGCCTCCTCACTGCCAAGCAGACCTATTTTATCACTCTCATTAACAACTTATTATCCTGTCTCTCTCAACTCTTCTCTACTTCGTCCTCCACTGCCTCCACCTACTAATTCACTCACTGCCCAGGAGATCGCCAATCACTTCAAACAGAAGATTGATACAATTTGTTAGGAGATAACTGCTGTTCAGATACCCTTGTTGCTTTACACTTCATGCCCACAGATACAATCAGTACTTCCTTTATTCAACCCCACCACTATAGACAAGGTTGCAAAACTACTTGCTAACGTCCAGCTAACCAACTGCCCTCTGAATCCTGTTCCCTCGCAAATGCTCCATTCCCCTGCTGGCTCTATTCTACACTCTCTAACCCACATCTTCAATCTTTCCCGTTCTTCTGGCATCTTCCTCAACTCTCTAAAACATGCACTAGTCAGCCCCATGCTTAAAAATTCCTCACTGGACCCAACCAATCTCAACAACCTATGCCCCATTTCCTTGCACCCCTTTTTATCCAAACTCCTTGAACATCTGGTTTACAACCAACTGAGCGACCACCTTGCCAAAAATAGCTTTCTTGTTCCCCTTCAGTCTGGATTTCACCCTCAACACTCCACAGAAACTGCTCTCCTAAAACTAACAAATGATCTAACACGGCTAAAACCAATGGACACTATTCTGTACTCCTACTACTGGACCTATCTGCTACCTTTGATACGGTTGACCACCCTCTCCTCCTCAAAAAACTCTATGCTTTGGTTTCTGTGACTGTACCCTTCGCTGGTTCTCTTTTTTTCTTATCCAACCGCACCTTTAGCGTTACTTACAATTCTACTTCCTCCTCTCCTCTTCCTTTCTCTATTGGGGTTCCCCCAAGGTTCTGTTCTTGGACCTCTCCTTCTTTCAATCCACACCTCCTCCCTCGGTCAGTTGATAGACTCTTATAGCTTCCAATACCATCTCTACGCTGACAACACCCAAATCTATTTCTCTACCCCTCAGCTCACTCCCTTAGTCTCCTCACAAATCACTAATTTACTAGCAGATATATCAGTCTGGATGTCGCACCACTTCCTCAAATGCAGTCTATCCAAAACAGAGCTTATCATTTTTCCTCCACCACCCTTACCCTGGCTCTCTGTCAAAACGATGGTGCAACTATCAGCCCATCCCCGCATGCCAAAGTCCTAGGTGTAGTCCTGGACTCTAAACTCACCTTTAAGCCCCACGTCCAATCACTGTCCAAATCTTGCCGCCTCCACCTCCGCAACATCTCTAAAATATGCCCCTTTCTAACCAATGACACAACAAATCTCTTAATTCACTCCCCTCGACTACTGCAACTCCCTTCTCATTGGCTTACTTCTACTTAGGCTATTTCCCCTTCAATCCATCATGAATGCTGCTGACAGACTCTTCCACTTTACCAATCACTCAGTGTCTGCTACTCCTCTCTGTCAATCCCTCCACTGGCTTCCGATCACCCAATGAATAAAATTCAAAATACTAACAACGACTTATGAGGGGGAGAAGCCTAAGAATGGCACCTGCCCAGAACCAGTGCTAGGGATGCCAGGGATCACCTTCCACATGAAGTGGGAAGAAACTCCCTGCTGAAAGAGGAGAAAGCCTGGCTGGCTGGCCCGAAACTGCTGTGGAGCAGAAACGGTCGAAGAGCTGAGGAGAGCTGTGGAGCTGCCCCCTGGAGAGTCCTCTCTTGGTGGAGGCGGAGGGAGTGCCGAGAAAGAGGACGGGCGGAAGCAGCCGTGTGAGCTTCCCCTTTACAGGAGTGGTGAGTTATCTCCTCATTCTGACTGAACTGTTATCTGTAATTTTGTTACCTGTCACACTCCATGTAAGATATACAGAACACAGACTGTGGATATTATCCAGGAGGGAGACAGACCTATGGCAGTGACAGAAGAATTCATGACTACATAATTGAAGGACATAAAAGGAGATACTCTGGATGAGGGCTAAAACAGGAAGAGGTGGCGGAACAGCAAAATCACCTAGAGTTAGCGATAGTCCTGGGACTATAAAAAAATATATGTCCCATGAAGGGAATTTGGATAGGTCGGCTTCTGAAAGTAAATTGGGAGCTTGGGAGAAACAAACAAAAGGGAGTAATAAAAACGTCCAAGAAAGCATACCGGTAGAGAAGAATCCATCTAATCAACCTAAAATAGACTTGGCCAATGAAAATGATCCCGAAGCCCAATTACCTACAAAATCAGAAATGACAACCATGTTTTCTAAACTAGAAGTGGAGGATACAGAAAAGAGGTTGGATACTCATTCTCACACGATGAGGGAATAAAAAGAGGAGATGTAATTATTATAAATGCAGCAATGGAATTTGGAGTATAAACTTGAAGACCAGGAAAATTGAGATAGAAGAAAAAAAATGAGAATAAGAGGCCTTCCAGAAACACCACAAGGAGAAGACCTAGTAGAAATAATGAAAAAAATATTTAACCTATTTCTTGGCAGGCTAATAACAGAAGTCTTAAAAATAGAAATATCACAAAATATAGCAAAGGATGTTCCAAGAGACCTAATAATAAGGTGTCATAATACAAAGAAAAACCACAAATATGGGGAGGGATGAGAGGCAAACCGCCACTAAAGTATGAAGAGTCAATCCTTCAGATTTTTGCAGATCTTTCACATAGAACAATAGAAAGAAGGAGGGCCCTAGAACCACTTTGACAAATGCGAGAACATAACATTCAGTATAATTGGGGATTCCCAGCATGCCTAATGGGTTGAAAAAATGCACGTTCAGTAACATTGAGATTTCCAGAGGAGTTACAATACAATATTTTTGTAAAAAAAATGGAACTACTGATGATAGATATGCCTGGCTGGTCAAATAGAAGAAGAAAAGGACCACCACTGGACGTTGAACAATGGCAACTGGTCCCAAAAAAGAAATGTAAATTCAAAGAGACAATGAACTAAGGACACTCAGTCTGAGAAAGAATAGACATAGTTAGAAAAAGAAAAATAGGGAAAAAGAAAGGAAGGTTGTTAAGAAAAAGTAGGGATCACTGGAAACCTGGGGGACACCTAGAGGGTTTTGGAGCAATCTCATCCCAAAGGCGGGAGGACATTAGTAAGCACAGTAGATTAAGTTCTACCCCAGCCCAAAAGTAGACAGGTAGAGAAGATCTAGATGGAGGAGGTACCAGTCCATCTGTTGACCACTGTTGAATAGTAGTAATGGGGAGGGTAGGGGAGTGGGGAAGGCAAGGGGGGGTTGGGTGGAGGGAATGGGGAGGAAGGTGGTAGTATATTTTACCATTAGCAGAGGAGTCTCCCTACTAATTACATTCTCTCTTGTTCTCCAAACCAACGCACTTCACTTTAATTTGAGGAAATATGTGAGTCTTGGAAACTTGATTAGAAAAAAAAAAACAGATGGAGAGAAGTGGAGGTTACAGTGGAGAAGGAGATGGAGAGACAATATGATGTCAATAAATATTTTAACGTACAATGTTAGAGGATTACATACCCCAACAAAGTGACATAAGGTTCTTAAAGAAGTTAAACAACATTCTGCAAGTGTTATTGTTTTACAGGAGACACATATAATTGCATAATGTAAATGTTACATTGTATTCAAAGGATTATCCGATATGGTATTATGGAGATTCCACAACTAAAAGAGCATAAGGTGTAGCAATAGGCTTTGCAAAGGAGATAAAATTCTCCCTGGAAGAGAGATTAGTAGATCCCGAAGGCAGATATATGTTCCTGAGGGGAAAGATACAGGCGAGGGAATTTACCTTGGCGAACATAAATTGCCCGACTAAAAGTCCAATTCGATATCTAAAGAAGGTGGTGGGAAAGTTAATGGAGTTAAAAAAAGTATGGTGATATTGGCTGGAGATTTACATTTTTGTATGGATCCACATGTAGATAGTGCGTCACATGCACTGGGGAATGAAAGCTATCAACTGAGGAGAGTGAAGAAGGAACTATATCAAGCCCAGTTGGTGGATGTACAGCGAGTACAACATCCATGTGTAAAGGATTACACATTTTTCTCACCAGTGCATGGGACGTACTCTAGATTGGATTACAGTATGGTAGATCATAGACTGTTGGATTCAGTAGTTAAAACATCTATAGAAATAATATCTTTATCTGATCATGCCCCTGTACAAATGAAGATGAAAGTAGTGGAAACTCAATATAGGGTAAGCAATTGGAGGTTAAATGAGGAACTAATACAAGATAATGAGGTAGTAGCCAAAATAAAAGAAGAGTTACAATTACAACTATATTTAAGCTCAATGAAACCTCAGGAACATCAGAAGCCGCAATATGTGAAGCACATAAGGCTTATATAACAAGTATTTTGATTTCTATCGGAGCAAAAAAAAAAAAAAAAGAGGGAAAGGACAACTTAAACGAGAGGTCTAGTAACAGAAATATAGTTAAAACAAATACATAAAAAACATCAGATGCAGAAATATTACACGTCCTAGTTCTAAAAAGAGAAGAACTAAAAGAGTTAATGGAACAGGAAACAAGAATGGTATTTAATAGAATAGCTAAAGACAGATATAAATGGGGAAACAAGCCCGGGAAATATTTAGCAAGAGCATTAAAAAATAAGAAATCAATTAGTTCCATTGGAAAAATGAAAAATGAGCAAGGAGAGATAGTTTACTCTCCATCAGAAATCGCAGAAGTCTTCCAAAAATGTATTCGGTAAGCCAAAAAGGGCCTCAGGATGTAGAATTAAATAGGACAAAAAAAAATACAGGAATATATTAGAGATGCAAAATTACCTAAAGTATCAGAGGAAAAACTGCAATTACTAGAAAAACTAATAACAAAAGAAGAAATTTAATCTGCATTAAAAAATAATGCAACAGGTAAAAGCCCAGGGCCAGATGGGTTCACGATTAGATACTATAAGATATTTAAAGAACAATTAATACCTAAACTATGCTCCTATAAGAGTGGATTGGGAGAAGGAAAGGGGATGATGAAAGAGTCACTGCAGGCCTGTGTCACAGTGATACCAAAAGAAGGAAAGAATGCAACTTTGTGCTCCAGCTATAGACCTCTGGCATTATTAAATGTGGATGCAAAATTATACGCAAAAGTCTTCGTCACCAGATTAAACGAGTTGACAGGATTTGTTCCGGGGAGATAAGGAAAAGAACACTGTTCTTAATGCAAAAAGAGAAAAGTGAAGGGTCCCCAGTGCAATTCTTGTCAATAGATGCTGAAAAAGCATTTGACATTCATGATGAACACAATAGAAGTGATAGGTTTAGGTCCAAAGATGATTCAATGGATTAAAACAGTATATAAATATCCAACTGCATCAGTAAAGGTTAATGGAACCCTGTCGGCACCATTTGAGATGTTTAACGCTACAAGACAAGGATGTCCGCTCTCCCCCCCTCTTCTTTGTGTTTTCATTGGAGCCATTTTTGGCCACCGTACAGAACAGCGCAGATATAGGAGGGGTAAATATCTGAGATGTGGAACATAAAGTTGCGGCATTTGCCGATGACATATTGTTTTACATAACTAAACCAATAATTACACTACCAAACTTAAACTAAAATAAATTAAAAAGTATGGAGCACTATCAAATTTAAAAATGAATCCAGTAAAATCTGAAATTTTGAATATAAATATGAAACAGAAAGAAGAACTAGCTTTACAAAAAAGAATTCCCATTTTCCTGGGGGGGGGGGGATATCTTGGGATAAATCTATCCTCATCTTTAAAATTTTTATCAAGCAAAGTATATACCAATACTAAATGAAATCAGAGCAGAAATAAAAAAAAAAAAAAAAAAAAAAAACAACAAAACCACTTTCATGGATGGGACGGATTAAGATGATAAAAATGTTGATAGTGCCAAAAATCCTTTATAAATTTCAGATGCTACCAATACATATCCCACAGAATTATTTTAAATATTAAAAGCAATGATAACAACGTTTATATGGCGGAACAAGAAACCGAGAATATAGTACTCAACACTAAGTAAGTAAAGATAAAGCACAAGGGGGATTAGCGGCATCAGGTTTTAAAAGATATATTATAAGGCTGTTGTAATACGATTGGTGAAATGGGGAAAAATAAGCGGCAATAAATCATGGGGAAAAATCAAATTCACTGTGTAAAACACAGTTGGGTGATATATTTAGGTACCACATAAATGCAGAAAGTTAGATGTAAATGACTAGAAATGCACTTAGAGTTTGGGATTTAATTTATAAACAAGCAAAATGGGAGTATAACTCACAGTTAATTTCACTCACAGGGACAAATTATTTTCTATTGGGAAATGGGATACAATTTCGTGATTGGATAATAGATAAAAATGCACGGATAAAGGATATAATGAAAAAGGGAAAGATATATTTATATCAGGACTTGAAACAGAGAAAGGAATTAATGATTTTGAATGAATGGCAGTATTTTCAGCTGAGACACTTCATATTAACATTACCTCAGACTATCAGATCAGAAGAGGAACTGCTTCCATTTGAACGGCTGTGTAAATTGCAGACGAAGTCAAAACATTGTATCTCTTAGATTATAAAATACTTACAGAGATAGTGGAGCCAAGAAAACCTGCATTCATTGAAAAGTGGGAAAAGGAACTGGGATCACATTTGGAGGAGCACCAATTAAGTATAGTTATCTGAGCTGTCCATAATACAGCGATAGATATAAACTCGACAGAGATGAATTATAAAGTTTGGGCAATTAGAAAAATCCACATTGTGTTGGAGAGGGTGTGATCAGAGGTGTATAATGGCGCATATATGGTGGGAGTGCCCAAAGATATGGAAATATTGGCAGAGAGTGTGGCAGTATATAAAAGAGATCATGGATATAGAAATAAAGATGACCCATGAGTATGCCTATTTCACAAAACCAACATTCCAATAAAGCAATATAGGAGTACAATATTGCCCCAGTTGATGAATGCAGCAAAGGGGACAATACCAAAAAAAATGGCGAGACCCAGAAAGTCCCACAATAAAAGAATGGTTTAAAATAATTGAGTATATTTACGAAATTTAATATTTAAGTAGATATGAAGAAGATCAACTAGAAAGATTTAACACCACCTGAAAAAAATGGGTAGAATTCAAAAGAACGAGGAAATACATAGAGATAAGGGAAATACGATTGGTGGAATGGGGGAAAATATGCAGCAATAAATCCTGGGTAAAAATCAAATTCACTGTGTAAAATACAGTTGGGTGATAATATTTAGGTACCACATACATGCAGAAAGTTAAATGTAAATACACATGAGTTGACTTGAAATGCACTTAGAGCTTGGGATTTAATTTATAAACAAGCAAAATGGGAGTATAAATCGCCGTTAATTTCACTCACAGGAACAAATTTTTTGTTACTGGGAAATTGGACAAATAGGAAAATAGAAAGAAAAAAATAGAAAGGAGGAAAACAATAAAGGTGGTAGGAGAAATAGAGTAATTGGTAAAATACGGGAAGGGGAGAGGTGGGAGGGAGTAGGAGGTGGGTGGGAGAAGAGAACAAGGGTCCTTTTCTTTCTTTTTTCTTTGTAATATGAATGTATAAATATATCGAATTGTATGTGATTTTATTTATTTTTGTATATGAAAAAACAAATAGGAAAAGTAAAAAAAAAAAAAAAAGATGTCCAGATAACAAAAAAAACGTACAAAGTCATCCACAACTTAGCCCCCAGCTACATCACTAGCCTAGTAAATACCAACCTAATGGTTTCCTTCGTTCCTCTCAAGACCTCCTGCTCTCCAGCTCTCTCGTCACCTCCCCCCATGCTTGCCTCCAGGATTTTTCCAGAGCCTCTCCAATCCTATAACATTCCTCTGTCCGATTATCTCCTACTCTATTAGCTTTTAGACGATCCCTGAAACCCATCCTTCAGAGAAGCCTATCCTACTCAAATCTAACAACTGTATTTTCATTTTCTCCATCAGCTCATCCCCTACAGTTATTGCCTTTTGTTTCACTTGACCCTCCCTTCTAGATTGTAAGGGCCCTCTGATTCCTCCTGTATTGAATTGTTTTGTAACTGTACTAACTGCCCTCATGATGTAAAGCACTGCGCAAACTGTTGGTGCTATATAAATCCTGTATTATCATAATAATAATAATAATTAGTATGTGAGATACTACACAGCACATAGAGTGTAGGAGTCAGAGCAATGCGATGTACAACATAGTGTACAAAGATCGGCAGTAATATATATCGTAGAGTCCCTTATATTGCTAGTCAGTGGGTGGAAAAAATGCCCTCGTGTCATTTGGAAGGGGAAGAGGTGCCCTGGAGTCAGTGGTTCTGGGAAGAAAAAAAAATGCCCTGCACACTTATTGGGATTTTTTTTTTAACAAATACTTGCAGCAGGATACATTTGGCCAAAGTTTATGAAGAAATTTGATTTTATTGAATATGTTTTTTAGTAGAGAATATTTTTTTTTTATTTGGTCTTCTTTCATTTGTATAGCAAGATATAAAAAACCCAGTGGTGATCAACTTGCTTGTACTTCTGACATGTGCGTCTCCCAGGCAGAGCTGTGAATGACTACATCATGTGAGCAGACTGCTTCATATGGGGGATGAAGTCTCAAAAGTCTTCTCCCTCATTCTCTGGAATGAGGCAGGGGCTGTCATGGTCTTACCTTCTTGCTGTTCTCCTTCGTTTGACATGTGCTGGCGGCCATCTTGGTTTCTGGGTTTCTTGTAGCCTCCCACTCTGCGGCTCCTCCTTCCCACTGGGAGGAGCTGGATGCCTAGCTCATATATATAGGAGGTCTGTGGCTTCAGTTCCTTGCTTGGTCCTCCTGTGTTCACATGCTTCTAAGACTGCTGCTGCTTCTGGTTCCTGATCCTGGCTTCGTCTGATTACCCTGCTGGTTCCTGATCCTGGCTTCGTCTGACTACCCTGCTGGTTCCTGATCCTGGCTTCGTCTGACTACCCTCCTGGCTCCTGACCTCTGGCTTCGCTAAGACTCTGCTTCGGTTTTGCCATCCGTTTGGACTTTTGCTTTACAGCTTGATTTTCAATAAAGCCTTCTTATTTTCACTTATCTGTTGTTGTACGTCTGGTTCATGGTTCCGTGACATTAGGACCAAGCCATGAATTCTGACGGTACAGGGCCATCCTCGCTACCCACGCTGGTTGCCAGACTTGATAAGCAGGATCACCTGTTGGGTCAGTTCGCCGTGGCGTTGCAAATCCTGCTTGAACGCACGGCTCATTTCGCTCCCGTTGCCGATGGGTCGGTTGTCGCTCCTGGGCCCGCTCCTACTGCCGCTCCGGTTGTTGCGCCAGAGTCTACCCCGACACCTGTTGTTGCGCCTGCGGTGTTTCGGGGTATGACCGGTTCTGCCCCCCTTCCACAGCGCTTTGGGGGAGAGCCAACTCAGTGCCGAGGTTTCCTTAACCAGGTGGGCATTTATTTCGAGTTGCTGCCACATGCCTTTCCTACTGAGAGATCAAAGGTGGGCTTCTTAATTTCGCTGCTCTCGGACAAGGCCTTGGCCTGGGCCAGCCCTTTATGGGAGAACAACAATCCGGTGGTTGCCGAGTTTTCCGGTTTTGTTGCTTCTCTTCGGAGGGTATTCAATGTGCCGGCTCGTGCTGCCTCTGCTGCGAAGCTCCTTATGTCCATCAGACAGGGTTCACGATCCGTAGCTGAATACGCCATTGAGTTTCGTACCCTGGCAGCAGAGGTGGGCTTGAATAATGAGGCTCTGGTCGCTGCTTTCTCTCATGGTCTCTCGGATGCCTTGAAGGATGAGGTTGCAGCTAAGGACCTACCAGTGGAGCTTGAGTCTCTTATTTCTTTCCTGATTTTGATTGACACCAGACTCAGGGAGAGACCTTCCTTTAAGGAGAGTCTGCGGAGGCCTCCTAACAGATTGGCGCCTACCTTTGCTGTCCCACCCGTGCCTCCCTCTCCTCCCACGCCTCCTGGGGATGACTTGGCTAGGGATGAACCCATGCAGCTGGGTTTTGCTCGCCTGTCCGAGGGGGAGAGGGTACTCCGCAGACGCGAGGGCCGGTGCATGTACTGTGGTCTCGGTGGGCATTTTCGGTTGGCATGTCCGAACCGTCCGGGAAACGCTCGCACCTGAGATCCTGTCGGGGGCAGATCTTGGGTGGAGTCTCCTCGTCCCCGGTTTCCCATGTTGACAAACCACTGATCACTGTTGTCCTCTCCTGGGTCGGGGGCTCAGTGACGACCCAGGCATTGGTGGACTCTGGTGCTGGTGGTTTGTTCATTGATAGTGTGTTCGCTGCCGCCAATTCCATTCCTCTGCAGGCCCGAGGTTCTCCACTGGCTCTTGAGGCGATAGACGGCAGACCCCTTCTGCCGCCACACGTGACTCATGAGACCCTTCCAGTGGGCATAGCCATTGGTGCCGTTCACAGAGAGTCGGTCTGCTTCCAGGTTATTTCGTCTCCACACTACTCGGTGGTCTTGGGGTACCCCTGGCTCCAGAAGCATAATCCGACTTTCGATTGGAGATCGGCCGAGATCCTCTCGTGGTCACCACAGTGTGGGGCTAGTTGCATCCATGGGCCTGTCAAGTTGCTGTGTACTTCCTCGGACTCTCTGTTGCCTCCTGAATACGAGGAATACCGGGATGTATTCGATAAGGTGCGCGCGGTTGCCCTACCTCCGCACCGCCCATACGATTGTGCCATCGAGTTACAACCTGGTGCCGTTCCTCCTCGTGGCAAGGTCTATCCACTGTCGGTAGCGGAGAATGAGGCCATGGAGGAGTACGTGAAGGAGGCGCTTTCACGCGGACACATTCGCAAATCCTCGTCCCCGGCAGGGGCTGGATTTTTCTTTGTGAAAAAGAAGGGCGGTGAGTTGAGGCCTTGCATCGATTACAGGGGTCTCAATCGCATCACGATCAAGAACGCTTACCCGATACCCTTGATTTCCAAGCTGTTCGATCGCCTTAAAGGGGCCACGGTCTTTACCAAACTCGACCTGAGGGCGGCATATAACCTCGTAAGGATCAAGGCGGGCGATGAGTGGAAGACCGCGTTTAACACCAGGACCGGTCATTATGAATCCTTGGTTATGCCCTTTGGGTTGTGCAATGCGCCCGCAGTCTTTCAGGAATTCATCAACGATGTTTTCCGTGACCTGTTGCAGCAGTGTGTGGTGGTCTATTTGGATGACATCTTGGTATATTCTGAATCCATGGAGACCCACATTCTGGATGTCAGACGAGTGTTGCAACGGTTACGAGAGAACAAGCTGTTCGGTAAGCTTGAGAAATGCGAATTTCACCAATCCCAGGTAACCTTCTTAGGTTACATCATTTCCGCTGAGGGGTTCTCCATGGATCCTGAGAAGGTTTCGGCTGTCTTACAGTGGCCCCAGCCCAGTGGTCTTCGCTCCCTGCAGCGCTTTTTGGGCTTCGCCAATTATTATCGGAAGTTCATCAGGGACTTTTCCATGCTAACCAAGCCTCTCACGGATCTGACCAGGAAGGGCAGTAATTCCCAGGTCTGGCCGCTCGAGGCCATCCGAGCTTTTGAGGCTCTAAAGTCCGCCTTTGTGTCGGCTCCGATTCTGTCGCATCCCAACCCTGGGTTGCCCTTTGTCCTCGAGGTGGACGCGTCTGAGACGGGAGTAGGCGCCCTTCTGTCTCAGCGTAGAACACCAGAGGGTCCTCTGCTTCCTTGTGGGTTTTACTCCCGGAAACTGTCTTCCGCGGAGTGCAACTATCAGATTGGTGACAGGGAGTTATTGGCCATCGTGCAGGCCCTTAAAGAATGGAGGCACTTGCTCGAGGGTTCGGTGGTTCCGGTCCTCATCCTGACGGACCACAAGAATCTGACCTACCTTTCTGAGGCCAAGAGATTGACACCACATCAGGCCAGATGGGCTCTGTTCTTGTCACGTTTTAATTACGTGGTCTCCTACCTACCCGGTTCCAAGAACATCAGGGCGGATGCCTTATCACGGCAGTACTCCGACCTGTCCAGGGAGGAGTCGATTCCGACTTCGGTCATACCTCCGAATCAGATCCTGGCCGCCATTCGCACCAGCCTGACCTCTCCCCTGGGTGAGCAGATTTTGGCGGCTCAATCTGGTGCTCCCTCTGGGAGACCCAACGGCAGATGTTTTGTGCCTGAGGAGTTGCGCACTCGGTTGTTGCGAACCTACCATAACTCCAAGACCGCGGGGCATCCTGGAAAGAATCAGCTGTCCTGGGCTGTTTCACGTCTGTTCTGGTGGCCTTCCCTACGTTCCGACATCGCCGCATATGTAGCGGCATGCTCCGTTTGTGCCCAGAGTAAGTCCCCTCGGCACCTTCCGTTGGGCCTTCTGCAACCCATAGCCACCGGGGAGCGCCCATGGTCACACCTGGGGATGGATTTCATTGTGGACCTCCCTGCATCCCGAGGCCATACGGTCATTCTCATGATTGTGGATCGGTTTTCCAAAATGTGCCACTGTGTTCCTCTCAAGAAGTTACCCTCTGCACAGGAGTTGGCCACGATTTTTGCCAGGGAGGTTTTCCGGTTGCACGGTTTGCCCAAGGAGATTGTGTGGGATCGGGGGAGTCAGTTTGTGTCCAGGTTCTGGCGCGCCTTTTGCTCCCAGTTGGGGATTCATCTCTCCTTCTCCTCGGCCTACCACCCTCAGTCCAATGGGGCCGCAGAACGATCCAATCAGGCCTTGGAGCAATTCCTTCGTTGCTATGTCTCCGATCACCAAGACAATTGGGTTGACCTCCTGCCTTGGGCTGAGTTTGCCAGGAACACGGCGGTGAACTCTTCCTCTGGGACGTCTCCCTTCATGGCCAATTATGGGTTCCAACCTGCCATGTTACCGGAGGTATTCTCTCCCCAGGATATTCCGGCTGTGGAGGATCACCTTTCCGTCCTACGTGCTTCTTGGGTACAGATCCAGAAGTCCCTTGAGGTCTCTGCGCAGCGCCAGAGACTCCAGGCTGATCGCAGACGAGCGCCTGCTCCTTCCTACCAGGCCGGAGACCGTGTATGGTTGTCCACCCGCAACCTCAACCTTCGAGTGCCCACTCCCAAGCTGGCGCCTCGCTTTGTTGGTCCCTTCCGAGTGCTTCGCAGGGTAAACCCGGTAGCCTATGCCCTTGCGCTTCCTCCTGGCATGCGGATCTCCAACGTGTTTCATGTCTCCCTGTTGAAGCCACTGGTGTGTAATCGTTTCACTTCCTCGGTTCCTCGGCCTCGTCCGGTCCAAGTGGGCAATCGTGAGGAGTATGAGGTGAGCAATATCCTGGACTCACGCCTGGTCCGCGGTCGGGTGCAGTTTTTGGTTCATTGGCGTGGTTATGGTCCAGAGGAGCGTTCCTGGGTTCCCTCCGCAGATGTCCATGCTCCTGCCTTGCTCCGTGCCTTCCACGCACGCTTCCCTCAGAAACCGTTCTTTACTCCGCGGAGGAGGGGCCCTTGAGGGGGAGGTACTGTCATGGTCTTACCTTCTTGCTGTTCTCCTTCGTTTGACATGTGCTGGCGGCCATCTTGGTTTCTGGGTTTCTTGTAGCCTCCCACTCTGCGGCTCCTCCTTCCCACTGGGAGGAGCTGGATGCCTAGCTCATATATATAGGAGGTCTGTGGCTTCAGTTCCTTGCTTGGTCCTCCTGTGTTCACATGCTTCTAAGACTGCTGCTGCTTCTGGTTCCTGATCCTGGCTTCGTCTGACTACCCTCCTGGCTCCTGACCTCTGGCTTCGCTAAGACTCTGCTTCGGTTTTGCCATCCGTTTGGACTTTTGCTTTACAGCTTGATTTTCAATAAAGCCTTCTTATTTTCACTTATCTGTTGTTGTACGTCTGGTTCATGGTTCCGTGACAGGGGCCCAATGTAAGTCAAAAGGTAGCCTCCTATACTGGAATGACCTCTCTGGGGTAGGGAACATCGTCTGTTCTTTAGTAGTTGCCTGTAACTCTTTGGCATATTTAAAGTTGTTAGATATTAGGCAATTTCCAATGTGTTAATAGATCTCGATCCATTGACATAGGGTAAGCATCAAATTTGGACACACAGTTCCATTTTCTGAAGTCATTGCAAAATCTCAAGCTTTCGATCTGGTTTTGGAATTAGCACTGATGAATCTGATTAGCCACTGTGGAATTGCACACCCAGCTCAGTAACGATAAGTTGAATAATTTGGTTATAATTAGAGTTGAGCGGACACCTGGATGTCCATGTTCGGCGGGTTCGGCCGAACTTGAAAAAAAAGTCCGGGTCCGTGTCCCGGACTTTTTCCGAACTTTACCCGGACACCGAACCCCATTGAAGTCAATGGGGACCCGAACTTTCAGGCACTAAAATGGCTCTAAAACACCAAAGGAACGGGCTAGAGTGCTGCAAATGGCAGCAAAACGTAGTTAAGAGCATGGCAAGTGTTCTGCAAACAAATGTGGATAGGGAAATAACTTAAAACAACAAAAAAAAAAACAGAAAAATAAAACAATGTTCTTCATCTCTGAAGGACGAGGCCCATATGGAGTAGGAGGGAGGTTGAGGTGGTGGTGGATGTGGCGGTGTCATAGGCGTGCGCACAGGGTGTGCCGGGTGTACCTGGGCACACTCTAATCACCTAGGGCACATTAGCATTATCGCTCTGTTTGCCAGTGAGGAGATGGGAAAGATCTCCCTCGGACCTGCTCTGCTCTATTTCACTTTGCCAGCAGGGAGAGTAATGTATCGGGGCCATGTACATGTAGGCAAACACATGCATGTGTATTTAAACTTTGGGGTGCACACCCTAATGCAATAATCTGCGCACACCTATGGGCGGTGTAGGTGGAAGTGACGGTGGAGGAGGACGAGGTAGCCAACACTGCTTTTTTTCAGAAATTTTAAATGAGGGTACACCCCAAAAGAGTGAGAAAGAGCAAAAATAGAACAATGGCTGGGTAAGGTCGGTATCCATCGCTATTCTGCACAAGGTACGGAAAAGTCCCGTGGGATCCATGCCTGGTTCATTTTAATGAACGTGAGCTTGTCCACATTGTCTCTGGACAGGCGGCTGCGCTTGTCTGTGATAACGCCCCCAGCCGTGCTAAATACCCGTTCAGATAATACACTGGCTGCAGGGCACGCCAGCACCTCCAAGGCGTAAAGGGCAAGCTCAGGCCATGTGCCTAATTTGGAGACCCAGAAGTTGAAGGGGGCAGACCCGTCATTCACTACATGTAGGCGTGTGCACACATACTGCTCCACCATGTTGGTGAAATGCTGCCTCCTGCTAAGACGTTCCATATGAGCTGCTGGTGCTGCTGTTGTGGCGTGCTGACAAAGCTTTTCCACATTTCGGCCATGCTAACCCTGCCTTCTGAGGTGCTGGCGGTGCCCTGGTTGCGTTGGCGACCTCTTCCTCCTCCTCCTCCTCCTCTGCCTTGTGCTTCCACTGTGGCCCCGCTGTCAGGTGGGAATGCCAGCAGCATCGCGTCTACCAGCGTGCCCTTGTACTCGCGCATATTGCGATCGCGCTCCAGTGAGTGAATTAAGGACGGTACGTTGTCCCTGTAATGGGGATCCAGCAGCGTGGCTACCCAGTAATCAGCACAAGTTAGAATGTGGGCAACTCGGCGGTCGTTGTGGAGACACTGCAGCATGTAATCGCTCATGTGTGCCAGGCTGCCCAGAGGCAACGAAAGGCTGTCCTCTGTGGGAGGTGTATCGTCTGTGTCCTCTGTATCCCCCCAGCCACGCACCAGTGATGGCAATGAGCTGGCCTGGGTGCCACCCTGCTGTGAACATGGTTCCATCTCCTCCTCCATCTCCTCCTCCTCATCCTCCTCCAGAACTGTGCCCCTGCTGGACAATTGTGTCCCTGGCGTTTGTGTGTGCAGGAACCCACCATCGGAGCCCCTTGCGAATGACTGCCCTGAAAGCCTTGGAAATGTTACCTCTTCATCCTCCTCCTCCTCCTCATCCTGTGCCACATCCTCTTCCATCATCGCCCGAATTGTTTTTTCAAGGAGGCATAGAAGTGGGATAGTTAAGCTGACAACGGCGTCATCGGCACTGGCCATGTTGGTGGAGTACTCAAAACAGCGCAACAAGGCACACAGGTCTCGCATGGAGGCCCAGTTATTGGTGGTGAAGTGGTACTGTTCCGCAGAGCGACTCACGCGTGCGTGCTGCAGCTGCGCGGTGTGTGGTTTTTCCCCCAAACAGGCAAGTTTTAAAACTGCCTGCTGTCGTTTACCCCTGGCCGTGCTGAAGTTGGTGGTGAAGGTGTTACGCTGACCGGATGAGGAGGCGGTAGAGGATGAGGAAGCGGAGGTGGGAGGAGTTAGGAACAGGAGGCAAACTGAAGCGCCCTGCAATCCTCGGTGGTGGAAGGACATGCGCCAAATTGCTATCCGCCTCAGGCCCATCCGCCACTGCATTTACCCAGTGTGCCGTTAGGGAGATATAACGCCCCTGACCGTGCTTACTGGTCCACGTATCGGTAGTTAGGTGGACCTTGCCACAGATGGCGTTGCGCAGTGCACACCTGATTTTTTCCCCCACTTGGTTGTGCAGGGAAGGGATGGCTTGCCTGGAAAAGTAGTGGCGGCTGGGCACGACGTACTGTGGGACAGCCACCGACATAAGGTTTTTAAAACTGTGCGTCTCCACCAGACGGAATGACAGCATTTCAAAGGCCAAGAATTTTGAAATGCTGGCATTCAGGGCCAGGGATCGCGGGTGGGTAGGGGGGTACTTCCTCTTCCTCTCAAGTGTTTGGGAGATGGAAAGCTGAACGCTTCCACGGGACATTGTGGAGATGGTTGGTGACCCAGGTGGTGGTGTTGCTGACAGATCGTCTGTTTGTGGGGTGGCAGGTGCCGGTATCACTACAGATGTGGATGGAGAGGCTAAGACTGCAGCAGAAGAGGAAGCAGGATGAGCCAGAGACGTTTCTTGGTTTTGAAGGTGTCTACTCCACTGCAGCTCGTGCTTTGCACTTAGATTCCTGATCATGCAGGTTGTGCTCAGGTTGAGAAGGTTTATGCCTCGCTTCAGGCTCTGATTGCACAGGGTGCAAACCACTCATGTCCTGTCATCAGCACATTTTCTGAAGAACTTCCACGCTAGGGAACTCCTTTGAGCTGGCTTTTCTGTGCTCGTACCCTTGCTGTGTTGGGCAGTAGCAGACATAGTGTCTAGGGCACAGCCGCTCCGCTTCTGCACCCTGCTCCCTCTTCTGCTGTGCTGGTGGCTCTGTGCGACCACCGCCTCTTCCTCCAAACTACTCAGGTCACCTGCATGACCTTCATTCCATATGGGGTCGAGGACCTCATCGTCCTCCACATCATCTTCCACCCAGTCTTCACCCCTTCCCTCCTTGTCGGTCTCCACAATTCTGAACGCCGCAGCAGTTGGCACCTGCATTTCGTCATCATCGGAGACGTGCTGCAATGGTCCTTGCATGTACTCATCTTGAGAAATAAGTGGTTGGGCATCGCTGCACTCAATCTCTTCCACTTCTGGGGCAGGGCTAGGTGGATGGCCCTGGGAAACCCTGCTGACAGAGTCCTCAAAAAGAAGAAGAGACTGCTGTATGACTTGGGGCTCAGACTGCTTGCCTGATTTGCAAGGGGGTGAGGTGAAAGACGGTTGGACATTGGCTGCAGGTGCCAACTCTGACCTTTCTGCAGTAGACTGGGTGGGAGACAATGTGAAGGAACTGGAGGCACTGTCAGCAGCAAACCAATCTACTATCGCCTCTACTTGTTCTGGCCTCATCACTTCTAGAGGCGTATGATGCCCTACCAAATACTGCTGCAGGTTCTGTCGCCTACTCACACTTGATGAAGGTGTTTCACTTGTGCGTGTAGCTGGCACAGATCGACCACGTCCTCTCCTTGCAACAGGAGCTCTACCAGCAGCACCACGACCCAGGCCACGGCCCCTATTTGACGGTCTCCTCATATTTCTGTAATTTATGATCTTGCCCTAGAAAGGTGTTTATTGAATAGCGGAACAAAACAACAACCGTATCGCACGGGTGTATCTCACAGTCAAATATGCAAACTATGCCGCAATTTAATGTTTTTTACCCCAAAAGGGTGTATATTGAATAGCGGAATAGGAAAAAGGATAAAAAACGGTGTATCTCACACGTACAAACACAGACTAGGCCCCGATTAAATTTTTTTTTTACCCTAAAGGGAGGATGAGGAAGAGGAGTAGGAGGAGTTCGGAACAGGAGGCAAACTGAAGCGCCCTACAATCCTTGGCGGTGGAAGGAGATACGCCAAACAAATTTAAAAGGTGTATCTCACACGTACCGATACAGACTATGCCGTAATTTAATTTTTTACACTCCAAAAGGGTGTATATTGAATAGCGGAATTGGAAAAATTTTATAATACGGTGTATCTCACATGTACAAAAACAGACTAGGCCCCGATTACAATTTTTTGTACCCTAAAGGCAGGATGAGGAAGAGGAGTAGGAGGAGTTGGGAACAGGAGCAAAAACTGAAGCGCCCTGCAATCCTCGGCGGTGGAAGGATATGTGCCAAACAAATTTAAAAAGGTGTATCTCACATGTACCGATACAGACTATGCCGTAATTTAATTTTTTACACTCAAACAGGGTGTATATTGAATAGCGGAATAGGAAAAATTTTACAAAACGGTGGTGTATCTCACACGTACAAACCCAGACTAGGCCCCGATTACTATTTTTTGTACCCCCAAAGGCAGGATGAGGAGTAGGAGGAGTTCGGAACAGGCAGGAGGCAAACTGATGCACCCTCAAATCCTCGGCAGTATGAGATGCGCCCCAAAAATTGGAAAGGTGTATCTCACACGTACCAACACAGACTATCCCGCAATTTAATTGTTTTTACTCCAAAGGTGTAGATTAAATAGCGGAATAGAAAATATTATCAAATAAAAGGTGTATGTATCTCACACGTACAGAACCAGACTAGGCCACGATTACTATTTTTTGTACCCCCAAAGGCAGGATGAGGAGTAGGAGGAGTTCGGAACAGGCAGGAGGCAGACTGAAGCACCCTCAAATCCTCGGCAGTATGAGATGCGCCCAAAAAATTGGAAAGGTGTATCTCACACGTACCAACACAGACTATCCCGCAATTTAATTGTTTTTACCCAAAGGTGTAGAGTGAATAGCGGAATAGAAAATATGATATCAAAAGGTGTATGTATCTCACACGTACCGACACAGACTATCCCGCAATTTAATTGTTTATACCCAAAGGTTTAGATTGAATAGCGGAATAGAAAATATGATATCAAAAGGTGTATGTATCTCACACGTAGAGACCCAGACTAGGCCCAAATTACTATTTTTTGTACCCCCAAAGGCAGGATGAGGAGTAGGAGGAGTTCGGAACAGGCAGCACCCTCAAATCCTCGGCGGTATGAGATGCGCCCCAAAAATTGGAAAGGTGTATCTCACACGTACCGATACAGACTATCCCACAATTTAATTGTTTATACCCAAAGGTGTAGAGTGAATAGCGGAATAGAAAATATGATATCAAAAGGTGTATGTATCTCACACGTACCGACACAGACTATCCTGCAATTTAATTGTTTATACCCAAAGGTTTAGATTGAATAGCGGAATAGAAAATATGATATCAAAAGGTGTATGTATCTCACATGTAGAGACCCAGACTAGGCCCAAATTACTATTTTTTGTACCCCCAAAGGCAGGATGAGGAGTAGGAGGAGTTTGGAACAGGCAGCACCCTCAAATCCTCGGAAGTATGAGATGCACCCCAAAAATTGGAAAGGTGTATCTCACACGTACCGACAAAGACTATCCCGCAATTTAATTGTTTATACCCAAAGGTTTAGATTGAATAGCGGAATAGAAAATATGATATCAAAAGGTGTATGTATCTCACACGTAGAGACCCAGACTAGGCCCAAATTACTATTTTTTGTACCCCCAAAGGCAGGATGAGGCGTAGGAGGAGTTCGGAACAGGCAGCACCCTCAAATCCTCGGCAGTATGAGATGCACCCCAAAAATTGGAAAGGTGTATCTCACACGTACCGACACAGACTATCCCGCAATTTAATTGTTTATACCCAAAGGTGTAGATTGAATAGCGGAATAGAAAATATGATAAAATTGGTGATTTATCAATAGCACATGTGAACAGCAGTGTCAGCTCTGCTGCAGGCTATGGAGGGAAAAAAAAATTCCCTTTTTAAGTTTGTAATTTTTAACTAGATTAGTACAGACTATGCCACAATTTAATTTTTTTAACCCAAGGGTGTATATTGAATAGTGGTATAGAAAAAAGTGTATAACTTTTGAAATCACTCAATAATAGCACATGTGAACACAGCAGTGTATTATCACAGTCAGCACAGCAGCACTGAAGGAAAAACGCTGCACACAACTGACTGATAAAAAATACTTTTTTCTCCCTCCTCCTCAGTGGTCAAAAAGAATTTGTTCACACTACCCCACACACAGCAAAATCGATGTGGACCACTGACACCTGCCTATCTCCAGACTCTCCCTAAAAGGATCGATAAGATCGGTCACTGCCGGCACTGCAAACCCCCCCCCACACTGCAAAATCGATTGTAGTAGAACACTGACCCTAAATATCTCCAGCCTCTGCCTAAAAGGATTGATAAGATCGGTCACTGCCGGCACTGCAAACCCCCCCCCCCCCCACACAGCAAAATCGATTGTAGAACACTGACCCTAAATATCTCCAGCCTCGCCCTAAAATGCCTATATCTCGCCCTGCCTGCAGCACTCCGACCTGTCCCTCAATTCTATTTCGGACACAATATGATTTTTTTGCCTGTCTGTCCCTAATCAGCAGCCAGCACGTATGATGTGTGCTCTGTCCCTGTACTACAGCATAATGACGCAGCGGCGCTCGGTCTCGAACTTATAAAGACTTGGTCACATGCTTCAGATGGCCAATCACAGCTACTAATACATTTGTAGGCATGGCTGGGATGGCTTAAGGCACACCAGTTAAACGCTTGTTGATTGGCTGTTGAAAGCCCGCCATGAAAAGCGCGCCAATACATACAAACCCGGAAATAAAATGACCGAATGCGGATTTTTACCCGAACATACAGTAAAGTTTTCGGGTCCGTGTTCGGGTAACAAAAATCCAATTATTCGGTACGAACACGAATAATACAGTCCGTGTTCGCTCAACCCTAGTTATAATATAAAGGTGTAATAGATTCACTCTAAAATGAATAAATATATCTAAAACACTAGCAGCGCTATACTGTGCATATCACAACCTGATTGCATATACATAAAACAAAATAAATATGAGTAAAAAATCCGCATGCATGTAGCAACAGTCCCAGCTGAGAAATAATTTATCAGTCCAAGATATATGTCAAGGGAAGGGTGTAAAAAGGATCCTGAGAAGCACCCCAAAACCTCCACCGTCCAAACGTGCTCCCCCTCAAAATGGACACTCACCAGACTGCTGCAAAGATCAAGCCTTTAAATCTCTGACAGATCCCAAATGATTGAGCCCCAAATCAGCTGCAATGCGAATCCAACTCATAATAAGCCTCCATATGTAATCAACTCACCAAAGCCGTGTCATGGAACAATATAAATGAAGCGGGGGACACATAGCGTAACTCTGTATATTTAATGCAAACACAAAGACTACACACTGTTCCCCGCTCCCATCCAAATCCTACTTACAGAGGTAGATGGAATGAAGGCATTACAAATGCAAAAACAAGCTCTGTTAGTGTTTTAGATTTGATTTATTTATTCATTTTAGAGTGAATCTATTACACCTTTATATTATATTCTGGTTTTTATAGCAGCAGCTGTTGACACGTGTTCAGGTCGTTTTAATTTCATTACCATTTTAATATTTTATTATTTTATTGGAATATTTATTCATTGCCCTTTAGCGCTGGGTGAGTAAGAGGGTTTTCTGCCTTAGTGTTGTTGTCTTTCTTGCTCCATTTATTTATGAATAATTTGGTTATTTCAGGTACAGTATCTTAGAGAAAAAGGTCCTTATTCTTTATAAGGATCACTTTTGCCTGCTTCATTTTTTTTGGGCCACTGATGAGGTTTAAGCAAGTTTTCATTCCAATATTGAGGAGACTGTTACCATTTGAGATGTTAGCATGGTCAACAGGGCCATTATCTTGTCTATCCATGTTTTTTTTAGATTACCGCTATAGATTTGTTCTGTTTTTTTTTTTTTTTTCCTGGCTGATGGACTTTTTAGTTTATTTTTCTTACTTTCTGAATAATCTCTAAGAGGTCCTGCCATTTAGCCCCATCTACCTGAAATAACATTAAAGGCTAAGTTCACCTTTTCAGGCAGAATTTCACTAATAAATTGAAGCTTTTGCTAATTCTGCCTAAGTCATCCCAGGTACTTCTCTCACTTACAAAAAATAAGAGAAAGCTGATATTAGGCTAGTAGGAAATTATACACAAACTCACTGTATAGGTGTGGTCTCAGCAGCCAGACCCTTAATTAAAAGTGATTGGGAAAACCAACCAGAGAAGAAGTATGGCTCCAAACATACCGTAGCTGCACAATGAGACACAAGACACAAGTGGCTTATATATATAACTTTATTAATATTAAAAATGTTACTTGCAAAAAACACCAGATCCCTCCACCTATGTATATAATTAAAATATGACAATATGTCAAAAAAGCACACCCACATGACACCACCTCTATTGCATTTATTATGGGGTGACCGACGCTGGTTCTCCAGGACCCTAGCAACAAACCACCCTACTAGTGATGCAAAACAAGCCCTTCTTTAAGTAAATTATCTCCTTATTAGATCACAGCAAGTCTGGTTTAGGTATAACAATAGAAATAGAGATCAGACACACAGTGTTCTCTTGAATAAAAGTGGAATTCTACTGAGCCATTAGCAACATTGTGTCATAAAATTGTACCCAGATTGAAACCAGCATTCTCTAAAAAGTGAAAGTAAACCAAGTAGTTTTGAAGCTTGTTGCTGATTAGATAATCACCCTTTGAATACTAGAAAGTTCTCCCAAGTTATAGAGTGCACTAAACAGACTTGTATAAATTATTCAAAATTTCTACTTGAGTAAAAGTACAAGTGCTCGATCAAAAAGTGACTTAAGTAGAAGTGGAAGTGCTCGCAGAAAAAGTTACTTAAGTAGAAGTACTAAAGTATTCAACATTTTTTTTACTTAAGTATTGCAAGTAGTTTTTTCAAAAAATTTGCTACTTAAGTACTAAAAGTAAAAAGTACCAGTAGTTTTGAAAAAAAATTTCTACTCAAGTACTGAAAGTAGAAGTACTGTGTTATGTAGTTATTAAAGAAAGAAGTCAAAAGTTTGAACATCATATTGTTTTTTATTATTTCAAATGATTTATTCAAATGATTAACCTAAAGGACAATCACAATTCCTTAGGCTGTAACTTTTTGTAAACAAAAAACAGATAAAGTATGTCCCTCCCTTCCCCTTTTAAAGCATCCAACTTTTAAAGCCAGGGGTGGTCTCCTTCCTGAGCTTCCTCACTCTCACAGCCAGGCAGATCACTTGAAGTTGAAGGGCCAGGGGTGGAAGGTGGTGTTTTTGGTTCGTCCATCTTTCAGCTGATCAAAAGGCAGAACAGCATGCGCAGTCTTCTTAATCGCGGTTTGATTTGATTTGCTCAATTGATGATGATGTGCCAGATGTCATCAAACCTACAACGCTTAAAGTGAAAAATGCATCAAAAACTACTAACAAAGTGGCTGTGCTAAAAATGCTAATAAAGTGCCTGCAATTATTTATATATATATATATATATATATATATATATATTCTTCTTGTATTCAAAATCATCGCCCACAGTATCAAAAATAAAGTGACATGTCTGTGCTAAATGCAGTGCAAATTATTCCCACAATGTAAATTTAATTCATGTAAAATATATATGACAATACTACAATAAAATAAGTTGTGATTGTGAATAAGTTAGGTGCAAGTTTAAGTGTGTAAACTAAACTTTATAACGAAAAGTCCATAACTGAATTCCAGTGTGCAATCTAAGAAGTGCTTGTCACTTGCTGTCAGATGCTTCCACCTTCCTTCTGTGATCTGCTCAAGTAAAGTGGTGGACTGGATAGCCTCTCTCTCTGCCTCTCACCTTAGTAGCACTGGCACTGCACTGGTTCAAAAAGCTGTCTATATTATTTTCATTATAAGAACTTGTCAGAACATGCTTCCACCACCTGTCCTTCACACTAGTAGTGCTCATTTGCTTTGCTCAAGTCAAGTGCCACTGCCAGTGGCCACTGCAGTGCAGGCACAGCCGCACAGGCAGAGGCAGGCCGCAGGAAGCACAGGCACCACAACACAACACTTATGGTCCATGGACCATGGATGGTCGGATAATCATCATAGCTGTCAGTCTCACTCTTCTTGGTTCAAAAAAGCCACCCATGACCCGTGTGTATATAATATATTAATATTTTATATTGATTATTTGATTCTCAAATGGCACATTTGCCATGGCAAGGATTAGGCCCTCTCCACGGTCCACCTCACTCACCTCATAGAGAAGAAGATGAGATAAGGAAGAAAATGCTCCGAGTCCTGCTCCCGAGTCCCGCCGCCCGTGTCACAACTCCTCTCAGTAAGGGCCCTAAGGGGTGGAGTCTGAGTGACACACAACATGTCTAGAGGCGGAGACCTTGAGCGGGAAGACGGCAGCACGGCTCCTCCAATGCGGTCTTAACTTGATGATCATGACAGTGATTCCGCGGGCCGCGGTGCGAGCGAGGCTGTGGGATTGATTGAATTGAGTTGTGCTGCCTACTGCTACACGCTACCTACTACTAAATTGTGAGTCAGTATATTTTATTTCATTTTTATATATAAAAGCGGTATTGTTGAGCACTACTAGCCACTACTGTAGATCTCCTGGCTGTCACTTTGTCACATGTTGGGGAATCACAGTGGCTCGGCTCCAGAAGTGGCGGGTGTCCCCGTCATCCTGCCAGGGCCGCCAAGAAGTTCATCACCTAATCTTAAATTATTAATATCTTATGAGGAGAGGACCTATAAGATTGAGAATTGAAATAATTAAATATATATGGCTTTTTGAACCAGTGCAGTCAGTGCCAGTGCCACCCAGACGCTATCCACCAGTGCCACCACCATTAAGTGTGTTGGTCGGTCACTCGAGCACTGAAGGAGGTGGAAGCATCTGACAAGTGAAGTGACACTTTAGATTTGCACACTGGAATTCATTTATGGACTTTTCGTTATAGATAGGTTTACACACTTCAACTTGTTGCACGCACCTGACCTAACTTATTTCATAACTTATTTTATTGTGATTTATTGTCATATTTTATATGAATTGAATTTACTGTTACATTGTGGGAATAATTATTTTCACTGCATTTAGGCTTTAGCACATTCATGTCACTTTATTTTTGATACTGTGTGGAGTGTGGGCAGGGCACTGGGGGCAACAATGATATTATATCGATTGCACAGGCACTTTATTCGCACAGCCAAGTTGTGTTTGTTAGTAGTTTCTTGATGCACTTTAAGCGCTGTAGCACAATTTATTTGTTTGTTTCATATTTTCTTTTTATTGGAAAGATTTGGTATAGCAGCTTTTATTATACACAGCCTTTATTTTCGTATGCGCTGATTTACAAATGACATTATACACATTTTTTTTAGCTTTATGCAACCTGCCATCTACTGTTCTGGCAGTGGTAATTTTTTTAAAAGTAACGAGTAACTATGCAGCACAAAAAACAAAAAAAAAATACTTGAGTAGAAGTATCGAAATCATCGAAAAAATGTAGTGAAGTAGAAGTAGGAGAAAAAAATTCTACTCTAGGAAAGTACAGATACCGCATTTCGGTACTTAAGTACAGTACTTAAGTAGTTCTACTTCGTTACTATACATCTCTGGCACTAAAGTGCCATTTTCAAAGATTAGGGGAGATAATGATTTAAGTTCAACAGTGTGAGCAGTGATGGCTTGTTAGAAATAAAAATTCAATAATAATGCAAGCTAGTCAAACAGAAAATTCGTAGTAAGCAGAGATGTATAGTAACTAAGTAGAACTACTTCACTACTGTACTTAAGTACCGAAAGGCGGTATCTGTACTTTCCTAGAGAAGAATTTTTTCTCCTACTTCCACTTTTACTTCACTACATTTTTTCAATGATTTCAATACTTCTACTCCGATATTTTTTTTTGTGCTGCATAGTTACTCGTTACAATTATAAAAATTACCACTGCCAGAACAGTAGATGGCAGGTTTCATGAAGCTCAAAACATGTGTATTAGCGCATACGAAAATAAATGCTACTGTATGTATAAATAAATGCTGCATTTGAAATAATAAAAAAACAATATGATGTTCAAACTTTTGACTTCTTTCTTTAATAACTACATAACACAGTACTTGTACTTTAACTTTCAGTACTTGAGTAGCATTTTTTTTTTCAAAACTACTGGTACTTTTACTTTTCAGTACTTGAGTAGCAAAATGTTTAAAAAAACTACTTGCAATACTTAAGTACAAAAAATGTTGAATACTTTAGTACTCAAGTCACTTTTTGATCGAGCACTTCCACTTCTACTCAAGTCACTTTTTGATCAAGCACTTGTACTTTTACTCAAGTATGGGTTTCGAGTACTTTATACAACTCTGGTAGTAAGCAAGTGAATATATGAAATCGTCATAATCATTCATGCCAGCAGGCTAGTAGGGAATTTGCGGATAAGGCCGGCCATACACGGAGCAAATTTCTTTCCTGCAACCAAAATTCTCTAGATTCGCCCATCAACACACATAGGTTACATAGGTACATAGTTAGTCGGGTTGAAAAAAGACAAAGTCCATCTGGTTCAACCAATAAAAAAACAAAAAAAAAACAGTAAAGTAAACCCAATCATACAATCCCATATACACAATCCTATACCCGCAGTTGATCCAGAGGAAGGCAAAAAAAACCCCCAGCAAAGCATGATCCAATTTGCTACAGCAGGAGAAAAAAATTCCTTCCTGATCCCCTAAGAGGCAATCAGATATTTCCTGGATCAACATTACCTATAAATATTAGTACCCATTTATATTATGTACACCCAGGAAAGAATCCAGTCCAATCTAGTGAGCTAGCCAGAACCACCTCTGGAGGGAGTCTATTCCACATTTTCACAGCTCTTACAGTAAAGAATCCTTTCCGTATTTGGAGACAAAATCTGTTTTCCTCTAGACGTAAACCCTTATCCTCTGTGTTGACCTTAACCACTTCCATACCGGGCCATAGTAAAATGACAGCGGCAGGAAGTGCTCCTCGATCCGACCGGCCGTCATATGACGTCCACCCGCTCTCGCCGCTACTGCGTACCCCCGGGGCGCGGCGATCAGGGATGAGGACCATCCCCGAAATTGGCTGTTTAGCACATGATCGGCTGTGTCCAATCACAACCGATCACATGAGCGGCACCAGAGCGAGCCGCTCATTCTCTCCGCAATGCGTGCCCCCCGGGCAGAGCCCATCCTCGATCTAGGTAAAGAGCCAATGAAATTGGCTTTTTACCACATGACCGGCTGTCAATCACAGCCGGTCACAGAATGTCAACAGAGAACACGGTAACTAGCTGTTACCGTGTTCTCGTCCTCACACACTGCTCCTGTGTGAGGAGGAGATTGCGGTAACAGCTAGGTTCCAATCATAGTGCACCCCAAAACACACTGATTGCCCCCCCCCCCAATAAAGAGGACCTGTCACTAGCCCATTAAAGTACCTGTCACTAGCCCATCAAAGTACCTGTCACCAGCCCATCAGGTACTCTGATGACAGGTACTCGGGTACTCTGATGGGCTGGTGACAGTTATTCAGGTACTCTGATGACAGGTACTCAGGTACTCTGATATGCTTGTGACAGGTAATCGGGTACTCTGATGACAGGCACTCTGGTACTTTGAGTACCTGTCATCTGGGTACCAGAGTACCTGTCATCGGAGTACCTGTCATCGGAGTACCCGAGTACCTGTCATCGGAGTACCCGAGTACCTGTCATCGGATTACCCGATTACATGTCATCGGAGTACTCAAATATCTGTCATCAGAGTACCCAAGTACCTCTCTGTATCCCATCAGAGTACCCGAGTACCTGTCTCCAGCCCATCAGGGTATCTGAGTACCTATCTGCAGCCCAATAGAGTACCTGAGTACCTGTCTTCTGCCCATCAAAGTATTTGAGTACCTGTCTCCAGCCCATTAGAGTACCCGAATACCTCTCTGCAGCCCATCATAGTACCCAAGTACCTCTCTGTGGCCCATCAGAGTACCCGAGTACCTGTCTCTAGCCCATCAGAATACCCAAGTACCTCTCTGAAGCTCATCAGAGTACCCGAGTACCTTTCTAAAGCCGATCAGTGTACCTGTCTGCAGCCCATCAGAGTACCTGAGTACCTATCTGCAGCCCATGCCTCCTAGATTATGTGTAGGGGTGTTTGCTTTCCAAAATGGGGTCATTTTATGGGGGTTTCTATTGTCTTGGTTTTCCAGGGCCTTCAAAAATGTGATAGGTTGTAATGAAATGATATGTGTAATTTATGCTCCTAGAACACCTGACGGTGCTCCTTGCACGTTGGGCCTCTGTATGTGGCTATGCTGTGACAAAGTCCCACATATGTGGTATCGCCATACTCAGGAGGAGTAGCAAAATGTATTTTGGGGTGTCATTTTTGCTATGTACATGTGTTAGAAATATCTTATAAATTGACAACTTTGTGTAAAAAAAAAATGCGTTTTCATTTTCTTTCCACATTTTCCAAAAACTTGTGAAAAAAAATGACATGTTCAAAAGATTCATTATGCCTCATAGAATATATAGGTTGGGGTGTTTTCTTTCCAAAATTGGGTCATTTTGTGGGTAATCCCATTGTCCTGGTGCTCTAGGGCCTTCAAAAGTGTGATAGGTTGTTAGGAAAGAATGGATTTTGGGGTGTAATTGCAAGTTTGCATATACTGTGTGTGATAAATAACTTATTACGACAGTTTTGTGTAAAAAAAAAAATAAAATAATTTCTTTATTTTCCCAAGAATCGTGGGAAAAAATTACAACTTCAAAAAACTCACCATGCCTCTTACTAAATACCCTTGAATGTGTACTTTCCTAAAAGGGGTAATTTGGGGGGTATTTGTACTGTCCTGACATTTCAGGGCCTCAAGAAATAAGATAGGCGTCGGTACATTAGGTGTGATCAATTTTCAATGATTGGCACCATAGCTTGTAGACTCTAACTTTCACACAGACTAAATAATAACCACTAATGTTTGGGTTATTTTTTACCAAAGATATGTAGAAGTATACATTTTGGCCCAAATTTATGAAAAAAAAATTACTTATTTGCAAAATTTTATAATAGAAACTAAAACAAAATGTTTTTTTTCCAAACATTTTTGCTCTTTTTTAACTTATATCGCAAAAAAAAAAAAAAAAAAAACAGTGGTGATTAACTACTACCAAAAGAAAGCTCTATTTGTGTGAAAAAATGGATTGGGTACAGCATTGTATGACTGAGTAATTATCATTCAAAGTGTGAGAGCGCTGAAAGCTGAAAATTGGTCTGGGCAGGGAGGGGGTGTAACTGCTCTGTATGGAAGTGGTTAAAGTGAATTACTCAACACCAAGTTCACTATATGGACCCCTTATGTAGTTATACATGTATTTATACATGTTGATGATGTCCCCCCTTAATCTCCTCTTCTCAAGAGAGAATAAATTCAGTTCCTCTAATCTTTTCTCATAGCTTAGCTCCTCCATGCCTCTTATCAGTTTGGTTGCCCTTCTCTGCACTTTCTCCAGTTCCCCCGAAATCCTTTTTAAGAACTGGTGCCCAAAACTGAGCTGCATATTCCAGATGAGGTCTTACTAATGATTTGTATAGGGGAAAAATTATATCTCTCTCTGGAGTCCATGCCTCTGTTAATACAGTACAAGAAAGGCCTTTGCTTGCTTTGGAAACTGCAGCATGCTATTATTAAGCTTAGGATCTATCAGAACACCCAGATCCTTCTCCGCTATGGATTCCCCCAGTTCTTCTCCCCCTAGTATGTATGATGCATGCATATTCTCAGCCTACAAGTGCATACATTTATCAAAATTAAACCTCATTTGACCAATGAAACAGTGCACTGAGGCAGTGGCGTAGCCAACAGGGGGGGCGGTCCGCCCTGCGTGCCACACAATAGGGGGGTGTCAGGGAGCACCAGGGTGACACCCGGGGCCGGCCGCCAGACTGCCTCCGCCGCTCGCTGTGCTCACTGACACAGGAGAGCAGAGGAGGAGGAACTGTTTAAAGCAGAGCATGGGAGAGAGACTCACCGTCACTCATGAGCCCTGAATACACAGCGATCGCTGCCGGAGTTAACTGTGCTAGTTAATGATAAGGCGATTGGTTGCTAGGACCGCCTATCAACCAATCACCTGCTCATTAACTAGCACAGTTAACTTCGGAAGTTCCCGCTGACCGTTGTGTATTCAGGGCTCGTGAGTGTGACGGTGATCTCTCTCTCCTGTTCTTTGCTTTAAACAGGTCCTCCTCCTTTGCTCTAAGGTAGGAGGGAGAGGGGTGCTTGCATTGTAAGGGGGTTCTATTGGGGGGGTTCTATTGGGGGGTGTATTGTAAAGGGGTTGTATTGGGGGAGGTTTGTATTGTTAAGGGGTTCTATTTTGGAGGGGTTATTTTGGAGAGGTTATATTGGGGGGGGGGGTCTGCATTGTAAAGGGGTTGTATTGGGGGGGAGGGGGGTTGTATTGTAAAGGGGTTCTATGAGGGAGGGGGGCTTTGTATTGTAAAGGGGTTATATTGGGGTGGGGTCTGTATTGTAAAGGGGTTCTATTGAGGGGGTTGTATTGTAAAGGGGTTCTATTGGGGGGGGAGTTGTACTGTAAAGTGGTTCTATGGGGGGATTTGTATTGTAAAGGGGTTATATTGGGGGGAGGGTTTATTGTAAAGGGGTTCTATTGGCGGGGGCTTTGTATTGTAAAGGGGTTCTATTGGGGGGGACTGCATTGTAAAGGGGTTCTATTGGGGGGTCGGCATTGTAAAGGGGTTCTATTGGGGGGGTTGTATTGTAAAGGGGTTCTATTGGGGGGTTGTATTGTAAAGGGGTTCTATTGGGCGGGGTTGTATTGTAAAGGGGTTCTATTACTGGGGGCTTTGTATTGTAAAGGGGTTCTATTGGCGGGGGCTTTGTATTATAAAGGGGTTCTATGGGGGGGTTGTATTGTAAAGGGGTTCTATTGGGGGGTTGTATTGTAAAGGGGTTCTATTGGGGGGGGCTGTGTAATGTAAAGGGGTTCTATGGGGGGCTGTATAATGTAAAGGGTTCTATGGGGGGTGGGGGCTGTGTAATGTGAAGGGGTCCAGGGGTACAGGGGCTGTGTAATGTAAAGGGGGCCTTCCTACATTTTACTCGCAGTTATTACTGCAGTCCTATAGATCTTTTATGTTGTGCGTTTTTTTTTCTGCATTTTCTGAAAGTGCACCAAAAGTCCTGCATGCTGCATCTTTGCCGTGCTTTCAGAAAACAGTAAAATCGTTTTTTGGGGGGGGGGGGGTGACACCATGGTTTACTGCAACAGGTGACACCGACCCTAGTGACACCACTGGCAGTAGCACACAGTAAGTGTGCCACTGCCAGTTACATGTATTTCTGTCTGGCGCCTCAGGTCAGTCGGTGCCGTGTTTGGAGGAGGAGGGGCCTGGTCAACGGGGGAAGCGGAGGGAGGAGGATTCTTTTGGGTTATGGGCTGCAGTGCGTGGAGGCGCTACACGTGACACGTCAATGAGTGGTTCGTCGCCTGCACGCCTGGGGGGGTTGCCAGATATAGCATCTGCCCGGGTGCCAAATGCTCTAGGTACGCCCCTGCATTGAGGTCAGCTTGTAAGTTGAAGACATCCTGTAAGGAAGTTATTCCACTGCAAAGCTTGGTGTCATCTGCAAAGACTGAAATGGTACTTTTAATCCCAGACCCTATATAATTTATGAAGATATTAAAAAGTAGGGGTCCCAACACTGAACCTTGGGGTACACCACTGATAACCTTAGACCAGTCAGAGTAAGAATCATTAACCACTACTCCCTGAATTCTATCTTTTAACCAATTTCCTATCCATTTACAAACTGATCTTTCCAAGCCTGTAGACTTTGCCTTATACATTAGCCTTGTGTGGGTAACTGTGTCAAATGCTTTTGCAAAAATCCAAGTATACTACGTCCACAGCCACCCCTCTGTCCAAGGTTTTACTTACCTCCTCATAAAAAGAAATCAGATTTGTTTGACAATGTCTGTCTCTCATGAATCCATGCTGTCTGTTGCTTAAAATATTTTTTTCCAGCAAGAACTTATCTTATGTGGTCTTTTATTAAACTCTCCAATATCTTCCCAACTATAGAAGTTAAACTAACAGGTCTATAGTTACTTGGCAAAGACCTTGATCCCTTTTTAAATATAGGCACCACATTGGCCCTACACCAATCCAGTGGTACTATTCCAGTCCTTAACGAGTCACTAAAAATTAGAAACAAAGGCTTTGAAATTACAGCGTCAATTCTTTTAGGATGCGTGGGTGGATGCCATCTGGTCCAGGTGCTTTATCCACCCTTATTTTGTCTAAATATTTCTGGACCATATCACTTTTGAGCCATTGTGGATCATTTGGGGCTGCATCAATACCATTCTCATTATGGTCATGAGCTCCCCCATGCTCCTTTGTATACACAGAGCTGAAGAAAGTATTTAATAAATTTGCCTTCTCTCTGTCCCCAGTCACCCACTCCTGATTATTTTGTAAAGGGCCTACATGCTCAGACCTAACCTTTTTACTATTATTATATTTGAAGAATGTTTGGGGTTTGTCCCTCTACCTTTTGTAATCTGTTGTTCATTTTGAATTTTTTGCGTCCTTTATTTCCTTTTTTACATATTCTGTTATATTCTTTGTTACAATGAAACAATGATAGTGTTCCTTCATTTTTACATTTTTTTAAAAGCTCTTTTCTTATTATTTTTGTATTTATACTTTGACCGTGAGGCACATAGGTGTTATTTTTAGTCTTTTAAACCTATTGCCTATGGGAATATACTTTGCAGTGAGTTTGCATACAGTCTATTTGAAATTGGCCCATTTCTGTTTCAGTGCTCATTGATGACAATATTACCTCCCAGTCTAAATCCTGGAGAGCAGCCCTCATCCTTGGAAAATTTGCTCTCTTAACCACTTGCCGACCGCCTAACGACTATTTACTGCGGCACTCAGCCGCTTACAGGCAAAGTGACGTAGCCCTACGTCGCTCGCACACAAGCCTGTAGGGGGCTCCCACCCCCGCCCGTTCCCTGGGGAGCCAGCGCGTGTTACCGGCCACTCGCAATCTCCCGCAGGAGAGGGAGAAAGACAGACGGCTGATGTAAACATCCGTATGTAGGATCGTATGTCTCTGTGATTACATCACAAGCCACGCCCCCCCCCCCACAGTTATAATCACGCCCCTAGGGACATACTTAACCGCTTGATCACCAGTAAAGTTAACCCCTTCCCTGTCAGTGTCATTTTTACAGTAACAGTGCATATTTGTAGCACTGATTACTGTAGTAATGTCACTGGTACCCCCAAAAATGTCAGTCAGGGGTCGGATCTGTCCGCCGCAAAGTTGCAGTCGCGCAAGAAAAACAATCGCAGATCGCGACATTACTAGTTAAAAAAAAAAACAATAAAAATGACAAATCTTTCCCGTTAATAGTAAACGCAATAACTTTTGCGCAAACCAATCAAAATACGCTTATTGCGATTTTTATACCAAAAATATGTAGCAGAAAACAAATTGGCCTAAAATGTTAAAAAATATTGATTTTTACATTTTTTTCTGGGACAGTTGTCTGTGGGGTGTTATGTGGGCCCAGTATGGATGGGGGGTGTGGGGGCTTAGTGCATTCTTGGGGGTATTTTTTACCTTGGCACTGATCTTTTGGCCACCATTTTGGGTGAGGGCAGGCTGTTTTGGCTTCTTTGTTTGGGCAGCAGCCATTTTGCGAGTGCTTCCTCCCATTTGTTTCTATTAGGCACCATATTACTGTGGCTTAGGGCATGCATCGGCCTCTTGTTCGGGGGAAGAGGACATGAGGTCACTTCCTTTTTCATTTCTCTACACTGCAGCAGCGTCTGTGGAGGTCTGGGCAAGTACACTATGACACTGTGGGGTGATTTTTGGCTGTTTTTTGAATCCTCTTCCATGGCCTCTTTATCCGCTGCACTGGCGACTTTGGCATCCAAGGTGGACCTGCTGATGTGTGAACGCACTACAAAAAAATGGCCGTTGCCCTCTCAGTCTTCTGACTCAAAGTCTAAATTGGTTGCCACGGACAATGTCCCCCCTGAGGGGTCCCAGTCCTCACATTCGGAGGGGAGGAGGAGGAGTCTTCTACTGCGGCACGGGAACGCACTATAGTGGATGCACTCATTAGCTCCATCAGGGAGACTTTAAATATTGATGATGAGCCCACCCAGTCAGGTAAGAGGGTTTCCTTTGTGTCCCGCAAAGCCCAGAAGTTGGGTCAGTTTTTCCCTGCCCCCAGGAGTTTCTCGAAACTGTGAACGACCAATGGCGTTGCATCAAACATATGCTGGCGGTGCCTAAGCGGTTTAAATACCGCTATCCCTTTGCGGATCCTGTAGACAATCGTTGGACTGTGTCACCAAAGGTGGACCACACTGTTTCTAGGTTGAATAAATCCACATTGATGCCTGTGGAGGACACTCCGGTGTTCAAGGCGCGTGGAGACGCTTTCCCGCCATATGTATTTGGTGGCAGGCTCCTTGCTAAAGCCTGTGTTCGCTTCGGTGATGGTTTCTCAAGCTGTCAAGGAATGGTCCAAGGTGCTTAGGCGCACCTTAGTGGCAGAGTCGGCTTCTCCGGCTTACCGGCTTACCCTGGTTGTCCCAACTTCGGGACAGGTGGGTTCACAAACTGATTTGTTCAGGGTACTAGATCGAGTTTCGATCTCGCCCCGCAGACAGGTTCTTTCCATCAAATCTCCGTCTGACTCCCGATCATTTAAGGGATCTCAGAGGGGCGGTGCAAGATCTTCTCGCCCAGGGAGTCATTGTACCAGTCCCTCAGTGGGACCGGTTTTGCGGGTTCTATCCCAACCTGTTCACGGTACCCAGAAAGGAGGGCAAGGTGCATCCAATTCTGGACCTAAAGTCGCTAAACCGCTTTGTGCGGGTACAAAAGTTCCGGATGGTCGGTGGTGGCATCATTGAGTCCAGGGGACTTTCTAGCCTACATCAACTTAAAGGATGCGTATCTGCACATCCCCATCTATGAAGGTCATCAGCAGTATCTCCGCTTCGCAGTGGCAGAGGAGCATTTTCAGTTTGTGGCATTACCCTTCGGTCTCGCTTCAGCTCCCAGGGTATTCACCAAGGTTTTGGCTCCGGTGCTGGCTTTGCTGCGCATGAAGGGGATTGCGGTCCTCAGTTAACTGGATAACCTCCTGTTAAGGGTGAGCTCGTGTGCCACTTTGGTGAGCATTCTGACAGTCACGGTTCAGATGCTCCAGGAGTTCAGGTGGACCATCAACTTTCAGAAGTCACCTCAATTACCTGGGAATGGTCTTGGACTCCGCTCAAGGAAAGATTTTTCTCCCGGAAGAGAAACTTGGGACCCTACAGGGCGAGATCAAGTCTCTCAGGGACAATGATCTCTCCTCTCTGCGGGCCTGCATGCGGTCTCTGGGTCTGATGGTTTCTGCCTTCGAAGCCATTCCCGTTCGCTCAGTTTCACACGAGAACTATGCAAGCAGAGATTCTTGCCAGGTGGGACAGAAAACCTCAGTCGTGGGACAGGAGGATATCTCTGAGCCACCTCACAAGGACAAACCTTTTGTGGTGACTCCTGTCGCCAGCTCTGACACAAGGCAAGTCTTTTCAGCTTCTACTGTGGACGGTGATGACCACGGATGCCAGCCTGTCGGGCTGGGGTGGAGGTCTGGACACGCTTTGTGCCCAGGGGACGTGGTCAGTGGAGGAATCCTCCTTACCGATAAACGTCTTGGAGCTCCAAGCAATCAAGCTCTGCTTGTTCCATTGGACGACTCGGCTACAGGGTCGCCCGGTTCGTGTTCAGTTGGACAACGCCACAGCGGTGGCTTACATCAATCACCAAGGGGGCACAAATAGTGCCCGGGCGGCCAAGGAAATGGCAGAGATCCTGTCTTGGGCCAGGCCGCACATTCCAGCGATTTCGGCTGTTCACATTCCGGGTGTGGTAAACTGGCAGGCGGACTATCTGAGTCGCCAGTCCCTGGACCAGGGGGAGTGGTCCCTGCATCCAGAGGTGTTTCGGCTCCTGTGTGCCCGGTGTGGGACTCCGGACGTGAATCTGTTCGCATCTCGTCTCAACAAAAAGGTGGGAAAGTTCGTGGCCAGAGTCCGCGATCCTCTGGCGGAGGCCACGGACACGTTGGTGGTGCCCTGGCACCAGTATCGGCTGATTTTGGCCTTCCTTCCGATTCAACTGTTATCCAGGTTCCTCCGCAGGTTGGCGTTGGAACGGTGCAGGTAATTCTGGTGGCCCCAGACTGGCCATGTCGGTCGTGGTACGCAGACATCCTGCAGATGGTCATTGAACCTCCTTAGCGGCTTCTGCTGAGAGACGATCTACTGTCTCAAGGGCCGATCTTTCATCCTGCTTTACAGTCTCTGGCTTTAACGGCGTGGCTGATGAAAGCCAAGTTTTGAGAGACAAGGGTATCTCGAATGCGGTCATTCCTACCTTACTGAAAGCTACCTCCAGGAAGATTTACCACCGTACCTGGAAGGCGTATATTGCCTGGTGTGAATCGCAAGAGTTTCATCCACGCTCCTTCTCGGTGGTGAGGATTTTGGCCTTCCTGCAGGAAGGTGTGGATCAGCGCTTGGCACTGGCCACAATAAAGGGTCAGTTGCCGGCCTTAGTAATTTTCTTCCAGTGTCCCTTGGCGACTAATTCCTTGATTCGCACCTTTATTCAAGGGGTGCATCATCTGGCTCCCCCGCGGAAGGCTCCTTTTCCTCAGTGGGACCTGAATTTGGTTTTATCCATTTTGCAACGGCCTCCCTTTGAAAACATTAGAGAGATTCTTCTGCCTGTGTTGTACCACAAAGTTGCCTTTCTCGTGGCTGTCACCTCTGCTCGCAGAGTGTCTGAGTTGGCGGCTCTGTCTTGCCGCTCACCTTATCTGGTTGTTCATAGGGATTAAGTGGTCTTGAGACCCAATCATTCTTTTCTTCCCAAGGTGGTATCTGCTTTCCACCTCAACGAAGATATTATCTTACCTTCGCTTTGTGCGAGACCCAAACATCCCAAGGAATTTGCCTTACATTCCTTGGATGTGGTCCGGGCGGTCAGGGTTTACCTGTCTACCACGGAGTCTTTTAGGAAGTCTGATTCCCTGTTTGTCCTTCCTGAGGGACCTCGGAAGGGTTTGGCTGCGTCCGCTGCAACCATCTCCAAATGGATCAGACAGACTGTTGTTCAGGCCTATTCACAAAAGGGTCAGGTGCCTCCTTTCCCTGTGAGGGCACATTCTACTAGAGCTGTCAGTGCATCCTGGGCGTTTCGCCATCAGGCTTTTGTGGCTCAGGTGTGCAAAGCGGCGACCTGGTCGTCCATGCACACTTTTACAAAATTTTACAAACTTGATGCGATGGCATCCTCGGATGCTTGCTTTGGCTGCAAGATTTTGAGTGCGGCAGTTATTTGAAGGGACATGTTGTTACGTCTCTTTTCTAGGGTGTTTTTTTGTTCTGGGATAGCTCCTGTTGAGCTGCTGTTGCCCTGGTGGCTTAGTTTTTTTCTCCGGCCTGGTTGACACATTGCCTTTTTTGTAGATTGCGTCTTCCCACCCCTCACACCTGCACTGCTTTGGGACATCCCACTCGTGACGGTATGCCGAACGGGCTGCAACTGTCAGAGGACGTAGGAGAAAATAGAGTTTTTGTAAGAACTTACCGTAAAATTCTTTTCCCTCAGTCCTCTGACAGTCGCAGCCCCCACCCCTCTGTTTTTTTTCTTTGGGGTTGATGCCTTCCGGTACTGCTTGCTATGAAACTGGAGAACAGTGCTAGCTGTGTCAGGATAATGGCTGAGGGACGGCCCCCTAGAGGTGTGTCTCAGTGAGAAGTTTTTTTTATTAAACCTTCACTGCCTAGCTTACTCCTGCAGAACATGCTGCTACTGTCAGAGGACTTGGAGAAAATAATTTTACAGTAAGTTCTTACAAAACTAAATTTTTTTCACTATAGGCCTTGTTGACCCTTCTTCCAACATGGCAGTTATGAATGTGACCATAAAGCTCTATTTTGGTCTTGTCACTCTAGGTTACAGTGTGCTAGAAGCTGTGAGGCATGTCAAGGTGTTGTCGGGCATAATGTAACAAGGCTTTTTTCTGGCAGCTTGACCATGCAGCTCATTATTTATTTAAGTATTGATGTATTGTGCTCCTCAAAACAACCACACCATCTTTTTCCAGAGCAGCCTGTATTTCTCCTTAGGTTACTTGTGGGTTTTTCTTTGTATTCCAAACAATTCTTTTGGCAATTGTATCTGCAATCTTTCTTGGTCTACCTGACCTTGGTTTGGTGTCGAGATCCCTGAATTTTCAACTTCTTAATAAGTGATTGAACAGTACTGACTATGTGATAATAAATGGCTTCTTATAATCACTATCTTTAGCCACATAACGACCACCCACCGCAGTTTTACTGCGGCAGGCAGCCGCACCTGGGCAAAGCGACTTTATACTACGTCGCTCGCTCAGGAGACTCTAGGGGGTGAGCGCGCGCCACCAGCGGCGCACTCCCGCCCCTGCTCGTTAGCTGGGGAGCCAGTGCGTGTGACCGGCGGCTCTAATGGCCGCCGGCCACTCAAGATCTCCCGCAGCTGAGAGAGAAGGACAGACGGCTGATGTAAACACAGCCATCTGTCATTCTCCCTGTAGTGATCACAGAGGCTATGTGATCCTGCTATAGGATCGCATGTCTCTGTGATTACTTCACAAGCCACACCCCCTGACAGTTAGAATCACGCCCCTAGGGAAACATTTAACCCCTTGATCACAGATACTGTTAACCCCTTCCCTGCCAGTGTCATTTTTACAGTAACAGTGCATATTTTTAGCACTGATTACTGTAGTAATGTCACTGGTACCCCCAAAAGTGTAAAAAATGTCAGTTAGGGGTCCGATCTGTCCGCCGCAATGTCGCAGTCCCGCAAAAAAAATTGCAGATCGCCGCCATTACTATTAGAAAAAAAAAAAACCCAATAACAATTACATAAATCTTTCCCGTAGTTAGTAAACGCAATACATTTTGCGCAAACCAATCAAAATACGCTTATTGCGATTTTTTTTTTTTACCAAAAATATGTAGCAGAAAACAAATTGGCCTAAAATGTTAAAAAATTTAGATTTTTACATTTACGCTCTTTTTTTGTTTATAGCGCAAAAAATAAAAATCGCACAGGTGATCAAATACCACCAAAAGAAAGCTCTATTTGTGGGAAAAAAATGACGTCAATTTTGTTTTGGACAGGACCGCGCAATTGTCCGTTAAAGTAACGCAGTGCCGAATCACAAAATAGGGCCTGGTTATTGAACAGCCAAATCCTCCAGGGCTAAAGTGGTTAAATAAAGGACAGTTTTTTGGCATGATCAGTCATATTTTCAATATCAATGCCAAAATGTCATGATTTCTGCCAAGGTATGCAAACTTTTGAGCACAAGTGTATGTGGATCATGTGACCATCCCATATCTTCATATCGCATGGCAAATGCGTGCCGGCAACCTGCGTTGGGGTGCCATTAACATTTATTAGCAACGCAAGCATGATGTGCATTTCTAAAACGTGTGCCAAAGTGCATGCTTTCTGTGCGATTTGCCATGTGTTTGGAAACATGCAGATGTAAATGGAGCCTCATTGTTCTTGTATAAACATACCAATTTCAGTTTCAGACCCCATTCACACTTTGCATAGTGGGATCGCATGTTTTTTTGGCCTGTTTTTCCCACGACACACATAGGGCAGCTCATTGATTTTAATGGGCTGCCCTACATGTGGTAAAGTAGTATGGGACATTTTGGCATGTTGCAGTTTGCATGTTTTTTACTACACTTTGTTGCTTGTTTTGTTTTTTGTTTTTACATGCTAAAATGTGTGTTTGCTTCTGCGTTTAAGGTGCCATTAACAATTGACACTGAAAGTGAAACTACAGTAGTTCATTTTAGGTGCCATACACCATACAATCTGATTGTATAATCTCTGTACAATCATCTTTGGATTTTCCAAAACTATATAAAAGGAGGACGTACCTATCCAATCACTTTGTATTTAATCAGACAGGCCCTTGCACTACATAGTTGATGGTAGATCTAAAGAAGATTGCACAATCAGATTGTATATTGTATGGTGAGCTTTACAGACTTCCAGGGACACACTTTTTTTGTTTTCAATTCTCATGGTATGTGATCATATAGCTCCTCCATTCCTGCACACTCTGCCAAATGACACTGTGCCAAAGGCATAAAGAGTCCACATGTTCCTGTAAGCACTCCTGAGTCTATTGTGGTGGCAGCTACACTGGCGGAGATTTACCTGTTCTTTTCCTTGGAGATACACTTGGTGTATTTGGTGGACTTCATACACTAGAACGGGCATCACTAAATGGCGGCCCGCGGTCCGCGTCTGGCCCGAGCTGCTTCTCTATCAGGACCGCCGCGATCAGCTGCTGGTTTTCTTCCTGCCTCTGCTGCTGTCATTAGCAGAGCAGGGTGGATGGCTGGAGGCGGGACTGTGACTGGGGAACGGGATCGGCATTGAATGGAGAGAGGCAGCTGCCTGAATTTACTTTTCAGGTTGGAGGTGATTGGCTGCTGGGAGGCAGAATGTGATTGGCTGGGAGTCACACAGTCGGCTGCCTCTCTGCTTGCGGTGCTACTGTTCTTCTGCCTTCTCAAGATTGTCCCGCCTCCTGCTCTCCGTTCTCTGTAAGGTAGGAGAGTGAAGTGAGGACATGGCTGTGAAGTTGTGAAGGATGATTGGGGAGCAGGGGTCATGTACAGGGGGGTAGTGAGGTGTGTGGGGATTAATGTAAAGGGGAGCAATGCTGTGGGGGTGATATGTTAAGAGGGTAGTGGTGTATGTGTGTTGATGTAAAGGGGAACAGTGCTGTGGGGGGGAGGGGTGAAGGGGGCACTGCTATGGGGGGGGCGGGGTGTTAAAAGGGCAGTGCTGTGTATGTGTGTGGGGGTGATGCAAAGGGGCAGTGCTGTGGGGGTGATATAAGGGGGCAGTGGTGTGTGTGTGTGTGGGGGGGGGGTGATGTAAAGGGAGACAGTGCTGTGAGTGGGATGTGAAAGGGGCAGTGCTTAGGGGGTGATATGTGAAGGGGGCAGTGCTGTTGGGGGGATAGGTGAAGGGGGCAGTGCTGTGGGGGGATGTGAGAGAGACAGTGATGTTGGGGGGATAGGTGAAGGGCACAGTGCTGTTGGGGGGAATAGGTGAAGGGGACAGTGCTGTTGGGGGGGGATAGGTGAAGGGGGCAGTGCTGTTGGGGGGATAGGTGAAGGGGGCAGTGCTGTGGTGGGATAGGTGAAGGGGGCAATGCTGTGGGGGATAGGTGAAGGGGACAGTGATGTTGGGGGGATGTGAGAGGGACAGTGCTGTGGGGGGGATGTGAGAATGACAGTGCTGTTGGGGGGGGGGTAGGTGAAGGGGGCAGTGCTGTGGGGGAATATGTGAAGGGAGCAGCATCGGGCGGCGGCGTTCTGTTGGATTCTGCTGATAATAGCGCTATTGTTCTTCATACATGTGAGTTTTTTACCTTATCTTTAATAAAGTGTCCCCTACGTACTACACTATTTGTGGCCCTTTTCTTTCATATTCCTTTGGGAGTGCTGGGCCCGGACCATTTAGTGCGTTGGCTGGTTTACAACCACGGCTCCCTGCTGGACTTGTCTAGACTGTCTGGAGAGAGGTAACACGGCACCTATAGGATTCTGTTGGAGTTCCCAATACATGTTGGATGCTTGTATTTATCTCTCTTCTGGTAAGCGTTTAGTGTGCCTTTAGCATGCAGCACTGATTGTGGAAGAAGTCACAACATTTGGTGGAGGATTCTTTTCTTGCACTTGGCACCCAATTTTGGACTTTTACTGTTCCATTTGGACGTTATTTATTAACAGATTGTTTATTGCCATTTAATTCCTAGCACAATTTACTGTTATCACTATTTGCAGTTTGATTTATTATCATTATGTCAATTTAGCGCGGCTCTTCTTTTGCATTGTGGGGGGATATGTAAAGGGGGCAGTGGTGTGGGGGGGGATAGGTGAAGGGGGCAGTGCTGTGGGGGGATAGGTGAAGGGGACAGTAGTGTGGAGGGATAGGTGAAGGGGGCAGTGCTGTGGGGGTGATATGTTAAGAGGGTAGTGGTGTATGTGTGTTGATGTAAAGGGGAACAGTGTTGTGGGGGGGGGGGGTGAAGGGGGCAGTGCTATAGGGGTGATATAAGGGGGCAGTGGTGTGTGTGTGGGGGGGGTGATGTAAAGGGAGACAGTGCTGTGAGGGGGATGTGAAAGGGGCAGTGCTTTGGGGGTGATAGGTGAAGGGGGCAGTGCTGTTGGGGGGATAGGTAAAGGGGGCAGTGCTGTTGGGGGATAGATGAAGGGAGCAGTGCTGTGGGGGGGATGTGAGAGGGACAGTGCTGTTGGGGGGATAGGTGAAGGGGACAGTGCTGTTGAGGGGATAGGTGAAGGGGGCAGTGCTGTGAGGGGATAGGTGAAGGGGGCAGTGCTGTGGGGGGATAGGTGAAGGGGGCAGTGCTGTGGGAGGATAGGTAAAGGGGGCAATGCTGTGGGGGGATAGGTGAAGGGGGCAGTGCTGTGGGGGGGATAGGTGAAGGGGGCGGTGCTGTGGGGAGATGTGAGAGGGACAGTGATGTTGGCGGTATAGGTGAAGGGGCAGTTCTGTTGGGGGGATAGGTGAGGGGGACAGTGCTGTTGGGGGGATTATTGAAGGGGGCAGTGATGTGGGGGGATGTGAGAGGGACAGTGCTGTTGGGGGGATAGGTGAAAGGGGCAGTGCTGTGGGGGGATATGTGAAAGGGGCAGCACTTTGGAGGGCACTTCACTTGAAAAATGAGCGCGCACGCCCTGTGAGGCTACTGCGAACGCTCGGAAACACGTTGTGCGATTGGCTGCTGGAGCTGTCACGCTGGGCTCCCCTATCTGTCGGCGCCGGATGTACTGAGGAGCAGGGCGCCCTTCTGAAGCCGCCAGCCATCCTACCTAACGGTCTCTCGGCTCACCAGGTGTCTCCCTGAGGAACAGAACACCTTCCTGAAGCCGCTGGCCATCCTACTATCTGGTCTCTTGGCCCTCCAGACATCTCCCTCCTTCACCATCCCCTGCACCACCTCTTGGAGCCACAAGCATCCAGCCGTGGACCCCTGTGTTCCTGCAGACCACCTAACAGATGAGCTATTTTATATGGTTTTAAATGTGAGCAGTTTTCCTGTACCTGCCTTACCCTTTTAATTAAACTGATAACACTTAGAGGCGCTCTGCTTTTTGTTTTTATTTCCACTTTCAGAGCTGACTTCTCTCTGCAGCTGAGCTGGCCCTGAGTGTCATCTATTTCAGCCATCAACTACACCAGACTAATGACTATACATGAACTGCATACCCCTTGATGCTATATAGGTATGTGTGATGCGCCAACTCTTATCCTGCTTGTTATTACACTGCCATTGTGTGAGCTGTCTCCAAGTTGTGGAGGTGGTCAATACTCATTGAGAGGTATAGTGACCCCCACAATGGATAGAATATTGGCATTCAGCTCCTTGAAAATTTTGCACTTTATTATTTCCTATTTTGCACATTTGGCACTAAGCACATTTTTATTTGTTTACAAAATCATCATCTTTAAATGCAGATAGGGTGTTTTCTGACCCAGGAATAGTATAATCTTTTATGTGATGATATATATATTGGTTTGATGTTTACTTTATGCACTCAGCACTTTTTCAAATGTTTACACTTTAATAACTGCTATACAAATGGGAGGAATCTGACTTTATAAATTCTGAGCGTGGCACATATAAGGAGTATATAAATTCCCTGGATGTGGTTCGGGCTATCAGAGAGTACCTGGTGGCTACGGAGTCTTTTAGGAAATCAGACTCACTAAGGGTTTGACGCGTCTGCTGTGACCATTTCTGGATGGATCAGACAGACAGTGGTGCAGGCCTATTCAATAAAGGGTCAGGTTCCTCCTTTCCCTGTTAAGGTGCATTCTATATGGGCACTTAATGCCTCCTGGGCCTTCCACCATCAGGCGTCAGTGATGCAGGTTTGCAAGGCGGCCACCTGGTCATCTGGACACACTTTCACAAAATTTTACAGAGTAGATGTGCTAGCATCTGCGGATGCTGCGTTTGGCAGCAAGGTCTTGCAGGCTGCTGTTTGAGAGGACTAGTTCTCTTTGAGGGTATATGTCTTAAGGTGAGCTCCAGTTGTTCCTGGTTGAGCTCCATGTTCACTGGTTGGCTAGGTTTAGCCTTTGGGAATTGTCTTTTCTGCTGTGTCTTTTCCCATCCCTCATGTTTAACACTGCTTTGGGATGTCCCAATGGTCAAGAAGATTCTGGAGCTGTGTCCGCCAATGAATGAAAGAGAAAATTACATTTTCGTCTTACCATAAAAGCCTTTTCTCTGATGTTTATTGACGGACACAGCACCCACCCCTCTATTAAGTTGGGTTACTTTTCTTCTGACACTGCTTGCAAAAAAACTGAATGCATATAGCAGAGTGTGGGAGTATTTCCCCTGGGACTGCCACATAGGCGTGGTAAAGTTTTTTTCCTGTCTAGTGTCCTATTCCTGTAGGGGGCAACATAACCCAATGGTCAAGAAGATTCTGGAGCTGTGTTCGTAAATGAACATCAGAGAAAAGGATTTTACGGTTAGACAAAAATGCAATTTTTTGGGCTTTACACCAATTATATGTCTGGCAGAAATCCAATACAGCTCTCCATCGAAATAACACCATTCCTAAACTAAGGAATGGAAATTGTAATATCCTGTTATGGGGGTGTTTCTCAGAGGCAGGGATTGGAACACTTGTCAGGATAGAAGTAAAATGAATGGGGCAAAATACAGTCAAAATCTTGAGGAAAATCTTGAGAAAAATGCCCCAGAAAGTTGTCAATGGGTAGAAGGTGTACCTACCAACATGACAATGACCTAAAGCACACAGCAAAAATTACTACACAGCGGTTCAAGGAGAAAAGGGTGAATGCCTGTTATTTCAATGCCCTTGCATGGCCTAGTCAGAGCCCAGACTTAAACCCCATTGGAAATCTGTGGAATGACTTGAAGACTGCAGTCCCTAAACGGTCACCATCAAATTCAACTGAACTTGAGCAGTTCTGCAAAGAAGAGTGGGCAAAAATTGTGAAGTCTAGATGTGCAAAGTTAGTAGAGACATATCCCAACAGACGAAAGGCTGTAATTAAAGCTAATGGTGCTTCAACAAAATACTGACACAAGGGGGTGATCCTTTTTCCAACTCAGCTATTCTGTTTATTAGTTTTTTTTGACATGTTGGTGTTATATCTTTCACTTGGATGTTGTAAGTTGCACTCAGTAAATACAGCTGAATAAAACAAAAACTGTGCCTGTCTTTATTTCAAGCTGCAAAGCAAAAACATGTGATTATTATCAGTGAGATAATTATTTTCTATACCCACTGTAACCATGCCCTTTAAGTAACTCCCACAGTTAGGCGTGAGCTGGCCATGCCTTCACCTCCCCCCGGGTTTTTCATAATCCTTGGAGTGCCCCAGGCACTGTGTGTGTTGAAATGGCCATTGAAAGTCCATGTGACAGGATGCCAATGACTGTTTTCATTTGGGGAACTGCTGCTGATCCCCAAATCAAGTCCTAAACGGTTGAGAAAAACCCTTTGCAGCTTTCTCCTGTGCTTTACCAGCCTCATGTTCACTGCTCTGCCTCTTCAGCTGATTGAGCACGCTTATACAGCAGGCATGCCTTCTTCTGATGATCCTACCGCCACATATTTTCTGCTGACAAAGATGAGACTTAGACTGCCATGCTCGGAATCTCCTAGCAGCCCTGGAGCCTTTCTTCGCTATCTTCTTCCCAGGGCCGGATTAAGAGCATCATGGGCTTGGTGCTGAGGATTTTGAAGGGCCTTAAGGGCCGTGCCTTGGCATGCACCCAGAGGAGGAAGGGTGCAGCCATGCATGCCTAATTCAACATGGGATGCTGTCTCTGAAGCCCATAAACACATCCATGCATCGGCAACTGTCCCTCCTTGTCCGGCCTTCGTGCTGTCTGGGGAGGTTCTGAGGGAGCTGCCTGGGGAAGCGAGCATAGAAGCCAGACTTCTGTGTTTACAAGTGACAGAAGAGCGGTAACAGTGAATACGGCCAACCCGGGGCCTATATAAAAGGTAGGGGCCTGGAGCTGCAGCTCCAATAGCCCCTACGTTAATCTGGCCCTGCTTCTTCCCTGGCCCTGGCCCTCTAAATAAAACACTTGACCAGGTCTCTGTGAGCTGATAGTATTATTTCTTTATATGGGGCTTGCTGGGGCATTGACAGCAAACTGATACCATATCCCTGTTCATACACTTTTATTGTTCCATGTCCAGGTTCTTGAAGTTATATTTACTACACGCAGGCACTATCAAGCTATTCTATTGCCATTGTAGGAGGTAAACTCCTACAATGGTGTGGGAACTGTGCAGCCACAATTCCATAAAGAGGGCACTCCTAAATTTGTGCCAACCTCTCTCATTTTGTTTGTAATTTTTCCTTACTTGGTCAAAAGGACATCTGTTGTACAAAATAAAATTGGCTACAGTAGTACAGCAAAGTGACTTCATCCTATCTTTGCTGCAAAATAGTTCAACAAAGTCTTTAATCTCAGAGCAACTTGGTAGTGTCAGAGGCTGTGTCAGCATGTAGTGACATTTGATAATATATCAATAATATAATGTTATATTTTACTTTTATTAAACATACTTTAAGTTTGTCTTGGAAGAAAATCTTCGTTCCATTACTGTGTCCTTAAGTGTATGTGTCATAAAATTTTCTGCCTAAAATTATTCTTATAGTGCAAATTAGAGGGAAAAAAATCTTCTAACACCTTCTATGTGCGTAATATGGCTGTGTATGCCTTTAATGGTATTTTTAATGTCATTCGCAAACAAAGGTGATCTCTTCAAAGTTTCCTGCCTGGCATAAGATGAATGTGAATGACATATTTCTGGGTGGAGATACTCACGAAGAACCTCATCTGTTTATATATTCATCTTTTCCTTTGAACCACTTTCAAATTCAGTCCATTAATAAAAGTTTGAAAACAGCAATACATCAATTCATACAACAGTGTACTTTAAATAGCAGTTAAAGATGTATTAGCTAAGCTTTATTTTAATACATATCATATTTTACATTTTTTTTGTAATTAGTTGGAAAATTGATATATACGCGGTATCTCACAAAAGTGAGTACACCCCTCACATTTTTGTAAATATTTTATTATATCTTTTCATGTGACAGCACTGAAGAAATTACACTTTGCTACAATGTAAAGTAGTGAGTGTACAGCTTTTATAACAGTGTAAATTTGCTGTCCCCTCAAAATAACTAAACACGCAACCATTAATGTCTAAACCGCTGGCAACAAAAGTGAGTACATCCCTAAGTTAATATGTCCAAATTAGGCCCAAAGTGTCAATATTTTGTGTGGCCACCATTATTTTCCAGTACTGCCTTAACCCTCTTGGGCATGGAGTTCACCAGAGCTTCAAAGGCTGCCACTGGAGTCCTCTTCACTCCTCCATGACGACATCACGGAGGTGGTGGATGTTAGAGACCTTGCGTTCCTCCACCTTCCATTTAAGGATGCCCCACAGATGCTCAATAGGGTGTAGGTCTGGAGACATGCTTGGCCAGTCCATCACCTTTACCCTCAGCTTCTTTAACAAGGCAGTGGTCATCTTGGAGGTGTGTTTGGGGTCGTTATCATGTTGGAATGCTGTCCTGTGGCCCAGTCTCCAAAGGGAGGGGATCATGCTCTGCTTCAGTATGTCACAGTAGATGTTGGCATTCATGGTTCCCTCAATGAACTGTAGCTCCCCAGTGCCGGCAGCACTCATGCAGCCCCAGACCATGACACTCCCACCACCATGCTTGACTGACACACTTGTCTTTGTACTCCTCAGCTGGTTGCCGCCACACATGCTTGACACCATCTAAACCAAATACGTTTATCTTGGTCTCATCTGACCACAGGGCATGGTTCCAGTAATCCATGTCCTTAGTTTGCTTGTCTTCAGAAAACTGTTTGCAGGCTTTTTTGTGCATCATCTTTAGAAGAGGCTTCCTTCTGGGACGACACCTATGCAGACCAATTTGAAGCAGTGTGTGGCATATGGTCTGAGCACTGACAGGTTAACCCCCTCCCCTTCAACCTCTGCAGCAATGCTGGCAGCACTCGTACATCTCTTTCCCAAAGACAACCTCTGGATTTGACGCTGAACACATGCGCTCAACTTCTTTGGTCGTCCATGGCGAGGCCTGTTCTGAGTGTAACCTGTCCTGTTAAACCACTGTATGGTCTTGGCCACTGTGCTGCAGCTCAGTTTCAGGGTCTTGGCAATCTTCTTATAGCCTAGGCCAGGGCTAAAAATTTCAAGTCCTGAGCTACTAGCCAGGCCTTAAGGGTTACTCGCACCAGTTGCCCCACCTATAGGAGATGCCCCACCCCATCATGTGACCATAAATAAGACATGCTGTGCCTTATAGTCCTATATGAGACCCCCCCATCATGTGACCATAAATAAGACATGCTGTGCCTTGTAGTCCTATATGAGACCCCCCATCATGTGACCATAAATAAGACATGCTGTGCCTTGTAGTCCTATAGGAGACCCCCCCCCATCATGTGACCATAAGACATGCTGTGCCTTGTAGTCCTATATGAGACCCCCCCCCCTTAGCCATGTGACTAGAAATATGGTATGCTGAGCCTTGTAGTCCTACACCCCCCCCATCATGAGACCATAAATAAGACATGCTGTGCCTTGTAGTCTTATATGAGACCCCCCCTCTGGCATGTGAATTGAAATATGGAATGCTGAGCCTTGTAGTCCTATAGGAGATGCCCCCTCCCAACCATGCGACCATAAATAAGACATGCTGAGCCTTGTAATCCTATATTAGACCCCCCCAACCATGTGACCATAAATGTGGATTTCATCCTCACCTGTGCAGGAGAAGAGAGACGAAGAGGAAAGGCGGCCGGATAATCAGAGCGGGGATCGCTGCCCTGTAACATCTTTCATTTGAATTGCCGGGTGCTCAGCTTCACACGTAGTCCCCGCCTCCTGGCTTGGCTCCTATGATAGACGTCACACGTACCGGCGGTGTTCTGTCTATCAAAGGAGTTGAGCCAGGAGGAGGGACTACGTGTAAAGCTGAGCACCCGGCAATTCAAATGAAAGATGTTACAGTGCAGTGATCCCCACTCTGATTATCCGGCCGCCTTTCCTCTTCCTCTCCTCTCTTGTCCTCGCCCGCAATCATTTTCCACTCACAAAATACAAGCAGGCGAGTGGAAAATTTGAGGGCTGGCCTAGGCCATCTTTATGTAAAGCAACAATTCTTTTTTTCAGATTCTCAGAGAGTTCTTTGCCATGAGGTGCCATGTTGAACTTCCATTGACCAGTATGAGAGAGTGAGAGCAATAGCACCAATTTTAACACACCTCCTCTCCATTCACACCTGGGACCTTGTAACACTAACGAGTCACATGACACCGGGGAGGGAAAATGGCTAATTGAGCCCAATTTGGACATTTGCACTTAGATGTGTACTCACTTTCGTTGCCAGCGTTTTAGACAGTAATGGCTGTGTGTTGAGTTATTTTGAGGGGACAGCAAATTTACACTGTTATACAAGCTGTACACTCACTACTTTATGTTGTAGCAAAGTGTCATTTCATCAATGTTGTCACATGAAAAGATATAATAAAATATCTACAAAAATGTGAGGGGTGCACTCACTTTTGTAAGATACTATATATCTATCTCAACATCACATATACTATATATATTATATATATATATATATATATATATATATATATATATACACACAGTGTGTGTGAGTACCAATAGGAGGTCTTGTTCTACAAAATGCTGAACTCAGCATGTATTTTTCCACACAGTGACAGTTAGGGTAAATTAGGGTAATTACAATTCTGTTTAAATGTCTACACAGCTGGAAATATGACACAGAGAATTTTAAATGAAACAACCATGTCATCATACAGATGTAATAGTCTCCAACTCAAAGTACTTATTCATATTTTTCATATAAACTAATAATCCTTAACTATGAATACAGAAATTGCTAACTATAAGAGTAGAACCCATCTCATTTAAGAGGCTTCTTCTGAGAAGCAATACAGATCACAGAAGGAAAAAAAGATTGTGCACAGATTGCATTGATGTGATGTGCAATGCTGTACCCAAACGAAATTTCCATCCTTTTTTCCCCACAAAAATAAAAAACAATACGCCAACTTCTGTCTAAATAATCCAACTAAATGCTTGTACAGTACATTCTTCAACTACATAATGTCAGAGTTTGCTTCTGACACCAGGTGCCAATGCCTTTTAATGTCAGAATAAGTCATTCTACTTTGTGGGTGAAACTTTGTCAAAATTAGAAATCTTTTGATTTTCTTTTTCTCTTCTATTGTTTGTAAGTTGTGCATTCTTAAAAAAAAAAAAAAAAGTCTGAAAGCATTTTGGGGAGTTGATAAACCCCCAGTAGGAGATTTTATACCTAATTCCACTCTGAAAAAAGGCTTTGAATTCTATGAATGTGACACCAAATGTTATCTTTAAACCCACCAACAAGGGGTGAGGGTGGGGGGTTCCTTAGTAATTATACAACATAGACCACATGATGTATTTCAGAAGCAGTATTATCTACCTTACTGGATCGTGTTCCGACTGTAGCTGGAACAGGACCTGTCACCGCCTGCAGATTGAGGTGACGGCCATAGGAAAGAAAGGACAACTGTTGTAACAGTAATGTGGCACAGATATCAGACTTCATTCCAGGGACATCAAAACATCAGGTTCTGGGGGTCACCAGATCACTATGAGAGCCTCGGATTGGTTATCACAGCGATCAGTCACTGTGAAGCCCGCACTCTGAATAGAGGGGAGAGCTATATTGTATCTCTCTCTACATGCAGGGAGCAAAATAAACAAAACTGTGTAAAAATAAAAATAAATATTAGTAAAAAAGGAAAAAACGTAGATCGAGGTTTTGTTATGGGTTTGTGTCAGGGAATACCTGAACGATTAATTCATTTTTTAAACCTAGCAGAATCCTTTGAAATAACACACCAGGTCGATGTGACTACAGAGTGGCTATTGATAATAAATTTATATTTATTCAATAATCAAATATTCACTATAAATAGTTTGGTTAATAGGTGGACATAGACACTACAATTTTTACATAAAAATTACAAAATTGTCTGTAACAATAGAAGTTTTATGTACAGTATATATCTATGTACAGAATTAGCCACTTCAGGACAATCCAACGTGCATTTACGGCACTACTTTGACCTCTAACACCAGGTATATTTGTACACAGCAGTCGGTCCGCTTTATCATAAAAGTTGTCCCAGCGGCGGATTCACCATAGGATCACTTTTATGGGCGGCCACTTCCCGGTCGTTTTCCCCTCTTACCGGAGCCGTTGGTAGCAGGGAAAACTATCCGATCCTCTGTGCGGATGGCCAGGAAGTCGAGTGACTGCAAGATGGCCCCCACTCGACTCCATGTCCTTAAAGGGCCCCTTTTTGTTTGTTTTTTTTAAACAAAAAGCCTTTTTTTTATTGTTTTAAGTGTAAATGTGAGATCTGGGGTCTTTTTGACCACAGAACTCACATTAAAGAGGCCCTGTCCTGCTTACTTCTTTTACAAGGGATGTTTACATTCCTTGTAATAGGAATAAAAGTGATCAAAAAAATGTTTTTAACCACTTCTGGACCCGAAGGGTTTAATGAGCAGGCCATTTTTTGCAATTTGGCACTGCATGACTTTAACTGATAATTGCGTGGTCATGCAATGCTGTATCGAAACAAAAATGTATGTTCTTTTTTTCCCAGAAATAGAGCTTTCTTTTGGTAGTATTTTTTATATTTGGCGATATAAATGAAAAAAGATCAAAAATGTTGAGAAAAAGTGAAATTTTTTACTTTTTCTTATAAAAAAATATCCAATAAACTCAATTTTTGTCATACATTTAGGGCAAAATGTATTGTTTGAAAAATTGAAAAAAAAAAAACATTGTCACTTAAATTATATATTGCTCAAACATGCCATGGGTATATGTGAAATGACACCCAAAAATACATTCTGCTGCTTCTTCTGAGTATGGGGATACCACATGGGTGAGACTTTTTAGCAGTCTAGCTACGTACAGGACCCGAAAACCAATCACTGCCTTCGGGCTTTTTAAGGGCGTAAATTGTTGATTTCACTCCTCACTACCTATCACAGTTTCGGAGGCCATGAAATGCTAAGGCAGCACAAACCCCCCAAAACTACCCCTTTTCAGAAAGTAGACACCCTAAGCTATTTGCTGAGAGGCATTTTTAGTATTTTGCAGATCTCGCTTTTTGTCACAAAGTTTTGAAAATTTTAAAAAGAAATAAAAATACATTTTACTTTTCTTTCTTCATTTTCCAAAACAAATGAGAGCTGAAAAATACTCACCATGCCTTGGGGTGTCTACTTTCCAAAAGGAGTAATTTGGGGGGGGGTTTGTGCTATCTTGGCATTTCATGGCCTCCGAAACTGTGATAGGTAGGGAGGAGTGAAATCAACAATTTACGCCCTTAGAAAGCCTGAAGGCAGTGATTGGTTTTCTGGGTCCTGTACACTTCTAGACTGCGAAAAAATTCTCACACATGTGGTATCCCCATACTCAGGAGAAGCAGCAGAATGTATTTTGGGGTGTCATTAACATATAGTCATGGTATGTTTGAGCAATATATCATTTAAGTGACAATTTTTTGTAAAAAAAAAAAAAACAAATTTTTGGCATTTTCCCAATACTTGTGGCAAAATATAAAATTTGCCATGAACGCAACATGCCTTTCAGCAAATTGGAAGAGTGTCTACTTTCCAAAATGGGGTTATTTGGAGGTGGGGGGGAGGGGTTGGGGCTATCTTGACGTTTCAGGACCTCCGAAACTGATAGGTAGTGGGGAAATAAAATAAGCAATCTATGATCTTAGAAAACCTGAAGGCGGTGATTGGTTTTCGGGGTCCAGTACACAGTAAGGCCCAAAAAGTGTTATCCCTGTACTCAGGAGAAGCAGCAGAATGTATTTTGGGGTGTTATTCCACATATACCCATGGCATGTGTGAGCACTATGTCATTAAGTGAAAAATTTGTGTAAAAAACAAAAATTGTAATTTGCCCGAAACCTGTGGCAAATTATAAAATATTCCATGGACTCAACATGCCTACTTTCTAAAAAGGGGTAATTAGGGGGTGTTTGAACTGTCCTGGCATTTTATGCCCAATATTAGAAGCTTATGCCACACATTACCCACTCTTCTAACCACTTGAAGACCAAGCCTTTTCTGACACTTTTTGTTTACATGAAAAAATGAGGTTTTTTTTTAACTAGAAAATTACTTTAAACCCCCAAAAATTATATATATTTTTTTAAAAGCAGAGGCCCTACAGAACACAATGAAGGGTGTTGCAATTTTTTTTAACACAAACGCAAAAACGCTTTTTTTTTTTTTAATTTAATGCACAAATACACTATATATTGCCCAATTGTTTGGTAAAATATAAATGATGATCTTATGCCGAGTACATACATACCAAACATGACAAGCTATAAAATTTCATTTTTTTCTTTTTAGTAATCATTTTTATTGTTATCACAGGGTATTTAAATATCCCCTGTGATAGCAATAAGTAGTGACAGGAACTCTTTTTTTTTTTTAAATTGGGGTCTATTGGACTCTAGATCTCTCCTCTGTCCTTAAAGCATCTGACCACACCAAGATTGATGTGATAAGATGCTTTCCCAATTTCTCAATGGCGCTGTTTATTTCTGGCGAAACCAAAGTCATGAAATGCTCGTAGCTTCCGGTATCTTAGGCCATAGAGATGATTGGAGCCATTCTGGTTTCCAATCAGCTCTATGGTCAGCTGACTGAACCACCGGCTGCACTCTTGGGTTATCCGGTGGGACAGGATAGCCCTAGAAAACCATGGAAGCTGACCGCTGGCTGTAAAAAACTATACCAGAAAGTGTGTGGTATGCCCACCATTAGATCTCCCAGCATCCACCCACTTCTAATGATGGGCATACATGCAATGTTTTTTTTTCCTTCAGCCCATGGGCTTAAGAAAAAAAAGAACATAGCAGAATCCTCAATTCGCATCGATCGATGTGGATTAAGAAATCTCTGCCAAGAAAAGTGTTAAAAAAATATATGGCAAAGCATAGGGGAGATCCGCCCTCTGTGTCAACCCCATCCCCTATGCTTCGCCATATATGCTATTTTTTTTAACTGCAGTGGTGAAATCACCTCCTGCAGCGCTATAATCATTGATTATGTATATAGTGAGAGCAAACTCTGTTGTTGTCAGAATAAAGAAATCAGTGCTGCACTGATGACCTGCAAAGCAAACAATGGTTAACAATAACACTTGATCGACCTAAAAGTTGTGCGATTTTACAGCGATTTTGACCAGACTTGAAGCAATACCTATGTCTTTGGGCCCTAAGTAGTGCAGCGACTACTTTGAAATCGTTACGACTTGAAGTCGTACAGATATGAACGGTACTCATTGGAAATCATGGAGTACGACTTGTCTTGCGACTTTGCAGTCCCAAATAGCAGGACAAGTCACACAAGTGGGAAGGGGCCTAAAACACAGTAACAATAAAACATTACAGTATAACAGTATATTCTAAAGTACAGTAAAACTGGAAAGAATAGAAAATTAGAGTAAGAACAGAAAATTAACTCCATAAAATGACAACTGTTTTTGACTTTTTTATTTTTACATTTTTTTTATTTAAATTTTTTTAATTTTTACACTTTTTTTGTAACTGTAAAAAACTGTTCCAGACTAGGGTCTCTCAAAATGCGATAGCCAACATCTTTCGAGACCCTGTGTGAAAAAATGTGCCCTAGACTGTATAAATAGTCCATCTGGTTAAACCAAAAAAAACAAAAAAACAGTATTGAAAACCCAACCATGCAATCCCATATACATAATCCTATACTCGTTGTTGATCCAGAGGAAGGCGAAAATAAACCCCAGCAAAGCATGATACAATTTGCTACAGCAGGGGAAAAAAAATCCTTCCTGATCCCCCGAGAGGCAATCGGATATTCCCCGGATCAACTTTACCTAAAAAAAAATGTAATACCCATTTATATTATGTACACCTAGGAAATAATCCAGACCTTTTTTTAAAGCAATCAAGTGAGCTAGCCAGAACAACCTCTGGAGGGAGTCTATTCCACATTTTCACAGCTCTTACGGTGAAGAAACCTTTGCTTATTTGGAGACAAAATCTGTTTTCCTCTAGACGTAAAGAGTGCCCCCTTGTTCTCTGTGTTGACCTTAAAGTGAACAACTCAACACCAAGTTCACTATATGGACCCCTTATGTATTTATACATGTTGATCATATCCCCCTTAATCTCCTCTTCTCAAGAGAGAATAAATTCAGTTCCTCGTAACTTTTCTCATAGCTGAGGTCCTCCATGCCTCGTATCAGTTTGGTTGCCCTTCTATGCACTTTCTCCAGTTCCCCGTTATGCTTTTTAAGAACTGGTGCCCAAAACTGAACTGCATATTCCAGATGAGGTCTTACTAATGATTTGTACAGAGGCAAAATTGTATCTCTCTCTCTGGAGCCAATGCCTCTGTTAATACAAGAAAGGACTTTGCTTGCTTTGGAAACAGCAGCTGGGCATTGCATGCTATTATTAAGCTTATGATCTACCAGAACACCCAGATCCTTCTCTGCTATGGATTCCCCCAGTTGTACTCCACCTAGTATGTATGATGCATGCATATTCTTAGCCCCCAAGTGCATAACTTTACATTTATCAACATTAAACCTCATTTGCCCAATGAAACAGTGCATTGAGGTCAGCTTCTAAGTTGGAGACATCCGGTAAAGAAGTTATTCCACTGCAAAGCTTGGTGTCATCTGCAAAGACTGAAATGCTACTTTTAATCCCAGACCCTATATCATTTATAAAGATATTAAAAAGTAAGGGTCCCAACACTGAACCTTGGGGTACACCACTGATAACTTTATTCAGACCATTCAGAGTAAGAATCATTAACCACTACTCCCTGAATTCTATCTTTTAGCCAATTTTCTATCTAATTACAAACAAATCTTTCCAAGCAAGTAGACTTTACCTTACACATTAGCCGTGTGTGGGGAACTGTGTCAAACGCTTTTGCAAAATCCAAGTATACTACGTCCACAGCCACCCCTCTGTCCAAGGTTTTACTTACCTCCTCATAAAAAGAAATCAGGTTTGTTTGACAACTTCTGTCTCTCATGAATCGTGGCTGTCTGTTGCTTAAAATATTTTTTTCCAGCAAGAACTCCTCTATGTGGTCTTTTATTAAACTCTCCAATATCTTCCCGACTATAGAAGTTAAACTAACAGGTCTATAATTACTTGGCAAAGACTTTGATCCCTTTTTAAATATAGCCACCACATTGGCCCTACACCAATCCAGTGGTACTCTTCCAGTCCTTAACGAGTCCCTAAAAATTAGAAACAAAGGCTTAGAAATTACAGCGCTCAGTTCTTTTAGGATGCGTGGGTGTATGCTATCTGGTCCAGGTGCTTTATCCACCCTTATTCTGTCTACATATTTCTGCACCATATCATTTTTGAGCCATTGTGGATCATTTGGGGCTGTGTCAATACCGTCCTCATTATGATCATGAGCTCCCCCATGCTCCTTTGTATATACAGAGCTAAAGAAAGTATTTCATAAATTTGCCTTCTCTTTGTCCCCCGTCACCCACTCCTTATTATTTTGTAAAGGGCCTACATGCTCAGACCTAACCTTTTTACTGTTAATATATTTGAAGAATTTTTTGGGGTTTGTCCTACTATCTTTTGCAATCTGCCATTAATTTTGGATTTTTGCGTCCCTGATTTCCTTTTTACATATTCTGTTATATTCTTTGTGCAATTAAACAATGATAGTGTTCCCTCATTTTTAGATTTTTTAAAGCTCCTTTCTTTTTATCTATAGCTTTTTAACTTTTGCCGTGAGCCACGTAGGTTTTATTTTTAGCCTTTTAAACTTATTACCCATGGGAATATACTTTGCAGTGAGTTTGAATAAAGTCTTTTTGAAAAATTCCCATTTCTGTTCTGTGCTCATTGATGCCAATATTCCCTCCCAGTCTAAATCCTGAAGAGCAGCCCTCATCCTTGGAAAATTTGCTCTCTTAAATTTAAGTGTTTTTGTATTTCCTGTATGCATTTTTTGCTTACAGCTAACATTAAATTAAATCATGTTATGGTCACTGCTACCCAGATGTTCTTTTATATGAACATTGTTAATAAGCTCTGCATCCGTGACGGGGTCACCAACGAAGAAAATCAAACAAATGTGTTGTCATTGGTGTGAAAAAGTGCTCAGGGTGGCCTCTTACCAAAAAGCAAATCCCAATAGCATCAAAATAAGTGAACCAATGGTGAATAGTGACAGTGACACCCTGAAGTGAAGGTGGGTTCTTACCACAAATAAGGGAGAAGTGAGCTGTGACTGAAATACAAAAAAAGATCCACTTCCTGGTCAGCTTGGAATGAAAATATTCTCCACTGGGATGGATGGATCAGACGACTCCTTTATTGCATGGTTCCGGAGTGTTTCCGGATATGGGAATGCATGAAAAATCCACCATAAAAAAGGAGGAGGGGACTGATATGCGTTAACCAAATATATATTTAAACAGAAAAATGGCAAACACATATGTCAGTGGTAAAACAGCAATGCTCTTAAAAGCCACGGCCACCTGCAGTGCGGTGCGTGACATAAAACAGTGCGGCTAGGCTCCCTCCGATGCGTTTCCACTAAATAGTCGGCATCTGGGACTGGAGCTGAAGCCGCGCTGTCTAAAGCCCCGTACACACGTACCGATTGTCGGCCGTAAATATTCGGCCAACGTCCGATCGGCCGATTGTCGGCTTGTTAGTATGATGCTTCCGACAACCGACTGCAACTTTTCGGCCGAACAAAATCTGGTGTGCAGGCTATAAAATTTTTGTTGGCCAACAAAGAACGGCCGATTGTTCGTCAGTCAGTACAGATTTCGGCCGACAAATGCCAGATGAGCAAGACTGGGCATGCTCAGAGAAGAAAAAACACAAGGAAAGTAGACCAGAACATGACATCACTTCTGCAGTTGGTTGTTGTTGGCTGACAAAATTCGTGTGCAGTCTAGAGCACATTTCAACCAACAAAACAACACTGGACAAAAGACGGCCGATCGGTCGGCCAACAATCGGCACGTGTGTACGGACCTTTACTCCCTTAGTAAATACTGAAAATGATGGAGACTTCTGGACGTAGCGGGGACCCGGAAGTGTGATGACGTCACACATCCGGTGCTCTAACCAGCTAGTGTCGCAGGGCTTTCCCAGGAAGAAAATAAACTTCCTGTATGTCTATGATGAGGATCAGGGGGCGTGTCTGGCCTAACATATCCAGTGCTGTCTCCAGCTGACCTCGCAAGACAGGATAAAGAATGAACAGGACAGATTGTTAGGCCAGACACGCCCCCTGATCCTCATCATATACATACAGGAAGTTTATTTTCTTCCTGGGAGAGCCCTGCGACGCTAGCTGGTTAGAGCACTGGAAGTGTGACGTCATCACACTTCCGGGTCCCTGCTACGGCCAGAAGTCTCCATCATTTTCAGTATTTACTAAGGGAGTAAGACAGCGCGGCTTCAGCTCCAGTCCCAGATGCTGACTATTTAGTGGAAATGCGTCAGAGATAGCCTAGCCGCGCTGTTTTATGTCACGCACCGCACTGCAGGCGGCCGTGACTTTTAAGAGCATTGCTGTTTTACCACTGACATATGTAAGTGTTTGCCATTTTTCTGTTTAAATAAATATTTGGTTAACGCATATCAGTCCCCTCCTCCTTTTTTATGGTGGATTATCCATGCATTCCCACATCTGGAAACACTCCAGAACCATGCAATAAAGGAGTCGTCTGATCCATCCATCCATCCCAGTGGAGAATATTTTCATTCCAAGCTGACCAGGAAGTTGATCTTTTTGGTATTTGTCACAGCTCACTTCTCCCTTATTTGTGGTAAGAACCCACCTTCACTTCAGGGTGTCATGGTCACTATTCACTGTTGGTTCACTTATTTTGATGCTATTGGGATTTACTTTTTGGTAAGAGGCCACCCTGAGCACTTTTTCACACCAGTGACAACACATTTGTTTGATTTTCTTCATTGGTGACCCCGTCACGGAATTAGAGGCAATCACTCATCTACAATTTTAAGAGACTTTTTGTTTCTGCTATAATTATTCACTATTTGTGTTTAAAAATTACATATGGTGATTTGTTATGTTTGTTTATCATTTAGGAAGCGCACTTCATAACTGATATTTATTTAATTGTTATATTCTTTTCACTTACTTACCTTATTTCACAGTGCTGCTCCTATTTCATATTTTTTGGTTTTGCGCACCTTTCATTTTCCATTTGAATAAGCTCTGCATGGTTTGAAGTTACCAGGTCCATCAGAGCATCATTTCTAGTGGGGGCCTCAATAAACTGCACCATAAAATTGTCTTGTAATAGGTTGTCACGGGGTAACGTGGCAGAGCCTGACGTAAGAGGAGTGGCTTACCGGGTAACTGGCGTGGCACAGGTTCACCAGAGGCGCGGAGTCTAAGTGTTAGCCGGTTTTCACCAGGGCCCCAGATGGTGGGGATGGATTTGGCTGCTTGCTAACACCAGGTCGCGCCCCCTGGATTCCCTGGGTGAGCCAGGAACAGGTCCAGGACCAATAGCCGGTAGCAGGTAAACAGATCAGGACGATACAGGAGGATAGTCAGGACAAGCCAAGGTCAGGGCAGGCAGCAGGTAATCAGAATCCAAAGACAAGCCGGGTCAGGTAAACAGGAACAATCAGAATCCAAAGACAAGCCGGGTCAGGTAAACAGGAACAGCAGATATAACAGGCACAGGATACAGGAGAGCTGATGATCACACAGCAATGATTTAGAGTGATCACTGGCTTTTAATAGGCCGTTTGGCGCCAAAGGCGGATTGCGTGCGCATGCGCGTTCGCGCCAACGCATGATAGCCGCAAACTACCTAAGGTAGCCTCAGCGCATGCGCATAGGCGTTCGCCGATTAGCGACGCCAGTGCGCCTGTGCAGGGTATTGAGTCCCTGACATAGGTTTATAAATTTGTGCCCTTTAACTGTTCCATCAGTGCCATTACTCCAGTCAATGTCTGGGAAGTTAAAATCCCCCATTATTAACATTGTCCCAGCCCTTGCAGCCCTTTCTATCTGTCCTCTGAGTCTCCACCTCCTCTTTAATACTGGGAGGTCGATAACAAACTCCAATGATAATTTTTGTTTTACGCACACCCATGTACATTTCAACCCATACTGCTTCAGATTCAGCACACTCTCCATCAACTAGGTCATCTTTAACACTCTCTTTGAGATCACTTCTCACATAGAGACAAACACCACCACCCCTCCGTTTTACCCCGTCTTTCCGAAAGAGAGCATAGCCAGGAATATTAATAGCCCAGTCGTGTGAAGAATGAAGCCAAGATTCAGCAATACCAATTAAGTCATAGTTCTCCTCGTGCACCAGAGCTTCCAACTCACCTATTTTGCTTGGCAGTCCTCTGGCATTGGTGAACAAACACTTTAAATCATTGTCCCATTTTGCACACTTATTTTGCATGTTTTTATTTTGGTACAAATAGTACCATTTCCAATGGTTGTTTGTAACATGGGAAGCTTCTTATCCTCTACCATAACTCTCGTCCCATATTTCCCCATTCCACCCACCAATAGGGGCTGACCCCTGTCTGACCTGTCTGCCCCATTATAATCTAATTCACCCTCCCCCCTCAATCCTTGTTTAAAATCTCCTCCAGCCTTCCCATAAACCTCTCCCCCAGCACAACAGACCCCCTTTCATTTAGATGCAAACCATCTTTAGCATATAGGTTGCACCCCAATGAAAAGTGAGCCCAGTGCTCTAAAAACCCAAATCCCTCCTCCTTACACCAGGTCTTTAGCCATGCATTCAGCTCTCTAATCTCCCCCTGCCTTTCCTGTGTTGCGCATGGCACAGGCAATATTTCAGAGAATATCACCTTTGAGATTCTTCCCTTCAACTTGCAGCCTAGTTCATTAAATTGGTTCTTAAGGAGCCTCCACCTTCCATATATTCTGTCATTGGTTCCAATGTGAACCAAGACAGCTGGGTCATGCCCCAGGTGCGCTGCTGGGATGGCTAATACCACACCTATAAATGAACTGCAGCACTCACCAACACAAGTTGCAGTCCAAGTTTCCAAAAACAGCCAGTACTCTCACCGCGGCTACTACTGGTCTCTCCCCTCGCCGGAGAGACAGCTTGTGGGTGATGTCAGGGTGGAGAATATCACGTGTCTGTGATGTAACGTAGTGTTTTTAAGGAAATAAAGTCTTTGATTGATACTTTAATTTGGACCTTTCTTCTTTCTTATATGCATTGAAATGATTGTTATATGAAGACAGCCCAAGGAGATATCATAGGATATTTAAAGGCTTTGTCTTTTTATACTGAAGGTGAGCGTGCATTTTAGCCACACACTTTGGTGGAAGATAATTCACCCATTTTTTGTTTTTGTTTTGTGGGACACTGCACAGTGTTTTTTTTACAGAGGTGGATTGTTTTTTTTTCCACCTAATATCACTTCACTTGCACAATTGCACATGTCGCAGCATGTTGGTTCATATGCACTGCACTGATTGATGAACCTTCTATGTCACTTATTATAAAGATAATTTACATTTCTTGACAATATTACACTATAAGCTGTTTATTTTTTTATTTTATATCTGAAGAAAATACGTAGAGCGAAGTCTCCCCACAAAGAGGAATCTCATCACAGTTTGTTACAAGCATTGACTCTAAAGGCCCGTACACACGAGTCTAAATTCGGCCGGGAATTTTCGTTCGACGACCGATCTGCCGATTTTCGGCTTGTTACTATGGTGCTCTCGACAACCGACTCCGACTTTTCGGCCGAGAAAATTCTGGTGTGCAGGCTATAAAATTTTTGTCCACAGTCAAAACACGTCCGATTTTCGTGCAGTCAGTACAGATTTCGACAGGGAAAAATCTTATGAGCAAGACTGGGCATGCTCAGAGATGAAAGAACACAAAGAAAGCAATCAAACACATGACATCACTTCTGAAGTAGAATTCTGTCAGACGACAAAATTCAAGTGCAGTCTAGAGGACATTCCAACCAACAGACACCACTCTGGACAAAAGACGGACGACCGGTCGGCGGAAATTCGTTGCGTGTGTACTAGGCTTAATTGTTAGAGCTGATAGCATCAGATTAGCCAATCAATTAGTGGATGAACTTTTCACAGACTTTTTTCTTGAACTTTCCTTTTTGGACTTTCAATATTTTATATATTTTTTATCTTTGGACTTACATTTTTCAATTTGTTTTCTTTGCACTTTTTGGCATCGTTTGCATGTTTAGAAATTCACTGTAATTGGGAAGATTTTATATATTTGTGCTTTATAAGTATTCAGCATTTGATTTTACTTGCTTTTCATATATATTTATACAGTGCATTGCCAAAGTATTCGGCCCCCTTGAACTTTTCGACCTTTTGCCACATTTCAGGCTTCAAACATAAAGATATAAAACTGTAATTTTTTGTGAAGAATCAACAAGTGGGACACAATCATGAAGTGGAACGAAATTTATTGGATATTTCAAACTTTTTTAACAAATAAAAAACTGAAAAATTGGGCGTGCAAAATTATTCAGCCCCCTTAACCACTTAAGCCCTGGAAGATTTTACCCCCTTCCTGACCAGGGCCTATTTTGCGATTCGGCACTGCGTGACTTTAACGGACAATTGCGTGGTCGTGCAACGCTGTACCTAAACAAATTTGACGTCCCTTTTTTTCCCAGAAACAGAGCTTTCTTTTGGTGGTATTTGATCACCTGTGCGAATTTTTGATCATGTGCTATAAACAAAAAAAGAGCGTCAATTTTGCAAAAATAACAATATTTTTCACATTTTTTTATATGAAATTCCCCCCAAAAAATGTAAAAATCAACATTTTTTAACATTTTAGGCCAATTTGTTTTACGCTACATATGTTTGGTAAAAAAAAAATTGCAAAAAGTGTATTTTGATTGGTTTGCGCAAAAGTTATTGCGTTTACTAACTAAGGGAAAGATTTTTGTCATTTTTGTTGTTTTTTTTTTTTTTTAACTAGTAATGGCGGTGATCTGCGATTTTTTTTTTTGCGGGACTGCAACATTGCGGCGGACAGATCGGACCCTTGACTGACATTTTTGACACTTTTGGGGTTACCAGTGACATTACTACAGTAATCAGTGCTATACATATGCACTGTTACTGTAAAAATGACACTGGCAGTGAAGGGGTTAACTTTTTTTTAGAGGGAGGGGTTAAGTGTATCCCTAGGGGCGTGATTCTAACTGTGATTGGATGTGGCTACTGGTGTAAGAACAGAGATCAACTGTCTTACATAGCAGAACTGTATGATCTCCATTCTTACACAGGGAAGTTGACAGGCGGCTTTGTTTACATTAGCCGCCTGCCTTTCTCCCGGTGTAACAGACAATCGCGAGTGCTCGGCGGACATCGGGTCCGCCGGGAACACACGCGGGGGGACCATGACCGAGCGGGAGCGCGCCTCCGGCGGCGCGCAATAGCTCCCTAGAGCCTCATAGGCTAGCGACGTAGTCCTACGTCGCTTTGCCTGTGAGGGGCTGACCGCCGCAGTAAATAGTTGTGCGGCGGTCGGCAAGTGGTTAAGTTAATACTTTGTAGCGCCACCTTTTGCTGCGATTACAGCTGTAAGTCGCTTGGGGTATGAGAGACTGACGTTTTTGCCTATTCCTCCTTGCAAAACAGCTTGAGCTCAGTGAGGTTGGATGGAGAGCATTTGTGAACAGCAGTTTCTCTTACGTCCTCCGACAGTCGCCGCCTCTTCATATTCGTCACATATGGGGTATTAGACTTTGCTCCGAAGGAGTAGCTAGGCAACAGAATATGTTAACATTAAAGCTTTTAACATATCCCACCCTCAAGGGGTGGTCCCCTCAGTCAATACCCTCCTACTTCCTGCAACCATATCTCAGTTTCAATGTCTAGCTTGTCAGGAGTGGCTGGCTCTCTCTGCGCTGGGGCTTTGTGCCCCAGACTCTTTCTTCTTTTTTGATTTTTTGTTTGAGTTTTCTCTCTACCTTTACTTAGCTGTTCTTTTTGTCAGCGTTAGTTAGTTCTTCGGATGAAGAGGATCATGCGGGCTGGGTCTCGGGCTGATCCCCCCTGGTCGCAGGTCGTGGGTCAGTGGCTTCCCAGCCTGCCATCGAGCGTTCAGCCAGGTAACGCTCCTGGCACAGTGAACGACCCATCCCTGTTTGGTGCAGGGATGATTGGTGAGGTGGCTACCTCACTGGACGCTGTGCGGTTTCTTAACCCCCATTCTGTGCGTCTTGTATGCGACTCTCCCTGCCTTATGTGCAGCGGCTTGTTCGCCTGTGCGGGTCCCCCACGCCATTGTGAGGTAAGTGTATCCATGTGGGGACCTGTCTGTCTGGGGGGGTGTCAGTCTGGGACTGTGTAACCTGCCTCTGTTCTCACTGTTTGTCTCCCTATCACTCGGCTGCATGCTGTGGGCTGCAAGGGGGGGGAGCTGTGTGACACTGTGTGTGTCAGCCTTGTCAGTGTGAGAAGCTGTGTGCTGTGGGGCATGTTTTGTGGCATGTTTGGGCACTATACAGCGATCGCTGCGGCGATCTAACATGTTTTTTTATACATGGATAACGTGTGCATTACTGTACTGTGGAGCAGCGGTTTCGGCGCCAAACGGCGCCATTTTGCCTACACTCGCTCCGGCCTCTTGTTCTACATGCATGGCGGCCATTTTCTTGTAGCCTCCCATAGGCTTTAATAGAGCGCCCTGGCCGCATCACTTCCTCTTCTCCAGGATACACCGATCGAGGCAGCAGCAGCGGCGAGGGTCTCCTCAGGTTATATCCTTCTTATCCATTGCCTGTGTCAGTTTTATTGTCCCTGTGGGGGTCTCATTGTGCTTGTGTGTAGTGCGGTGGGCTGCACTCGCCGCGCTTGTTAAAGGGGCAGTTAACCCTTTATTATCCGGCATTTGTAATTGGGGCAATGGATTCTCAGGAGGGCAAATTTCCTACCGCCTTGGTGGAAAGTCAAAGGACCGCTGTTTCCCCCCCAGGGGGGGATTTAGCCACTATTGTGGCTGGCCTTGCTGTTCAGGAGCAGATGCTGGTGGCTGCTCAATCTACTAAGAGACCCAGAGTTTCTCTTTCCTCTGATTCTGAGGGTGAAGGTGATGGGGCTGTTATGGCGGGGGCCTCCTTATCGGGGTCCCGCTCCTACCTGGATTTAGTGGGGTCCGAGGTGGAGGCTGAAGTTGAAGGGGTTGATAATTCTCCCCCCGGCTCGCCTGAAGAGCTTGCAATCATGGATGAATTGATTGCTTCCATAAAACAAACGCTGCGTTTGCAGGATGAAGTGTGTCCCCCCGCTGCCTTGGCGGCTTATGGGACGCAGAGAAAACGCAGGACGCCGCAGGTTTTTCCCTGCAATGATGATTTTCAGCGCGCTGTTAAAGAACAATGGCGCAATCTACGCAAACCTTTTGCTGTACCAAGTAGGTTCAAGCTGCGTTATCCTTTCTCGCCTTCCACTGATGAAAGGTGGTGTGTGCCACCCCCGGTGGATCACGCAATTGCGGTTTTAAACAAATCCACTGCGATTCCTGCAGAGGATTCCCCTGTGTTCCGTGATGCCACGGATAGGAGATTGGAGTCTCTTGCCCGTCATACTTATTCTGTTACGGGTTCTATGCTTAAGGCTCTGTTTGCCTCTCTCATGGCGGGCCAGGCTGTCGCAAGTTGGACGCAGATGCTTAGGCGCGTCCTAGTGGCCGATTCGGCCTCGCCGGCGACCCTGGATATGGTGGATCAAATCCACCAGGGTGTCATGTATCTGTGTGATGCGGACTTGGACCTAGTCCCGTTGGCTGCACGTGTGCACAGCGTGGCGGTGTTGTCTCGCCGTCTGGTTTGGTTAAAATGTTGGTCGGTGGACCAATCTTCACGTAAGACCTTAGCCAATCTGCCTTATGATGGGTCTCGCCTTTTTGGGGAGTCCTTGGATGTGTTGATTAAGGGGATCACCGGAGGTAAGAGCACTCTCTTGCCCCATTTCCCCAAGGCTAAGGGGGCTTCTGGGAAGAAGCATGCTAATTTTCGGCCCCCTCAGGGGTCCTTTCGTGCCTTTCGGTCGCACTACAAGGGCAAACCGTTCAAAGGTCAAGGCTCTCAGAAGAAGCCCTGGTCTGGGAAACAGAAGTCCGGTCAATCCGGATCCGCAGCCCATAACAGTGCGGCTTGAAGGGGCGCCCTCACCCAGTTTTGGGGTGGGGGGACGCTTGCTCGGTTTTCTTCAACCCTGGTTGGCCCGCGTGCGGGACAGATGGGTTCAGGAGATCGTTCGATCTGGTTACAAGATCGAGTTTCTCTCTCGGCCGGAGAGCAGATTTTTTCCCTCAAATCTTCAACTGTCTCCGGAGCGTTTACGGGACCTGCACCTGGCGGTGCGGGACCTGAGGGCTCAGGGAGTGGTGGTTCCGGTGCCTCATCGGGACAGATTTCGGGGGTTTTATTCCAATCTGTTCACCGTGCCCAGAAAGGAGGGCAAGGTTCGTCCAATTCTGGACTTGAAGGCTCTGAACCGCTCTGTGCGGGTTCGCAAGTTCCGCATGGAATCCCTGCGGTCGGTGGTGGCTGCCCTGGTTCCGGGGGAATTCATGGCCTCCATCGATTTGAAGGATGCGTATCTTCACATCCCCATTTTCGAGGGTCACCAGAGGTACCTTTGATTCGCCATTGCGGAGGATCACTACCAGTTCGTGGCGTTGCCTTTTGGTCTTGCCTCGGCTCCGCGGGTCTTCACCAAGGTGCTTGCACCGGTTCTGGCATTATTGAGGGCCCAGGGCATTTCTGTCCTGGGGTATCTGGACGACATTCTGGTTCGGTCTGCGACCAGCCAGGGTCTGGAGAAGGACCTGTCTGTCATGATGCAAACTCTGCAGGAGTTTGGTTGGACGATAAATTTTCCAAAGTCGACACTGAGTCCGTCGGTTCGTCTTCCCTACCTGGGAATGATTCTGGACTCGGTGCAGGCGAAGGTCTTCCTACCGGAAGACAAACTCAGAACTCTTCAGGAGGAAGTCAGGTCCCTCAGGGACGTTCCGCACTCGTCTCTGCGGACGTGCATGAGATGTCTGGGATTGATGGTCTCGGCCTTCGAGGCGATTCCCTTCGCCCAGTTTCACACGCGGGGTCTCCAAGCGGAGATCCTGTCCATGTGGGACGGGCGACCTCAGTCTCTGGATCTTCAAATCTCGTTGAGTCATCGCACCAGAAGAGACCTTCTGTGGTGGCTCCAGTCCCCGATGGTGTCCGGGGGCAAGTCGTTTCGTCCTATCTCGTGGACGGTAATCACCACGGATGCCAGCCTGTCGGGCTGGAGTGGTGTTCTGGGCGTTCTGTCCGCCCAGGGGACTTGGTCGGAGGGGGAGTCCTCCCTTCCGATCAACATTCTGGAATTGCGTGCGATCAAACTCTGTCTTCATCGCTGGACGGACCGGCTGCGGGGTTGCCCGGTTCGGGTGCAGACGGACAATGCCACGGCGGTGGCCTACATCAACCACCAAGGGGGCACCAGGAGTGCCCGAGCGGCTCGAGAAGTGGCCGACATTCTGTCTTGGGCCGAGACTCATGTCCCGGCGATAACGGCGGTTCACATTCCAGGGGTGGAGAACTGGCAGGCGGACTATCTGAGTCGCCAGACCCTGGATCAGGGGGAATGGTCTCTCCACCCGGCTGTCTTCCAGATGTTGTGCGCGAAGTGGGGTCTTCCAGATGTGGACCTGTTCGCATCTCGTCTCAACAACAAGGTGAGGAGGTTCGTGGCAAGGACGCGCGACCCTCGGGCAGACGCGTCGGACACGTTAGTGGCCCCGTGGCATCAGTACAAGCTGATGTACGCGTTTCCACCGATTCAGTTGCTGTCCAGGTTCCTTCGCAGGTTACACTCGGAACGCAGCACGGTGGTTCTTGTGGCACCGGACTGGCCTCGCCGGTCCTGGTATGCAGACCTCGTGAATCTGGCAGTCGACGCCCCGTGGCGTCTGCCTCTTCGAGACGATCTCCTGTCTCAGGGCCCGATATTCCATCCTGCTTTACAGTCGCTGGCTTTGACGGCCTGGTTGTTGAGACAGAGGTCCTGAAGGAGAAGGGTCTCTCCCCAGAGGTCGTTCATACCTTGATCAACGCGAGGAAGTCTTCCTCGGGGAAGGTTTATTACCGTACTTGGAAGGCCTATTTTGCCTGGTGTGAGTCCAGGGGGTTTTCACCCCGCACGTACTCGGTTTCCCGAGTGCCGTCCTTCCTTCAAACGGGTGTCGATCAGCGTTTGGCGCTGGCTACGATAAAGGGTCAGGTGTCTGCGCTGGCCGTTCTGTTTCAACGTCCCGTGGCTTCCAACTCCTTGGTTGGCACTTTTGTTCAGGGAGTGCGGCATCTGGTTCCTCCTAGGAGGGATCCTCTGCCCCCTTGGGACTTGAATCTCGTTCTATCTGTGTTACAACGTGCTCCTTTTGAACAGATCAGGGAGATCTCGTTGTCTATGTTGTCCAAAAAGGTCGCCTTTTTGGTTGCGATCACTTCGGCTCGCAGAGTGTCGGAGCTGGCGGCTTTGTCCTGCAAGTCTCCGTATCTGGTTGTTCATTTGGATAAGGTGGTCTTGCGACCTAATCCTTCTTTTCTTCCGAAGCGAGTTTCGGAATTCCATCTTAATGAAGATATTGTCTTGCCTTCGCTGTGCGCGAAGCCTAAACATCCAAAGGAGGTGAGACTACATTCTTTGGATGTTGTTCGGGCGATAAGGGTTTACCTTAAATCGACTGAGTCTTTTCGAAAGACGGACTCCTTGTTTGTTCTTCCAGAGGGTCCTCGGAAGGGCATGGCGGCGTCGGCCTCTACCATCGCCAAATGGATCAGGCAGACCATTGAACAGGCCTATGCTTTGCAGGGGAAGGTTCCCCCTGTGCCTGTGAAGGCGCACTCTACTAGATCTCTGAGTACGTCTTGGGCCTGTCGTCATGGGGCTTCTGTAGCCCAGGTGTGTAAGGCGGCGACCTGGTCGACCGTGCACACTTTCACAAAATTCTACAAAGTAGATGTTCAGGCATCGGCGGATGCTTCCTTTGGCCGCAAGGTTCTTAGTGCGGCAATTCCCTAGGGTCCCTTGTTGGGGACCTCTGGCTGTTGGGATAAGTTTTTTATCCCCTGGTTATTTGTCTTTTCCTGGGTTGTTGCTCCTGTTGAGCAATTATTTTTCCTGTGGCCCAGCTGGTTTCCTTCCTTTGGTAAGGTTCCTTTCTTTGATGCGGAGACTGCGTTGCCTTTCGGCGCGGATGCGTTTCCCACCCCTCATGTTTGCACTGCTTTGGGACGTCCCCATATGCGACGAATATGAAGAGGCGGCGACTGTCAGAGGACGTAAGAGAAAACTGAATTTTTGTAAAATCTTACCTGTAAAATTCCTTTCTCTGAGTCCTCCGACAGTCGCCGCCCCCGCCCCTCTTTTGGGGTTTGGTTGTATACTCTACTGCTATTCCACTGAAACTGAGATATGGTTGCAGGAAGTAGGAGGGTATTGACTGAGGGGACCACCCCTTGAGGGTGGGATATGTTAAAAGCTTTAATGTTAACATATTCTCTTGCCTAGCTACTCCTTCGGAGCAAAGTCTAATACCCCATATGTGACGAATATGAAGAGGCGGCGATTGTCGGAGGACTCAGAGAAAGGAATTTTACAGGTAAGATTTTACAAAAATTGTAGATTTTGCTTTATGTTTTGGATCATTGCCTTGTTGGAAGACAAATCTCCGTCCCAGTCTCAGGTCTTTTGCAGACTCCATCAGATTTTCTTCCAGAATGGTCCTGCATTTGGCTCCATCCATCTTCCCATCAATTTTAACCATCTTCCCTGTCCCTGCTGAAGAAAAGCAGGCCCAAACCATGATGCTGCCACCACCATGTTTGACAGTGGGGATGGTGTGTTCAGGGTAATGAGCTGTGTTGCTTTTACGCCAAACATAACGTTTTGCATTGTTGCCAAAAAGTTTGATTTTGGTTTCATCTGACCAGATCACCTTCTTCCACATGTTTGGTGTGTCTCCCAGGTGGCTTGTGGCAAACTTTAAACAACACTTTTTATGGATATCTTTAAGAAATGGCTTTCTTCTTGCCACTCTTCCATAAAGGCAAGATTTGTGCAGTATAAGACTGATTGTTGTCGTATGGACAGAGTCTCCCACCTCAGCTGTAGATCTCTGCAGTTCATCCAGAGTCATCATGGGCCTCTTGGCTGCATCTCTGATCAGTCTTCTCCTTGTATGAGCTGAAAGTTTAGAGGGACGGCCAGGTCTTCGTAGATTTGCAGTGGTCTGATACTACTTCCATTTCAATATTATCGCTTGCACAGTGCTCCTTGGGATGTTTAAAGCTTGAAAATCATTTTGTATCCAAATCTGGCTTTAAACTTCTCCACAACAGTATCTCGGACCTGCCTGGTGTGTTCCTTGCTCTTCATGATGCTCTCTGCGCTTTAAACGGACCTCTGAGACTATCACAGTGCAGGTACATTTATACGGAGACCTGATTACACACAGGTGGATTCTATTTATCATCATTAGTCATTTAGGTCAACATTGGATCATTCAGAGATCCTCACTGAACTTTTGAAAAGAGTTTGCTGCACTGAAAGTAAAGGGGCTGAATAATTTTGCACGCCCAATTTTTCAGTTTTTTATTTGTTAACAAACTTGGAAATATCCAATAAATTCCGTTCCACTTCATGATTGTGTCCCACTTGTTGATTCTTCACAAAAAATTACAGTTTTATATCTTTATGTTTGAAGCCTGAAATGTGGGAAAAGGTCAAAAAGTTCAAGGGGGCTGAATACTTTCGCAATGCACTATATATATATATATATATATATATATATATATATATATATATATATATAATTGGATGATTATCATATTTTTTTATCTATTACACTTTTTTGTTTATCTTATTATTATTTTAGCTTCATCACACGTCTGAATAGCGCGTTACTCTTTGCTTTTTTATGTACCCTACACTGTGCTGCACCCTATACTACTCTACTAGTGTGTGGTAGCGACAAAAACAGTCCCAGATGCAGAGACCAGGTTGGCCAGAACAGGAAGGACAAAAATAACGGGTGTCACGCCTAAATCTGCGCTGTCTACAGACACAACATCTTCTTTGGGGTGCTCTATGGGTAGGGGAACTAGGGAGGACAACCGGAAAATGCCTCTCATGCAGCCGGCTCACTGCATCTGGATAGTGAATTGGGCCACAGCACCTCCTGGATACAGAAGGGCTGTGATGATCTCTTCCTGGAATTTTGGGAAGGATCTACTTCTTCCTGACACTTTGTATAGCACATAAGCGTTCAGCATAGCCAACTGAAAAAAGTATACAGACACTTTTTTGTACCAGCGTCTGGCCTTACGGGCAACTAAGTACGGGGCCTTCATCTGGTCGTTAACGTCCACCCCCCCATGTTAAGGTTGTTGTGGTGGACACAGAGGGGCTTCTCAACAACACCAGTCTCCATTGTAATTTAAACTGTCATATCGGCGTGAATGGAAAACAGAATGAAAACATTCCGTGTGTTTTTCAAATTCACTCCAAACAATTTATTACACTTAGAGCAGGCTTTCTCCCCCCATCTAAGTTGGGAATCTACAAGCCATTGGGGGAAGCCTCTGCGCTTAGGTCACACAGTGCCACCTGCGCCAATTCCAGAATCCAAAAAGAATCCGAAAAAGTGGCACGCTTGTGTAATAATTGTCCATTTATAAATGGTACCTCTTTCCAAATAAGGGTGACCCCAAGTCCCAAACAAACTTGACACTGCTCCCTATGTAATTTAGGCAGTCACCGGGCTCCAAGTTGCTATCTTTTCCCTCGTAAATCCGGAAATTACATATATAGCATGCTCCCCTGTCACAGAGCTTATACATTTTAACCCCATATCTGCCGCGCTTGCTAGAGAGATACTGTTTGAAAGCAAGGTGACCAGAAAACTTAATCAGGCACTCATCAACGCAGACAGCTTGTTGGGGCATATATAAGGGTGCAAATTTTTGGTTGAAGTGATTTACAAGGGGCCAAATTTTGTGGAGCCGATCATATTCAGGGTCACCCCGAGGACGACAGAGTTGTCATTGAAATGCATGAACTGCAAGATTTGCTCGTATCTAGTTCTGGCCATGGCAGCAGTGAACACAGTCGTATGATGAATTGGGTCAGTGAACTAATATGACTACAACTCACTCTTTTTAGTAATGCTCATGATGGGGGATAGGCCCAGAAAGGTTCTAAATTCGGAAACAGTGACACGTTTCCATGCAAATTCTTTAGCAAGGGTCAAATTTGGGTTTGCGGCGATAAATTGATTGGTATATAAATTACTTAAAAACAGCTAATAAAAACAAAGTAAAATCCACTGTTTCCACCTGAATTCCAGGTTGGCAAGTGAATGAGAGAAATAAGAGCGCTGCAGAAGTGGTGGGCTACCAATCAGGATTTGCAAGCGCATCAGAAAGGACACTTTGGGCTCTATGGGACTGTCTTTGAATTCTTGGTGCCTGCGGGACACTACTTATGCTAGCCACCGCACCAGCTTGAACTGCACTTATGACACTCACCACATCACCAAGTGTTACTGCAGTGCTGGTTTTCTGGTTTAAAAGGAAATAGTACTTGGAATGTGGGACTTTTAAGGATACTACTGATACAAACGATATATATATTTTTGCTTAAAACCATTGACATTTTATTTTACATATATTCAAAAATAAAACGCATACAATAACAAATATTGAGTGTCTTATGAGGATATAGACATACAGTTTCTTTATATTAAACTTCAATTTCCGACCGGTTTCGCTGGACAGGCTTCTTCAGGGAAATGAAGATATATAAAAAAAAGGACTGAAGCATGGAGTCCCAAGGTTATTAGAGGATGGAAAATGTATAATGGGACTACACTTCCAGATTTCCAACAATCGCGCCTGCGAGAGGAGAGACCCCACCTAATGGGTCTCCCGCAGAGGGGGTATCCTGCTCCACATAGGACAATTCAGGATAAATAAAAACATGTCATATGATGTGTCCAAATTGCCTAACGCGTCTATGAGTGCCCCAGAAGAACTGAAACCACTAGGATGTAGATATTATCAAAGGGTTTCCAAACTAGCTAAAAAAGAGTAGGGTAGCATATGATGACATGTGCCACAAAGAGTTGGCAGCCAAAATATATGTAGAAATATTTCAAAAAAGATCCAAACAGTATTTTCCACAATAGAGATGGAGTCAAAGTCCACCTTTTAACAAACAGGGAGCATGACCCGGCGCATAGGGAGTGCAGCAACACACTCTGAGACAGAAGCAAGAAGAATATAACGCTCTCAGTATATAAGCCAAACAGATGATTTATTAAAAAGCATATACACTTACATAGAACAGCACTTAACAGTGCAATGAATGTAGCAGTTCCGCACAAAGAAAGGAGAGGATATGACCTCTCACAGACAGGCTCCGCCCCCTATACACGTTACGTCGGCACATCCTGCTGGATGTGGAGTGGAAAAACACATTGAGTGTTAGCAGCCGGAATATTGATTTATCACATTTATCTTATTTATCATATATGACTAATAGAGCATTTTTTACACATACTATAGCTTTCACGTTTTTGTTTACTGGCATCCTAACAACCAATGATGTCATCAGTTGAGAAGGAGCATGTCTGTTGCCTCCACAGCATCCTTGTTTGACCCTCCTGTGCCCCTCTCCCTCAGCACTGGGGTCACATTAGCTGACTGATGGAGAGAAATTGAGGGAGAAGAAAAACATAGGAATACTAGTCAGTACCAGTGAGAAAAAGTATATTTGCTTTGGAAGAATGAATCGCCTCTAACGTTGGGTGTCTTTTGTGTGGATGTTACTGCATTATCTAAAACTACCGTATATGCTGGCGTATAAGATGACTTTTTAACCTTAAAAACCTCCCCAAAAAATCGGGGGATCGTCTTATGCACGGAGTATAAAAGGTGAACCCCCAGGTTCGAAAACCCCAGGTTTAGGATTACCAAGCGGACTGACAGATTAGGGACGTTCATTTTGGGCCAGCTTGGTAGTCCTAAACCTGTAGTCCTCTTAAGGTTCACATTTTATAATCCTGCCTGATTACTGGGTGTAAACGGCTGCTAGACAAGAACCCATCATGGGGTAGGGGTTAGTCTTATATGGGGAGTATAGCCCAAAACCTATGTTTTAACTGAAAAATTGGGGGGTCGTCTTATACGCCCAGTCGTCTTATACGCCGGCATATACGCAATTGAAATAGTTTTTAACATTTTTGAATGGTGTGCCTTGAGACTGTCCATGATTTTAAAGGGTGCCTTGAGATTGTCTATAATTTTAAAGGCTGCATTGAATGAAAAAAAGGTTGAGAAACACTGTGTTAAACGATGGTTTGATTACCATAGAGCTGTATGAATACTTACACACATCACACCCACCTGATTTAGGACAAAAGAATGGCTACTTACATCATTCCGGACAAACAAACGCAAAACAAGCTCAAAAAATGTACACCCGCCTGCAGAACAGTCCGTGACGTGGGATGTCGCAGCTAGCCCCCTCCGATGCGTTTCCACTTAGGAGTCGTCAACTGGGAATGGAGCTGAGCCGTGTACATTTTTTGAGCTTGTTTTGCGTTTGTTTGTCCGGAATGATGTAAGTAGCCATTCTTTTGTCCTAAATAAAAGTATTGAAGGTAATACACTATCAGTCCCTTTTCTCTATACTGGGTACCTGTTTTGTGGAACCTGCTCCTTACATTGCTGGAATTTCATCACTGCAAAGCGGACCAACTTCCAGGCTTCCTTGCGGAATTTCCTGTTTTACAGCCGTCCATGCTCAAGTCTCCCTGATTTCTGGTAAGCACCCATCTTTACCATAAAGTGTCATCATATCGACATCAAAAAAAGTCCAATATTTGGAAGCTTTTCTTAAAGGTTTTCTGCGGTAAGGGGCCATCTTGACTAATATCAAGGATTGTATATGGGCACACGATCATCCTTACAGAGTGGCACGATTATTTGACATAGAACACCTGTTTATTTTTTGAGTTTTTTATACTCCACATGTTTTGAGAGACTTGTGTTTTTTCTCATCTTTGTACCATTGATTAACATGGACTTATTCACAAAATATATATGTTTTGCACCTATTTTGATACGTGCCTATCACCAAATGTTATGTTTATTGATATAACACATATTAGGTTAGCACACTCTTTATTCTTTTTCATTTAAGAGTATTCCATTTTCCAGTGCTGCTTTCCGCCTTTAGCACTCATAATTTGCGCACCTCCCATTTTCATCTATTTTACATGACCTGGATCAGGTGGCATTGATGGATAGGGATCTGTTATTCGCAGATAGGAATACCAAACCCAAGCATCCATGTGAATATAAAGTTTTATCTAACTATAATCATCAATTTAAACAAGTAGAGAGCATTTTCAATAGGCACTGGAATATCCTTCTAAAGGATAAAGTATTAGGAAAAGTTTTATCACCCCACCCAGGTTTCATTTATAAGAAAGCACCCACTCTTAAGCACAAATTGGACCCTGGGGCTATAGATCCCCCAAAGTTACCTAAAAGCTCTTTATTCAAGTTCATCTCTGGCTTTCATGTCTGTGGGAGATGTAAGGCTTGTAAATTGAGCAAACAACAACAGTTAACAAATAAACACACACTAACAATAGATAAATACGTCAATAAAACAACAACTTTTTTTTCTTTTTCCACTTTTTTATATTTTTTACATTTTTAATTTTTTATTACTTTTTTGTAACTTATTAAAACTGTAACTAAAAATCTTTCCAGACTGTGATATTAGGATCACTCAAAATATGAATACCTTTTGCTAAAGTGCTTCAAAACGTCTTCATAAGGTGCTTCAAATGTAAAATTAAGAATTTTGCGGCAGTCCAGCTATAAAATTGGTGATTTAAAGTTTCCTGACTATCTAACATAATTTCTTGTGTGTGAATCGTGTGCCCTAGACTGTGCCGTTCTGTACCCTAAACTAATACTCCACTAGTGTGTGGTAGCAACGGAAGCAGTTCTTGATGCGGAAACCACGTTGACTAGGTCAGGAGGGACAGAAAAAATGGGTGTCTCATCTTATTCCTTAATATCTTCTTTGGGATACCAGAGAGGACATCAGGAAAATGCCTCTCATGCAGCTTGCCCAGTGGATCTGGATTTGGGGTTTGGGCCACAGCACCTTCTGGATACATAAGGGCCGTTATAATCTCTTCCTCAAATTTTAGGAAGGATCCACTTCATCCTTTTGCTTGGTAAAGTACAAAGGCATTATATACAGCCAATTGAAATAAATAGACACCTTTTTGTACCAGTGTCGAACTATGTGGAAAACTAAATACAATGTCATTATTTGGTTGTTGAAATCCACCTCTCCCATGTTAAAGTTATAGTCGCGGACACAGAGGGGCTTCTCAACAATAGCAGATGCTGTGCTAATTTGGACCAATGTGTCTGCATGAATGGAAGACAGAACAAAAACATCCTGTGTTGTCCTTCCACTTCACTGTGAGAAATTTATTTTTTTCTCAAGCAGGCTTACTCCCCCTTTCTAAGCTAGCTGTTTACAAGGCATTGGGGGATGCCCTTGTGATTAGGTTGCTCGGTTCCACATGAGCCAAGTCCAAGATTGTATAAGTGTCCAAATAGTTGCATGATTGTATAGATGTTGTCCTCATACAAGTAGTAACCCTTGCGGAACAAAGATGACAGCAAGTCCTATACTATCTTGCCACTGCTCCCCCATGTAGTCTGGACAGTTGGGGCTCTACCCTCATAAAGTCAAATATTTCATGTATAGCCTGTTCTCTCACAGAGTTTAAACATTTTGACCCCAGATCTGGCATGCTTGCTTGGGGGATCTTGTTAGAATGGAAGGCGTTCTGCAAAAATAAAGGACTTATCTATGCAGATGTTTTGTTGGAGCTTATACATATCTGCGCAGAGTATGTTATCATTAAAATGCATGAAACGCATTATTGTCCCATATCTACTGTATGCCTGGCCATTGTAGCAGAGAACATTGACATATGATTAATGGGGTCTGTGGACCAATATGACTGCAATTCATTCTTTATTGTAATGCCAATGTTGAATGTTGGGCCCAAAAAAGTCCTAAATTGGGAAACGATGATAGGTTTCCATACGAATGGTCTGGCAAGAGTTGAATTTGTATGGGTGGCAATGTACTGGTGAGCATGTAAATTTGTTTGGCCCACAATTAAATTCCACAGATTTTCTGTGAAAACCACTCAAGAAAATCAAGGAAAGTTGTTAATTTTGCTTTTTCCACTTGGAAAGTGTGAAGGTGTTAATTTGGTGGGACGTCACTGATGAGGAACTGTTGGAAAGCATTCTGACAGAGCATGCTTTAGTTGATGAGGGCAGATTCTCACTTAGTAAAATACAGCCTTTGGTTTAGCTCTGTTCTGAATTGTTATTTCAGTTTACCCCTCAGGGCCATAATGTTTTCACTTTTACTGTGTTTGAGGCTGGATTTTTGGGATCGCTTCTGAGACATTGTGCTGCTTCTTTTTTCAGGCAACATTTAGCCTATTCACAACAGGTGTTATTCGATTGTATTACTACTGTGCCCTCTTGCATTGAGCAATTTGAGCAAGGCAAGATAAACTGACATTAGTTCAGCCTCTGCTACAAGAGGCCTGGTCAGAAATTCTTTCCCTAGTGTTAGATGATTCACACAGTCACATCTGCCGCTTAACATCAAGAATCCCTTCCATTGTTACCCTTAGCAACCACAGCTGCCACTGAGAGTTCTTTACCTCCTGTAGATCAGTAACCACACTTCCCCTGCATGTTACTTTGTTACATAGTTAGTGACCAACCAATAAAAAAACAAAAAACCAGTAGAGAAAACCCAACTATACAATCCCATATGCACAATCCTATACCCGCAGTTGAACTAGAGGAAGGCGAAAAACCCCAGCAAAGCATAATCCAATTTGCTACAGCAGGGGAAAAAATTCCCTTCTGATCCCCCGAGAGGCAATCGGATATTCCCTGGATCAACTTTACCTATAAATATTAGTACCCAGTTATATTATGTACACCTAGGAAAGAATCCAGGCCTTTTTAAACCAATCTAGTGAGCTGGCCAGAACCACCTCTGGAGGGAGTCTATTCCACATTTTCACAGCTCTTACTGTGAAGAAACCTTTCCGTATTTGGAGACAAAATCTCTTTTCCTCTAGACATATAGAGTGCCCCCTTGTCCTCTGTTATGACCTTAAAGTGAATAACTCAACGCAAAGTTCACTATATGGATCCCTTATGTATTTATACATGTTGATCATATCCCCCCTTAATCTCCTCTTCTCAAGAGAGAATTTCAGTTCCTCTAATCTTTCCTCGTAGCTGAGCTCCTCCGTGCCTCTTACCAGTTTGGTTGCCCTTCTCTGCACTTTCTTCAGTTCTCCAATCTGGTGCCCAAAACTGAACTGCATATTCCAGATGAGGTCTTACTAATGATTTGTACAGGGGCAAAATGATATCGCTCTCTGGAGTCAATGCCTCTGTTAATACAAATAAGGACTTTGCTTGCTTTGGATACCGCAGCTTGGCATTACATGCTTTTATTAAGCTTATGATCTACCAGAACACCCAGATCCTAATGGATCCTAATGGATGTGCTCCCTCTGCAATACTGTTGCCCGTAGCAATGTCCCAGACCTCTTCTTTTTAGGTAACACCTTCCGCTATGCTCTCCAGTACTGTTACTACTTTATCCTCAGTAGAACACTCTGATCAGCACCATGCAACTACTTGCAGAACTCCTATATCTAAACCAAGAAAGAAATAGAAGTTTGCTGCCTGCTGTTGTGGTCCATTCCACCTCCATGCTGCCTGCTGATGGGTCCCACCTTCTTCAATGCTGCTTGCTGATGGGGCCCAACCTGCTTCCATGCTGCCTGCTGATGGGGCCCAACCTGCTTCCATGCTGCCTCCTGATGGGCTCCAACCTGCTTCCATGCTGCCTGCTGATGGGGTCCATTCCACCTCCATGCTGTCTGTTAATCGGGTCCATTCCACTTCCATGCTGCCTGCTGATGGGGCCTGACCTGCTTCCATGTTGTCTGCTGAGGGGGTGCCGTCCTCTGCAAGGCCTGCCTCTCATCAGATCAAGGACCGTGTTCCTAAATATCCCCCCACCTCCTTTATACATACCCCTCTCCGTTGTGTCTGGGGTGTGGTTTGAGGCAATTTTCGGACAGCTGCTCCTCTTTGTCTGCTCGGCAGGCACAGGCATTTGAACCTTTTTAATAGAAAATAGTGCCCTCTGTGCACTATGCTACCAACATTGTTATATTAGTAAGTTAAAAATACAATCAATCCTACCCAGTCAGGTCTTTGTAATTATGGATATTACCAGATTGTATGTCTTGTCCTCTCCCATTTCCTTTTTCCCTCTTTCCACTCCTTATTCCCCATTTTTTTCCCCCTCCTTCTCTTCCCCCCCCTTTTTCCCTCCCCCCCCTCCTTTCCCTTTCTTTTTCCCCCTCCCTTTTTCCTTTCCCTTCTCCTTGGAAGGCGACAAAACATAGATATGTATGTGCATATTTGTTTAATGGCATATGTATATAATTCTGAAATTTGTTCTTTTCTATATTTCTGTAGAATTGTTCAGCTGTAAGATCCTGGTACTTTCAGTACCTTCTAGCCTCTTACTTCCGGCTTGCGTTCCACCATTCAGGTAGATGGAACGCATATAGCTGCATGTCTCTTTAACAACTGATGACGTCATCACTAGGCGCCGCTCTGAGCGGCTATTTCAACCGACGGTCTGCACTCACAAGGTGTTCGTGCAACCGCTCATAATACAAGCCTGACTGACGCTGCCGTATCCTCCAGCTATCTTCCCTATACCTGGACTGACCGGAGCCTCGCTACTTGATCCTTTACCTCGCTACCTGATCCTTTACCTCGCTACCTGATCCTTACCCTCGCTCACCAGCCTGTGATAAGTACCCCGCAGGGGATCCCTTCCTACCAAACCACTTGCTATATCTTTCTGCATAATAAGAACTGTTACTAAGCTCTAAGATGCATGCTCTCACCATCTATCACCTGCATCGCTACCTAGAGTGTTAGCTCTTGAACCTACTACCACCTGTAACCTATATCCTTGTGTTTGCTTAGCATATCCTGTACACTTCATCTGTTATCACCTATCACCTATTACCTGTACATGATTGCTATCTCTCCTGCATACTATCTATCACCATCTGTTATCACTCCTGCAACATTACTACCTGAGTGCTTATTATTATTTGCTATCACTACTCAAGCCTATCCCTTCAGTATATCACCTCACTACTATTGCATAGACCTCTATCACTCCAACAACATCATCTCTGAGTGTTTGTGTGTGTGCATACTGAAGCAGGCTGAACCACCATGATGAGTCAAGAGAGTTGGATAAGGTGATTCAACACATCTCTACACGACTACTGAGTGGAAATTCTGCAGCTGCAAATCCAGTTCACAAAATCAAACCCCAGAGCGTTACATCAGCTAATACTTAAACTCCTGAAGAAGCGCGAAACGCGCGAAACATGTAGAGTTTGTTTCTGACCGAATTCAATACCCAAATACCAAGCCTCTCTACCTCTACCGTCGATGAATTTGCCCACAAGCTTCATACTACCATGTCAGAAATAGCCCTAGGGCTTTTCCACAACTTCCAGTTTGTATAGCTCCATCACGGTATACTTGGTCTAGGTAGAGGGTTTTAGAGGCTATGGTTATTGAGGTTATATATGCCTTTTAAATGTGTGTGTTTTGAATTGAATGTGAATGTCTTTTGATTTATCTTTCATGTTTTGCACCTGTGGTGGTACACATACGTATATATGTTTTTTAATGATTTTTCAATAAAATATTTTTATTTTTAACACGTAACTGTCTGGTTGTCAGTGCCAATAAAGTCCATTGTCCCTACCCCTTCTATAAACCCTACTGTTGTCTGTCCTGAGTTATTTTTGCAGCCAGTGGATCCTGTTGTGCCAATGCCAGGAGGTTCAGATATCCACTCTGAACATTAGAATTATGTCTGCTATTCTAGTCCCAGTAGTAGAGGTCCTCTGGGGAAGGGCAGAGTTCCAAATGAGCCTTGTCCTGACCCAGGTGTTATCTCTGGGATCCCTGGTGCATTTGGGGACCCGGGTTGGGTAACCTATGCCCTGGGTAGACCTTAGTGGAAGGTAAAAAATAGAGCAGTCTCTAGCAACAGAGATGAAGAAGGTCTAGTCATGATGGGACACCCTAGCTTTAGGGCACCTGCATGGACTAAGAAATCCAGTGTTAAGCTTTCAGGTGCCCCTCAGGGTCCCAGCATTTGGACGCATGCTGAATTAAAGAATGGTAAGCTTCCGGTGTTGTGCCTCCTTAGCGATGTGACCACCCAGGAACCCAGTCAGTTTTCGGACCCCGGCAGCGGGGTACCCAGTCAGCTTCCAGACCCTGACAGTGGGACTTGATGGAGTGTCCGGAGGCCACTCCTCAAGGGGGGGAACTGTTAGGACCGAGTTCACCTGCTGGTGGCACTGGGGTGCTCTGGGATGATTGCTGCAGTTCCAGTGTCCACCAGCAGGTGTTTCCTAGAGACTAGCAAGCCCCAGTAATCTGTTCCAAATGATCTTTGCTGTTAGCAGGACATGCTGTTCCCACTAGCACATGGCACAGTGTTTTGGCTGCTCCTGACCTGTACTCTGTCTGCCATGCTGCTTTCGCTTGACTGCTGCCATTTATTCTTGACCTAGCTCTTGTTCCTGTCCTGCACCCAATACTCTGCTGCTTTGCTCCCTACTCCTCCAGTTTCTCCCTGCCCTGTGTGTATCTCATTTGTGCAAATTGTTTTGTTTTTGGTAGAAGGTTTGGCATTGCGTCATTTCGTTTTGATTCTCATGCATTTTTATGTTTATTGTTTGCTGGTGTGTGATTGTCTTTTGTTTCACTGTAAATAAATCTCACTTTAAAGATATATACATGTGGTCTGGTCCCAGTTTCTTGGTGTAGCTACATCTGGTCTCCGAGCTGCTAATTCTTGACAGAGAAATACTGTAAGTTATTGAACAAGCGTTTTAACCACTTGCCGACATGCCACAGTACATATACTGCAGCGAGTGCAGGCAAAATCACGTACATGTACGCCACTGGACACAGCAGATTGCGGCTCATGGTACAAAGCGGCCTGGGGATCATGTGATCACATAACCACTATGTCAATAAAGCTGTTATGAATAAATTTAATTCATAACAGATCTGCTTCCAATACAATCCCTGACCACCCCCCGAAAAGTAGTACAGTGTTGGTGACTCCACGCCACACCAGCCATATGATGCCACTGTACTGCGCTGGTGAGAGTAAAAAAAAACATTTGTGGAAAATAATTTTAAATTGTGACAAAAAATTACAACTTCAAAAAACTCCCCATACCTCTTCCTAAATACCACAGACTGTCTACTTTCCAAAAAGGTAATTTGGGGGGTTATTTGTACTGTCCTGGCACTTTAAGGGCTTTAAGACATTAGATAGGCTGTATCACTGTACATTTCCCCTTAAGGGGCCAATCCAGGGATTGGTACAGTCGAGGAACACGCTAACAATATTTTTTCCTAATATAAACTTATTGTTTTTTTTTTTTTTTTTTACCAAAGACATGAGCGTCTGTATACATTTTGGCCTAAATTAATGAAGAATTTAGATGTTTTTAATTTTTTATCAATTTTTTGGTATTTATAGAACAGTAGAAAAAATGTATTTTTAATACATACTTACCTGTAAAATCAATTTCTTTAAGTACATCACGGGACACAGAGCCATAAATCATAACATATGGGGTTATATAGCCCCCTACAGGTGAAGGACACAGGCAACCAATCACAAAGGATGTCCCCCTTTATAATCCCTCCCACACAGGAAGTACCTCAGTTTTGTAGCAAGCAATAAAAGCCCAATAAAAGAGGGGAGGGACCTCTGTGTCCCATGATGTACTTCAAGAAATTGATTTTACAGGTATGTATTAAAAATCTATTTTTCTTTCTGTACATAATGGGACACAGAGCCATAAATCATAACATATGGGATATCCCAAAGCAATGCATCTGAGGGGAGGGGGACATTAAAAATACCACCATCAGACCACCAAAAGTACTACACCGCTGCCTGCAGAACACTGTGGCCAAGTGCAGATTCCTCCTTGGTCCCAACATCCACTCGATAGAAACGAGTGAATGTATGCGCCGATGACCAGGTCGTGGCCTTGCAAATCTGAGCTATAGGGGTTTGATGGCTAAGTGCCCGAGAGGCACCTACTCCTCTGGTAGAATGGGCCTTTACAGGTAAAGGTGGAACCTTCCCTTCTAAAGCATACGCCAATGTAATAACCTGGCGAATCCAATGAGAAATTGTAGACTTAGATGCTGCCAACCCTTTCCTGGGCCCTTCTGGCAGCACAAACAAGAGATTGGTCTTACAAATCTGAGCTGATCTTTCCAAGTAAAACTTATCTGCACGCATTACATTAAGAGAATGCAATAACTTTTCCTCTTCTGAATGAGGATCTGGAAAAAAGGAAGGTAGTATAATGTCCTGATTCAAATGAAAGGTAGACACCACCTTGGGCTGAAAACCTGGGTGTGGACGTAGAATCTCCCTATCTTGATGAAAAATCAAGAATAGCTCTTTACAAGAAAGGGCTGCTAGTTCCGATACCCTTCTTGTCGAAGTTATCCCAATCAAAAAGACCAGTTTCCTGGTCTGAAGAACCAGGGGAACCTGCCCCAAGGGCTCAAAAGGCTGTTTTTGTAAAACTGCCAGCACCAAATTGAATCCCAAAGACATAATGGTGGCTTCACAGGTGGAGGCAAACGTAACATTCCCCGGATGAAGGTCTGAACCAACGAATGGGAAGCAATTGGTTCTTGGAAGAAAACCAATAAGGCTGAAATTTGCCCCTTAATAGTGCTCAAGGCTAAATTCATATCTACCCCTGCTTGAAGGAAAGCTAGAATACTCCCAATGATATATTTGCGGGGATGCTATTTCCTGGCTTCACACAAGGTAATGTAGAATTTCCAGACCCTGTAATAAATGCTTCTAGAGACTGGTTTCCTAGCATTTATCAAGGTATAAACTGCAGGGCCAGATACACCCCGCTCCTTCAAGATAAAGGCTTTAATAGCCAAGCCATCAAATTTAGAGACTGTAAAGCAGGGTGGAATATCGGACCTTAAGAGAGTAGATCCAGACGCAGTGGAAGGGCACAGGGCCTTGTCACTGCCAACCTTTGGATTTGTGCATTTCAAACCCTTCTCAGCCATGCTGGAGCTACCAGGATTACTGGTTTCCCCTCTAGCTGGATCCTGTACAACAGACACAGTATCAGCTGCACCGGAGGAAAGGCATAAATCAGGGAATATTCCTCCCAAGGAGTCACCAAAGCATCCACTCCGACTGCGAGTGGATCCCTGGTCCTGGACACATTCCCCCGGAAACATCTGTTGACGGCTCAGAAATCTGCCTGCCAGTTCTCTATTCCTAGAATAAAAACTGCTGTCAGCCATGGCACAAACTTCTCTGCCTATTTATGCTGTATTGCGCATGCGCGGCGTGCTACGGAGCATCCATGCGGCATACGCCCATTTTAAAAAGCAAAGATTTGCGCGCGAATGGGTCACCACAGACGCGCTATTGAGGGAGGAGTCAAACATGCGGGCACTTTCGTGCCAAGGTGAAAACAAGAACATGGGGTGATAGCAGCTTAGGCCAAATTTGGTTTGTCACAGCTGATACCTTTCAGGCGATCAGCCCAGGGTGAAAACAGTGTGTCAAACAAATAAGCAAAATAATGTTTAAAAAATCTTTGTATCAATCCCACAACTGCACAGGCTCATATTATCACAATTGGCATAACTGGCACATTTAATCCCTGAGGAAAAGACAGAAATTTTAACAAGATGTATTTGCATAGCTTAACATCCATTGTCTCATGCAGAGACCCACATGGCATTCGGTCTCTGTCATCTTTTAAAGGGAACAGTGCATAAAATATTCACATTTGCTGTATGTGTAAATATTTTAAATTGGACTTACCAGTCCTGCCGCAGGATTTTGTTCTTCACCCATCACGGTGAGCCTTGTCTTGCTGACCTTCAAAGACTGTGTCCCCTTGTTTTAGAGGGGCCACCGCCTTGGACCTGTAGAGCACCCTACACTGAGCCCCTTTGGGCTTTGGTATTATCAATGGTCCGTATCCCAGGGTCCAGTGCCTAAAAAAGACAACAATACAGGCAAAACCTTGTAACTGCTTCCTGAGGCTCAGGTACCATCTTTTTAGTCCACTGACTTTTTTAGATTGATCTGATAGCTAACCCCTTAGATTCAGGGATCTTTGATCTGGGTATATAGCATAATCTTCTTTCTTCTTCTTTGAAGAATATGTAGAGAGACTTTCCACCGTGACCATCACCATTAGACACTGGCGAAAAAACGGAGGTACTTCCTGTGTGGGAGGGGTTATATAGGAGGATGTCCTTTCTCATTGGTTGCCAGTGTCCTTGTTATGATTTATGTCTCTGTGTCCCATGATGTACAAAAATAAATATATATTTTTTTCAAAATTTTTTCTCTTTTTTCATTTACAGAGTAACGAAGCAGGTCTGTAGTCAGCATGGGTAGTATTTAATACCTTCTTTTCCAGTTTGTGCTTTACTCATTGGTTTAATTTTTGCCTTTGAATACTTTGAGCTGTACTGTACTAAAAGATATGGATTTTGCAGTTAAGTAAAAATTCCTTTTTTTCCTATCTAAAACATACTGAGCTCAATTCACAAAGCGCCATTTTCCTCTTTAAAATTTGCGTTAAAATACCTCATAGCATTTTTCAGAACGTTTTTTGTCATTCATAAAAAGCTACTATAATAAGTAATGCGGTATTTCATAGAAATATGCTGTATTTATGTCATGAAACCATGTGGTATTTTATCTCGTGATATCCAGTGGAATGGATACAGTGGAGAAGAATTAGAACCCCTGTCAGTAAAATAGTTTAAACCATAGAAATATGCCAACTCTCTAAGTCAGTGCAGTCCCTGCAGCATATGCATTAATGCAAACAAAAAAGGGTGACTGGAATATCGGTCAAAGGGAAGCTGCTTTTATAGAACACACAAAGTGTATCAAAAACAACTAAGTTCAATTAAGTAAATACAAAATATCTTTAAAAATGTCAAATGATAAACGAAAAATATAAAAAATTACAAACATAAATACCATTCTTCCACCAGTAAAAAATACAACTTCTTTTTTATTGGTGGAAGAAGGGTATTTATATATGTGCGTAATTTTTTTATGCTATTTTCCACTGGTAACCTCTGGAGGAACCCTGGTTGAGAAACCCTGATTTAACCCTGATTTAAAGTCATATTTGCTGTTATGTTTGGCAAAGTCATTGCTATATCTTTGGCAGAGATGTATAGTAACTAAGTAGAACTACTTCACTACTGTACTTAAGTACCAAAAGGCGGTATCTGTACTTTCCTTGAGTAGAATTTTTTTCTCCTACTTCCACTTTTACTTCACTACATTTTTTCAATGATTTCAATACTTCTACTCCGATATTTTTTTTTTGTGCTGCATAGTTACTCGTTACTATTATAAAAATTACCACTGCCAGAACAGTAGATGGCAGGTTTCATGAAGCTCAAAACATGTGTATTATCAGCGCATACGAAAATAAATGCTACTGTATTCATAAATAAAAGCTGCATTTGAAATAATAAAAAACAATATGATGTTCAAATTTTTGACTTCTTTCTTTAATAACTACATAACACAGTACTTGTACTTTTACTTTCAGTACTTGAGTAGCAATTTTTTTTCATAACTACTGGTACTTTTACTTTCAGTACTTGAGTAGCAACATTTTTAAAAAAACTACTTGCAATACTTAAGTACAAAAAATGTTGAATACTTTAGTACTTCTACTCAAGTCACTTTTTGATCGAGCACTTCCACTTCTACTCAAGTCACTTTTTGATTGAGCACTTGTACTTTTACTCAAGTATGGGTTTTGAGTACTTTATACAACTCTGATCTTTGGAGAGGTCTGTTTTTTCTTGTTAGTCACTCTGGTATCCATCTGTCAAACCTTCAAATTGATGACACCCCTCTCCTAACAGCTCAAGTTCCACACCTTTGTACGAAAACTTGTCTTTTTGTAATCCCCTTCTGTCTTGCAAATATTTAAGCCCAAAATATATCTAAAAAACCGTGAATAGGTAAAGTATCCCCATTACATATGCTCTATGTTCTAACAAGGGATTAGACGAGTGTGATATAAGTGAGGCATGTATATTGTATTATGCTTGAAATGATTGGGAGGTTTTCAGAAAATGATGGATATGCTTGTACATGCACAAAAAAAGTCCCCAAAAATCTGGCAAAGTGATAGTAGAAAATAGATATAGTTACATAGTTACATAGTTAGTGAGGTTGAAAAAAGACATCAGTCCATCCAGTTCAACCTATGATGTGTGTGTGTGTTTGCTGTTAACCGTACATTGTATACCCCTGTATGTTGTGGTCTTTAAGGTGCCCATCTAATAGTTTTTTGAAACTATCGATGCTCCCTGCTGATACGACTGTTTGCGGAACAGAATTCCACATCCTTACTGCTCTGACAGTGAAGAACCCCCTACGTACTTTAAGGTTAAACCGCCTTTCCTCTAGTTTTAGTGAGTGGCCACGTGTCTTATTGTATTCCCTTTCTCTAAATAGTTTGTTCCTTATGCTAGGGTCGCCAGTACAGTATTTGTACATTGATATCATCTCCCCCCTCAATCGTCTCTTCTCCAGAGAGAATAAGTTCAGTGCTTGTAGTCTTTCCTCATAGCTGATGTCCTCCATTCCCCTAATTATTTTTGTTGCCCTTCTCTGGACTCTTTCCAGTTCCAGCCCATCCTTCCTGAGGACTGGTGCCCAGAACTGGACAGCATACTCCAGATGTGGCCGGACCAGAGTCTTGTAGAGTGGGAGAATAATCCCTTTATTTCTGGAGTGAATCCCCTTTTTTATACATCCCAGTATTATGTTGGCTTTGCTTGCAGCGGCTTGGCATTGCATGCCACTTCCAAGCCTGTTGTCTACCAGTACCCACAGGTCCTTTTCCATCTTGGATTCACCCAGAGGTTCCCCCCCTAGTGAGTAGCTTGCTTTCTGGTTTCTGGCACCCAAGTGCATTACTTTACATTTTTCAACATTAAACCTCATCTGCCATGTAGTTGCCCACCCCATTATTTTGTTCAGGTCCGCTTGTAAGGTTTCCACATCCTGCATAGAAGATATTGGCATGCTTAGTTTAGTATCATCCGCAAATACTGAGATTGTACTTGATATCCCCTCCTCTAGATCATTTATGAATAAATTAAACAGGATTGGCCCCAGGATAGAACCCCAGGGGACCCCACTTTCCACACCCGCCCAATCCGAGTACTCCCCATTAATCACCACCCTTTGCACTCTCCCCTGGAGCCAGTTCTCTATCCAGGTATATATTTCACTTCATGTAATGGGGCGGATTTACTAAAGGCACATAGACTGCGTATTTTGCAAGTGCAGTTACCCCAGAGCTAAGTAAATGAGGGGGATCTCTGCTGACTTCCATCATCCAATCATGTGCAAGCAAAAATTCTTTTATTTAAGTTTTCCTTGCATTTGATTGGGTATCCGTTGTAAAGTGAAGCTCTACCTCATTTACTAAGCTCTGGAGCAACTTGCAAATTGCACTTCCAAGGTCTATTTGCCTTAAAGTACAACTATAGGCGCAACTTTTTTTTTTCATTTTGGTAGAGTGAGTAAGGTGAGTAAGGGAGGGTTAGAACCCCTGTCATTTTTTGCCATCTGTGTCCCATTGGAAGATTTCCTCTTTTACTTTTCTGGGGACAACCTAAAATTGGAGATTTTCTTTTACTTCTACTTTCAATGATAATGGTAAACAGGACAAATAGAGAGGGTAAATCTCCCTAATGGGGGCACAGACAACAATAAAAATCTGACAGGTGTTCTAAACTGCCTCCATTCTATCCAAAACTGAAAAAAAGTTATACTTTAAGTTATTCCACCCCACTGATTTTTTTATTTCCATATTTAGATTTCTATGCATTACTGTTGAGAGAACTGATCCAAAAAGACAGAGACTACTCAAAATTGGCTATTATATTTTTACATTTCTTAAATACCTCATGCCTGGACCACTACCTGATTACTGCATGCATTCAATTACTTATTTCCTTTTGTGAATTGACTTTAACCCCTTTTTATGCAGTTTTTCCTGACAGTTTTCAGCATTTTTTGGTAAATACCACAAAACAGTTTAGTGAATTGACAGTTACAGGACTGAATGCAATATTTAGCAAATATGTGTCCGGACACCTGTGTCACCAGACCAGTGCAGCTATCAACAGTGTCCCTGATCACAGCCACTTAAAGTGGTATTAAATCTTAGATTTTTCTTTTTTTTTTTTATCACAAACATGTTATACTTACCTGCTCTGTGCAGTAGTTTTGCAGAGAGCAGCTCAGATCCTCTTCTTTTCGGGTCCCCCTGCCGATGCTCCTTCCCCTTAAGCAGTGCCCCCATAGGAAGCCACCTGGGGGCACTGCTGAATGCTCGCTCCTGGGCCAGTGCTCTATGCCTCCATAAAACAAAGAGCTGCAGCTCGGCCCAGCCCTTGCCCCCACCCCCTGCTCTCTCCTCATTCGCTCACTGCTCAATGGGCTCCCACTGCTATCTCTGCCAATGAGGAGGGAGAGTCCCGGGACAGATGAGGCTATCTTGAACATTGATGGATCGGAGGGAGCTCAGTTAGGGATTCAGGGGAGCTGGGGGGGGGGGGGGGGGGCACTGCACACAGAAGGTTTTTTACCTTCATTCCAACCATATACCAGTAGGTTGGGTTTGCTTGGTTTATAGGTACAGGGACTACTACAGGTGGCGCTTCACTAAGCTATATTTCCTGACCATTCATTCAAAGGCTAGTTGATTTTTGTGATACAAAAAATACACATGTGGTATCCCCGTATTTGGAAAGAGTAGAATGTGTTTTGGGGTGTAATTGTAAGTATGCCCATGCTGTATGTGAGGAACATTGTGTTAAAATTTATTTTTTGAAGAAAATCAAATTTTTGTTTACATTCTTCATTTTACAAACATTGTGGCAAAAAAAAAAAAAACAACTTTGAAAAACCCAACATGCCTCGTACTAAATACCTTGTAGAGTCTCTCTTCCTAAAATGGGTCATTTTAGGGGTGTTTGTACTGTCCTGGAATTTTACGACCTTGGGAAATAAGATGGGTAATCTGTATATCAGGACTGATAAATTTCAGATATATGCCTTAGTTTGTAGAGTCTATAACTTTCAGTAAATAATATATGCATGTATTTTTTAACCAAAGAAATTTAACATAAAGCATTTGGTCTAAATTTATGAAGAAAGATTTATTTGCAAAGTTTTATAGTTTTTTATAAAATTCCAGTGGTGATAAAATACCACCAAAATAAAGCTCTATACGTCTGTCAAATGTTATAAAATTCATATAGGTGCAATGTTGCATGGCTAAGTAATTATTAGTAAAAGTATCGCAGGATGGGAGTTTGACATGCCAGTTTTCAAGTGGTTAAAGAAGAAGTTTAATTTCTTCATTCTAATATATTGTGTCCACCAGGGGACAAAGTATACCTTTTCTGATTGGATCTATAAAATGCAGAAAGGAGACAACAGCGCACGACCGCCCTTGCATAATACCGTTTATTGAGCAATAGAACACATAATAAAACAATTCCACTCACATTTCATCTGTAGATAACAGGCACATCAGCATGCTCCTTCTTCCCCTCTCCCTCTCGGGTGGCCCTCAGTTCGCCCTGTGGTGACACTCGGATACCGCAATACCGTGCCCGCCAGTCTATCACTTCCCTGCCAGGCTCCGGCGTCCTGTGCCCCGTGCGCCTGCACACGGACCTGCCGGCTACTCCCAACTGCGCATGAGCGCCGTAGCTGCGGTACTGTTGAAAGCCTCTCGGATGAGAGAGGGTATAGGTGAGAAGGAATAGACGCTCTGAGGTTGCCAAGACAACGCATTTCGGAGGCGGAGCCTCCTTCAGGTCCCACCCACCTTACTCCCCAACCTCCTTTTATATGATAATGACTACACCAGTACTATCTACTTAAAAGGGGCCAAACCCGGAGGTAGTTAATCCCTTGTGGGAGAGGGGAACAAAGGGCTAACAAGCAACCTTATGGACGGAATCAACTTTTAATACATTTCACAAAGTTGACTCTAATCCAGAACTTTTTTGAAAACTTTTTTTAAAAACATTAAAAAAATATATATAAAAAACTATATATATATATATATATATATATATACTGTATATATATATTTATTAAAAAAAAAAAAATATATATATATATATATATATATATATATATATATATATATATATATATATACAGTGCTTTGCGAAAGTATTCGGCCCCCTTGAACTTTACGACCTTTTGCCACATTTCAGGCTTCAAACATTAAGATATAAAACTGTAATTTTTTGTGAAGAATCAACAACAAGTTACATAGTTACATAGTTAGTGAGGTTGAAAAAAGACATCAGTCCATCCAGTTCAACCTATGATGTGTGTGTGTGTTTGCTTTTAACCGTACATTGTATACCCCTGTATGTTGTGGTCTCTAAGGTGCCCGTCTAATAGTTTTTTGAAACTATCAATGCTCCCTGCTGATACGACTGCTTGTGGAAGAGAATTCCACATCCTTACCGCTCTTACAGTGAAGAACCCCTTACGCACTTTAAGGTTGAACCGCCTTTCCTCTAGTTTTAGTGAGTGGCCACGTGTCTTATTGTATCTCTTTTCTCTAAATAGTTTGTTCCTTATGCTAGGGTCGCCAGTACAGTATTTGTACATTGATATCATATCCCCCCTCAATCGTCTCTTCTCCAGAGAGAATAGGTTCAGTGCTTGTAGCCTTTCCTCATAGCTGATGTCCTCCATTCCCCTAATCATTTTTGTTGCCCTTCTCTGGACTTTCTCCAGTTCCAGCACATCCTTCCTGAGGACCGGTGCCCAGAACTGGACAGCATACTGCAGATGTGGCCGGACCAGAGTCTTGTAGAGTGGGAGAATAATCTTTTTATTTCTGGAGTGAATCCCCTTTTTTATACATCACAGTATTCTGTTGGCTTTGCTTGCGGCGGCTTGGCATTGCATGCCACTGCCAAGCCTGTTGTCTACCAGTACCCCCGAGTCCTTTTCCATCCTAGACTCACCCAGAGGTTCCCCCCTAGTGAGTAGCTTGCTTTCTGGTTTCTGGCCCCCAAGTGCATTACTTTACATTTTTCAACATTAAACCTGATCTGCCATGTAGTTGCCCACCCCGTTATTTTGTTCAGGTCCGCTTGTAAGGTATCCACATCCTGCATAGAAGATATTGGCACGCCTAGTTTAGTATCATCTGCAAATACTGAGATTATACTAGATATCCCCTCCTCTAGATCATTTATGAATAAATTAAACAGGATTGGTCCCAGGACAGAACCCTGGGGGACCCCACTTTCCACACCCGCCCAATCCGAGTACTCCCCATTAATCACCACCCTCTGGACTCTCCCCTGGAGCCAGTTCTCTATCCAGGTACTCACCTTATGGTCCATACCTACCTTCCTTAGTTTGTACAGTAAGCGTTTGTGGGGAACGGTGTCAAAGGCCTTTGCAAAGTCCAGATACACCACATCCACAGGCTTTCCCTTATCTAGGTGGCAGCTCACTTCATCATAGAAGGTTAATAGATTGGTTTGGCAAGAACGATTTTTCATGAATCCATGCTGATTACTACTTATAATACCGTTTTCATTACCAACGTCTTGTATGTGGTCCCTTAACATCCCCTCCAAAATTTTGCAGACTACTGATGTTAGGCTGACCGGCCTATAGTTACCCGGGATACATCTCGGCCCCTTTTTATATATTGGTACCACATTGGCTTTTTTCCAATCAGCTGGCACCATACCCGTCTGTAAACTATCCTTAAAGATCAAGAATAATGGTCTGGCAATCACCTGGCTGAGCTCATTAAGAACCCTCGGGTGCAAGCCATCCGGTCCCGGGGATTTATTTATGTTAAGTTTCTCTAATTTAGCTCTAAGTCTATCTTCTGTTAACCATGGCGGCACTTCCTGAGGTGTATTATTTAGTTCGGCCTTACAAGCAAGGTTCGTGTAGCCCCCCGATTCTTTTGTGAAGACTGAAGAGAAGAAATTTTTTAACACTTCCGCCTTTTCTCTGTCCTCAGTGGCCATATTTCCTTTATCATCTTTTATGGGGCCAATGTGTTCTGGCCTCACTTTCCTACTGTTTATATACTTAAAGAATTTCTTGGGGTTCTTTTTACTCTCCTCCGCTATATGTCTCTCGTGTTCTATTTTAGCCGCCCTTATTTCATCTTTACATTTCTTATTACACTCTTTGTAATTCTTAAATGCTGCCAATGACCCCTCAGTCTTGTATTTTTTGAAGGCCTTTTCTTTAGCACTAATATACATTTTTATGTTGGAGTTTAGCCACCCAGGGTTTAGTTTTGCTCTTTTAAATGTATTTCCCTTTGGAATGCACTGGTTAATCCCCTTGTTAAGTATGCTCTTGAAGCACTCCCATTTGTCCTCCGTGTTCTTTGTTCCCAGGGTTCTATCCCATTTGACATTTTCTAGCAGCGAGCGCAGTTTAGGGAAATTGGCTCTTTTGAAATTCAGTGTCCTTATATTACCCTTGTGTTTCCTATTACTGTAATTAATACTGAAACCAATTGACCTATGGTCACTGTTTCCTAAGTTGTCCCGTATTTCTATATCCGTGAGCAGGTCTGTATTGTTGGTAATCAGTAGGTCAAGTACCGCAATGTTCCTTGTCGGTGCATTCGCCATCTGACCCATGAAATTGTCCTGCAAAACATTTAGGAACTGCCGAGCCTTGGCTGAGTGCGCGGTTCCTTCTGCCCAGTCTATATCTGGATAATTAAAGTCCCCCATTATAATGACATTTCCCATCCTTGCTGCCAATCCTATCTGTAACATGAGGTCCGCCTCACCCTCCTCCCTCTGGTTGGGGGGCCTATAGCATACGCCCAATATTACCTTCCCCACCGTGCCTTCCCTTTGAAGCTCTACCCATAGGGATTCTGCGTCATCCATAGCTCCATTATTAATATCATCCCTCATATTTACCTGTATACTGTTCTTAATATACAGACATACCCCTCCCCCTTTTTTACCTTCTCTATCCCTGCGATAAAGGGAATACCCCTGAATGGTCGCCATCCAGTCGTGGGAGCTGTCAAACTAAGTCTCAGTTATCCCCACAAAATCTAAGTCCTCCTCAAACATCAGCAGCTCCAGCTCTCCCATCTTGTTGGCCAGGCTTCTGGTATTGGTATACAAACCTCTTAATTTTGACCAGTTACATATATCCTCATTTGTTGTTATTAGGCTGCTCTCTTGATTTTTCCCCATACCCACCCTGGGTTTAGGAGCTCCGAACACCCTACCGCTAATGCCCCCATTTCTGCCCTCTGAATCTTGCTTTCCACTGGCTAATTCTACATCTGTACCCTCCCCCCGTCACCTAGTTTAAAAGCCCCTCTAACTTTGTGGCCATCCTCTCACCCAGTACGGCTGCACCCTCCCCATTTAGGTGCAATCCGTCCCTACCAAAGAGCCGGTGGCCGACTGAGAAGTCGGCCCAGTTCTCCAGGAACCCGAAACCCTCCTTCATGACACAATCATGAAGTGGAAAGAAATTTATTGGATATTTCAAACTTTGTTAACAAATAAAAAAAGGAAAAATTCTCAAAACTCAAAATGATTCAGCCCCCTTTACTTTCAGTGCAGCAAACTCTCTCCAGAAGTTCAGTGAGGATCTCTGAATGATCCAATGTTGACCTAAATGACTAATGATGATAAATACAATCCACCTGTGTGTAATCAAGTCTCCGTATAAATGCACCTGCACTGTGATAGACTCAGAGGTCCGTTTAAAGCGCAGAGAGCATCATGGCAAGAACACCCTGGCTGAGGCCGAGTCCAGAGCAGACCCAAATAGTCCAGCTAGGTGGACAGAACCAGAGCCAATACCTGGAAATGTAATTTCCAACCAAACTCGTGCACAGTCCCCACAATAATTCCCCGGTTGTTTCCTTGTTTTAAAGCCCTCAATTGGGTATCAGCAGTACTCTGCCTATTGGGGTCTTCATATAAACTAGCGAGTTGCGCTAGGAATAAAGGATAGGAGTTAAGGAGTGGGTCATCTTTTTCAAAGAGAGCGTCTGCCCAGGCCCGGGGTTCACCCGTCAGATAGGAGATAATAGTACAGACTTTAATTTGGTCAGTGGTGTAGGTCAGAGGTTTTAACAAGAAAAGCAATCGACATGCGTTTCTAAATTCACGAAATTTACTCCGATCACCAGTAAACCCTAGAGGAGGGTTTATCTTAGGCTCACGGGGCTGAGCAACAGAAAGCTGCGTGAGACGGCCAACCTGCTGTCTTAAAGCCTGATTTTCGTTTTTTACCTCTGTAAGAGCAAGGATCAATGCATCTACTTGCTGTTTTAATTGTAGTACCTGAGTGGGTAATTCTGCTGAATCCATAATTTTTTTTAAGGCTCGTTCAATCTGTAACGCTCATGCGTTTTTGTTAGTGGATGGATTTGCAGCTGCAGAATTGTCACACTCAGTAGTCGTGTAGAGATTCTGTTGAACAAACATATCCAACTCTCAGGACTTCATCACTGTGCACAGCCTGTTTATGCAATATACATACACTCAATCTGATGTTAATGGAGGGATAGAATATGTGAGAGTATATAGGTGAGAGACAGGCTATAGTATGGTGAGCACCTAGGAGTAGTATTAGGAGAGTGTTTAGGTGATGGTAGTAAGCAGATAGGTTCTAATGTCAAGTATAGTGCAGATGGTAGGGGACAGCAGATGGAGTATACAAGACAGAGTAACCTAGTGCAAGGATAGTTGATGGTAGTCCCAAGAGCTAACAGTCTATGCAGATGATAGGAAATAGCTTAGATAGAGATAGTCCTGGTATATGCAGTAGATGACAGTAGAAGTGCAGGTTAGTATGGAATCCCCTGTGGGGTACTTATCACTAGATAGGTAGTAGTAACAAAGTTCAGTAGTGAGAGGTGATCCAGTAGCGAGATACGGATCAGCAGCGAGGTTCCGGTTCAGTTCAGGCAAAGGGAATAGCCAGCAGCTCCAGCTTCACAAGAGAAGGTGCGGTGAACATGCGGTTTGAACGAGCAATGAGTGAGAGAAAGCCGGCGATTGAAATAGCCGCTCATAGCGGCGTTCGGCGATGATGTCATTGCCCTTAAAGGTGTATGCGTCCCATTTGGATAGCAAGATGGGACGCAATATTAAGAGAGAAATGTGGAAATAAGGGTACCAGAGGTACCAGAACATTACAGTACCCGGCTCCGGAAGGCCGGCTCCGGAAGGCCTCTAGAACTGGTTTTTCCGGGTATTTCGAGTGGAAATTGCGAATCAGTCTAGGGGCATGTATATCGGAGGTATCCAGCCAGGTGTCATCTTGGGGCCCATAGTTCTTCCATCGTACTAGATATTGGAGTCTTCTTCTATGGATACGGGAATCCAGAATCTCCTTTATCTCAAATTCTTCTCCACCTTCAACTTGTACAGGAGGTGGAGGTGATATGGTAGGCCTTATTCCTTGGTTAGGAACATGGGGCTTTAGTAGCGACACATGGAAGATGGGATGTATCTTGAGGTCTGTTGGCAATGTGAGTTGTACTGCAGCTTTTCCAATAAGCTTCTTTATTGGGAAAGGTCCCAAGAATAGAGGTCCAATTTTTTTACTAGGGATCTTTAATCTCAGATTTTTTGTAGAAAGCCAGACAAGATCCCCAATGGCATATTGGGGAGAGGGTTTCCTACGGAGGTCGTAGTACCTCTTTTGTTGGCTATGAACATGTGAGATGGTATTGTTGAGTAATCCCAGGGAATCCTTTATCTGGGCAAGATAATCAGATGCCACTGGATTACTTGATGGCAAAATACGTGGTGGAAGGAGTGTGGGATGAAACCCATAATTTAAGTAGAATGGACTTTGTTTAGTAGTGCTGTGGGTCGCGTTGTTATAGGCGAATTCCGCCAGCGGGAGGAGATCCACCCAATCGTCCTGTAGATATGAAGTATAGCAACCTAGATATTGCTCAATGCACTGGTTAACTCTCTCTGTCTGTCCGTTGGTCTGAGGGTGGTAAGGAGAAGTAAGTTTATGCTCTATTCGTAGTATCTGACATAGAGCTAGCCAAAACTTTGAGATGAATTGTGAACCACGGTCAGACAGCAGTGTTTTTGGAATACCATGTAACTTAAAGACATGTTTCACAAGTAATTCCGCTGTTTGGATGAAGGTAGTCTTCGGATAGGAGTGAAATGTGCCATCTTGGTCAGATGGTCCACTGACACTAAGATGGTGTTGAATCCTTTGGAAGGTGGTAGTTCCACTATGAAGTCTAAGGATACCACTTCCCACGGAACCTGGGGTATTGGTAAACTACAAAGTAGACCCGATGGTTTCGTATTGTTAATTTTAGACCTTGCACAGATATCGCAAGATGAAACAAACTTTTTTACGGTTGTCTTCATGTCTGGCCACCAAAACTGCCTAGTAAGTAGATTGAAAGTTTTAGTCATACCCATATGTCCTGCCATAGGTACATCATGTGACAATTCCAAGATCTTGGTTCTCATAGTAGGGGGTATGTATAATTTATCGTTGTAGTAAAGGAAGCCTTCTGCGTCAGCATTTAGTTGTGGTGGAGGTGAATCCAGTCCTATGCTGTGCAAAATCTCCTCCTTCAGGGAACGAACGACGCCGACAATACGTTCATGTGGTATTATAGGAACTGAGGGAACCTCGGTGCAATCATTCTCGGCTAATCGTGAAAGCGCATCCGCTTTTTTATTTTTGTCTGCAGGTGTGTAGGTTACTAAAAAATTAAATCTCAAAAAGAATAACGACCACCGTACCTGCCGGTGGGAAAGAGTTCTATTAGTCCGAAGGTATTGAAGGTTTTTGTGATCAGTATATATAAGGATTGGCAATTGAGTACCCTCAAGTAGATGTCGCCAATTCTCTAGTGCCAGTTTTATGGCTAGCAACTCTTTCTCACCTACTGGGTAATTCACCTCGGGGCTGCTTAATGACTTTGAGAAGAAAGCAACTGGGTGAAGAGGTGAGGTGTTTGTTGGTCGTTGTGAGAGAACTGCTCCTACTGCCATATTTGACGCATCTACCTCCAAGATGTATTGAAGGGATGGGTCTGGATGGCGTAGTATGGGAGCAGAAGTAAAGCTTGATTTCAACAGACAGAAAGCTCCATTTGCTTCTTCTGACCATTTAAATGATTTTTTTGTGCTTGTGAGTTGTGTGAGAGGTTTCACAATCGCAGAGAAGTTCTTAATGAACTTCCTATAGTAGTTAGAGAATCCGAGGAACCTTTGTAATGCTTTGCGAGTGGTTGGCACAGGCCAATCCAGAATGCAGGATATTTTGCTCATGTCCATTTTGATTCCATTTTTAGATATAATGTATCCTAAGAATAGTACTTCCTCTTTATGGAATAAACATTTTTTTTGATTTAACATATAAGTTATGTGCAAGTAGTCTTGACAACACAAGTCTTACATGTTTTATGTGCTCAGGTAAGGAATGAGAATAAATAAGTATATCGTCCAAATATACTACAACACAAACATCAAGCAAGTCTCTGAATATCTCATTTATAAAACGTTGGAAGGCTGCGGGAGCATTACACAACCCAAATGGCATCACGAGGTACTCAAACAGTCCGTATCTGGTTCTGAATGCTGTCTTCCATTCATCCCCCTCACAGATTCGAATTAAATTGTATGCCCCTTTTAAGTCCAATTTTGAAAAGTAGGAAGCTCCGCGCACCTGTTCGATAAGTTCAGGAATAAGAGGTAAAGGATAACGATCCTTTATTGTAATGGTATTTAATTGTCTGAAATCAATGATAGGCCTAAGACTAGAATCCTTATTGCGGACAAAGAAGAGTCCAGCAGCAGTGGAGGAAGTAGAAGGTCGGATGAATCCTTTTGCCAAGTTTTCATCCAGATATTCCTTGAGATGAGAGAGTTCATCTTGTGAAAGAGGATAGACGTGACCGAAAGGCAACTTACTATTAGGGAGTAGATCGATACAACAATCATAGTCCCTATGGGGAGGCAACACTTGAGCGTTTTTCTCAAGGAAAACCTCCGATAAATCCTGATAACATTTTGGTATAATGTCATCCGACACCGCAGATAGGATCCTACCATATGGGGGGAGATTACACGTAGTTTCGCAATAGTGAGAAGAGAAGGCTAGCGTTCTTTTCCAATCGATGATTGGTTGATGTATGTGTAACCAAGGAAGTCCCAAAATAATGGGAAAATGTGGTGAGGTTAATACATCAAAGGTGGTGGTCTCCACATGAGACTTGTCAGCAGTTACAAGGAGTGCCTGTGTCTGATTGGTGATGGGACCGGAGGATAAAGGGGTACCGTTAATAAAACTAACAGAGACAGGTTTGGGTTTTGGAACAATAGGTATTTTATTTAAGGAGACAAAACAAGTATCAATGTAGTTTCCACAAGATCCAGTGTCAATCATAGCCTTGGTGGTGATCCTAGTTTGGTCCCACTGCAATGTCAATTGAACAAAAAGATAAGGATTAGAAAAAGAAGTTGTTAGTCCCCCTAGCAAGACAGTTGAACACTCACCCTCTTTTTTGCGGACAAGGGGACAGCCGCTTATCAAATGATCCGAGGATGCGCAGTACATGCAGAGATGTTCGGTTTTCCTCCTGGCACGTTCGGAAAGGGTCAAAGGTGGGCGTATCATTCCTACCTCCATAGGAGTAGGGTCAGCAGGCGACATCCGAGAAGGACTGGAAAATGGTAAGCCCATCTTCTTAGCCTTTCTTTCTCGCAGTTGTCTGTCAATATTGATACTGGTCTGCATCAGGCCATCCAAAGTGCCAGGTAAATCCGCTCGGGCGAGCTCGTCTTTAACGGCCTCTGATAGGCCGAGTCTGAACTGCGTTCGCAAAGATGTGTCGTTCCACCCTGAATCAGGGGACCATTTTTTGAAATTTGCCACGAAATCTTCAACAGGTCTCCTTCCTTGTTTTAAAGCCCTCAATTGGGTATCAGCAGTACTCTGCCTATTGGGGTCTTCATATAAACTAGCGAGTTGCGCTAGGAATAAAGGATAGGAGTTAAGGAGTGGGTCATCTTTTTCAAAGAGAGCGTCTGCCCAGGCCCGGGGTTCACCCGTCAGATAGGAGATAATAGTACAGACTTTAATTTGGTCAGTGGTGTAGGTCAGAGGTTTTAACAAGAAAAGCAATCGACATGCGTTTCTAAATTCAAGAAATTTACTCCGATCACCAGTAAACACTAGAGGAGGGTTTATCTTAGGCTCACAGGGCTGAGCAACAGAAAGCTGCGTGAGACGGCCAACCTGCTGTCTTAAAGCCTGATTTTCGTTTTTTACCTCTGTAAGAGCAAGGATCAATGCATCTACTTGCTGTTTTAATTGTAGTACCTGAGTGGGTAATTCTGCTGAATCCATAATTTTTTTTAAGGCTCGTTCAATCTGTAGCGCTCATGCGTTTTTGTTAGTGGATGGATTTGCAGCTGCAGAATTGTCACACTCAGTAGTCGTGTAGAGATTCTGTTGAACAAACATATCCAACTCTCAGGACTTCATCACTGTGCACAGCCTGTTTATGCAATATACATACACTCAATCTGATGTTAATGGAGGGATAGAATATGTGAGAGTATATAGGTGAGAGACAGGCTATAGTATGGTGAGCACCTAGGAGTAGTATTAGGAGAGTGTTTAGGTGATGGTAGTAAGCAGATAGGTTCTAATGTCAAGTATAGTGCAGATGGTAGGGGACAGCAGATGGAGTATACAAGACAGAGTAACCTAGTGCAAGGATAGTTGATGGTAGTCCCAAGAGCTAACAGTCTATGCAGATGATAGGAAATAGCTTAGATAGAGATAGTCCTGGTATATGCAGTAGATGACAGTAGAAGTGCAGGTTAGTATGGAATCCCCTGTGGGGTACTTATCACTAGATAGGTAGTAGTAACAAAGTTCAGTAGTGAGAGGTGATCCAGTAGCAAAATACGGATCAGCAGCGAGGTTCCGGTTCAGTTCAGGCAAAGGGAATAGCCAGCAGCTCCAGCTTCACAAGAGAAGGTGCGGTGAACATGCGGTTTGAACGAGCAATGAGTGAGAGAAAGCCGGCGATTGAAATAGCCGCTCATAGCGGCGCTCGGCGATGATGTCATTGCCCTTAAAGGTGTATGCGTCCCATTTGGATAGCAAGATGGGACGCAATATTAAGAGAGAAATGTGGAAATAAGGGTACCAGAGGTACCAGAACATTACAGGTTGTCCTCCAGAGCAGTCGGAGACACTTTGCTCGCATAAAAAGATTATCCAGACACCCCACTCGGACAGGCTGGCATCAGTGGTGACCACCGTCCCGTACAAGGGAAGGAAGATTTACCTGTCAAAGCGCCGGAGAACGAAGCCACCATATCAGGGACCCTCTCTTACCCCGGGATAACAGGATCAGAGTGTCTAAACACTGTGGATTCTTGCTTCATATGACAAGAATCTCCCTTGCAGACGTCTCATGGGGACAGAATTTGGAACTCGTCCCATGGGAAGAACACCCTGGCTGAGGCCGAGTCCAGAGCAGACCCAAATAGTCCAGTTAGGTGGACAGAACCAGAGCCAATACCTGCAAATTTAATTTCCAACCAAACTCCTGCACAGTCCCCACAGTAATTAACCGGTTGTCCTCCAGAGCAGTCGGAGACACTCTGCTCGTATAAAAAGATTATCCAGATACTCTAGTATCGCAATCCCCCCGCAGGCACAACATTGCCAACACCAGGGCCAGCACTAGCGAAAATCCCGCGGGGTTGAGGTGAGACCTCTTGATAATGCTCCTTGCCCACGGCAAGTGGAGGAAATGCGGAAGACCGACATATCTCGGAATATGAAGGTGTCAGGGTACCAATAGCAGGAGGACTCTAGGACTCAGTATCCGTCAGAATAGGAGAAGGGCTCTAGGACCCAGCATCTCCGTCAGCTCCTCACCTGGGCCTTTATAAGGGAGCCAGCCCTTCTCTAAGTGCTGTTTGATCTTCAGCTTCTACCAACATCCTGTGTTTCCTGTGATTCCTGGTTCCTGACTCGGCTTGTTACACCTCCATCTCCAGCTTGCTTCCTGACTTTGACCTTGGCTTGTTTAACGGATCTCTTCTGCCTGCTACCTGTCCAGACCTTGGCTACCACTTGACCTTGTCTCCTCCGCTACCCACCTGGCATCGAACCTTGGCTTGAATCAACCACCCTCTGTCTCAGCGATCCTAAGTACCTGCTTCATCTCACAGGTGCCACCTGCCTGCAGTAACCCCGCAGCACAACAGCGGTATCCCTCAACCCTTTTCTGCAAGCAACTCTGCAGGCGACCTGTGCGACTTTGGGCCTAACTCCTCCTGTCTCATCTCCAGGGGAGTTTGGAACTTAGCTGCAAGGTAAGCCCTCTCTCCATTGGCCTCCAGCACTTGATACTTGATAGAAGGTAAGCGTCTTTAATCGCGATAGCAGCCAGAAGATGCCCCTGATGTAGGGATGCCACTATGCTACTAATAGACTCCATTTGAAATATAGACATCAAGCACAAGGCGGTTCAAAGCATGAGGTCCAAAATTGGATGTACCTTGCTTTTTTTCTTAAAGTCGACAGCACCTGGTATTCCCAGAAACTCTTGTGGCAGGCGCAGCACTACAAAGTGCCTTATGCGCTGTGGCATTAGAAGAATTGGATCTCTCTGACTTCAGTCTAACCAGACTGTCTGTTTCTCTATAAATTCCTCCAATACCGTTCTATGGAAAGCAGTAGGTTTAAAGAGCACACCAAACGCTTAAGATATCTTCTTTATTAACTTCAACTTTTCTTCATAGATAACAGTGACACTTTTGCAGCAGACAGTCCATGTACAACATGTGCTGAATACAGTATAACAAATGGTGGATATATTTCTCTCTCTATTGCTGTTTTCTGTATGAGTTTGTTTGCTTGGGTTTGGTTTTGAGTTGTTAGAGTTGTTTGGGTTTGTTCGATAGTTTGAATTCGATATAACTTTTGAAGTTTGATAGTTTGAATTCGATATAACTTTTGAAGTTTGATAATTTGTTTGTTTGATAGTTTGTTTGGTGGAACTACAAGTGAACACATAACTAGTTCAGTATACAGCTCTAATCACATTACTAACAATAGGAACATGTATAACTGTTAATTACCTATTTTTGGCCACTTGCTTCCATAAAACTGTGGATCTGTGTGTCTATTCAGTTCTCTTGCTCTGTAGTGGAATGAGTAGGTTGGCTGAAAGCATGAGGCTTCAGAGAAAAAAAATTGGTGTAAGGCTGGCTGTGATTGGCCAAGACTGTTGCTGAGTGTGAGATTGGCTGTGATTGGCCACAAACTCCTTATGGGTAATAAAGTTTAACTCTGTGCTTTCTGGTTTAAATTCTGCTGTGTCTGAGCTTACCTTACAGGCATATAAATGAATCTTACAGGCAAATTTCCTTTTGCTTCTGTGAACACAACATACAACTGTTATGTGACATCCAAACATGAAATCACAGTAAACAACTCTGCTTTTGTCTCTCACATATAAACATATGCACTGTATTGAGGTTATTAACAGGTCTAGCTGTATATGCATGTAGGTCATATTAGCAACCTAGGACAGGTTCTAGCTGGCCAGCTACAACTCTCCCATCCAAGTACTAACCAGTTCCGACCCTGCTTAGCTTCTGAGATCAGATGAGATCGGGCACATTCATGGTGACGGGCCGTAGGCTCCTGGGATCTGCAAACATGAAACAAACGCTCTGATTCTGAGACTAGAACAATCACTCTTCATAATAGCAAGGCTTGCACCACCACAAAAATGCTGTCAGAAAAAAGGCAGGTTGGTAGGAAAGAACCTCTCTAGAGGGGAAGACCGAAACTCGATCTTGTAGCCAGACCGAAACAGCTTGTGGACTTGTCTTGATTCAGGGAGATCCACGGGTCCAGAAAAAGATGAATACTTCCTCCCTCACCCCAGATACGGGTGAGAGCGCTCCTTCAGGCCAAAGGGGTGTTTGTCTGCAGATGGGGAAGGCCCCGTCGGCATACCAGGTCAGGCCCCTTATGAAACCTCCGGAGCAGATCCTTCTAGTTAGGCCCTGAACAGATGATTCCCACCAAGGGAAGATCACATAAGGCCATCTGGAAAGTCTGGTCTGCAGGCCAGCATTTTAGCCATATCGTGTGTTGAAGGATCATTGCTGTCACAGACAGCACATAGAATAAGGGAGCCACATCTAGAGAGGCATCACAGACTAACTGCAACCCCTGGACCTACTAGTCCACCAGCTCTGCAAAAGCAGGAGGAATTTGTTCCCTCTCCAGATCCTGGCGCAAAAGCTTTGCCCACTTAAGACAGTCAGGGACAGCATGCACTGGTGAACACCAGTCGAAGGACCGAAACTGCCACAGAAGACATGTGACGGACCAAGGTCTCGACTCTCCAGTCAAAAGGATCTTTTAAACCGGAGACTCCTCTACCGGAAATAGGACTGAATTATACAGCCTGGAAACCTGAGAGTCCACCACAGGTAGGACTGCCCACGTACTCAACAGAGACTCCCTAAGGGATAACCTATACCGAAAAGTTCAGACACCGCCAGATTGCCTTTAGAACAACTCCACTGACTCGCGACAATTATGTCACAGTAGGCAAGAAAAGGGAATTTCTTGCCGCTTTAAGGGGATCTGCGGGCCCCGAGGGACCAATGCCTCTGATGCGGCAGCAGCTGCATCCCCCAAGTTTAAAGTTTCCTGTACCGATACAATCAGTGCATTCACCAGTGCCCTTGCATGCGCATGCAAAAATAGTGCAGACACAATTTCTAAAATCTTACTGCACCAAACCACACGGTACTGCGGTACCCTGCATTTTGCCAGCTGCGAACACATGCGTGTTTGCTAGCTGCAGCGGGGAACTATTAGGAAGGCAGCTGCAGTAAAAAGAGGAATCATTCTCACCACAGAGCGCGCAAAGTGCGTGGACGCAGACCCAGTAGAGTCACAATATGCTAAGCTCACCCTGAGAACATACCAAGCAGGGGAGGTCACCGGCCACAGTCCTGCAAGGTGACGCCGGCTAAAAGTCCACAAAAGGACCACCCATTAGACCTAAGGGTCGTCTACATAAAGAACATAAAAAGACATAGCCCGCTAGGAAGAGGAAGGGGGAGGCCCATCATGACGCAGACGCTCAGATACAGTACCCCCACACAATAATGGCTGCTTCACTTTTCTAAAAAAAAATGCAGCCCTCACGGTGCCCCCGTGCTCAAGGGGAGCGCCAGGGAGTCCAAATGTCCACCCCCCTGTGAAGGTGGACATCCATTCACTGCTCTATTACCCCGGTCAGCAGCTTGAACAGCCTGTCAACAGCTCAGTCAGCTTGGCCAGCAGCTCGGACAGCCAGCTGCGAGTAGGCCGCAAAGCCGCAGCCTAAATTTTGGGTCCAATCCAGACACCAGTCCTCCGTCAGCCCTGTTGGATTGATCCACAGCTTGAACAGCTTGGTTCGGAGCTTGGACAGCCTGGTCAGTCACTCGGACAGCCTGGTCAGTCACTCGGACAGCCTGGTCAGTCACTCGGACAGCCTGGTCAGTCACTCGGACAGCTTGGTCAGTCACTCAGACAAAAGTCGGTCGGTCAGCCAGCTCCATCAACCGCGAGTAGGTCGCAAAGCTGCGGCCTCAATTTTCAGCCCGATCTGGCCGCGTGAGGCGCTCCGTCGGCAGTACTGTCTAATCAACTCGCTCAGGCCTCGTATAGCTTGGGCAGGCCTTCGGACAGCTTGGTCAGGTACCCGGACAGCCGCGAGTAGGTCACAAAGCCGCAGGCTAACTTTTCGGCCCGATCCAGCCACTTGAGGAGCAAACCCGCGGATGATGAGACATCCGCTCCCTCCCCAGCCAATAACCACCGCAGGGATCCCAAAAGACATTCCTGCCCCAGTCACTAACCCCCAGGGGGCCGGGAACTTGCTCAAAGGCCCTCGTGTGCGATCTGGACAGCCCGGTCAGCAACAACCACATCCACCCCCCCGTACTGGAGCATGTGGCAAAGCCAGCTCCTACCTCACCCAGGAGGGGGGGGCGTGGGGGTAGGTTGGGGCCAATAGACCACCGTGACTGTTAGAGGAGCTGGGGGGAATGGAAGGGAACCCGGGGGGCCTGACCATCCCAAGGAGGGGCCCACATCCATCCTACTTCATGAGACTGACTACATGCCTGGACCATGAGCAAAACTTGATATTTCTTGATATTGTGTCATACACATATTGTCTTTGATACCATGTGATGTTCTTTGGATAACACAGGTATTGTTTTTTATCTGTGTCCATATTTGTTAATAAATTATTGTTTTGGGGGGGCGTGTCCTGACCATGGCGGCGTGAAGACGCTTGGTGTGAGAGCTCCGGACATCTCACCCCGTCCATAGTGATATTACTGCCAAATCTTACCTCGGAATGAGCTCCGGTCGCAGACGAGGACCCAGGAAACCCCTCCGTACGTCTCCAGGGGCTGAACTGCACCGCTACTACCCCGGGACCCGCTCCTCTTCAGCCCGCACAGGCCGCCCGCAGCCATGAGGGTCCCCTTCTGCACAGATGGTGGCGGCAACTGCACCGGTCTTCCCAACGGCCCCACAGCTATTTGATGGGGGATCACAGTCTCCGATCTCCTCGATTGCCTCGACACCTTCAGCCCCGACAGCTGGCGGGTCCGGTGACGCGGGAGACCACCGGGCGCTGATTCAGGCCCTACCCTCGAAGAGAGACTTTGAAGCGCTGGCGCAGGGACATCCAGGATGTTCGCACCGAAGTGCATGGCCTACAAGATCGGGTATCGGCGGGCGAGCAATCGGTCACCTCGCTTAAAGCACGGGTCTCTCGGCTGGAGGCCGCCCAGGCAGTGCAGTCGGCGCACGTTGGGGAGCTGCAGCTACGGCTAGAAAAAATGGAGGACCTGTCGCGGGCAACGCTCCAGAGGAGAGCTCTGATGCGGCCCCTGCTGGAGCGCATCCGCCAACTGGGGTGCACATTACGGTGGGGGTTCCCCATTTCCCTTACGGTCCGCAAGGGCCCTGCCTCCTACACGGTCCATCACCCGGACGACCTGCCATAGCTTTTCGTTTTCCTAGAGATGGAGCCGATGGAAGTACCTAACTGGCTGCAGCATCTGCAAGCCCCGGGCCGACGCTCAGCATCCCGCTTCGGCGCTGGAGGGGGCCTTCCACCCCGCACACCGAGAAAGAGCCGGCACACACAGCCGGCTTTGGCACCATCGGCGAGAGAGAGAGAAGTCTGAAGATCCCGAACACCACCTCCTGGGCCTGACCTACAGATGAGTACTGTGTCTCTGTTTTTACCTTAATGCCACTGCCTGTATCCCTGTCCCCGGAAGCCCAGACGGTGCCTTTTGGCCTATTGTACTGTCTCCCCCCCCCCCTCCCTCCCCCCCCCCAGTTTTTTCTTTCCTCCCTGGATGTCCTGGCCGGTTTGGATGGGGATTTGACTGATAATGGCCTTGCGGCTGGGCCTCCGAGATGGATCCCCCTCCTGTTTGACTTTGGGACATAGAATGTTCCTGCGGCGGGGCCTGAGCCCCCTCCATGGAAGAGATGGCCTGCGGCTGAGCTCCTCTCCCCGCGGGCGCCCTGAACCCTGAGTCGGGCCCCCCCCAGGGGAGATCTGAGGCACCCATTCCTCGAGCTGGAGGTGACCCTTAGACCAGCTACATTGGGGCCGGGATACTTACCCCTTACCTCCCCCGCAGCCTGGATACTTGGTGCCGGGGCCCTGTTCACTTTTGCTTGCCTCATCGAATTGTGTTTCCTCATCTCTGAGGGGCCTCCCCGGTCTTGGGGGGGTTCTGCATTCTACACCTTTGGGTTTCCTGCTGCCTTATGTGGACTCCATTGCCGGTGCATTACTAACTGTGTTGTGGGGGTGGGGGAGGGGGTAATGTGGCTGGGCCTTTTCTGCCGCTGGCGGGGGGGTTTCTATGGGGGTGACTGTATGGCGGTTGGGGGAGTGGGGGCTTGTTCGGTTCCCTGACGGAGGTGTATGGGGGCTAGGTGGGATGCTTGAGCCCCGTGGGGGCCGGGGGGGGGGGGGGGTTGGGGGGGTCATCCCTCTAATATGGAGGCGGGGACGGGTGCGGCTGATGTTGGTTTATGTTGTCTCATCTGGTGGGGCTCGGGAGGACGGGATGTGTGGGATATGGTTTCCGATGCTTTAGTTGACGCCCCCCTCTGCTCACTCGTTTTTACGCGGTGGGTATACGGGGGCGTTGGGGTTATTGATGCTCAGGATGTATGCTAATGTTCAGGTTGATACGATATAGATTTTTTTTGGCAGTTTCTTATTGTTTTTTCTTACTTATTGTTCTGAAGGATGGGGTGAGCTCTGACCGTGGAGCTTTCGTACGTTGAGTCGAACTCCACCTTCAGACTCTTGTCCCCCACTAGGCCTACACCCCATCCGCGGGTCCTTCCACCCTTGTGGTAGGGACCTTGGGGTGTCTTTTTCTTTGCCTTACTAGAGTTTTTTCCCCCTTCCCCTCCCCTCCTACTACTTTTCTAACCAGACCCCTGCCAAGCTTGGGGTTTCTACAGCCTTCCCCTTCCGTTTCTACTTCTCCTCTCCCTCTCGTCTCTTGTTCCCTCCTCTCCCGTCTCCCCCCATTCTCCCACCCTATCCCTGCCCCCCATCACCTCCCCTCTGTCTGTGTTGGTTCCCGCCACCCGCCCCTAATGGATCCTGTACGGGTGACCTCCCTAAATGCCAGGGGACTTAATGTACCCGAAAAGAGGCGGGTTTTACTGGGGGAATTGCGACGCCTCCACTCAGATTTCGCTTTCATCCAAGAGATTCACTTTCGGGACGGTAATCTTCCGCTGCTCCAGAACAGGTTCTACCCGTGTGCGTACCACGCCGCCAACTCGGAATCCAAATCTAAAGGGGTGTCTATTTTGATTTCGAGCCGACTCCCGTGGACCCTCCTGGAACGCAGAGCGGACCCGGGAGGCAGATTCTTGTTTCTTAAAGGTCGACTTGGGGAGGTGAAAGTCACCCTCGCTACCCTATATGCCCCCAACGCTGGCCAGGAGACGTTCCTTCGGAAGTCTCTGACAGCGCTATTGGACTTCTCGGAGGGTAAGCTTTTATTGCGCGGCGATTTCAACCTTCCGCTCGAGCCTGAATTGGACACCTCCACGGGAACCTCCTCGGTGTCCCGAGGACGCCGTCGGCAGGTTCATTCCCTGCTCCATGACCTTCAGCTTGTTGATGCGTGGCGTCTCCTGCACTTGGGGGAACGCGATTATACGTACTTCTCGGTTCCGCATCAGGCTGACCTGTTCTTGCTCCCTCACCGTCTCCTGCATGACGTGGTTGAGGTGACGATCGGCTCCATCACTTGGTCGGACCACGCCCCAGTGACACTGTCGGTTAATTTAAGCGGCACCTCTCGGGCATCGGACTGGCACTGGAGGCTAAATGAGAGCCTTTTACAGGACCCGGAGGTCCTGACCGACGTCACCCAACAGCTTCAGATCTTTTTTCATCTCAATACCACCTAGGATAGCGACACGGCTGTGATCTGGGAGGCGCACAAGGTGGTGGTTAGGGGGGTCTTCATGAAACATGGGGCGAGACTGAAGAAAGCCCAGGAGGCCCAGCTGGAGAGCCTTTTGGCTGAAGTGCGCTCTGTTGAGGACCGACACAAGCGGGAGTGAGCAGATTGCGGACTTACTGCGCTATAGGGCCAAGGCGGCTCTACAAAAGTGTAAACGGTTCACGTATGAATCCGGAGACAAATGCGGGCGCCTGTTAGCGCGCTCTCTCCGAGACCAACAGACGGCGTCCTACGTCCCTTGGCTGCTGGAGCCGGGTGGATCTAAGGTCCACCTTCCGAAGACTATCTCTCGCAGCTTTGGTGATTTCTACTCCCGCCTATACGGGTTACCCCAAAGGCCCTCTCATCCGGCAGCTGTGACGTCCTATCTGGACTCGGTCGAACTGCCACGTGTGGCCTCCCCAGACCGGGGTGAAATGGACTCCTCCTTCACCTTGGAAGAGTTGTCAGCGGTCATCACCTCTGCCAAACGGGGGAAGGCTCCGGGCCCGGATGGGTTCATGGTGGCCTACTATCAACAGCTACGGGATATCCTGGCCCCCCCCTTTACTGCTCCTCTTTAATGCAATAGGCAATTCTGTCTCTTTCCGGGAAGAATCCTTGAGGGCACATATTTCTGTGATCCCTAAAGAGGGGAAGGACCCCTCGGTCTGTGGGAGTTACCGGCCGATCTCGCTGCTTAATGCAGACTTGAAGTTCTTCACTAAACTCTTGGCTCTCCGTATACAAACTCATTTGCCCGCCCTGGTACACTTGGACCAAGTGGGGTTTGTCCCCACGCGTGAAGCTAGGGACAACACGATTAAGGTTGTCAATCTTGTATGTCAAGCGCATTGCTCCCGTGTCCCCACTGTCTTCTTGAGCATGGACGCGGAAAAGGTGTATACTACCCCTAGAGCTCAGGTGAAAGTGAATGGGGTTCTTTCGGAGCCGTTTCGCCGTCTCCAACGGCACGCGACAGGGATGTCCCTTGTCGCCGCTGCTCTTTGCGCTCTCCTTGGAGCATTTTCTGGCTAAAATTCGGATGAATTCGGATATCTCGGGTCTCTCTGTAGGGACGGCTGTGCATAAGGTCTCCGCGTACGCGGATGACCTCCTGTTCTCCCTGACCCAGCCCCTTATCTCCCTACCGTGTGTAAGATCCTGGTACTTTCAGTACCTTCTAGCCTCTTACTTCCGGGTTGCGTTCCACCATTCAGGTAGATGGAACGCATATAGCTGCATGTCTCTTTAACAACTGATGACGTCATCACTAGGCGCCGCTCTGAGCGGCTATTTCAACCGACGGTCTGCACTCACAAGGTGTTCGTGCAACCGCTCATAATACAAGCCTGACTGACGCTGCCGTATCCTCCAGCTATCTTCCCTATACCTGGACTGACCGGAGCCTCGCTACTTGATCCTTTACCTCGCTACCTGATCCTTTACCTCGCTACCTGATCCTTACCCTCGCTCACCAGCCTGTGATAAGTACCCCGCAGGGGATCCCTTCCTACCAAACCACTTGCTATATCTTTCTGCATAATAAGAACTGTTACTAAGCTCTAAGATACATGCTCTCACCATCTATCACCTGCATCGCTACCTAGAGTGTTAGCTCTTGAACCTACTACCACCTGTAACCTATTTCCTTGTGTTTGCTTAGCATATCCTGTACACTTCATCTGTTATCACCTATCACCTATTACCTGTACATGATTGCTATCTCTCCTGCATACTATCTATCACCATCTGCTATCACTCCTGCAACATTACTACCTGAGTGCTTATTATTATTTGCTATCACTACTCAAGCCTATCCCTTCAGTATATCACCTCACTACTATTGCATAGACCTCTATCACTCCAACAACATCATCTCTGAGTGTTTGTGTGTGTGCATACTGAAGCAGGCTGAACCACCATGATGAGTCAAGAGAGTTGGATAAGGTGATTCAACACATCTCTACACGACTACTGAGTGGAAATTCTGCAGCTGCAAATCCAGTTCACAAAATCAAACCCCAGAGCGTTACAGATTGCACGAACCCGGAAAAAATGGATTCAGCAGATTTAGCCACTCATGTGATGCACCTAACACAAAAGGTGGATGCATTAATTGTTTCTCTTACCGAAGTGCAAAAAGAAAATCAGACTTTGAGACAGCAGGTAGCCCGTGTATCACAGCTCACTGCTGCTCAACCCCATGAGCCCAAAATAAACCCTCCACAAGTGTTTACAGGTGATCGGAAAAAATTTAGTGAATTTAAAAACGCATGTCAATTGCTTTTTAATTTAAAACCTCGTACTTACAATACAGACCAAATTAAAGTCTGTACCACTATATCATATATGTCAGGTGATCCACGGGCCTGGGCAGACTCCTTCTTTGAGAAAAACGACCCTCTTCTCAACTCCTATCATGCGTTCTTAGCAGAACTTTCTAGCCTGTATGAAGACCCAAACAGGCAGAGTACTGCTGACACCCAATTGAGGGCTTTAAAACAGGGAAGGAGACCTGTTGAAGACTTCGTAGCAGAGTTCAAGAGATGGACCCTAGATTCAGGGTGGAATGACGCATCTCTACGAACCCAGTTCAGGCTCGGGTTATCCGAAGCCGTAAAAGACGAGTTCGCCCGAGCGGATTTACCTGGCACTTTGGATGCCTTAATACAACTCAGCATCAATATCGACAGACGGTTACGAGAAAGGAAGGCTGAGAAAATGGGAGTACCATTAACCAATCCTTCTCGATTTTCGTCCTCCGACCCTACTCCTATGGAGGTAGGAATTATACGTCCACCATTGTCGTCTGTTGAACGAGCCAGGAGAAAATCTCAAAATCTCTGCATGTATTGTGCATCCGCTGATCATCTGATAAGCGTCTGTCCCCTTGTCCTCAAAAAAGAGGGTAAGTGTTCACATGTATTACTGGGGGGATTAACGACTTCTTTTTCTAATCCCTATCTTTTCATTCATTTGATCTTACAGTGGGACCAAAATAGAATCACTACTAAGGCTATGATCGACACAGGATCTTGTGGGAACTACATTGACACTAGTTTTGTTGCTTTGAATAAAATACCTATTATTTCAAAACCTATCCCTGTCTCTGTCAGTTTAATTAACGGTATTCCGTTATCTTCTGTTCCAATTACCAATCAAACACAAGCACTTCTTGTTACTACTAACAAGTCTCACGTTGAGACCACCACCTTTGATGTATTACCTTCACCACATTTTCCCATTATTTTTGGGCTTCCCTGGTTGCATATACATCAACCAAACATTGATTGGAAAACACGGACCCTAACTTTCCCCTCTCACTATTGCGAGACCACGTGTAACCTCCAATCTTATAAAAAAATCCTGTCCATGGTGTCGGATGAATTCACACCACCACCATGCTATCAGGACTTGTCTGAAGTCTTCCTTGAGAAAAATGCTCAAGTATTGCCTCCCCATAGGGACTATGATTGTTGTATCGATCTACTCCCTAACAGTAAACTACCTTTCGGACATGTTTATCCTCTATCTCAGGATGAACTTTCTCATCTTAAGGAATACTTAGATGAGAATTTAGCGAAAGGGTTTATTAGACCCTCTACTTCTTCCACAGCTGCAGGACTTTTCTTTGTCCGCAATAAGGATCTAAGTCTTAGGCCTATCATTGGCTATAGGCAGTTAAATACTATTACTATAAAGGATCGCTATCCTCTACCTCTCATTCCGGAACTCATTGAACAAGTGCGTGGAGCCACTTACTTTTCAAATTTGGACCTAAAAGGGGCTTACAATCTCATCCGCATGCGTGATGGGGATGAGTGGAAGACGGCATTCAGAACTAGATACGGACTATTTGAATATCTAGTGATGCCCTTTGGATTGTGTAATGCTCCCGCAGCATTCCAACGCTTCATAAATGACATCTTCAGAGACCTACTCGATGTTTGTGTTGTGGTATATCTGGATGATATACTCATTTACTCTCAATCCTTGTCTGAACAAGTAAGACATGTGCGACTTGTGTTGTCCAGATTACTCGCACACAATTTATATGTAAAGCTGAAGAAATGCCTATTCCATAAGGAAGAAGTATTATTCCTAGGATACATCATATCAAAGAATGGCATTAAGATGGATATGAGCAAGATATTGTGTATTCTGGATTGGCCTGTGCCAACAACTCGTAAGGCATTACAACGATTCCTCGGATTCTCAAACTTCTATAGGAAGTTCATCAAGAACTTCTCTTCTATCGTAAGACCGCTCACACAACTCACAAGTGTGAAAAAAACATACAAATGGTCTGAAGAAGCAAATAAAGCTTTCCGCTTGTTAAAATCAAGCTTCACTTCTGCTCCCATACTACGCCATCCAGACCCATCCCTCCAATACATCCTAGAGGTGGATGCATCAAATATGGCTGTAGGAGCAGTTCTTTCCCAACGACCAACAAACGCTTCTCCACTTCACCCAGTTGCTTTTTTCTCTAAATCACTAAGTAGCCCAGAGGGGAACTACCCAGTGGGTGAAAAGGAGCTGCTTGCCATGAAACTGGCACTTGAAAATTGGCGACATTTACTCGAAGGTACCCGGTTGCCAATACTCATATATACAGATCATAAGAATCTCCAATACCTTCAGATCAACAAGACCCTTTCCCATCGGCAGGTACGGTGGTCATTATTCTTCCTAAGATTCAATTTCTTAGTGACCTACACTCCTGCAGATAAAAACAAGAAGGCGGATGCGTTATCACGGTTAACCGAAGATAACTGTGCTGAAATCCTTTCACTTCCTATAATACCCCATGATCGTATTATTGGTGTTGTTCGTTCCTTAAAGGAAGAGATTCTGCACAGCCTAGGACTGGATTCACCACCACCACAACTAAGTGCTGATGCAGAAGGCTTCCTCTATTTTGACAACAAACTCTACATACCTCCTGGTATGCGTACTAAAATTTTAGAACTATCACATGACGTACCTATGGCAGTACATATGGGTATGACTAAGACATTTAATTTACTCACCAGGCAATTTTGGTGGCCTGGAATGAAGACATCTGTACAGAAATTTGTTTCCTCATGTGACATCTGTGCAAGGTCCAAAATTGACACTACAAAACCATTTGGTCTACTTTGCAGTCTACCAATACCCAAAGTTCCATGGGAAGTTGTGTCTCTAGACTTCATAGTAGAGTTACCACCTTCCAAAGGATTTACTACCATCTTAGTGTCAGTGGACAATCTGACAAAGATGGCACATTTCATTCCTATTCGCAGACTACCTTCATCTAAGGAAACAGCGGAATTACTGGTGAAACATGTGTTCAAACTACATGGAATTCCAAAGACTCTCCTATCTGACCGGGGATCACAGTTCATCTCTAAGTTTTGGCAAGCTCTATGTCGCATATTGCGTATTGAGCGGAAGCTTACTTCCCCTTATCACCCACAGACTAATGGGCAAACTGAAAGAGTCAACCAGTGTATTGAACAATATTTACGTTGCTACACCTCATACCTACAGGATGATTGGGTGGACCTCCTCCCTTTGTCAGAATTTGCTTATAATAATGCAACCCACAGTACTACTAAGCAAAGTCCGTTCTACGTAAACTATGGCTTTCATCCCACACTTCTTCCACCACGCATCCTACCATCAAGTAATCCAGTAGCCTCTGACTATCTCACCCAAATAAAAGACTCTCTGGATTTACTTAACACCACCATATCACATGCTCATAGCCAACAAAAAAGGTACTACGACCTTCGTAGAAGACCTTCCCCTCAATACACTATTGGGGATCTTGTCTGGCTATCTACAAAAAACTTGAGGTTGAAAATCCCCAGTAAAAAGCTTGGACCTCTGTTTTTGGGACCTTTCCCAATCGAGAAACTCATAGGAACGTCTGCGGTTCGACTCACATTACCGGTGGATCTTAAAATACACCCCATTTTTCACGTATCGCTATTAAAGCCACATATACCCAACCAAGGGATTAGACCTACCATCTTACCTCCACCTCCAGTACAAGTTGAAGGTGGAGAAGAATTTGAGATTAGGGAGATTTTGGATTCTCGTATCCACAGAGGAAAACTCCAATATCTCATCAGATGGAAAAACTATGGACCCCAAGACGACACCTGGTTGGATGCTTCTGACGTTCACGCATCCAGGCTTATACGAAAATTTCACTCCAAATACCCTGAGAGACCAGTGCTATAGGCCTTCTGGAGCCGGCCTTTGAGGGGGGGGGGGGGTACTGTAAGATCCTGGTACTTTCAGTACCTTCTTGCCTCTTACTTCCGGGTTGCGTTCCACCATTCAGGTAGATGGAACGCATATAGCTGCATGTCTCTTTAACAACTGATGACGTCATCACTAGGCGCCGCTCTGAGCGGCTATTTCAACCGACGGTCTGCACTCACAAGGTGTTCGTGCAACCGCTCATAATACAAGCCTGACTGACGCTGCCGTATCCTCCAGCTATCTTCCCTATACCTGGACTGACCGGAGCCTCGCTACTTGATCCTTTACCTCGCTAACTGATCCTTACCCTCGCTCACCAGCCTGTGATAAGTACCCCGCAGGGAATCCCTTCCTACCAAACCACTTGCTATATCTTTCTGCATAATAAGAACTGTTACTAAGCTCTAAGATACATGCTCTCACCATCTATCACCTGCATCGCTACCTAGAGTGTTAGCTCTTGAACCTACTACCACCTGTAACCTATATCCTTGTGTTTGCTTAGCATATCCTGTACACTTCATCTGTTATCACCTATCACCTATTACCTGTACATGATTGCTATCTCTCCTGCATACTATCTATCACCATCTGTTATCACTCCTGCAACATTACTAACTGAGTGCTTATTATTATTTGCTATCACTACTCAAGCCTATCCCTTCAGTATATCACCTCACTACTATTGCATAGATCTCTATCACTCCAACAACATCATCTCTGAGTGTTTGTGTGTGTGCATACTGAAGCAGGCTGAACGACCATGATGAGTCAAGAGAGTTGGATAAGGTGATTCAACACATCTCTACACGACTACTGAGTGGAAATTCTGCAGCTGCAAATCCAGTTCACAAAATCAAACCCCAGAGCGTTACACCATGCCTCCTGAAGGAATTTGATCTCTTCGGCACTGTCTCCAACCTGAAAATTAATTTCTCTAAATATGAGGTTATGGGGGTTGCAGACGGTGCGGAATATCCTGACTCAGGACTTCCCATTCAGATGGGCAACGGGGGGACTCCGTTATCTGGGCACTTGGATCTCCCCTAATCCAGCGGACCTGTTCCGCCTGAACTTCCCCCCACTCATGGTGACCATCCGCGCTCTTCTTGCGAGATGGTCCACGGGGCTCCACTCATGGTTTGGGAGGTGCAACATCCTCAAGATGACGATACTCCCTAAACTGTTATTTTTGATGCATGCACTCCCGATCTCCATCCCGGCAGACTTTTTCCGGAGGGTCGACTCCGTCTTCACTCACTTTGTGTGGGCTAGGCGGAGACCGCGCCTTGCCCGGCGGCTGCTGGTGCTGCCCAAGCGGCATGGAGGGGTTGCCTTGCCCGACATCAAGCGTTATTACCAGTCGGTGATACTGACGAGATGGGTTGACTGGGCTCGGCACACCGACCTGAAACAATGGGTTTCTTTGGAGACTTCGTTGTTTTCTGTATTTTTACCTAGAGCACCTTTGATACCTCGGGATTTACCTGTGGAGGTCAGGCAACATCCCCTGATTGGGCCGACGATTAGGGTATGCTCCTCCATTGTGACCGGTAGAGGCCTCGCGGACGCACGGGGACCACTTTTCCCAATCCTGGGGAACCCCCGCTTTGCCCCGGGTTGTGGAAGAGACAGGTTTGGTGAATTGGCTCAAGGAGGCGTCTTCCAGGCTTCCCATTTTATCCAGGACAATCAATGGCCTTCTCTATCCCGACTCACTTCGCCGGGTGATGTGTTTCGCCTGTCCAGGTGGCAGGCTCTTCAGTTACTCCATTTCCTTCGGGAGCTGGGCCAAATGTCGCTCTTCATGAGAGAATTGTTACCTTTTGAGTTACTTCTGACGTCTCAGGGACACATGCCACATGCAACTCTACCAACTATACTCGCTCCTATCTCAACCTCCAGAGGACTTTGTCCTCCCAGGTATCCTCAAGTGGGAGCGGGAGCTTAGTAGGAGTTTTACGGACTCCCAACGATGCAACTTAGTCCGTTTCTCCCTGAAGTCCTCCATCTGCACACGGATTCAAGAGTCCAACTATAAAATCCTCACCCATTGGTATTACTCTCCTGATAAACTCAGCCGCATCTTTCCGGGCACTTCGGATAAGTGTTGGCGATGTCAGCTGGATAAGGGTACTATTTCCCACATCTTTTGGAGTTGCCCTGGGTTGCGGGACTTCTGGTCTGAAGTTCGCCAGATTACCCAACGGATGACGGAAAGAGTTATCCCAGACGGCCCGGCATTCTTTTTATTACATTGTATGGGCATGGCCCCGAAAAGATATAAACGCTCGGTGTTGCGTCACCTTCTGGACGCGGCAAAATCATGCGTCAGTCTATGCTGGAAGAGCTCGACCCCTCCGACGATTTCCCTCTGGTTGCAGAGGGTGAAATGGATTAATGATCTGGAGGACCTGGTATTGACAGCACGTGTTTGGAGGGAGCAATACACTAAAACGGGGGCTTGCTGGAATGAGTTCATACTCTCGGATGAGGGCCAGACCTTGAGTGCGCCTCCCCGGCTGTAGGGGTCCCACTGGGCCTGGGGTCACCCGTGCGGGAGACACTCCCTTGTCACCCTCCCCCTTGTCTGCCCCCTCCCGCCCTACTCCTTCCCTAAGTCTCTCCCCCCCCCCCTTTTCTGGGTTATCTAAGTCTATACTTCCAGTTTCCCTTGCCCTTTCTCTACCCCCCCCCCTTCCCTGTCCTGAATTCTTTTGTTTCTTTCCCCTGTTTACTGGATTACAAACGTGATTACATGACCCTGGGTCGGGAACGTGGTCCTGGCTTTGCTTTCTTACGCCAGCATACTGGGCCATCATTACTGGTTTGATCCTTGGTAGCTTAGCAGGCCACGCTGCCTTCGGTCATGCTCTTCAATGGAGTGATGAGCCTGCATATTTGATGTTTTCCTGGATCAAATTGCGATTGGGACTTAGTCTCTTACACTAGTTGGGGCTCCTCCCGATGACTCTGTCATACGCTGTATGTTTACTTGTGTTCTCATGCAGTTTATCTTCTGTTCGTGTTTTCTATGCAAAAAATCTAATAAAGAATTTGAAAAAAAATAAATTATTGTTTTTACTCTACTACACTTTTTTCACTACTTTTTCACTCTTTGGCTGGCTAAGTCCTTCAAAAATCCCAGTGGGACCCCTTTTCTGGGTTTTCTAAACATTGTGGTTAGGCTACAATTTTAACACACCTCATCTGCTATCCCTTTTAACTGCAGAGGCAGCGGCTGTGAGTGTAACTTGCTGTTGTTGCAAAGGTTTTGCTTCACAGCTGTGGAAGAAGTTATACCCCCCTTTACACCACCTGATCCTGACCCATTCGAGTGAATGTAGTTGGATGACAGGCACTGTAACTGCTGTGGCAGTGATCAGGGACACAGTATATTGGGGCAGTGATTAGGTACAATATGACTTGTATGGTGGTGATCAGGGACACACTGTACTGTGAATGTGATAAGGGACACTGTAACTGGTGAAGCGGTGATTAGGGACACTGAGACTGGTGAAGCAGTGATTATGGACACTGTGAGTGGGTGCTGTTAATTAAGAACAATATACAGTGGGTACGGAAAGTATTCAGACCTCCTTAAATTTTTCACTCTTTGTTATATTGCAGCCATTTTCTAAAATCATTTAAGTTCATTCTTCTTCCTCATGAATGTACACATAGCACCCCATACTGACAGAAAAACACAGAACTGTTGACATTGTTGCAGATTTATTAAAAAAGAAAAACTGAAATATCACATGGTCCTAAGTATTCAGACCCTTTACTGTGACACTCCTATATTTAACTCAGGTGCTTTCCATTTCTTCTGATCATCCTTGAGATGGTTCTACACCTTCATTTGAGTCCAGCTGTGTTTGATTATACTGATTGGACTTGATTAGGAAAGCCACACACCTGTCTATATAAGACCTTCCAGATCACAATGCATGTCAGAGCAAATGAGAATCATGAGGTCAAAGGAACTGCCTGAAGAGCTCAGAGACAGAATTGTGGCAAGGCACAGATCTGGCCAAGGTTACAAAAAGATTTCTGCTGCACTTAAGGTTCCTAAGAGCACAGTGGCCTCCATAATCCTCAAATGGAAGACGTTTGGGACGACCAGAACCCTTCCTAGAGCTGGCCGTCCGGCCAAACTGAGCTATCGGAGGAGAAGAGCCTTGGTGAGAGAGGTAAAGAAGAACCCAAAGATCACTGTGGCTGAGCTCCAGAGATGCAGTCAGGAGATGGGAGAAAGTTGTAGAAAGTCAACCATCACTGCAGCCCTCCACCAGTCGGGGCTTTATGGCAGAGTGGCCCGACGGAAGCCTCTCCTCAGTGTAAGACACATGAAAGCCTGCATTGAGTTTGCTAAAAAAACACCTGAAGGACTCCAAGATGGTGAGAAATAAGATTCTCTGGTCTGATGAGACCAAAATAGAACTTTTTGGCCTTAATTCTAAGCGGTATGTGTGGAGAAAAACAGGCACTGCTCATCACCTGTCCTATTCAGTGAAGCATGGTGGTGGCAGCATCATGCTGTGGGGGTGTTTTTCAGCTGCAGGGACAGGACGACTGGTTGCAATCGAGGGAAAGATGAATGCGGCCAAGTACAGGGATATCCTGGACAAAAACCTTCTCCAGAGTGCTCTGGACCTCAGACTGGGCCGAAGGTTTACCTTCCAACAAGACAATGACCCTAAGCACACAGCTAAAATAACGAAGGAGTGGCTTCACAACAACTCCGTGACTGTTCTTGAATGGCCCAGCCAGAGCCCTGACTTAAACCCAATTGAGCATCTCTGGAGAGACCTAAAAATGGCTGTCCACCAACGTTTACCATCCAACCTGACAGAACTGGAGAGGATCTGCAAGGAGGAATGGCAGAGGATCCCCAAATCCAGGTGTGAAAGACTTGTTGCATCTTTCCCAAAAAGACTCCTGGCTGTATTAGATCAAAAGGGGGCTTCTACTAAATACTGAGCAAAGGGTCTGAATACTTAGGACCATGTGATATTTCAGTTTTTCTTTTTTAATAAATCTGCAACAATGTCAACAATTCTGTGTTTTTCTGTCAGTATGGGGTGCTATGTGTACATTCATGAGGAAGAAGAATGAACTTAAATGATTTTAGCAAATGGCTGCAATATAACAAAGAGTGAAAAATTTAAGGGGGTCTGAAAACTTTCCGTACCCACTGTATACCTGGGCCAATTGCAGTGTCCAATGGACACAAAGTTAACAGGCTGCGCTGAGGCGCGACCTGTATACTGTATATACATTGGCCAGACGGAAAGTGGTTAACCACTTTACCGCTGAGTACCGTAGTACTACTGCGTCAAATTGGCTCTTGTAGGTCTGACGACGTAGACCTACGTCGCCAGACTCCTCCCCTGTAGGCGGCGCTCGCGCGCCGCCGGAGGCGCGCTCCCGCTGTTTTCATTCACAGCGGGAGTCGGGCCAGGGGAGGAGCAGCGGCCCGACTCCCGCTGTGAATGAAAACAGCGGGAGCGCGCCTCCGCCTCCGGCGTTTGGAGATCCGCCCGCCTGTGTAAACAGAGCGGGCGGATCTCCTCAGTGACAGGGAGTGACAGATCGGACTGTTCAGCATAGCTGGACATCCGATCTGTCCCTGTCTCACTCAGTCACCTCCCCCCCCACACGTCAGTAAGCACCAGGCATACATTAACCCCTCCCTCTCCAATAAAATTAACCCCTTCCCTGCCAGTGTCATTTTTACAGTAATATTTTATTTATATTTATAGCACTGATTACTGCAGTAATGTCACTGGTACCCCCAAAAGTGTCAAAAATGTCAGTCAGGGGTCCGATCTGTCCGCCGCAATGTCGCAGTCCCGCAAAAAAAATCGCAGATCGCCGCCATTACTCGTTAAAAAAAAAAACACCAAAAATGACATAAATCTTTCCCTTTGTTAGTAAATGCAATAACTTTTGCGCAAACCAATCAAAATACGCTTATTGCGATTTTTTTTTACCAAACATGGGTAGCAGAAAACAAATTGGCCAAAAATTTAAAAAAAAATTGGTTTTTACATCTTTTTTGGGGGGAATTTCATATAAAAAAATGTTAAAAATATTGTTATTTTTTCAAAATAAACGCTCTTTTTTTGTTTATAGCGCAAAAAGTAAAAATCGCACAGGTGATCAAATACCACCAAAAGAAAGCTCTGTTTGTGGGAAAAAAAGGACGTAAACTTTGTTTGGGTACGGCGTCGCATGACCGCGCAATTTTCAGTTAAAGTCGCGCAGCGCCGAATCGCAAAAAGTGGCCCAGACGTAAGACAGCAAAATGCTCTAGTGGTAAAGTGGTTAAACAAGGTTTATTGCAAAATATTACAGTAGCTCCTTTTTTTTCCCTTTATTCCACAGTCGGTATAACACGCCTAACCTTTTTTTTGGCAAATACTGTAAAAAGATATTTTTTTTCCAAGGGTTTCTACTCTTGCAAGGTAGATATGTGCTCTTTTGAGTATTCAAGCACTGAACTGCACTGCAACAGTTTTGTCAGCTACCAGTTTTTAAAGTGATTTTAAACCATATGCTAGATCCAGGGCTTTTTTTCTCAGAATCCATCCAGTCGGTGGGGGTGTCTTTGCAACCAGGAGACTTTCTGGCCTCCATCGATATAAAAGATGCATATCTGCAAATCCCTATTTACGAAGGCCACCAACGGGATCTCCGTTTCGCGGTGGTGGAGGAGCACTATCAATTTGTGGCATTACCCTTTGGTCTAGCCTCCGCTCCCAGGGTCTTCGGTTATCTGGACGATCTCCTGTTAAGGACGAGCTCTTGTGTCACCCTATCGGGCGACCTGCCATTTACTGTTCAGACGCTTCCGTAGTTTGGGTGGACCATCAACTTCCTGAAATCTGTGCTGACTCTGTCAGTACGACTTAGTTATCTGGGCATGATCTTAGACTCCGCTCAAGCGAGGGTCTTTCTCCCGGAGGAAAAGCTCCGGACCTTGCAGGGCGAGATCAGGATCCTGAAGGACAACAATCTCCCCTCTCTGCGGACCTGTATGAGGGCTCTGGGGCTGATGGTGTTGGCCTTCGAGGCTTTCCCGTTTGTCCAATTTCATACGAGACCTCTGCAAGCAGAGATTCTTGTCAAACGGAACAAGTATCCGCAGTCTTTGGACAGGATGATTTGTCTGAGCCATCTAACGCAGTCAGAGCTCTCGTGGTGGCTTCTGTTGCCTGCTCTGAGCCAGGGCAGGTCCTTTCTGCCGCTGTTGTGGACAGTGATCACCATGGATGCCAGCCTGATGGGCTGGGGTGGAGTACTGGACACACTTTGAGTCCAAGGAACATGGTTGATGGTGGAGTCGTCTCTACCGATCAATGTCCTGGAACTCAGGGCTATCAAGGCCTGCCTGCTCCATTAGGCGCCTCAGTTACAGGGTCTCCCGGTTCGAGTTAAAAATGACAATGCCACGGCTGTGGCTTACATCAATCACCAAGGGGGCACCAAGTGTGCTCAGGCGGCCAAGGAAGTGGCCGAGATTCTGACCTGGGCCAAGGCGCACGCTCCGTCTCTTTCCGCAGTTCACATCCCAGGGGTGGAGAACTGGCAGGCGGATTACCTGAGTCGTCAGACTCTGGATCAGGGGAATGTTCCCTGCATTCGGAGGTCTTTGGCCTTCTGTGTGCCCGATGGGGAACTCTGGAGGTGGATCTGTTTGCATCTCGTCTAAACAGAAAAGTAGAGCGGTTTGTGGCCAGGGCTCGAGATCCTCTGGCCGACGCCACAGACGCACTGGTGGTGCCTTGGAGCCGTTATCGGCTGATCTATGCCTTTCCTCCGCTACAACTGTTGTCTCGGTTCCTCCGCAGGTTGGCGGTGGAGACGGTGCAGATGATCCTAGTAGTGCCAGACTGGCCTCGCCGGTCTTGGTAAGCAGACGTGGTGAGGATGGCCATCGAGCCTCCATCATGGCTGCCTCTGAGAGAAGATCTGCTGTCTCAAGGACCGATCTTTCATCCTGCTTTACAGTCGGTGGCTTTAACGGCTTGGCGATTGAAGGCCAGGTGTTGAGAGACAGAGGTCTCTCTGATGCTGTGATTCCTACCTTGTTGAGAGCTAGGAAGCCTACCTTCAGGAAAATCATCGTACATGGAAGATGTATATTGCCGGTGGCAAGGATCTTAGCTTTCTTGCAGAAAGGAGTGGAGCAACGTTTGGCTCTAGGCATGATTAAAGGTCAGGTGTCGGCCTTAGCCATTTATTTCCAACGTCCCTTGGCGACTACCTCCTTGATTCGCACCTTTATTCAAGGGGTACGTCATGTAGCTCCGCCAAGGAGGTCCCCTTTACCTCCATGGGATCTGAACTTGGTTTTGTCCGTTCTACAATGATCTCCCTTTGAATATATTAGAGAAATTTCTCTGCCTTTGTTGTTTGAAAGTTTCTGGTAGCTATCACCTCTGCTCGCAGGTTGTCTGAATTGGCGGCTCTGGTCGTTCATAGGGATAAGGTTGTTCTAAGACCTAACCAATCTTTTCTCCCCAAGGTGGTGTCGGCTTTCCACCTGAATGAGGATATTGTGTTGCCTTCGCTCTGTGCGAAGCCCAAGCATCCTAGAGAATTTGCCCTGCATTCGCTGGATGTGGTTCGGGTGATCAGGGTTTAGGGTTTACCGGTTTCGCCACACCCATATGGAAGTGATGTCAGACGCTCGACCTGCTGCTTGACCAGTTTCGCCACACACACATGGCGTCCGCTTCAGAGGACGCCATGTGGGTGTGGCAAAACCGGTCAAGCAGCAGGTCGATCGTCTGACATCACTTCCATTTCTGGTGGTTGGAGTGCAGGGGAGCCGCAGCATCCACCACAGCGGGAAAGAGGCTTATTTTTATGGAGAAATTGTGACTGTAATGAGAATTTTTACTTGAATAAATACTTGTTTTAAACATATTACACTATGGAAGTTTATTTTATTCATATGGCGGATGGTACTTGGTGGTGAGGAGGATAGAACCCTGAAAGTAACATCATAAGGACAGTCTGGAGTGACCCCAATCCCTGAGAGGAGGTGTGTGCCTTGGTGGAGATCTATAAGGCTCTTACTGACTTCTGGTAAGCAGGGAGGAGAGAGAGGAGCACAGCTCACAGCACTGCAGCACAGTGTGAATTCACGTTTGTTTTCCAGTTTGTTCAGTGGACACTGATCACTTCCTTGATTTATATTTGGACAGTTTGATGAAAGGACTTTGAAGTAGTAGGAGGAGGAACCCAGCTATAATTGTTTTGCACAAGCACTTGTCACTTTATTGTCACTGCATGAGATTTATGTCTAATGATATTGTCACTATATTTATTCATGTATGTTAACAGTACTACCATTTATTAAGTTATGGTTTATGCAGCACGGTAATAATATTAATTCAATTTATCTATTGTATTAACACGGTATAGTGGAGAGTAATTTTAGAGCAGCGCTGACACTTTTGCACACAGACACTTTGAAGGATTTTATTCCTTTTTTTTAGCAGCAGCCTAACCAAATTTAGTTAAATATAGTTTTTGTCATTTTTAGCACCAATTCTTATATGTCACATTATTTATATAATTTTATATATTTGATTTAGCACACATTCTTAAGTGCAGGTTCACCCCCTGGTCTTTTCAATTAATAAAAATTATATAAATCTTTCCCATATTTAGTAGACGCAATAACTTTTGCGCAAGCCAATCAGAATTCGCTTATTGCGATTTTTTTTACCAGAAATATGTAGCTGAAAACAAATTGACCTAAAATGTTAAAAAAAAATTTAGATTTTTACATTTTTTTTTTGGGAATGTCTTATAGCAGAATGTGAAAAATATTATTTTTTCTTTCAGAATTGTCTTTTTTTTGTTTATGGCGCAAAAAATAAAAATTGCACAGGTAATCAAATACCACCAAAAGAAAGCTCTATTTGTGGGGACAAAAGGACATACATTTTGTTTGGGTACAGCATTGCATGACCACGCAATTGGCAATTGCCAAGTTGAAAAAAGTGGCCTGGCCATTAAAGGGGCAAATCCTTCCGGTCTTAAAGTGGTTGGTTAAAGAAGTTGAGACTAAATTCTAGTTTTAAAAATAATTCTATTCAAGTATTTATTCCTAACTCAAAAAAAAAAAACTTTCTGTTGCTCTTAGCCTCCTCAAAATCCTCAGATTCCTTTAATTTTGCTGCTATAATCTGACTTATTTTTGAAGGGGGACTACGTTTGTTGTTTTTTGTCCCACTGTAAATATGAACATAGCCACCATCTCTTGTTTGCTCCTGAGATGGACTAGGGAAGGTGGGTTATGGACTATGGGATTTGTAATGTGCATAGAGCAGTGCACATAGCCTTAACTAATCTGCACTGTTTGATCCAAACAAATGTAAGTGAGGGGGGTGCAGGAGAGCTCATTGAGAACATGAAAATGAAGCAGAAAAACACACAGTAAGAAATTATTTCAATAAAGATGAATTCCAGGTCAATTACATAGTGGAGGTTTATGAATGATTTTTGGAGAATAAGGATAAGAATAAGGACTATAGTGTAATTTTAGGTTTAAAATGTGCTTCTATGTGTAGCACTAATATGAAAGAAAAAAATATTAAGGGCGAAATGACTGTTGCCCTGTCTTTAGACATTAGTTTGCACACAATAAAATGTTTGATTAGTCACAAACCTGTGCTGGAAACCTTCTAAACATGTTCCATCTGTTTTAGTAACAATGAATACATACTAAATACGTATTTAAAAAAAAAAAAACTTCAATATTAGCATACTGTATATTAGCAGGACATTAACAAGTGTAATCTGTGATACCTATTTGTGTACTTAATTTCCAACTGCAGCAGCATGTGCCTCTGTGTCTCAGCTTTCTGGAAAATAAAGTATGACATACCATACAGGACAATACAAAGGGTTCATGAGCTTATAGCAACAAAAACACATGGAAAGTGGTTCAGCAAAATGTAATTAGCAAGCAGGAAAAGAATGTTAACTCTGGACCAATCGTACACATGCTGGCTGTCAGGGAGTAAACAAGGGAAACAAAAAGGCAATGTAGAACATGCAAAAGAAAACAACAATGTGAGCATTTTTTTTTTATTATTTTCTGAATTTTTACTCAGCTGATCCTCCTTGTGAAGTTTGACATCTGACCATCAATGGCTGATTCTTGCCCCACTCCACACCATATTTCAGCTGAAGAATATTCATCACTTTTTCCATTATTGGTTCTTTTTGGTTATTAGGCTTGGCATAGTTTTCCAGCTTCTCATGGTAACCTTCCTTCTGCAGGATTTCTCTCTGAGACTCATTGTCGAGGCTTTATTATTGCCCTTTCTGCAGTGTCTGCCACTACTGGACACTTACTTACCAGACATTCTGCTGCATATACTGTATGTCTGGTGCCAGCAGGAAAAAAGGGGCAAGAACTCCCAGGCATATTCTGCATACCTGAGAATGAGCAAATGTTTTTTTTGATGAACGATCTATGGTTGGAAGAGTTGTCATGGATATTTTCAACTGAAAGAAAACTTTTGTTTGCATTCAGGTAATTATGACACTATACTTTTGTACATATGTATGTTTATGAATATGATTATGACATAACTAATTTTTTCTACATTACAGGAATGATGGCTGACAAATTTACAATCTTCCTGCCTTAATTCCGTGACATGATCTTCTGTGCTTGTAGAAAGTCAAATCGAAAGAATATCTGGACAGAAAAAAGCACAACGGGACCTACACAAAAATGGCAAATCTGTTGCAGAACTGTTTATGTGAAATAAGCTGATATCTTATATGTATAAAGTAAAAATGCTAATCCGAGAACCAAGTTTAAAAAGGAGCTAAATAAAATGGATGTATCTCAAAAGTCTGAAGAAAGAACAGATGAAGTGAAAGTGCATTTTTTTCAGGCCAGCGTTCCCTTTGAGTTTATACGGACGTTCTTCTGGATCTATGTCTTCAGTGCTTGATCAAGACTCACGAGAGGCAATAGCAGACCTTTTTATAGTGGAAATCCTTCTGCAAAGACATCATCTGCCACAAAGACTAAATTGTACCTTTTGTGTGTCTCCTCTGTTTGTAGGCTTAAAGTGCCATTTTTAAAGGGGCCCTTCAGCTTCTGCAGCATAATCCCCTCTCTCCACCACTCCTCCAGTCCTGAGCATGCGATCGCTGTTTGTTTCTTTTTAAAACTACCCCCTCCCCCACACGTCATTTGTCTATGGGAGCGATGTGCACTGACCCCCCCCCCCCATTTAGTAAGGGGGGGGGCCTAGCAGGCCATCTACGAGAGGAAAACTGGCTGAACCCGGAACATCCGGCAGCCTCTCAATGATTTTAGAGCAAAACATGGTGGCACGGAACTGAGCTCTGCCATTAGAGAAGAGAATATCTGCTGGACAGTGCTAGATTCACAGGGTGGGAGAGTATCTGAACTGAGCAGAACTCACCGCCAAGTAAATAGGGGTATTTAACAAAAGATTCGGGGAGGGTAGAAATCTGCACTAAGGAGGGAGGTATAAAGCAAAGTTTTTCAATTACACCCCCATCTGAGTTACACCCTCATTTGTCATTGTCAAAAAAAATTATGCTTTGCATTTACATCTGCCAAAAGGATAATGCTGAAATTTGTAATAATATGATCCCAAATATGCTGAAGGCAAGGCCCATACAGGTTTTCCATCTTTAGCACTACCACAGTTTTGGAAATTTCAATAATCTAGAAATTGTTTTCCAATTGCTTGCCACTCCTCAGAGAAGCTAGGAAACACAAAGATATCAGTAATGCAAGTAATATTCTACAAATTAAAAATACAAGGCATTTACACATCATTTTTTGTGATTGTTTTTACAGGAATGGCCATCACAACCACTCGCACGCTGCACCATTAATCTACAGACCATCAAACAGAAGCAAGAAAAAAGAAAAGGTCACAAAAAGCAACAAGGGCTTTCCTTATGCAGGCAACAGCTGCTTTACAAAAAAAAAAAGAGTGACAAATGGGTACTTTTGGTTGCCTAGCTACAAAGAAACTGTGCAGAATGTAAGCAAAACTTGTAGAACCTTTATTGCTTCAACTGCTTACTAAAAGACTAAGGGGGAAGTAAGTAAAAATAATGAAAAATTGTTATCAATTCTTAATGTAATTTTCCTTTCCTAATTAACTATATGGCAGCATATAAATGGGTAGACAGTGCCCTCACTCCTACCTCTTAGTACCCCCTCTCACAAATTTTGTGGCTGATCCAGTCTATGTGTGCTGTACTTGGCCCATAAGACTTTGGAGAGGGCCTGAAGTGCCAAGATCTGCACTATACAAGAGCTGAAGATCAGCCCAATATCCAGGCTGGTCTGTAAAAAAGTGAACCTGAGGATTTAAACAAGAGAAGTCAGAAGCAGCCGTAACTGGTCGTACTTTACTCAAATCCTGTCAATATTGGAGTTTCAAGCAGTACAGGAAATCAAAGCCCATTTGACCAACAGGGAAACACGTTAACAGTTTCCATTGTTTTTAAATGTAATCATAACAATCTAAATATGGTGAGGACTAGTGGGAAAGCATACAGCTTAGAAAACCTCTCCTGATCTATCAGAACATCCACTTCCAGGACTTGCTGGCCTAAGCCACTTATATAAAAATAAACTCCCTAGCTTGCAATTTTAAGGAGATGTCAACAAATCTAACTGGAATCCTGTGCAGAGATCTAGAACACTTGAAGGAGCCTTGATTTTAAGGCCACTTGTTGTCCAATAGGTCCTCCTAGAAGATCATTGGCATGTAGATTGCTAAAATGTTAGGTAGTTTCCAATCTGCCCAAGTTAACGCTACCTCTCTCAGTAGATTAACTTCTTCAGATCCGCGCTATAGCCGAAGTACGGCTACAGCGTGGACTCGAATTTCTGGGAGGCCGTTTTTAAACGGCCTCCCAGAGACAGGCTCCCTGCGCGCTCCCGCGAGCGCGCCACGGGGAAAATCTGTGTCGGCCGTGTCCCTTGGACACAGCCAATCACAGATCGTGGTAAATGGCCAATCACAGCGGCCATTTACTACGTGATCGGCCCATGCAATGAGAGATGATCTCATATGTAAACATATGAGATCATCTCTCATCGCCAGCGCTCCTTCCTCACACAGAGACTGCAGTGTGAGGAAGGAGCAGAGTCGATCAGCCGTCGGGGACACAGAGGAATGTAATCAGGGCACTGATCACCAGTGCCCTGATTACACAAGGTAAATAAAATACACGAAGTGCCCGCCATCAGTGCCCCCCATCAGTGCCCATAGTGCTGCCAGTCAGTGCCCATCAGTGCCTGCTCATCTAGGCACTGATGAGCACTGACTGGCAGCACTATGGGCACTGAGTGTGGGCACTGATGGTGCTGCCCATCAGTGCTCATCAGTGCCGCCCATCAGTGCTCATCAGTGCCACCCGTCAGTGTCCATCAGTGCCACCTGCCAGTGCCCATCAGTGCCGCCCGTCAGTGCCGCCTCTCAGTGCCCAGCAGTGCCACCTCTCAGTGCCAAGCAGTGCCGCCTATCAGTGCTCATCAGTGCCGCCTATCAGTGCTGCCTATCAGTGCTCATCAGTGCGGCATATTAGTACCTCTTCATCAGTGCCACCTCATCAGTGCCCATTAATGCCACCTCATCAGTGCCCATAAGTGCTACCTCATCAGTGCCCATCAGTGCAGCCTATCAGTGCCCATCAGTGCTGCCTCATCAGCGCACATCAGTGCCACCCGTCAGTGTCCATCAGTGCCACCTGCCAGTGCCCATCAGTGCCGCCCGTCAGTGCCGCCTCTCAGTGCCCAGCAGTGCCACCTCTCAGTGCCAAGCAGTGCCGCCTATCAGTGCTCATCAGTGCCGCCTATCAGTGCTCATCAGTGCTGCCTATCAGTGCTCATCAGTGCGGCATATTAGTACCTCTTCATCAGTGCCACCTCATCAGTGCCCATTAATGCCACCTCATCAGTGCCCATAAGTGCTACCTCATCAGTGCCCATCAGTGCAGCCTATCAGTGCCCATCAGTGCTGCCTCATCAGCGCACATCAGTGAAGGAGAAAAATGTATTTATTTTCAAAATTTACTCGCAGAAAATAAGAAAAACTTTTTTTTTTTTCAAAATTTTCTGTCTTTCTTCTTTTTTTTTTGAAAAAATAAAAAACCCAGAGATGATTAAATACCACCAAAAGAAAGCTCTATTTGTGTGAAAAAAAATTATAAAAATTTCATATGGGTACATTGTGGCATGACCGCGCAATTGTCATTCAAAGTGTGAGAGCACTGAAAGCTAAAAATTGGTCTGGATGGGAAGGGGGTTTAAGTGCACAGTAGGCAAGTGGTTCCAACCTGTCTCTTGATGCACTGCACAACTGTCATGTTGTCCAGCCTAATGCCCCATATACACGTGCAGATTATCTGCAGACTTTTGTCTGCAGACTTACCAAAACCATATAATATGAGGTCAAACCAAAACACTTTCAATTTGTATGCAATCCGGCAGGCCCTTGCACTACATAGAAAAGGTAAGTCTGCAGACAAAAGTCTGCAGATAATCTGCACGTGTGTATGGGGCATCATAGAGACTAAAGAGCCTACTGTCAGGTAGAGCTGCACGATTCTGAATAAAATGAGAATCACAATTTTTTTGCTCACAATAAAGATCACGATTCTCTCATGATTCTCAGCGTAACATCATCTTTTACATTATACAAAAAATTGGGCTAACTTTACTGTTTAGTTTTTTTTAATTCATTAAAGTGTATTTTTTCACAATCAAACTGCATTTGAAAGACTTCTGCACAAATATAGTGTGACATAAAAGATTGCAACGATCGCCATTTTATTCTCTAGGGTCTCTGCTAAAAATATATACAGTATCTCACAAAAGTAAGTACACCCCTCACATTTTTGTAAATATTTTAATATATCTTTTCATGTGACAACACTGAAGAAAATACACTTTGCTACAATGTAAAGTAGTGAGTGTACAGCTTGTATAAAAATGTAAATGTTCTGTCCCCTCAAAATAACACACAGCCATTAAAGTTTAAACCGCTGGCAACAACAGTGAGTACACCCCTAAGTGAACATGTCCAAATTGGGCCCAATTAGACATTTTCACTCCTCTTTGTCATGTGACTTGTTAGTGTTACACCGTCTCAGGTGTCAATGGGGACCAGGTGTGTTAAATTTGGTGTTATCACTCTCACTCTCTCATTCTGGTCATTGGAAGATCAACATGGCACCTCATGGCAAACAAATCTCTGAGGATCTGAAAAAAAGAATTGTTGCTCTAGATAAATATGGCCTAGTCTATAAGAAGATTGCCAAGACCCTAAAACATGCAGCATGGTTGCCAAGACCATACAGCAGTTTAACAGGACAGGTTCCACACAGAACAGGCCTCGCCATGGTTGACCAAAGAAGTTGAGTGCACATGCCCAGCATCATATCCAGAGGTTGTCTTTTGGAAATAGACATATATGTGCTGCCAGCATTGCTGCAGAGGTTGAAGGGGTGGGGGTTCAGCCTGTCAGTGCTCAGACCATATGACGCACACTGAACACTTGCTGAAGACAAGAAGACTAAGAACATGGATTACTGGAACCATGTCCTGTGGTCTGATGAGACCAAGATGCAAATATTTTATTATCTTTTCATGTGACAACACTGAAGAAATTACACTATGCTACAATGTAAAGTAGTGAGTGTACAGCTTGTATAACAGTGTAAATTTGTTGTCCCCTCAAAATAACTCCACACAGACATTAATTTTTATATCGCTGGCAAAAAAAGTGGGTACACCCCTAAGTCAAAATGTACAAATTGGGCCCAATTAGCTATTTTCCCTCCCCGCTGTCATGTGACTCATTAGTGTTACAAGGTCTCAGGTGTGAATGGGGAACAGGTGTGTTAAATTTGGTGTTATCGCTCTCATTTTCTCATACTGGTCACTGGAAGTTCAACATGGCACCTCATGACAAAGAACTCTCTCAGGATCTGAAAAAAAGAATCGTTGCTCTACATAAAGATGGCCTAGGCTATAATAAGATTGCCAGGACCCTGAAACTGAGCTGCAGCATGATGGCCAAGACCATACATCGGTTTAACAGGACAGGTTCAACTCGGAACAGGCTTCTCCATGGTCAACCAAAGAAGTTGAGTGCATGTGCTCAGAGGTTGAAGGGGTGGGGGGACAGCCTGTCAGTGCTCAGACCATACGCCGCACACTGCATCAAATTTGTCTGCATGGCTGTCGTCCCAGAAGGAAGCCTCTTCTAAAGATGATGCACAAGAAAGCCCGCAAACAGTTTGCTGAAGACAAGCAGACTAAGGACATGGATTACTGGAACCATGCCCTATGGTCTGATGAGACCAAGAGAAACTTATTTGGCTTAGATGGTGTCAAGCATGTATGGCAGCAACCAGGTGAGGAGTACAAAGACAAGTGTGTCTTGCCTACATTCAAGCATGGTGGTGGGAGTGTCATGGTTTGGGGCTGCATGAGTGCTCCCGGCACTGCGGAGCTACAGTTCATTAAGGGAACCATGAATGCCAACATGTACTGTGACATACTGAAGCAGAGCATGATCCCCTTCATTTGGAGACTGGGCCCCAGGGCAGTATTCCAACATGATAACGACCCCAAACACACCTCCAAGACAACCACTGCCTTGCTAAAGAAATGTCTCTAGTATCTAGTACAATCTCAGTATTTGCGGGTGATACTAAACTAAGCATGCCAATATTTTCTATGCAGGATGTGGAAACCTTACAAGCGGACCTGAACAAAATAATGGGGTGGGCAACTATATGGCAGATGAGGTTTAATGTTGAAAAATGTAAAGTAATGCACTTGGGCGTCAGAAACACGAAAGCAAGCTACTCACTTTGGGGGAAACCTCTGGGTGAGTCTAGGATGGAAAAGGACCTGGGGGTACTGGTGGACAACAGGCTTGGCAGTGGCATGCAATGCCAAGCCGCTGCAAGCAAAGCCAACAGAATACTGGCATGCATAAAAAAGGGGATTCACTCCAGAAATAAAGAGATTATTCTCCCACTCTACAAGACTCTGGTCCGGCCACATCTGGAGTATGCTGTCCAGTTCTGGGCACCGGTCCTCAGGAAGGATGTGCTGGAACTGGAGAGAGTCCAGAGAAGGGCAACAAAAATAATTAGGGGAATGGAGGGCATCGGCTATGAGGAAAGACTACAAACACTGAACTTATTCTCTCTGGAGATTGATAGGGGATATGTTATCAATGTACAAATACTGTATTGGTGATGACCCTAGCATAAGGAACAAACTTTTTAGAGAAAGGGAATACAATAAGACACGTGGCCACTAGGGATGATCGAACTTTTGAAAAGTTCGGTTCGACCAGAACACCCGAACCTCCCAAAAGTTTGGCCCGGATTTCATAACCCCATTGAAATCAATGGGACCCGAACTTCGGTAATCAAAAAACACCATTTTGAAGCCCTTAAACCCAATAAATGCCCCTTAAAAGTGCCTAGGGTTCTGGGTCATACCCCAGGGACTATTAATCACACAAAAAAAGTTCTTAAAAATTGTCATTTTTGATAGAGAGCCAATTCTTGAAAAAAAAAAATTCAAAGAAAAAAAAATGTCTTTGGATTTAGTATCTGGGGGGTCTAAAAAGTGTACCTGTGAAGTTTCAGCTCTGTAGCATGTCCAGAACCATAAAAAAAAAAAAGATTGTTTGTATTTTGTCACTTATAGAACAGGTTAGTGGCTTCTCTCTTTTCACACCTTGCCGGTTTAGTAGCAAGCGTTTTTTTGGGCATTTTTTGGGGTCTTTTCAGGCAGGCAAAACATCTTAACTTGTGTATACGGGTATATATACGCACATACTTATATGTATATATACACCTAGACACATATAGGTGTGATAGTAGCAGAAATATATGCTTGTGCTAATGAAATCATTTACACCAATATAGTTATGCTCCTATCACACCTATATATGTCTAAGCGTAAAATACATATAAGTATGTGTGTATATATACCACTATACACAAGTTCAGATGTTTTGCCTGCGTCCAAGGAACCCAAAAAAATGCCCAAAAAAAAAACGCCCAGGTGTGTTGTTGCAGGCATTTTTTGGGGGTTTTTGGAGGCAGGCAAAACATCTGAACTTGTGTATAGTGGTATATATACACACATGCTTATATGTATTTTACACTTAGACATATATAGGTGTGATAGGAGCGTAACTATATTGGTGTTAATTATTTCATTAGCGCAAGCATATATTTCTGCTACTATCACACCTATATATGTCTAGGTGTATATATACATATAAGTATGTGTGTATATATACCCCCTGTACACATGTTCAGATGTCATGCCTGACTCCAAACATGTGCTCAAAAAATCCCTATAGATGCCTGCAGCCAAAAAGAATGCTGACGGGGGCGAAGCCATATTACTGCAGCGAAAGTGACTTCAGAGAAACTAGCTTTTCTCTATAGCGGTCACCCTGATATGGAAGGGTTTGGTCACCCTGCCATAGCAGTCACTGTCAGTTAACCCTACACTACACTATGGTCACCCTGGCACTTAACACTTTCCCTACAGAAACTGAATAATTAAAGCTAACTAAAGTGTAAAAGAGCACCCTAACTACACTAGATATCCCTTTCCTCACACTAATAAATGCTAAATGACACTTTGTAGCAGAAGTCCACGAACTGCTTCCACTCTCTTCCATGTCCCTGTATAACAATGCTAGGAATTTGGCGGGGGCTATCTTATATACTGGGGGGCGTAGTCACTAATGATTGGCCTATGGACCCCCTAGTCACTCCAATCACATTCCTAGCATTCTCCTGCCCCCTCAATTGGCTTTTGCTAATGGTTCTGGTCCAATCATGGGCTTTTAAAGCCCATTTCCTGTCCCATTGCATTTTGGTCGGTTCTGGTTGCCGAATTCCGAACTTTTTGGGCAAAAAGTTCTAAATTCGGCCGAACCTCGAACAGCCAATGTTCGGGTCGAACCGATGGTCGACCCGAACCGTTCGATCATCCCTAGTGGCCACTCACTAAAACTAGAGGGAAAACGGTTTAACCTTAAAATACGTAAGGGGTTCTTCACTGTCAGAGCAGTAAGGATGTGGAATTCTCTTCCACAAGCAGTCGTATCAGCAGGGAGCATCGATAGTTAAAAAAACTATTAGATGGGCACCTTAACCACTTTACCACCGGAGGATTTTCCTGCTTTACGTCCAGACCACTTTTTGCAACTCGGCACTGCGTGACTTTAACTGACAATTGTGCGGTCATGCAATGTGGTACCCAAACAAAATTTACATCCTTTTTTTCCCCACAAACAGAGCTTTCTTTTGGTGGTATTTGATCACCTCTGGGCTTTTTATTTTTTGCGATATTAATAAAAAAAGAGCAAAAATTTTGAGAAAAAATGACACTTTCAACTTTGTCTTTTAAAAAATATCCAATATACTCAATTTATGTCATATATTTTGGCCAAAATGTATTTGCTACATGTCTTTGACAAAAAAAATCTCAGTGAGCATATTTTTATTGGTTTGCGCAAAAGTTATAGCGTCTTCAAACTATGGTGTATATACTGGAATTTACGCAGCTTTAATTTCTGACTGCCTATCTCATTTCATGAAGTGCCTAAAATGGCAGGGAAGTACAACCCCCCCCCCAAATTACCACTTTTTGGAAAGTAGACATCCTAAGGAATGTCCTGAGAGGCATGTTGAGCTCATTGAATATTTCATTTTTTTTGTCACACGTGTTTGACAAAAAAAAAAAAACATTTCTTTTTTTTTACACAAAGTTGTCATTGAAATTATATATTGCTCACACATGCCATGGGTATATGTGTAATTACACCATAAAATATATTCTGCTGCTTCTCCTGAGTACAGGGATACTACATATGTGAGACTTTTTGGGAGCCTAGCTGTGTACGGGACACCGAAAACCAATCCCCACCATCAGAATTTCAAAGGGTGTACATTTTTCATTGCATTTTCTCACTACCTATAACGGTTTAGGAGGCCCTGAAATGACAAGATACCACAAAACCCCCTCCAAATGACCTCATTTTGCAAAGTAGACACCCCGAGCTGTTTGCTGAGATGCATATTGAGTCCATGGAATGTTTTATATTTTGCCACAAGTTTTGGGAAAATTCCATTTTTTTTTTAAATTTTTTTTCTAACACAAAGTTGTGACTAAAAGATACATTTCTCACACATGACATGGGTATATGTGGAATTACACTCCAAAATACATTCTGCTGCTTCTCCTGAGTATGGGGATACCACGTGTGAGACATTTTGGGAGCCTAGCTGTGTACAGGACCCTGAAAATCAATCACCATCTTCAGGTTTTCTAATGGCGTAAATTTTTGATTTTACTCCTCACTACCCATCACAATTTCAGAGGCCCTGAAATTTCAAGATAGCACAAAACCCCCCCAAATGACCCCATTTTGGAAAGTAGACACCCCAAGCTATTTGCTGAGAGGCATGGTGAGTCCATGCATTATTTTATATTTTGCCACAAGTTTCGGAAAAATTACATTTTTTTTAACACAAAGTTGTCACTTAAAGATAAATTGCTCACACATGCCATGGGTATATGTGGAATGACACATAGCCGAGTACAGGACCCCGAAAATCAATCACCACTTTCAGGCTTTCCAAGGGCGTAAATTGTTGTTTTCACTCCTGACTACCTATCACAGTTTCGGAGGCCATGAAATGCCAAGACAGCACAAACCCCCCCCCCCCCCCCCAAATGACCCCTTTTCGGAAAGTAGACACCCTAAGCTATTTGCAGAGAGGCATGTTGAGTGTTTTGCAGATCTCACTTTTTTGTCACAAAGTTTTGGAAATTGAAAAAAGAGGGAAAAAATGCATTTTCCTGTTTTTTTCTTCATTTTCCAAAAAAAATGAGAGCTGCATAATACTCACCATGCCTCTCAGCAAATAGCTTGGAGTGTCTACTTTGCAAAATGGGGTCATTTGGGGGGGGGTTTGTGCCATCTTGTCATTTCATGGCCTTCAAAACTGTGATAGGTAGTGAGGAGTGAAATCAAAAATTTGCGCCCTTAGAAAGCCTGAAGGCGGTGATTGGTTTTAGGGGTCCTGTATGCGGCTAGACTGCCAAAAAGTCTCACACATGGGGTATCTCTGTACTCAGGAGAAGCAGCAGAATGTGTTTTGGGGTGTCATTTCACATATACCCATGGCATGTGTGAGCAATATATCATTTAGTGACAACTTTGTGTAAAAAAAACAAACAAAAAAAAAGAAATAATAATTTTCCCGAAACGTGTGGCAAAATATAAACTATTCCATGGACTCCCCATGCCTCTCAGCAAATAGCTTACAGTGTCTACTTTGCAAAATGGGGTCAATTGGGGGGGGGGGGGTTGTGCTATCTTGGAATCTCAGGGCCTCTGAAACTGTGACAGGTAGTGCAGAGGTAAAATAGGCAATTTACGCCATTAGAAAACCTGAAGATGGGGATTGGTTTTCGGGGTCCTGTACACAGCTAGGCTCCCATAAATTCTCACACATGTGGTATTCCTGTACTCAGGAGAAGCAGCAGAATGTATTTTGGGGTGTCATTTCACATAGACCCATGGCATGCGTGAGCAATATATCATTTAGTAACAACTTTGTGTAAACAAAAAAAAAACAAATTGTCATCTTCCTGAAACTTAGGGCAAAATGTAAACTACTCCATGGACTCAATATGCCTCTCAGCAAATAGCTTTGGGTGTCTACTTTCCAAAAAGGGGTCATTTGGGGGGTGTTTGAACAGTCCTGGCATTTTATGCTCAATCTTGGCCACACATCACCCACTCTTCTAACCACTTGAAGACCAAGCCTTTTCTGTGACTTTTTGTTTACATGAAAAAATATTTTTTTTTACAAGAAAATTACTTTGAACCCCCAAGCATTATATATTTTTTTTAAAGCAGAGGCCCTACAGAACAAAATGGTGGATTTTGCAATTTTTTTTGTCACACGGTATTTGCGCACAGATTTTCCAAACGCAATTTTTGCATAAAAAAAACACTTTTTTATATTTAATGCAGAAATACACTATATAATTCCTAATTGTTTGGTAAAATTTAAAATATTATCTTAGTCCGAGTACATAGACACCAAACATGGCATGCTTTTAAAATTGCGCACACCCCTGCAGCGGCAACAAACTACGTACGGTTTTCGCGGCGATACCTCACATGCATGGTGCAATTGCGGTTTACGTATGACACTAGACCAATGCTTGTGTGCGCATTTGCGCGCAAGCACGGGGGGACAGGGGGGCTTAATTTTTTTTTTTTTTATTGTTATCACAGTAAATTTAAATTTCCCCTATGATAGCAATCTGTAGTGCCAGGTACTCTTTTGGGGTCTTTTAGACTCTAGATCTCTCCTCTGACCTGATGTGATAAAATGCTTTCCCCATTTCCCAATGGCACTGTTTATTTCTGGCGAAACAGAAGTCATGAATTGCTTGTAGCTTCCGATATCTTAGGCCATAGAGAGATTGGAGCCATTCTCATCTCCAATCAGCTCTATGGTTAGATAATTGAACCACCGACTGAACTCTCGGGTTAACCGGTGGGACAGGAGAGCCCGAGAAAAACAGTTGGAAGGTGGCGGAAGGCGGCAGGAGGGGGGGGGGAGTCCCCTCCCACTGCATGTAAAAGCAGTCTAGTGGCCAAATATCCGCTAGGATTGCTTTTACATGTAAGCCGACCGCTGACTGTAAAAAACAATACCAAGATGATGCCTAAATCTGCAGGCATCATCCTGGTATAACCACTTAAAGTCCAGCAACGTACCAGTACATTGCTAGTCCTTTTTTGGCATATAGTGTAGGTTTTTTTTTTTTTTTTCATGAAATCACCACAGGAATATTGTGTAGTATTACACACCATTAACCGCCCAAACAGCCACCCACTGATTTTAATGGTGGGTATACATGACAATATTCCACGTATACCTAAAGGTATTTTAACTGCAGTGGTGAAATCAGCCTACCACAGCTGCTGCCATCAGAGGTATCCATAAATGCTGAGCGCAAACGCTGTTTGTGTCAGAATATGTAAAATCAGTGTGGCAGCCGACTGGTACCTACAAGAGAAACAGGTTAACAAAAGAATGAAAAACAAACAAAATACAGTTAAAGTACAGTAGGAAGCGTAGAAGAACATAAAAATAACTTAGACGACAACTATTTTTGGCTTTTTTATTTTATGTTTTTTTTTTTCTTCAAACGTTAAGAGTTCCAGGTTCCAGGTTAGGGTCTCTCAAAATGTCGATAGCCATCGAACACCTTTTGAGACCCTGTGTAAATGTGCCCTAAACTGTGCCGTGCTGTACCCTACGCTAATAATCCACTAGTGTGTGGTAGTGACGGAAACAGTCACCGTGGCAAAGACCAGGTCGGTCAGGACAGTCGGGACAATAATTACGGGTGTCACGCCTAAATCCGCGCTTGCTACAGACACGGCATCTTTTTTGGGGGTATCTTTGGGTAGGGGTACTCGTGAGGTATTCTGGAAAATGCCTCTCATGCAGCCGGCTCACTGCATCTGGTTGGGGAATTTGGGCAGGAGCACCAGCTGGATACAGATTATCTCTTCTTGGAATTGAAAGAAGGATAATGTTCCGGCAGACGCTTTGTATAAAACAAAAGCATTGTAATACTGAAATAGGTATACAGACACTTTTTTGTATCAGCGTCTGGCCTTACGGGCAATTAAGTACGGTCCATTCATCTGGTTATTGAAGTCCACCCCTCCCATTTTACGGTTATAGTTGTGGACACAGAGGGGCTTCTCAACAACAACACCGGTGACCGTAGTAATTTCGACTGCCGTGTTTGGGTGAATGGAGGACAGAACGAAAACGTTCCGTTTGTCCCTCCACTTCACTGCAAGCAATTCATCCCACGTCAAGCAGGCTCTCTCCCACAAGCTTAGTGGGGCAGTTACTAGCCAGGGATTAGATCGCACGGTGCCACAAGCGCCAATTTGCAATTGAAAGAGGAGTCTAAAAAGTGACACGCTTGAATAAAAATTGTCCACGTACAAGTGGTACCCCTTTCCGCATAAGGGTGACACAAAGTCCCAAACTATCTTGCCCCTGCTCCCTATGTAGTCTGGGCATTCGAGGGGCTCCACAGAGCTATCTATTCCCTCGTAGACATGGAAACTAACTGTATAGCCTGCGGCCCTGTCACACAGCTTATACAACTTGACCCCATGGACATGTATCTGTTGACAGCTGATCCAATCTTGTCCACTAAAAGCATTCCCCATCTGTCTGGCAGATTGGATTGGATGACAGTCAGATCAAAATGGACAGGTGATTAATTTCCACGCGACAGCCCATAGAGGACAGGGGACTGTGTCAATGCATATACCACTTATGTTTTTCGGGGAACTGGAGAAAGTGCAGAGAAGGGCAACCAAACTGATAAGAGGCATGGAGGACCTCAGCTATGAGAAAAGATTAGAGGAACTGAATTTATTCTCTCTTGAGAAGAGGAGATTAAGGGGGGGATATGATCAACATGTATAAATACATTAGGGAGTCCATATAGTGAACCAGGGTTAGAAGTTAATCCAGGGAATATCCTATTGCCTCTTGGGGGATCAGGAAGGATTTTTTTCCCCTGCTGTAGCAAATTGGATCATACTTTGCTGGGGTTTATTTTCCGCCTTTCTCTGGATCAACAATGGGTATAGGATTGTGTATATGGGATTGTATGGTTGGGTTTTCAATACTGTTTTTTTTTTTTTTGGTGGATGGACTTTTCAACCTGACTAACTATGTAACTATGTAACTTACGGGAAATAAAATATATTATTTGCAATTTGTGGGTGCCTTTTTAAAAACTATTTGGTACAAAGACCAGCTTTCCTGCACAGTTTGCCCATGACTTTACTGCAGTCAAAGAGGCACACATTTGTCAGAATTATTTTTCACATCAGGGGATGAAAACACTTGCATGCTGAAATGGATGAGATCATGAGGCACTACAATAAGAAGGCTCCTGCCTGAGGCTGGAGATGTATGTCTCTGTCCAGGAAAAGCAGAGATTTGTCCTACGCTGGCAGTATCTTTAAAGTTGTTGTAAACCCCTATCTCTGACTTGTACCTATAGGTAAGCCTATAATAAGACTTACCTATAGGTACTGTAAATATCTCCTAAACTTGCACCATTTAGGAGATATTTACTGTATAGTGCGCCAATGACATCATCGGCACATGCACTCTGAAAGAATGGCCACCCATGCTGTGTTTTCAGAGCCCTGTGCCCTGACCAGCGACTCGCTGCGTGTATGCGTGGCAGAGACATCACGCTGTTCCAGCCTGTAGCACAGCCGAAGTCCACTGACACAGAAGGAAGACGAGTGAAGATGGATGCGGCCTCCAGCGGGAACGACGAGGGTTTCTTTTGGAGGTAAGTGTCAAATAATGTGCTAATATGTGATGCATACTAGCACATTATGCCTTTACTTTTCAGGTAACAAACAGAAAAAAAAAAACACTGACTTTACTTCCTCTTTAAGGTTCATGTATGAAATCGAACAGGACAACCATCAAGCCGATAACCCTGGGATGAATCTAGAATTGATGGAACATTTCTTGAAGGAAGGCATTTCTTGCCTGTGACATATCTAGGATAAGAGCTGGATATTTGAGGCAAAGGAAAGGTCAGCGAGTTCCTCGTGTTCTGTAACTAGCTGAATTACTTCAGATTTCAGAACTATGTGAACATTCACTTACAATTTCAGCATTGATTGAACTGGAGACCTTCGAGGTAACACATCACAGGAATGTGCCTTACTCTTTGGAAGGCTAAAACTTGGGAGAGATTCTTGACAAGCACCCTTGGAGCCAAGAATGGTCTGAATGGGAGAGCAACAAACTTTTAATAGCTTTCTCCAACTGCAAAGTGGAAAAAAACACTGATGGCTGGGAAATATTTGGATGTGGAGATAAGCATCCCAGTCATCTATGGAAGCTAGAAAATTGTGGTGACTATGAGGCTTTACCCCCCCCCCCCGCCACCTTGTGTGAACAGGCCCTAATAGTACAGCCAGTCACAGTGTCCCCAATCACCAACACACCGGTCTCAGAGAATCCGCAAATGCAGTAATCTCTAAAGAGTGATCCATGTCTGGATTGCTCTTCATAGGGCATTTGACAGGTGGCGAAGAGGTGCTGTGTCATTTGAATAGGTTGCAACCATTGGGTGCTTTACCTGCTGCTTGCAGAAAGTGACAGGGATATAATTCCTGCCACAGCTGTGAAGCAAAGCATCGCAGCTGCAGTATGTGTACACCCCCAGCTGATAACTCTGCAGCTAAAGGGAGTGGCAGTTATGAGTAAGGAAGTTTGGATCGGTAACACCTTGTGGTTGAGCTGCGGTTTTACAACCCCCAAAGTGTGAACAAGCCCTAATATTGTAACCAGTCACAGCGTCCATAAATGTGATAGGTAGTCAGAAAATGAGATGCGTACATTTTATAGAATGCCTGAAGGTACTCCTTGGATTTTGGACTCCTCTATGTGGCTAGGCTTGGAAAAAGTTTCACACATGTGGAAACTTTCTCTCTGTACTAAGGAGGAGTAAAATAATGTGTTTTGCAATGTAATTCTAAGTATGCCTATGCTGTGTGATAGAAATATCTTAATTAACTTTCCACTTTGTATATAAAAAGTACACTTTCATTTTCATTCCGCATTTTTCAAAAACTTGTGTCAAAAAAATAAGATCTTCAAAAGACTTACTGTGCCTCCTTGCAAATACCTTGGGGTGTTTGCTTTAAAAAATGTGGTCATTTTTTGGTATTTCTGCTGTCCTAAAAATCAGAAAATGTGCTGCGCCAGAAGTGCACAAAAATAATTAGTGATTACATGAATCAACAAGTGTTATCAACAAAATATGGTGTCCATCATATGTGCTCTGATGAAACATAAATGTTCATATAAAGTGCTCCAAAGTAATGATTAGTATATCCATGTGATGACAGGACAGCCTCAATCCCTTGTGAATCAAGCAGGAACCACCAGTGTGTGAACTCCCTCCACCAGTAAGATTGGCCTCTCACCTTGATACCAGACCCAAACGGGCCAGCATGAGCATATCAGGGGATAAACAGACTATCACAGGTAACCTCTCCAGCCTTCACCTCCGGGGGTCGCCAGGACATAAAATAAAGATAAAGCAAAGATCTAGTGCTCTCTGAATGTAAATAATGAGCTTTTATTGAGCATAAAGGGGTAACTCACATTTGTTGGGCACTCAGCCGTGCCTGCTATTATGGCATTCAGTGTTGGAGAGTAGCACCCGAGCGATCGGCGTCAGGCACGCAGGCTCCGCCTCCCTATACGGGTTACGCCTGGAGCGTGGGCTCCGTTTGGCTTCTTCGGTAGGGGTGAAGTTTGCGTGTCCAGCCTCGCCTATTTACCAATGCTGCTAACGGTGGATTGGCCAGCGGTCACATGTCCTCCTCACTCTGAGCTATGCACAGGACACCGGAACCAAAAGATACAGTTCCTGTGATCTTCGGTGTCACTAGCTATTATATCGAGGGGGCAATTTAAAACATATATAGATCTACTAAATCACTACCAGAGACCGCGTGACTGCGCCGCCATCCCCCGGGTGTTTCTCCTAAAATCATCGCATAAAAACATCTTTATTACATAAAATCGCATCATAAAATCGCATTAAATCAAATTATTGCCATAATGTTAAAAACTCACAAAATATGTTATTGTTAAAAGTGGAATACCTCTAATATATTGCTAATTCTATAAAATGACACAAAAATATAAAAAATATATAAAAAAAAAAATATATGTATATAAAAATATATAAAAATCTATATGAAAACTATGACAAAATGTCTATATAATAAAATGATGAATATTGAGTGAATCTACAGATATTTCAGGCAGGGGGGGCTATCTATCACTAATGAAGCAGTTGAGGTCAAAATCCTTATTTAACCCCCTGGGTGCCAATACTTTCGTCTCATACACCCAGAAGGACTCTCTTCTGCTTAATTGTCGAATGTAGTTTCCCCCCCTCCAATGTGGCTGGACATGTTCAATTCCCCAAAACTTTAGAGAATGAGGGTTTCTATCATGGACTTCTCTAAAGTGCTTGGAGACGCTGTGTGACACCTCACCCTTTTTTATATTTTTGATGTGTTCTCCTATTCTTACGTTCAGGGGTCGTGATGTGCGACCCACATATTGGAGTCCACAGCCACACTCCATCATGTAGACCACCCCAATGGTGGTACATGTAATTTAAATCTTTAATATGGTATTCGTTGCCTGTGCTGTTAGATTTAAACGATTTTCTTTTCTTTATGTTTTTCCTCGTTTGTCGACAGACACCGCATTTCCCACATGCAAAAAATCCGGATAGAAACTGGAAAACAGTATTTTTCATACGCTTAGGGGGATCTACCACTCCCGGTGCTAACCTATCTTTCAACACAGGTGCTCGCCTGTATATGAAACCAGGTTTCTCCGGAAGGTGGGGTCCCAAAACTTTATCTTGTTTGAGGACACTCCAGTGTTTTTTAATGATGCGTTCTTGCTTGTGTTGAGCATTAAAATCAAGCACAAGCTTAAAATTATTGTTCACCTCCCTTGGTGGTGTCCTCTTGTTTTCCAAAAGTTCAGTTCTATTTAATAATGCTACTTGTTGTAAATCAGAATTCACTTTCTCCATGTTGTATCCCTTTGCCAGAAATCGTTCCACTAGTACTTTGGACTGTGTAATAAAGTCATTGTCATTTGAGCAATTTCTTTTAATCCTGATAAGTTGTCCCCTCGGGATGTTAAATAGCCAATTTTTATGGTGACAACTATCCATAGGTAAATAGGAGTTGCGGTCGGTAGGTTTAAAAAAATTTTTTGTATGTAAACGACCATCTTTTATAAAAATCTCCAAATCTAGGAAATTCAATTTCTCCTTGCTCTCAGTCCATGTAAGTGCGATATTCTTGTTATTAAAATTCATTCTGGTTTTAAAAAAATTAAAAGATAAAATGTCCCCTTCCCAGATAATAATCAAATCATCAATGAATCTTTTATAGAAGATTAATTCTGGGGGTCTGTTCACTAAAATCTCCTCCTCCTCCCATTGGGCCATAAATAAATTAGCTACGCTGGGGGCAAATCTTGCCCCCATAGCTACGCCTTTGGTTTGTAAAAAATATTCTCCCGCATACCAAAAATAATTGTGATTGAGGCAAAATTCCAAACTTTCTAAAAGAAATTCTACATGTTCCCCATCTAAATCTGATTCATCTAAGGCCCATGACGCTGCCTCCATTGCAGCCTCATGGCCGATGATAGTGTAAAGAGAACCTACATCCGCCGTAGCAAGGATGCAGTTCTCTGATATGGGTAAATCCTGTAGCAATTCTATCACATTTTTAGTATCTTTGATATATGCTTGTGTTCGGGTAACCAATGGTTGTAAATAAAAATCGATGTATTGGCCCAATCTTGAACTGAGGGAGTCAATGCCATTTATAATGGGCCTCCCCGGAGGTTTCTCTACACATTTGTGAACTTTAGGGAGGAAATAAATAATAGGGGTTCTACAGGCAATGGGATTCAAATAAAGTGCTTCTTTCTTATTTAAAATAGCATTAGTCAATCCATTTTTGATAAGTTTCTCCAATTCTTTCTTGTAATCATTCACCGGATTGTGTCGTAATCGAGAATACGTGTTCTGATCTGAGAGTTGTCTCCTCATCTCATTATCATAGTATTCTGTGCTCATGACAACGATACCCCCGCCTTTGTCAGCTGGTCGTATCACCACTTTTTTGTTTTTCTCTAGGCTGGCTATGCCGTTTTGGATCCACTGTGGATCTTGCATTTTTCTGACTTTCAAGTGTTCAACATCATGAGCTACCAGATTTTTGAACACTTCCATATATTTGTTATCTTTGTTTGGCGGGTTAAACACCGATTTATTTTTCAAAGTGGAGTGATGTGTTCTCTCACTCACATTGGGTCGGTTGTCCGGTTTGGCCAGAAAATACTTTTTTTGAGTTAGCGTTCTCATATATTTCTGTAGATTCACATAGGTGTCGAATTTGCTTAGGTTCTTCACCGGGGCAAATTTCAACCCTTTATCCAAGACTTTCATCTCTTCTTTACTAAGGGGTATTCCACTGATGTTAAATACACCCGCACCTATTGGCTCTTGCTTTTTTTGGAAGCGTCGGCCTGCTCTTCGTCCTCTTTTTCTTTTCTTTTTCCCCCAGATGGTTTTCCAGTTGGTCCCTTGTACCCCCACAGGGCACTGGGTTTCCCTAAAAAAACATCTGGGGGATTGGTTGCCGCTGGCTGATACAATGGAGAGAATCTATTGGTGGTGGGGATATCATATGATGTGGAGGGGCGAGGGGACTCATACAACGATGAATCCTTCCTTTCTCTCCACTGATTTTGAGTACCCCTTGGTTCTTGGTGGTACCAGTTCCCCTGTACTGGTTGATAAGATTGGTTCCCCTGTACTGGTTGGTAGGATCCACCATTATTCTTCCATTGTCCTCTACCCCTTCCTCTAGGGCCACCTCTACCTGCTCTTCTCCCTCTTCCATTCCCTCTCTGCGGGGGATGGTAGGGGGGTGCAGGGGTTATATTTGGTTCATTCCTTATTGGGGCCGGTGGTGGTCTACTCCACACCGGGGGTGTCATATTGACTCTTTCAGGTGTACTATCTCTAGATGGTGCAGCAGAGTTGGTCTGCAAATCTTTTTGCCATTTAAAAACCTCGTTACTCCTATAGTCGTTCATATCGCGGATGAACTTTCTCCTCTTTTTTTCTTGAGTCTCTTTATCAGTTTTTTCTAATTTTTTCTTGAGCTCACTCGCTAATTGGTTGAACTCTGGAGACTCCTTTAGGTGCTCTAGTTTCTTTTTAAGCTCAGCTATATTGAGTTCTGTTGTTGCCAATTTTTGCCGTTTCCGTTTAAGCAAAAGGTTCATCAACTCCTGACCTTTAGCATTGAAAAAGATAAACCATTCATTGAGTGCATCCTCATCATCCAGTCCGTCATTAGGGGGAACATCCCACCTAAGGCGTCTGGGGGTGAGTTGGTGGGCTATATATTGTTCAAAAGATACAATATCCCACCAGGCTCTGGTTTTCTTTTCCATAAGGAAACCTAGCTTTCTAAAGCTCTGTGACAGATCCTCATATTTACCTCTATTTTTGTCCCCTGAGAATATGTCATCAATTTTTATCTCTCTGTTTTCAAAATAATCGAATATCTCCATAGCTGCTGCTGATAGGTAGGTGAAAGGCTAAATGAATATAGTGAAAAAACTATCAGCGCAAGACTAAGTGAAATTCAAATGTGTATAAAATGTGCTAGAATAAATCAATATATAAATCCGGCTGCATACACAAATTGTGTCCACACCTCACAACAAAAACATAAAAATCAGACAACGTGCTGCGCCAGAAGTGCACAAAAATAATTAGTGATTACATGAATCAACAAGTGTTATCAACAAAATATGGTGTCCATCATATGTGCTCTGATGGAAGAATAATGGTGGATCCTACCAACCAGTACAGGGGAACCAATCTTATCAACCACTACAGGGGAACTGGTACCACCAAGAACCAAGGGGTACCCAAAATCAGTGGAGAGAAAGGAAGGATTCATCGTTGTATGAGTCCCCTCGCCCCTCCACATCATATGATATCCCCACCACCAATAGATTCTCTCCATTGTATCAGCCAGCGGCAACCAATCCCCCAGATGTTTTTTTAGGGAAACCCAGTGCCCTGTGGGGGTACAAGGGACCAACTGGAAAACCATCTGGGGGAAAAAGAAAAGAAAAAGAGGACATAAAGCAGGCCGACGCTTCCAAAAAAAGCAAGAGCCAATAGGTGCGGGTGTATTTAACATCAGTGGAATACCCCTTAGTAAAGAAGAGATGAAAGTCTTGGATAAAGGGTTGAAATTTGCCCCGGTGAAGAACCTAAGCAAATTCGACACCTATGTGAATCTACAGAAATATATGAGAACGCTAACTCAAAAAAAGTATTTTCTGGCCAAACCGGACAACCGACCCAATGTGAGTGAGAGAACACATCACTCCACTTTGAAAAATAAATCGGTGTTTAACCCGCCAAACAAAGATAACAAATATATGGAAGTGTTCAAAAATCTGGTAGCTCATGATGTTGAACACTTGAAAGTCAGAAAAATGCAAGATCCACAGTGGATCCAAAACGGCATAGCCAGCCTAGAGAAAAACAAAAAAGTGGTGATACGACCAGCTGACAAAGGCGGGGGTATCGTTGTCATGAGCACAGAATACTATGATAATGAGATGAGGAGACAACTCTCAGATCAGAACACGTATTCTCGATTACGACACAATCCGGTGAATGATTACAAGAAAGAATTGGAGAAACTTATCAAAAATGGATTGACTAATGCTATTTTAAATAAGAAAGAAGCACTTTATTTGAATCCCATTGCCTGTAGAACCCCTATTATTTATTTCCTCCCTAAAGTTCACAAATGTGTAGAGAAACCTCCGGGGAGGCCCATTATAAATGGCATTGACTCCCTCAGTTCAAGATTGGGCCAATACATCGATTTTTATTTACAACCATTGGTTACCCGAACACAAGCATATATCAAAGATACTAAAAATGTGATACAATTGCTACAGGATTTACCCATATCAGAGAACTGCATCCTTGCTACGGCGGATGTAGGTTCTCTTTACACTATCATCGGCCATGAGGCTGCAATGGAGGCAGCGGCATGGGCCTTAGATGAATCAGATTTAGATGGGGAACATGTAGAATTTCTTTTAGAAAGTTTGGAATTTTGCCTCAATCACAATTATTTTTGGTATGCGGGAGAATATTTTTTACAAACCAAAGGCGTAGCTATGGGGGCCAGATTTGCCCCCAGCGTAGCTAATTTATTTATGGCCCAATGGGAGGAGGAGGAGATTTTAGTGAACAGACCCCCAGAATTAATCTTCTATAAAAGATTCATTGATGATTTGATTATTATCTGGGAAGGGGACATTTTATCTTTTAATTTTTTTAAAACCAGAATGAATTTTAATAACAAGAATATCGCACTTACATGGACTGAGAGCAAGGAGAAATTGAATTTCCTAGATTTGGAGATTTTTATAAAAGATGGCCGTTTACATACAAAAAATTTTTTTAAACCTACCGACCGCAACTCCTATTTAGCTATGGATAGTTGTCACCATAAAAATTGGCTATTTAAAATCCCGAGGGGACAACTTATCAGGATTAAAAGAAATTGCTCAAATGACAATGACTTTATTACACAGTCCAAAGTACTAGTGGAACGATTTCAGGCAAAGGGATACAACATGGAGAAAGTGAATTCTGATTTACAACAAGTAGCATTATTAAATAGAACTGAACTTTTGGAAAACAAGAGGACACCACCAAGGGAGGTGAACAATAATTTTAAGCTTGTGCTTGATTTTAATGCTCAACACAAGCAAGTTGAACGCATCATTAAAAAACACTGGAGTGTCCTCAAACAAGATAAAGTTTTGGGACCCCACCTTCCGGAGAAACCTGGTTTCATATACAGGCGAGCACCTGTGTTGAAAGATAGGTTAGCACCGGGAGTGGTAGATCCCCCTAAGCGTATGAAAAATACTGTTTTCCAGTTTCTATCCGGATTTTTTGCATGTGGGAAATGCGGTGTCTGTCGACAAACGAGGAAAAACATAAAGAAAAGAAAATCGTTTAAATCTAACAGCACAGGCAACGAATACCATATTAAAGATTTAATTACATGTACCACCATTGGGGTGGTCTACATGATGGAGTGTGGCTGTGGACTCCAATATGTGGGTCGCACATCACGACCCCTGAACGTAAGAATAGGAGAACACATCAAAAATATAAAAAAGGGTGAGGTGTCACACAGCGTCTCCAAGCACTTTAGAGAAGTCCATGATAGAAACCCTCATTCTCTAAAGTTTTGGGGAATTGAACATGTCCAGCCACATTGGAGGGGGGGAAACTACATTCGACAATTAAGCAGAAGAGAGTCCTTCTGGGTGTATGAGACGAAAGTATTGGCACCCAGGGGGTTAAATAAGGATTTTGACCTCAACTGCTTCATTAGTGATAGATAGCCCCCCCTGCCTGAAATATCTGTAGATTCACTCAATATTCATCATTTTATTATATAGACATTTTGTCATAGTTTTCATATAGATTTTTATATATTTTTATATACATATATATATTTTTTTTTTTTAGATATTTTTTATATTTTTGTGTCATTTTATAGAATTAGCAATATATTAGAGGTATTCCACTTTTAACAATAACATATTTTGTGAGTTTTTAACATTATGGCAATAATTTGATTTAATGCGATTTTATGATGCGATTTTATGTAATAAAGATGTTTTTATGCGATGATTTTAGGAGAAACACCCGGGGGATGGCGGCGCAGTCACGCGGTCTCTGGTAGTGATTTAGTAGATCTATATATGTTTTAAATTGCCCCCTCGATATAATAGCTAGTGACACCGAAGATCACAGGAAGTGTATCTTTTGGTTCCGGTGTCCTGTGCATAGCTCAGAGTGAGGAGGACATGTGACCGCTGGCCAATCCACCGTTAGCAGCATTGGTAAATAGGCGAGGCTGGACACGCAAACTTCACCCCTACCGAAGAAGCTAAACGGAGCCCACGCTCCAGGCGTAACGCGTATAGGGAGGCGGAGCCTGCGTGCCTGACGCCGATCGCTTGGGTGCTACTCTCCAACACTGAATGCCATAATGGCAGGCACGGCTGAGTGCCCAACAAATGTGAGTTACCCCTTTATGCTCAATAAAAGCTCATTATTTACATTCAGAGAGCACTAGATCTTTGCTTTATCTTTATTTTATGTCCTGGCGACCCCCGGAGGTGAAGGCTGGAGAGGTTACCTGTGATAGTCTGTTTATCCCCTGATATGCTCATGCTGGCCCGTTTGGGTCTGGTATCAAGGTGAGAGGCCAATCTTACTGGTGGAGGGAGTTCACACACTGGTGGTTCCTGCTTGATTCACAAGGGATTGAGGCTGTCCTGTCATCACCTGGATATACTAATCATTACTTTGGAGCACTTTATATGAACATTTATGTTTCATCAGAGCACATATGATGGACACCATATTTTGTTGATAACACTTGTTGATTCATGTAATCACTAATTATTTTTGTGCACTTCTGGCGCAGCACGTTTTCTGATTTTTATGTTTTTGTTGTGAGGTGTGGACACAATTTGTGTATGCAGCCGGATTTATATATTGATTTATTCTAGCACATTTTATACACATTTGAATTTCACTTAGTCTTGCGCTGATAGTTTTTTCACTATATTCATTTCTGCTGTCCTGTTGTCCCAGGGCTTCCAAAAATGTGATAGATAATCAGGAAATTAGATGCATAATTTATGCCCCTAAAATGCATAAAGGTGCTTCTTGGACTTTGTGTGACTAGGCTGTAAAAAAAGTCTCACACATATGGTATTGCCGTACACAGAAGGAGTAGCATAATGTGTTTTGAGCTGTAATTCTAAGTATACATATGTTGTGTGTTATAAATATCTTATTAAATGACAACTTTGTGTAAAAAAATACGTGTTTTTTTTTCTTTTTGCATTTTACAAAAACTTGTGGAAAAAATGACATTTTCAAAAGACTGACTATGCCTTTCAGAAAACACCTTGGGGTGTTTGCCTTGCAAAATGGGGGCATTTTGTGGGTTTTTCTCTTGTCCGGGCACTTTAGGGACTCAAGAGTTGTGATAGGTAGTCGGGTAATTAGATGCATAATTTATGCTCTTTGAAAGCCGAAGGTGCTCTTTTGATTTTCTATGCATTCAGGCCAGGGTTGCTTAACCTTTTGAAGAACAAGGGACACCTAAGGTATTTGGTAACCGGTTGAGGGCCATAATGAACTATGAAGTTTTAGAACTACCAAACCACAAATGTAAACAAGCCGTTACTTTCTTAAACCCCCTATAAGGCTGTTTTCACACTGATGTTTTGTGGTTTACCAACACCGCGGGTGCAGTACAGTGCACCTGCGGCTTTCCTTTGGGTTAGCTGCACTGAGCCATAGACTTCAATTACATCTTGCTGGTATGGTGCAATTTCTGGAAGCGCACCAAAACTCCTGCACCAAACCCACAGAATATAATAAAAGTCTATGGCTCAGTGCAGCTAAGCCACAGGAAAGCTGCAGGTGCACTGCACTGCACCTGCAGATCAGTGTGAAAGCAGTCAAATAATGCTTTTTTTTATAAGTGCTAATAAGCCCATCATCCCGGTGGGATAGGAGCCAGCATCAAAGAGGAAGCATCAGCTTATTTAGCTCCTGCTAGCATAGAGTCAGCTCTATGTACTCTAGGAACTCTATATTCTGCCCGCAACCTTAAATCAGGGAAGCTCATTCTCATGCTCTGGGATGGCAGGTCGGCAACTCATTAATCCCAATCTGGGCTTGCTGGCACACCATCTGCAGGCTACTTGTGGGTTGAGCGTACCTGTTCTACGATGTGCATAAGTCTCACACATATAGTTACATAGTTACATAGTAGGTGAGGTTGAATAAAGACAATAGTCCATCCAGTTCAACCTGTGTAGGTGTGTGTGGCTGTAATCATCTCGCATACCCCTGAATGTTCTGATCCTTGAGATGTACGTCTAGTAGTCTTTTGAAAGCCACCATACTACCTGCAGAAACCACCTCTTGTGGTAGAGAATTCCACAATCTTTTAGCCCTAACAGTAAAGAACCCCCCACGTTGCCTGAGGTTAAAACGCTTCTCCTCTAATCGCATTGTATGCCCCCGAGTCCTCATGCAATCCCTGCGACTGAACAGCTTTTTTTCTAAGCCTAGATCCCCATTGAGATATTTAAAAATTGCTATCATGTCCCCCCTCAGGCGTCTCTTCTCCAGGGAGAATAAATCAAGCGATTGCAGACGCTCCTAGCGTGTATTGTGCTTTTATGTTTCTAGTCCCCAAGTGCAAAACCTTACACTTCTCCACGTTAAACCTCATTTGCCAAGTCGTTGCCCGCTCCGTTATTTTGTCCAGGTCATTCCGTAGGATATCTGCTTCATGCTGTGCTGTTATTGCCCTGCCTAATTTTGTGTCATCTGCAAAAACTGATATTGAACTACTGATCCCGTCCTCAATGCTGTTTATGAATAAATTGAACAAGGTTGGTCCTAGGACTGAGCCTTGGGGGACCCCGCTTACTACCTCAGACCAGTCTGAGTATGCGCTGTTTATTACCACCCTTTGGACACGCCCTTTTAGCCAGTTCCGTAATCAAGAGCAAACCCTGCTGTCGATACCTGCAGACCTTATTGTATAAATTAAGCGCTTATGGGGAACTGTATCAAACGCCTTAGCAAAATCTAGGTACACCACATCCACTGGTCTGCCCCTATCTAGCTCACAGCTCACCTCCTCATAGAATGCTAAGAGATTGGTTTGACAAGAACGCCCATTTGTAAACCCGTGCTGGTTACTACTGATGATGCTGTTGTCCTTAGCAAACTCTACGATATAGTCCCTTATCATCCCCTCCAGAAGTTTACATACTACTGATATCAGACTGACAGGCCTATAATTTCCCGGTATATGCCTCTGACCCTTTTTGAATATCGGAATCACGTTAGCTTTCCTCCACTCCCCTGGTATATCTCCTGTCCTAATACTGTCCGCAAAGTTCAGGAACAGTGGTCTGGATATAACCTTACTGAGTTCCTTGAGTACTCTCGGATGTACGCCATCCGGGCCTGGTAATTTGTTTGTGTTAAGTTTATCCAGCCTTTCCCTGATTTCACCCTCTGTTAGCCATAGTGGCAAGTCCTGTGTATTACTACTAACCATACAGTCATGGTCAGTGTACCCCTCCGTTTCCTGTGTAAAGACTGACGAGAAAAAAGCATTCAGCACGGTTGCTTTTTCAGTGTCCTCTGTAACCATCCTCCCATCATCGTTAATTATGTGTGCAATATACTCTGCCCTAGTTTTTTTGCTGTTGATATACTTAAAGAATTTCTTTGGGTTTTTTTTACTATCCTCCGCTATTTGTCTCTCAAAGTCTATTTTAGCCATCTTGATTTCGTGTTTACACTTCCTGTTTGCCTCCTTCTATTGGTCGAAAGCCAATACTGTGCCTTCTGATTTATATTTCCTGAAGGCCAATTTTTTTCCCCTAATACGTTTTTTAACGCTAGGGTTTAGCCAGCCAGGTTTGGCTTTGTCTCTTCTAAATGTATTTACCATAGGAATGCACTGCAAGATGCCTTTGCTTAATATATTCCTAAAGCATTCCCATTTTTCCTCTGTGGTCAGGGATCCCAGGGTTCGGTCCCAGTTTACCCTTTCCATCAACGAGTACAATTTTGCAAAGTCTGCCCTTCTGAAGTTAAGGGTTCTTATGTTCCCCACTTGCCAATTTTTTATGCCATTATTTTTCCTAACAACAGTAGAATTTCCCTTTTACAGAGTGGAAACCTGCATGCATGTATTCTGGGATGCTGAGAAAAACTGGGTGTGAAATATAACTTGAATAATGGGTTGGCTGACCTCTGTCCAGCTTAGTGCTCAGGTTCCAGAGTTCTCACTCCTGTTCATACTTTAGTTTAAAGCAATCCATAGCAGCTTATGAGGGTCTCTCCCTGTTTCATTGTCACCACTACAGGAAAAAATCAGTTATGCCTGCCAGGGCTAACAATGCAGCCTGATTGGCAGAGGCTTATACGGACTGCCTTGCTGTTATCACAGTGCGAACACGTCTGGCAGCATTAACCAGCTGTACAGTGAACCAACTATGGTTTAGTACTGTCTAGGTCCTGCAGAATGTAAGAACTAAATTGCGGACATGTAACCACTGGAAAAGAAAAGAAAAAAAATAAGATATTTATATAAACAGGAAAACATACAACACAAGAAGGAATGCTCACATGGGAGCCGGGATTTTTAAAGGTGCCAATAAATGGAGATGAATATGTTTAAAAAGTTACATATTTTGTTCTATTTAATTCATTTAAAACAATTGATAAAGGGAGACATGTGCAAACAACAATGTTAAAATCATTCTAACATGGTATTCTGAAAATAAATAAACATGGTTCAAAATTGATGAAGCTTCTAGGGTGACAATCCCAACATGTTGGGATTGTCACCCTAGAAGCTTCTTTTTTTTTTCTTAACGTTGTTGTTTGCACGTGTCTCGCTTAATCAATTGTTTTTAATAAATTAAACAGAATAAAATATGTAACTTTTTTTTAACATATTCATCTCCATTTATTGGCACCCTAAAAATCCCAGCTCCCATGTCAGCATTTCTTCTTGTGTTGTAAGATATTTATATACTTTTTGTCTATTTTTAGCATGGATTGCTAGTTTATTATGGACCCTGCTAGAATATTGAGAGAAGTGAAGATGCTTGGCATATGTTTTAAATTTTACTATCTGAGACAGTCTAGCTAAGATAAATGTAATAGTTTTAATGTGTCTTGTACTCACCAGTAAAGCACAGACTGCAAATAAAAGAGGAACTTACATTTGTGCCATGAATGCAAGGCACTCACTTATGTTGACAGAAAATTGAAAGGAACTCCATGTTTATTTGGGAATAGGTCTGGAGTGTGTTCTGAGGATTCTTACCAGCAAACTGATTGTCAGACACTTTACAGCTCGTTTAGTCTGGTGCAGCTAGCGAATATAGTAAAACTACCGAATATAATATAAAACAGTGGCCGATCAACTGCTAAAGTTTAAACTATAAAATCTACTTGCCAAACTGATGGGATTTTTTAAGCACCAGAGAGCAATTATAAGTGACCTTACTTCTTATATTTAATTAATGGTCTAGGATCTGTTGCCAGTATTGGCAGGACTCCACCGTATGGAAGTTTTTGCCAGTATTAGTGAATGTCAATAGGACCACCCAGTGCAAAGCTGGGGTGTGAAAATAAAATGTTGGAAAATCAAGGACATACAAAAAATAACATCTTTAAAAAATTATATCATGAAAAAGATGTCTCATAATATTTGTTTTCATATCTAATATATAATAATAAAGCACTGGATATTTAAACACAGTTTTCTGTAAAATCAAATCAAGTTCAAATGAAATCAAATGAAACATCACCATTTCAAAATTTTCATCATTGACATGCATTATATTAAGCAATACATTTAACCACTTGCCTACTGTGCACTTTTACCCCCCTCTTCCTGCCAAGGCCAATTTTCAGCTTTCAGCACTGTTGCACTTTGAATGACAATTGCGCAGTCATACAACACTATACCCCGCTCTACAAGACTCTGGTCCGGCCACATCTGGAGTATACTGTCCAGTTCTGGGCACCGGTCCTCAGGAAGGATGTGCTGAAACTGGAGAAAGTCCAGAGAAGGGCAACAAAAATAATTAGGGGAATGGAGGACATCAGCTATGAGGAAAGACTACAAGCACTGAACCTATTCTCTCTGGAGAAGAGACGATTGAGGGGGGATATGATATCAATGTACAAATACTGTACTGAAGACCCGAGCATAAGGAACAAACTATTCAGAGAAAGGAGATACAATAAGACACGTGGCCACTCACTAAAACTTGAGGAAAGGCGGTTTAACCTTAAAGTACGTAAGGGGTTCATCACTGTAAGAGCGGTAAGGATGTGGAATTCTCTTCCACAAGCAGTCGTATCAGCAGGGAGCATTGATAGTTTCAAAAAACTATTAGATGGACACCTTAAAGACCACAACATACAGGGGTATACAATGTACGGTTAAAAGCAAACACACACACACATCATAGGTTGAACTGGATGGACTGATGTCTTTTTTCAACCTCACTAACTATGTAACTATGTAACTACCCAAACAACATTTTTATGTTATTTTTTCACACAAATAGAGCTTTCTTTTGGTAGTATTTATTTACCACTGGGTTTTTTTTTATTTTTTGCTAAATAAATGAATAAAGATCGAAATTTTTTAAACAAACAAAACAAAAACTTTTTAATTGTTTGTTATAACATTTTGCAAACAGGTAATTTTTCTCTTTCACTGATGTGCGCTGATGAGGCTGCACTGATGGGCACTGATGAGGTTGCACTGATGGACACTGATAGGCAGCACTGATGAGGGGGCACTAATGAAAAGGCACGGATTAGGCTGCACTGATAGGTGGCACTGATGGGCACAGATAAGCGGCACTGATAGTGACACTGATGAGGAGGCACTAATTGGCAGCACTGGTGGGCACTGATTGGCACCACTGGTGGCCACTGATTGGCTACACTGGTGGGCACTGTTGGGACTACACTGATAATGAGGACACTGATAATCAGTTCCCTGATTATAACTGTACATTTCCCTTTTACAAATGCCAGTTATGGGTTCTTTTCTTTCCTTACGCTGTCAGCATGAGGAAAGGGGTGCCGATGACTGGTTTCTTTTTACATCCCTGATCAGCTGTGATTAGACACAGCTGATCACATGATAAAGAGCCTCTGATTGGCTCTTTACCTCAATCTGTGATCAGCAGTGTACAGAGGAAACTGTGATCACAAAGTGCAGGGCACTGTAGCCGTCATTCAACTATAGTGCGGTCGGCAAGTGGTTTAAGAGTAATGGGCCATACACACTATAAGATTTTCAGAAGACTTTTTCCTTTAGACTTACCAAAACCATATAATATGAGGTCAGACCTAAACACTTTCCATTCGTATGCAATCTGGCAGGCCCTTACACTACATAGAAAAGGTAAATCTGAAGGAAAAAGTCTTCAGAAAATCTTATAGTGTGTATGGCCCTTTACTCCACTTTTGTTGAGGAAAAAATATTCCCCACTGGGTGATCAATGTGCATTGCAAGGATTTTATCAAACTTTGTTGTAGAGTCCTACGTTTCCTTATTCTGGAGAAATAACTATTTGTTTGTCTGTGTGCATGCTCGGAGTGAATCTGTATGGTAGTAGTTTTGTAATTAACATCAATCAGCTGCTGAACCTACGGGGCTGTGATGAGGAATCCTGCTGGGTCTGCATCCCTTTAGACTTGATTTCCCATTGGGAATATCTTACCAAAAAAACGTTTTTGTTGCAGGGGATGGTGAAAATCTGACTTGTGCGGACTTCTGGGAAAATCAGTAAGCCAATCACACAAGCAGGAAATGCCCATCTGTGTACAGAATGCCTCCAGGTAGCCATATAACATTGCATTTTACAGAATATTACTGCGCTGCAGATAAAAAAGAGAAGGTAATTTTTAAATAACAAAATCCCTATACTTTTTATTATATCCTTTTAGGCACATGTGTCAAACACAAAGCCTGGGGGCCCAATCTGACCCTCCAGACCATTTCATGTGGCCCTCGCATCTCTCCTGCAGTTGCAGCACCTCCCTCTTCTCCACCCCCACCTTGTCTCAGCAGTCAGCAGCAGAGAGGGGGGCAGAGATCCTCCTACAGATCCTGTGCCTCTCTGTGCATCCAAAGCACCCCCTCATCTCCACTACGGATGGGCCGAAGGACCCCCTTTTTGGTTCGCACCAGAGCTTTCGAACATCGCAAAAGTTCAGAACCAAATAACGAACCCCATTGAAGTCTATGGGACCCAAACTGGAAAAATCAAAAGTGCCCATTTTGAAGGCTTATATGCAAGTAATTGGACATACAATGGTTATGGGGGTCCGGGTACTGCCCTGGGGGACATGTATCAATGAAAAAAAAGTTTGTAAAAAAGGTCATTTTTAAATGAGCAGTGATTTTACTGATGCTTAAAGTGAAAGCATCCAAATGAGAAATAACAATAAAAATGAAAAATTCCTTTCAATATAGTGCTTGGGGGGTCCCCTTAGTCTTCCTGTAAAGTGACACATCTGTACTTTGTATAGAGCTGCTGTATAAATAACTGAATTTATAAAGCCAAAAAAATGAAATTTTCCCTGCAAGCTTTCTTTATTTTGTAAAAAACTGTTTGGGGAAGCCAGTCTGTATGTTGAGGCCACAATGTAGTGCACTGGGAACAAGATTAGAGATTTGTGGGATAAACTTTGGTATCTCTTCTGCAGACTTTGGATGCAAGTAACAGATGTGGAAAAATTTGTCTTTGGGTGTTGAAGGTGCCTTCACACCATAACTCTATAGAGGTACTCTTGGTGAAAGCAAGAATTGCCTTGCTGTCAAAAATTGAAATGATATGCACCTGTCAAGCACCTGCGGAAAAATTGGTCTTTGGGTGTCTGTGGCACTTTCACACCGTAACCCTATAGAGGTACTCTTGATAAGAGTAAGGAAGTGCAGAAAAATTGGTCTTTGGGTGTTAATTGTGCCCATGAATCCTATACCAAAAAAAAAATTATTTCAGATGAAATCACCACCCACAACATTAGGCAGCCTAGAAGTCTTGCAGAGATTCCACATCCAAAAATCACTTAATCAATTAAACAGTGACATCAGCATTAGGGGCTTCATAGCTACTGGTAATCCAGGACTGATTCATTTTGATAAATATCAGACAATCCATGGAGTCTGTGGACAGACGCGTTCTGTTATCAATAACAAAACCTCCAGCAGCTCTGAATGCCGATTCGGAAAGCATGCTGGATGCAGGGCAGCCCAGCAGCTCAATTGTATACTGGGCAAGTTCTGGCCAGTGGTCTATTCTCATGACCCAGTAACCCAGCGGATCGTCAACTGGAAAGCTCTCCATATCTGCTTTCGCCCCTAGACAATCATCCACCATATGATGCAGACACTGCTGATGGGATGTGGAAGCTGAGAGCCCTGGGCGGCGAGGACTAAAAATATTGTGAAATGCATCACATAGGTGGCCCGCTTCTTTCTTGACCAACAGGAGCCTCAAAACAATGTTTTCCATGACACTGTAACCTACCAGAGTCAGGAAAAGCATTAGATAAACTCCTCTTTAAAGTGTCCTCAAGAGCTTTCATCTCCTGCACCCTCTCTGGGGACAGGATGAGTTCTGAGACTTTCCCCTTGTAACGGTGGTCAAGGAGGGTTGTCAACCAATAGTGATCCTTCTCCCTGATGCCACATATTCTCGGGTCCTTTTGCAAGCTTTGAAGCAAGTTTTTGGAGGCATGAGAAGCAGACTCCTCTGGGTCACTGAGGATTAGAGTACCTGGAACTGCCTTCTGTTCAGGGCCGGATTAAGAGCATCATGGGCTTGGTGCTGAGGATTTTGAAGGGCCTTAAGGGCCGTGCCTTGGCATGCACCCAGAGGAGGAAGGGTGCAGCCATGCATGCCTAATTCAACATGGGATGCTGTCTCTGAAGCCCATAAACACATCCATGCATCGGCAACTGTCCCTCCTTGTCCGGCCTTCGTGCTGTGTGGGGAGGTTCTGAGGGAGCTGCCTGGGGAAGCGAGCATAGAAGCCAGACTTCTGTGTTTACAAGTGACAGAAGAGCGGTAACAGTGAATATGGCCAACCCGGGGCCTATATTAAGGTAGGGGCCTGGAGCTGCAGCTCCAATAGCCCCTACGTTAATCTGGCCCTGCTTCTGTTGAGGGTTGACGTATGTCTTTCTCTGCTTTAATGCCTCCAAAACTGCCAGAATCCTCCTCCTCCTGCTCCTCCCTCTCCTCTTGTTCGTTCTGTGGAGTAGGAAAAATTGTGTCTACATAAAACTCATCTGGTTCATCTGAGAGTGCAGAACATTGACCCTGAGAGCTCAAGCAAGGCTGTTGCCATGAAGGAGACTTCTGCATTGGCAACCTCAATCAACATAGGGGCAAAGTTCTGCACTGCCCTGGGAAGCATTATGACTTAATGTAACCAGGCAAGTTTTGTCCATTCAGGCGCAGGCTACAGGAAGTTGAGATTCTTCTCTGGGGCACAGCTAGCAGATCCTGGGGAAGAGGAGTATATAACCTGAATGAAACAGTGGAGGCAGGAGATTTTTACAGCCTATGACTACCTTGCTATGCTACAATATGATTTTAGGATAGAAAGCTTCTGACTGATCTATCAGTATGAGCACACATTTCAGCATGGGAATAAATGACTAATTATATTGTGTGGCAAAAAAGGATGCTGTACCAGATCGTGCTTAAGAAATGGATGGAACCTGCAGCTACAGATTGAGCCCAAATGAAGCAGTTCTTGAGAAGTGCTCTACATTTAGATCCAGTTTGAATTCAGCTGAAGACTTCAGAGAATGGCATGTCACTAAAGTGACCCTTCTCCGATAGTGCCTGTTCTGGTGGAAGGTGATTAAAAGGAAAGCCCTTCTGGGCTATGTGGCTCAAGTGACCTTGATCTACTGTGACTTCTATAACAAACACCTGAAGGACCTGCCCCTGCAGAATTTAAAAATGCAGCAGACGTACCCAAGGCACTCAACCATAGAATGGGTTAGCAGTTATATGTTGTAGTAACATGCATCTTATTGACCTAGTCCTGTGCTGCAAGTAATTCACTGGAGGAATGGAGATCCAAAACAGAAATGTAAAGGCTATATGCTGGGCACTGGTAAAGTCAAGGTATCCATGAGAAACTTAAAGGTGTAAAGGAGTTGCGCTAAACACACAAATTAGTGTAACATTCAAAAAAATATATATCATTCAAAAAGTGGTTCATACCCCTTTTTATTTTTTTAATAGGAAGAATGAGGAGCGTGGGTGTATAGGCAGGCGATGTAATGTTGAGGGCTGTAGAAGGAGGGAGAGACGGGGTCTCCTTTTGATATATAGGGGCAATTGTCTAGATTATATCTTATATATGGAGCCTAAGGGTCATATGATGAAAAATAAGCTGATCATTGGTGTGTTGTCTTTTTTTTTTTTTTGAATGTATGTATTGTTCGCCCAGTAGAGGGCGGTTGTAAGTCTTTGTTCCTTTTTGTATTGAAACTAATAAAAAATATTTTTTTCAAAAAAGTGGTTCTTACATTCAACTAATAATCCCAATAGGCAAAAGGCCCAAATCAAAAATAATATTCAGTCCTTGTAGGTGAAAATAAGTGACAAAAACATCTGTGATTAAAAAGTAGAAACATGAATCCTCCAGTGTAGCAATATCAGATCACCACAACGAGTGCAACCTCCACCTGATTGCACGCTTAGCGAACGGTATTGACCCCCTGTCACGGACGGGCAAACCAATTTGTAGCTACTTCCCAGCCAGGGCCTTTGATCTTGCCATCAGGATGGTTAGGCCTCTAGAACTCTTCAATGTTTCCAATAAATCCAAAGGGCAAGGATGGATGTCAAATTATCCCCAAAGCACTGAAAGCGAGGACCTCACACACACGGTGAGTCTCATAGAAGTTCCCAAAAAGATAATACTTGCAATAGTGTAAAACCAAACATAAATTGAATAAAAAAAGATTGCACTTACATCAAATACGTATACATAGCACTTAAAAAAAAAGCCAGCTGCCTCTAAAATAGTGCCCGTCCTTCCGGGATCATCTGAACAGCGCAGTGATGTCAGCATATTGCTCCTACCGACGCGTTTAATCACAGTTTAAGTAATCCTGGGTACGCGCGGAGTGCTGACTCACCACTTATGTACAAAATCACACAGAAACCACACCTCAATCTGAGCCTCGAGCAATCTTTCTCTCACCTCGCCATCTTAGACCAGGGAATGCTGCCAGACCCATTGGCCCAGGCAGTTTTCTCAAAAACTAAACAAATAATGAAAAGGAGAATAAAAGATAACACACTTACAGGTGTATGAGATACCCTACCAAACTAAAATTAAAAACTGAAATTTAAAAAGCTGACAAACTCTGTAAACAGATCCAGCAGCATTACACAATAAATTTAAAGGGACATGAAGCCCAAGATAAAAAGGTGGTCAGAGTAACATACAACACTATACCTAAAAGGGAGTCTGTACTGAAGATGATGGTGTCTCTACTGAGGGGTCTGTACTGGGGGGGAGCTGCCTGTACATAGGAGCACGGCGGCAAAGTGGCTCTCCTGCTCTGGATCACTTACTAGATACGTGTGCACGGCCCCTACCCAGCACTTTTGGGTAGGGGCCGTGCACACGCGCAGCCGACGCAACCGCTGTGCTTTGATTAGTCGCAGCACAAGCTGATTAGCATCACCCGCTAATCGCAAAGAGGATGACAGGACATAGTTACATAGTTCGTCTAGTTGAAAAAAAACACAAGTCGATCTAGTTCCACCAATAGAAGTAAAAAAAATTATAATCTATATACAGTATCTCACAAAAGTGAGTACACCCCTCACATTTTTGTAAATATTTTATTATATCTTTTTATGTGACAATACTGAAGAAATGACACTGCTACAATGTAAAGTAGTGAGTGTACAGCTTATATAACAGTGTAAATTTGCCGTCCCCTCAAAATAACTTAACACACAACCATTAATGGCTAAACCGCTGGCAACAAAAGTGAGTAAAATGTCCGAATTGGGCCCAATTAGCCATTTTCCTTCCCCGGTGTCATGTGACTCATTAGTGTTACAAGGTCTCAGGTGTGAATGGGGAGCAGGTGTGTTAAGTTTGCTGTTATCGCGCTCACTCTCTCATACTGGTCACTGGAAGTTCAACATGGCACCTCATGGCAAAGAACTCTGAGGATCTGAAAAAAGAAAAAGTGTTGCTCTACATAAAGATGGCCTAGGCTATAAGAAGATTGCCAAGACCCTGAAACTGAGCTGCAACATGGGGGTCAAGACCATACAGCAGTTTAACAATACAGGTTCCACTCAGAACAGGCCTCACCTTGGTCGACAAAGAAAAATTGAGTGCAAGTGCTCAGCGTCATATCCAGAGGTTGTCTTTGGGAAATAGACATATAAATGCTGCCAGCATTGCTGCAGAGGTTGAAGGGGTGGGGGATCAGCCTGGCAGTGCTCAGACCATACCCCGCACACTGCATCAAATTGGTCTGCAAGGCTGTCATCCCAGAAGAAAGCCTCTTCTAAACATGATCCACAAGAAAGCCGGCAAACAGTTTGCTGAAGACAAGCAGACTAAGCACATGGATTACTGGAACCATGCCCTGTGGTCTGATGAGACCAAGATAAACCTATTTGGTTCAGATGGTGTCAAACGTGTGTGGCAGCAATCAGGTGAGGAGTACAAAGGCAAGTGTGTCTTGCCTACAGTGAAGCATGATTGTGGAAGTATCATGGTCTGGGGCTGCATGAGTGCTGCCAGGAACTGCCATGCAGCATGCCTCATGCTTGAACACAAACAGAAATTTCTCACAGCAGAACGTAAAGATTTACTGTAGGCTGTGCGTACAGGGCAAAAAAAGACACCATAAAACTTCATGATCAATGCATATCTTATGCAGGTAAAAAACTGGGGAGCTACCGTTCATTGAAGGAACCATGAATGCAACATGTACTGTGACATACTGAAGCAGAGCATGATCCCCTCCCTTTGGAAACTGGGCCCCAGGGCAGTATTCAAACATGATAACGACCCCAAACACTCCTCCAAGACAGCCACTGCCTTGCTAAAGAAACTGAGCGTATAGGTGATGAACTGGCCAGGAATGTCTCCAGACCTAAACCGTATTAGGCATCTTTGGGGCATCTTCAACTGGAAGGTGGAGGAACGCACCATGATGTCGTCCATGATGACGTCATGGAGGAGTGGAAGAGGACTCCAGTGGCAACCTGTGAAACTCTGGTGAACTCCATGCCCAAGAGGGTTAAGGCAGTGCTGGAAAATAATGGTGTCAACCATAAAATATTGACACTTTTTCTTAATTTGGACATTTTAATTCAGGGGTGTTCTCACTTTTGTTGCCAGCAGTTTAGACATTAATGGCTGTGTAATGAGTTACTTTGAGGGGTCAGCAAATTTACACTGTTATACAATCTGTACACTCACTACTTTACATTGTAGCAAAGTGTAATTTCTTCAGTGTTGTCACATGAAAAGATACAATAAAATATTTACAAAAATGTGAGGGGTGTACTCACTTTTGTGAGATACTCTCTCTCTCTCTCTCTCTCTCTCTATATATATATATATATATATATATATATATATATATATATATATATATATATATATACACACACATATAGCCCAGGGAATAAATAAAATAATTATACTAAAGATATGGGTGTGTATGCACTATAAGCTCATAATAATTACATAATGATATAAAATATGTTATATTATAAAGGTGGATGAGATTAGTATTGATCACATTGCAAGGATATATTGGACTATATATGAAAAACAGAATACAGTGAGTGATTTACAGAACTGACAAAAAGAAATTAACCACTTCCTTACCGAGTCATGTAAAATGACGTCGGCAAAGTGGTTGTCTAGATCCGGGCCGCCGTCATATGACGTCGGCCCGTTCTAGCTGCTACTGCGCGCCCCCGGCGGCGCGCAGCGGCGTGATCAGGGATGAGGCTCGTCCCTCGGACATAGCCCATCACTGATCAAGGTAAACAGCCAATAGAAATTGGCTGTTTACCACGTGATCGGCTGTGTCAATCACAGCCGATCACATGAGCGGCTCCAGCACGAGCCGCTCGTTCTCTCTGCAATGCGCGCCCCCGGGGGCGCGCAGAGCAGCGATCGGGGACGAGGCTCGTCCCTCGGACAGAGTCGATCCCCGATCTAGGTAAAGAGCCAATGAAATTGGCTCTTTACCACGTGACCGGCTGTGTCCAATCACAGCCGGTCACAAATGTCAACAGAGAACACGGTAACTAGCTGTCACCGTGTTCTCCTCCTCACACACTGATCCTGTGTGAGGAGGAGAGTGTGGTAACAGCTAGTTACCAACTACAGTGCACCCCAACCACACTGATTGCCCCCCCCCCCAATAAAGAGCACCTGTCACTAGCCCATCAAAGTACCCGAGTACCTGTCATCAGGTACTCAGATGACAGGTACTCGGGTACTCTGATGGGCTGGTGACAGGTATTCGGGTACTCTGATGACAGGTACTCGGGTACTCTGATGACGGATACTCTGATGACAGGTACTCGGGTACTCTGATGACGGGTACTCGGGTACTCTGATGACAGGTACTCGGGTACTCTGATGACGGGTACTCGGCTACTCTGATGACAGGTACTCGGGTACTCTGATGACAGGTACTCGAGTACTCTGATGACGGGTACTCGGGTACTCTGATGACGGGTTCTCGGGTACTCTGACAGGTACTCGGGTACTCTGATGACAGGTACTCGGGTACTCTGATGACGGGTACTCGGGTACTCTGATGACAGGTACTCGGGTACTCTGATGACGGGTACTCGGGTACTCTGATGACAGGTACTCGGGTACTCTGATGACAGGTACTCGGGTACTTTGAGTACCTGTCAACGGAGTACCCGTCATCAGAGTACCTGAGTACCTGTCACCTACCCATCAGAGTACCCGAGTACCTTCCACCTGCTCATCAGAGTACCTGACGCCTGAAGCACCCAAGTACTTGCCGCCTGCTCATCAGTACCCATCACTACTCATCAGTACTCATCAGCACCTATCACGTATCAGTACTGATCATCAGTACCCATCAGTACAGTATCACCTATCAGTCAGTGAGTACTACTCATCAGTACCTATCACCTGCCTGTCACCTGCCCATCAGAGTACCCGAGTACCTGTCACCTGCCTATCGGAGTACCCGAGTACCTGCCACCTGCTCATCAGTACCAGAGTACCTGTCACCTGCCCAACAAAGTACCCGAGTACCTGTCACCCTTCATACAGCCACCATGTCCAAGTCCAAAAAGGTTTATATACGTCGTCCGTTTAAACCTAAATACCGGTGTTATGGTAGCAGATAGCTGCCATAACCCTGGTATTTTTTTAAACGGTGGACGGTTGGCTTTCCGATAAGGGTGGTCCCAGCGGCGGATTCGCCGTGGGATCACCCTTCCGGGATGGCGGAAGAGGCGCCCCCCCCCCCTCCCGACGCGTTCCGGTCCTTTTCCCCGCTTACCGGACCCGCCGGCAGCGGGGAAAACGATACGGTCCCGAATCCTCACAGACAGGATGTCGAGTGAGGGCAAGCTTGCCCTCACTTGACTCTATGGTCTTGGAGGACCGGAGCTACGGAAAATGTTGTTGCCTAGCAACCGGTTTAAAGGTCCTTTTTTTTTTTTTTTCATTTTATATTATAATTATTATTATTTTTTTTTTTTTTCTATCTTTTAGTGTACTTGTGAGATCTGAGGACTTTTTGACCCCAGATCTCACAAAAAAGAGGTCCTGTCGTGCCTATTTCTATTACGAGGAATATTTACATTTCTTTTAATAGAAATAAAAATGATCAATTTTTTTTTTTTTTTTTAAACGGTGTAAAAATAAAAAATAATAAATAAAATAAATAGTAAAAAAAAAAAAAAATTAAAGCGTCCTGTCCCCGTTAGCTCGCGCGCAGAAGCGAATGCATACAGAAACCCCGCCCACATATGTAAACGGTGTTCAAACCACACATGTGAGGTATCGCCGCGATCGTTAGAGCAAGGGGAATAATTTGAGCCCTAGACCTCCTCTGTAACTCAAAGATGGCAACCTGTAGAAATTTTTAAATTGTCGCCTATGGGGATTTTTAAGTACCAAAGTTTGTCACCATTCCGTGAGCGTGCGCATTTTTGAAACATGACATGTTGGGTATCTATTTACTCGGCGTAACATTATCTTTCACATTATGGAAAAAAATTGGGCTAACTTTACTGGTTTCTTATTTTTTAATTAAAAAAAGTGAATTTTTTCCAAAAAAACTGCGTTTGGAAGACCGCTACGCAAATACGGTGTGATAAAAAATAGTGCAATAATCTCCATTTTATTCTCTAGGGTCTCTGCTAAAAAAAAATATATAATGTTTGGGGGTTCTAAGCAGTTTTCTAGCAAAACAACTGATTTTAGCTTGTAAACACCAAATGTCAAAAATAGGCCTAGGCAAGTGGCTAGGATGCATGATGATGCTCCTTGGATGTTCGGCCCCTCTATATGGCTAGGCTGTGAAAAAGTCTCACACATGTGGTATTGCCATACTCAGGAGGAGTGGCAGAATGTATTTTGGGGTGTCATTTTTGCTGTGTACATGCTATGTGTTAGGAATATCCTATAAATTGACAACTTTGTGTAAAAAAAAAAAGTTTTCATTTTTTTCCCACATTTTCCAAAAACCTGTGGAAAAAAATGATATGTTCAAACGACCCATAATGCCTCATAGAATATACGTTGGAGTGTTTGCTTTCCAAAATGGGGTCATTTTGTGGACTTTTCCATTGTATTGGTGCTCTAGGGCCTTGAAAAGTGTGATAGGTAGTAAGAAAGTTTTATGTGTATTTATGCTCCTAGAACGCCTGAATGTGCTTCTTGGACGTGGAGTCTCTTTTTGTGGCCAGGCTGTGTAAAAGTCTCACACATGTGGTATCGCCATACTCGGAAGGAGTAGCAGAACGTATTTTTGGGTGTAATTTTTGCTGTGTACATGCTATGTGTTAGAAATAGCTTATAAATTGACAACTTTGTGGGAAAAAAAAGAAAAAAAAAATGTTTTCTTCATTTTCCCAAGAATTGTGGGAAAAAATTACAACTTCAAAAAACTCACCATGCCTCTTACTAAATACCTTGGACTGTCTACTTTACAAAAAGGGGTCATTTGGTCAGTATTTGTACTGTCCTGACATTTCAGGGCCTCAAGAAAGGAGATAGGCAGTCAGTACATCTGGTGTGATCAATTTTCAGTAATTGGTACCATAGCTTCTAGACTCAATAACTTTCACACAGACTAAATAATATACACTAATTTGGGTTAATTTTACCAGAGACATGTAGCAGTATACATTTTGGCCCAAATGTATGAAGAAAAATTTATTTTTTGCAAAATTTCATAATTGAAACTAAAAAAAAGTGTTTTTTTTTCAAAATTTTTGCTCTTTTTTTGCATATATCACGAAAAAAAAAAGAACCCCAGTTGTGATCAAATACCACCAAAAGAAAGCTCTATTTGTGTGAAAAAAATGATAAAAATTTTGTTTGGTTATAGTGTAGCATGACTGAGCAATTGTCATTCAAAGTGTGAGAGTGCTGAAAGCTGAAAATTGGTCTGGGCAGGAAGGGTGTCTAACTGCTCTGTATGGAAGCGGTTAAATATGTAAGACAGAAAATGCAATGTACTGTATTAATAACTGAAAAACGTGATAAAAAGAATATGTACATACATTAGAAATATCCAATAATAAACCCGTAAAGAACGGGATCAATACAATGCACAAAGGGAAGGAGAAAAAGATTCTAAATGTATCTGTACATACAGTGTATATACAGTATATAAAAATGCACTAACAGAGCAACTTGCAAAGTGTCCTGGAATGTAAGGAATTAACATAAGGGCAAAAAAAAAAAAAAACGTGAAAAAAGGAGGCAGCAAACTGCAAAGGACCAGATGTGGCATCTAAATCTAAGGCAGGCAATAGGATGTAGTGGTCTGTACCTAGCCTCTGTGTATATATTATATGGAGAAATGAGAAGAGTTATATTAAGTGATAAAGGGCTGTGAATGACATGAAATCCAGGTGAGGGCAAGATCCCAATAAAAGAAGGGAGGAGGTTGTAAATGAGTGGCCTACCGGTCCTATGCTATAGGATTGTGTTGACTTCCAGTTCTTCATTGAGATTACCCAGAGTTTGTTTTAATCTCTCCCCATCTGGAAGAGAATTGGGTATGGAATAGATAGCCATAACCTGGAGTAACGAGGGATCGCTATCATGATGTAAAGTAAAATGTCACTGGATACTAAGTTTTGGAATCTTCTCTTTCAAATTCCCCTTGTGTTCCCTGAATCCTTTGCAGAGAGTTCTAATAGTCCTTCCGACATAACGCATCTTGCTTGGGCAAATGATTCAATAAATCACATAGTTAGTGGAACATGTTATATATACATCAATGTTAAAGGTAGTGCTTTACTTAGTAAAGTAGTAGTAGTACTTTTGACCCCATTCTTTATGGGTTTATTATTGGATATTATGTATATATATATATATATATATATTAGTGTGTGTGTCCATAATCTTTTTACCACGTTTTGTCAGTATTTATTACTTTGCATTTCTATCCTATTTGTATAATTTCTTTTTGTTAATTCCATTAATCACCTAATGTATTGTGAACCCGAACACCATTTTGGTTCACTTTTTTATTTACAGTCCAATATATACTTGCATTGTGATAAATATGAATCTCATCCACCCTAAGATCAAAATATTATAATATATTTTATATAATGTTTTATTATTTTAGCCTGTACACCTGTATTATTAGTATCATTATTTTATTTATTCCCTAGACAATATATATTATATTTCATATCTTATATTATACATAATATTATATGATTCAACTTAAAGAGGAAGTAAACCCTCCTCTACAACTTGTACCTATAGGCAAGCCTATGATAAGGCTTACCTATAGGTACTGTAAATATCTCCTAAACATGTACCGTTTAGGAGATATTTACCTTACATGTCGCCAGTGACGTCACTGGCGCATGCGCTCTGAAGGAACGGCCGATCGTGCCGTTCCTTCAGAGCCCCGTGCCGTGACTGTCGGCTCCCGCGCGCGTGCGCGGGAGTGACGTCACCGCGGCTCCGGCCAATCAGATGGCCGGATGCCGCGATCCCGGAAGACGGGCGACTAGACATGTCGCCCGTCATAGAGGTGAGTGAGCGGCACGGCGGGGGCTCGTTCTGAGGTAAGTATTGCATAATGAGCTAATATGCGATGCATACTAGCTCATTATGTCTTTCTTTTGCAGGGTTTAAAAAAAAAGAAAAAAAACGAGTTTACAACCTCTTTAAGTAAATTTATGATCCACGTGCTTCTCACTTTTTTCCATTGGTAATTTATTTATGCAGGCATCCCAACCTGCAAAAACGAATTTCAGTGAGGTGGCAAACTAATTTCAGGAAGGTGGAACTCCGCGCCGCGCCGCGCCGCTCCTTTTCCGCGTAACACAACTAGTGGATGATCAAATTAAATGGAATCAGTATACAGAGGTTCACTTCTTCTGAGCTTAGCTATTTAAGAACTGTCAGATGGAGAAGCAGGCAGTCGACGGGAGCCTTTGCCAGGGCTGAATGTGTTTTTTTTTTCTTCTTTTTCGAGTCTGGCGGTGTAGCGGGCATTGTGATTGATGTTGGATCTACTTCGGGGGACATCTATTTTTTTTAATAACGGAATTGTCAATAACTGTGTGTGTGTTTTTATTTCTTTCTGACACTTTTTTGGGTGAATAGGTAGGGATACAATGTACCTCAAACTCGTGCACATGTGTGGGTGGGATCTGGAGGCCCCCTTGTTAAAGGGGCTTCCAGATTCTGATAAGCCCTCTGCCCGCAGACCCCCACAGCCACCTCCCAGGGTTGTCGGGAAGAGGCATTTGTCCCCATCAACATAGAGACAAGGTGCTTTGGAGTGGGAGTGGGTAGAGCCCCCCTTCTCCAAAGCACCCCCCATGTTGAGGGCATGTGGCCTGGTATGGTTCAGGAGGGAGGGCGCGCTTGTTCCCTCCCTTTCCTGACTTGCTGGGCTGCAAGCTTGGATAAGGGTCTGGTATGGATTTTGGGGGGTACTGTACTCCACGCTGTTCTTTTTTTTTAATTTTGGTGTGATATTTCCCTTAAAATCCATGCCAGACCTGAAGGCATTGGTATTCATTTTTTGGGGGGACCCCTCACTGTCATCTATTGTTAAGGACGCAGGGGCCGGCTTCCCAGCCCACTCCTTAGCAACCAGCTCAATGCGATAAATTACCGCATAAATATATGTTGTTATTACCGCATTATCAAAACTTTACTGCAGTAGTTATTTACCGTACAATTCTTAGTGAATTGAGTATTTGCATATTTGTTTCTGCATGCGTTTTTTTACCACATTTTTTTCAGCGTTTTTAAACTCTTATTGAATTGCCCCATAAGTCCTATTGAATCATTTCATGCTGGCCCCTTTTGAAGCTATAGCTAAGTAAAACGTTAAAAATAAATGTCTATACTGTTTCAAATCCAGTAATACATTATCTCACTCTGCTCTGCACATGCTTAGTCACTCTCCATTTTTAGGCACTGCCGAATTTGTAGAGGCCGATCTGCTAACCACCTTAACCTCCCTGGCAGTATGATTCTTTCCGATTTTAGGTGCTGAAAGCGGTACCATTATTTTTCATGTAATTCTTAAGAAGGAGCAGCCCAAACCAACTATTTACATATGATTTTTTTTTTACTGTGCGTTCTTCTTTATAACATCTCGGGTATGATAAAGTTTGAAACACAAAATCATAAATTATAATATAATAAATAACTATAAATAAGTTAAAGTTTGTATGTGTGTATATATATATATATATATATAAATATAAATATACACATAAAAAGTGTGTTTGGTGTGTTTTACTGTTTGAATTTGCCGCCTGATCCACCCCCCTGCGAGCGTCACGTCACAGGAGACGGAAGCCGAGGCACAGAGCATCTGGAGGAAAATCTAGCCGCTGCACACTGCCGGGATACATCGCTGGATCCCGGGGACAAGGTGAGTACCCTCTCTTACAGGATCCAGCGATCTCCTTAGCGGTACCCCGAGTGTGGCTCAGGGTTACCGATTTTGGCACTGAAATTTAACCCCCGAGCCACACTCGGGAATACCGCTAGGGAGGTTAAAGTGTAAATGAACCCTCCTATCCTTTACAGTCAAGGAAGCTTCTCTGTTTGATCTTCAACTGCCATGGTGTTGCACATGTGATTAGTTATGACACCAGCCATTTGGGGGTTTGACAGTTTGTTGGAGGATACAAGCAAATGTGACTGTTAGCAATCCCAGCATTTCAGGAATGTAACATTTCTTTTAAACCGTTAAATCGATCGGTCAAGTTCCGCTTTATGATTTACTGCTGTCCAGGGGCTCTGGGCTTTAGCAAAAGGAAGCCTCCAGCAAGAAAAACCAGGAAAAATGCTGGAGGCAATTTATAGCATACACTAATTTTGGTAGCATAATTATAAATGTGGAATGTATGTTCCTTGCTAAAGATCATTATTTCTCTTACGTCCTCTGACATTCGCCGCCCACTCATACAGTCTTCACTACTGGGTATTGGTCTTATCCACAGGAGTAAGCTAGGCAGAAGATTTTGTTAGAAAACATTCACAAAACCTTGTATAGACACACCTACAGGGGACAGTCCCTCTGGTCCAATACCCCCCTGCTAGCAGCATTCCCAGTTCAGTTTGTCTTTTGCCTAGTTAGGAGTAGGCAAGCTTCCCTTGGCTGGGGCTGCAGTCTCAGCCTTTTCTTCTTATTTTTTATTTCTGAAAAAGTGATTTTTCTTTACACTGATAGCTTTTTATTTGTTCCTGCGCTTAGTTAGTCAGACTTCGGAAGACTACAGCGTTTGCGGAGCTGGGAATCGCACTGGTTATCCTAGAGCCTTACGGAACCCCAGCCTGCCATTGAGCGTTAGCAGGCTATACGTACGCCCAGGCCTCGCAAACGACCTGTCCCTGTCCTCAGGGACAAGCCAGTGAAGTGGCTACTTTGCTGGGATATCTCAACTGCGGTACCCCGCGTGTTGCTAGCGTCCTGTTCGGCTGACGGCACCCCCACCCGGAGTGGGAGGCTTCCTGTCACCGATCGGTACCCCACGTTTCTCTGGACGGTGAGTACCATGCTAACTCTCTGTCTATGGCATTATCTGTCGGGGGGTGTATGTGGGGCCTCTGTTATGGGGATGGCAGTCTATGTGGAGTCTGTGATATCCCCCTCATGTCTGTCAGTATGGTTCCTGTGTGACCCTTCCCGGTCCCTGCAGGGGCGCTATAGCGGTTCTGCCGTGGTGTGGGGGGTTTGCGGGGGTCCCTGAGTCCCTAACATTTTGGGGGTACAGACATGCTTGTGGGGGCCACAAAACTGCGGGGCCGCCATTTCAGGTGTGGGCAGGCTGTTTGACCTCATTGCAGCAGCCACTTCCTGTAATGCTTTGGCGCCCTTTGGGCGCCATCTTTAGTGTGGGCAATGTTTTTCCTCAATGTGCTCAGCAGCCATTTTCTCGGAGCCTCCCCCATAGACTTACATTGGCAACCATTTTCTTGTGGCTCAGAACTATGTTCTGCCTCTAGTGGCGTGACATAATTTCCTTCTCCTGGCACACAGATCGAGTGGCAGCGTGGGTCCAATATAGCACACTTCTGGGGGATATTTTGTTGTTTTTTCTGGTTTATACCTCTGCTGGCAGTTATTATTTTTTAGTGCTTAGTAGCACAGGCTATTTATTCAATGCGGTGGGAACCGCAGATATCGCCGATTTAAAAGGCCAGCGTTCTGATGGAGTCCCAGGATAGCAAATTCCCCCAAGCTCTGGTGGAGGGTTTGGGTACTCCTGAATCCTCTGCAATAGTCTCACTTACTGCTGCACTTACGACTTTAGCGTCCAAAGTGGATCTGTTGATGTCTGAGCGGGCTTCTAAGGGCTCTTTTACATGGAGCGGATCGTATTGCGAGGGACTTTTTTTTTTTTTCATGGACACGAATGACACTTGTGTCATCCCCTCCATATGTCCGCATATCATCCCATCCATTTGCGGATGATATACGGACATAATGTATGTCTATGGGCATTGCGGATGTCAGCGGATGACACCGCTGACATCCGATTTTGCATCCGTTCCATTTTTTAAACAAAACAAAAATAGGGTTCTGTTCCGTTCCAAGAAACAGAACCGAACTGAAAGGACGAAAATCAGATGTCAGTGGATGGTCATCCGCTGACATCCGCAATCCCATAGACATTCATTATGTCCGTATATCACCCGCAAACGGATGGGGTGATTTACGGACATACGGAACGTCCGTGTGAAAGAGCCCTAAGAAAAGGCCCAGGCTTTCTCAGTCTTCTGATTCAGAGCCAGATATGGTTGCCATTGACAGTGTACCCCCTGAAGGGTCTCAGTCCTCTCAGTCGGATGGGGAGGAGGTCGACGATTCCCCCTCCGGGACCGCAAGAGAATGCGCTGCAATGTTTGCGCTCATTAGCTCTGTTAAAGATACGCTACATTTAGAAGATGAGCCCCACCTGCCGGGTAAGCGGTCTTCCTTTGGGACCCGCAAAGCCCAGAAGTCAGTTCAGGTGTTTTCCTGTCCCGCTGAGTGTCATGAAACAGTGAATGAACAATGGCGCAATTTAAAGCACAATTTTGTGGTGCCTAAGCGGTTTCCGTACCGTTATCCCTTTGCGTCTCCGGTGGATTTGCGCTGGACTGTAGCCCCTAAGGTGGACCACACTGTGTCCAGGTTGAATAAAGCCACTTTGATGCCTGTGGAGGATTCTCCGGTGTTTAGAGATCAGGTGGATATCTGGTGGCAGGTTCCTTGAAGAAACCCGTGTTCGCCTCAGTAATGGTCTCTCAGGCTGTGGTGGAGTGGACTAAGGTGCTAAGACGCACCCTTGTGGCTGATTCCGCCCCTCCTGCTACTCTGGAGATGGTGGACCAAATTATTCAGGCTGGTTTATACCTGTGTGACACGGCCTTGGATGAGGCCCCTTTGGGCTCAAGCTTATCTGCAGTCGCAGTGACGATCCGTCGCATTGTGTGGTTGAAAAGCTGGTCGGCCGACCAGTCTTTCAAGAAGACGGTGTCTGACATCCCTTATGCAGGGAATCGCCTTTTTGGGGACTCCCTGGACGAATTGGTGAAGGGGGTCACTGGGGGTAAAAGCACGCTGCTGCCCCAGGTGTCCAGGGGCAAGTCTTTCCGCGGTAAGCGGGGCCCTTCCTTTAAACCTAACCAGGGGTCCTTTCGTGCCTTCAAGGCACAAGACAAGGGCAAATCCTTCAAGGCCTCTGGTGGCCAGAAGAAGCCTTGGGCGGGAAAATCAAAAGCTGCCCACTCTGGCACGGCGGCCCAGCCCACCTCGACCTGAAGGGGTGCCCTCACCCGTCTCAGGGGTGGGGAGACATCTGCCCGGTTTTCCCGAGCCCTGGCTGGCCAAGGTTCAGGACAGATGGGTTTAGGAACTCATTCAGTCAGGGTACAAGATCGAATTTTGATCACGCCCAACAGACAGATTCTTTCCCTCAAATCTTCATTTGACCCCAGATCGTTTCCAAGCTCTCCAACGGGCGGTTCAGGATCTCCTTGCCCAGGGGGTGATCGTCCTGGAGCCACATCGGGACAAGTTTCGGGGTTTTTACTCAAATCTGTTTACGGTGCCCAGAAAGGAGGGCAAGGTGCGTCCAGTTCTGGATTTAAAGTTTCTAAACCGCTTCGTGCGGGTTAAAAAAATCTGCATGGAGTCCTCCGATCGGTGGTGGCCTCTCTGAGTCCGGGAGATTTCCTGGCTTCCATCGACCTCAAGGATGCGTGTTTACACATCCCCATTTACGAAGGTCATCAGAGGTACCTCCGATTCGCACTCGCGGAGGAGCAATATCAGTTTGTGGCGTTGCCTTTCGGTCTCGCTTCAGCTCCAAGGGTGTTTACCAAAGTGTTGGCTCCTGTCCTGGCCCTGTTGCGGGCGCAGGGGATTGCAATCCTTGGGTATCTGGACGATTAAGGTCGAGTTCCAGTGACACTCTGTTGCGCGATCTGTCAACCATGGTTCAGATGCTTCAGGAGTTCGGGTGGACCATCAATTTTCAGAAGTCGACATTGTCTCCTTCTGTTCGCCTCCCTTACCTGGTAATGGTTCTGGACTCCGCCCAGGCAAAAGTCTTCCTGCCGGAGGACAGAACGAGGTCAGGTCCCTCAGGGACAATGGGGCATCATCGCTCAGGACCTGCATGCGGTCCCTGGGATTGATGGTGTCAGCCTTCGAGACAATACCATTTGCACAGTTCCACACACGATCTCTGCAAGCAGAGATTCTGGCCAGGTGGAAAGAAGTATCTCTTTGAGCCACCAAGTCAGAGCGGATCTTCTGTGGTGGCTACAGTCTCCGGCTCTGATGGAAGGGAAATCCTTCCGGCCATTGTCATGGACGGTGGTCACCACGGACGCCAGCCTGTCGGGCTGGGGTGGCGTTCTGGGCAATTTGTCTGCCCAGGGCACTTGGTCGGAGGCGGAATCCTCCCTGCCGATCAATGTCTTGGAACTGCGAGCGATCAGACTATGTTTGCTCTGTTGGATGGATCATGTTCAGGGCCGCCCTGTGCGTGTGCAGATGGATAACACAACTGCGGTGGCTTACATAAATCACCACGGTGGCACCAGGAGTGCCAGAGCGGCCAAGGAAGTGGCCGAGATTCTGTCTTGGGCCGAGACGCAGGTCCCGGCGATTTCGGCAGTTCACATTCCAGGTGTGGAGAACTGGCAGGCCGACTATCTGAGCCGTCAGACCCTGGACCAGGGGGAATGGTCCCTACACCCAGAGGTGTTTCAGATGCTGTGGGTGTAGTGTGGATCCCCGGATGTGGATCTGTTCACATCACGGCTAAACAACAAGGTGGGAAGGTTTGTGGCAAGCATGCGCGACCCTCTGGCAGACGCCTCGGACGCGTTGGTAGTGCCTTGGAATCGGTATTGCCTGATTTATGCCTTCCCCCCGATTCAATTGCTGTCCAGGTTCCTTTGCAGGTTGGCCTCGGAACCGAGGGTGGTGATTCTAGTGGCCCCAGAATGGCCACGCTGGTCTTGATACACGGACATCGTACAACTGGTCGTCGAGCCTCCCTGGCAGCTCCCATTACGAGAAAATCTGCTGTCACAGGGGCCGATCTTCCCTCCTGCTTTACAGTCGCTGGCTTTAACGGTGTGGCTGTTGAAAGCCAGGTCTTGAGAGATCGGGGTCTCTTGTTGGCGGTCATTCCTACCTTACTCAAGGCTAGGAAGGCCTCATCTGGTAAGATTTATTATCGTACCTGGAAGGCTTATTACGCCTGGTGTGAGTCGCAGGGTTTCCATCCTCGCTCCTTTTCGGTGGCGAGGGTATTAGCCTTCCTGCAATCTGGTGTGGGCCAGCATCTTGCGCTGACCACTATTAAGGGTCAGTTATCTGCGCTGCCCATTCTCTTCCAGCGCCCCTTGGTGTCAAATTCCTTGATCCGCACCTTTATTCAAGGGGTGCGTCATCTGGCTCCCCCTAGGAGGGCACCCTTGCCTCCTTGGGACTTGAATTTGGTTCTGTCCGTTTTGCAACGTCCTCCCTTTGAGAACATCCGGGAGATTCCTCTGCCTGCGCTGTCACGGAAAGTCGCCTTTCTGGTGGCGATCACATCTGCTCGCAGAGTGTCGGAGTTGGCGGCCCTGTCTTGCCGTTCCCCCTATCTGGTTGTTCATAGGGATAAGGTGGTCTTGCGACCTCATCAATCTTTCCTTCCAAAGGTGGTGTCCGATTTTCATCTCAACGAGGACATTGTCTTGCCTTCGCTGTGTGCAAAACCTAAGCATCCTAAGGAGTTTGCCTTGCATTCCTTGGATGTAGTCCGGGCGATCAGGGATTACCTGTCGTCAACTGAATCCTTCAGAAAGTCAGATTCTCTTTTTGTCCTTCCTGAGGGACCTCGGAAGTGTATGACTGCGTCTGCGGCAGCCATTTCTAAAATGGATCAGACAGACGATTGTACAGGCTTATTCGCTTAGGGAGCAGGTTCCACCTTTCCCTGTCACGGCGCACTCTACCAGAGCGGTGAGTGCGTCTTGGGCCTTCCGCCATCAGGCGTCGGTGTCCCAGGTGTGCAAAGCGGCGACCTGGTCGTCCGTGCACACCTTTACAAAATTTTACAGACTTGATGTTTTGGCATCGGCAGATGCCTCCTTTGGCCGCAAAGTTCCAAAGTTCAAAGAGTGTGGCAGTGCCTTAGGGGAGACATGGCGTTTTTTAGCCTGTCCCCTCCTGTTGGGGGTTTTTCCCCCTTGGTTATTTTGCTTTCCTGGGTTTGTTCGCTCCTGTTGAGCTTTCCTGTTACCCAGTGTTTTACCTTTCTGGTTCAAGATAAGGTTCTTTTCTCTGAACTGGGTGCTGCGTTGCCTTTTAGACGGTTACGTTTCCCACCCCTCACATCTACACTGCTTTGGAACATCCCAGTAGTGAAGACTGTATGAGTGGGCGGCGACTGTCAGAGGACGTAAGAGAAAAGGAAACCAGCTGGGCAACATGAAAAAAAACTTGCTCAACAGGAGCAACAACCCAGGAAAATAACCCAGGGATAAAACACGTATCCCAAAACAGCCAGGGGTCCAAAACAAGGGACCCTAAGGAATTGCCGCACTAAGAACCTTGCGGCCAAAGGAAGCATCTGCCGATGCCTGAACATCCACTTTATAGAATTTCGTGAAAGTGTGCACGGTCGACCAGGTCGCCGCCTTACACACCTACTGACAAGCTAGACATTGAAACTGAGATATGGATGCAGGAAGTAGGAGGGTATTGACTGAGGGGACCACCCCCTGGGGGTGGGATATGTTAAAAGCTTTAATGTTAACATATTCTGTTGCCTAGCTACTCCTTCGGAGCAAAGTCTAATACCCCATTGTGACGAATATGAAGATGGCGGCGACTGTCGGAGGACTCAGAGAAAGGAATTTTACAGGTAAGATTTTACAAAAATTCCGTTTTCTCTGAGTCCTCTGACAGTCGCCGCCCCCCACCCCTCTTTTGGGGTTCATGGACCTATATACTGCTTGCTACCAAACTGAATTGGGAATGCTGCTAGCAGGGGGGTATTGGACCAGAGGGACAGCCCCCTGTAGGTGTGTCCATACAAGGTTGTGTGAATGTTTTCTAACAAAATCTTCTGCCTAGCTTACTCCTGTGGATAAGACCAATACCCAGTAGTGAAGACTGTATGAGTGGGCGGCGACTGTCAGAGGACTATAATAATAATAATTTTACGGTAAGTTCTTACAAAAATTCTATTTTTTTATCAAGTTGTTAGGGGTAAAATTCCGCCAAAAGTGGATCTTCCGCTCATTTGCTTTCCCCCCCCTCCTGTGCCACATTTGGCACCTTTCAGGGGGAGGGGGGAACAGGTACCCATTCCCCACCCCACAGCTTCAAACATAAAGATATAAAACTGTAATTTTTTTGTGAAGAACCAACAACAAGTGGGACACAATCATGAAGTGGAATGAAATTTATTGGACATTTCAAACTTTTTTAACAAATAAAAAACTGAAAAATTGGGCGTGCAAAATTATTCAGCCCCCTTAATTTAATACTTTGTAGCGCCACCTTTTGCTGCGATTACAGCTGTAAGTCGCTTGGGGTATGTCTCTATCAGTTTTGCACATTGAGAGACTGAAATTTTTTCCCATTCCTCCTTGCAAAACAGCTCGAGCTCAGTGAGGTTGGATGGAGAGCGTTTGTGAACAGCAGTTTTCAGTTCTTTCCACAGATTCTCGATTGGATTCAGGTCTGGACTTTGACTTGGCCATTCTAACACCTGGATATGTTTATTTGTGAACCATTCCATTGTAGATTTTGCTTTATGTTTTGGATCATTGTCTTTTTGGAAGACAAATCTCCATCCCAGTCTCAGGTCTTTTGCAGACTCCATCAGGTTTTCTTCCAGAATGGTCCTGTATTTGGCTCCATCCATCTTCCCATCAATTTTAACCATCTTCCCTGTCCCTGCTGAAGAAAAACAGGCCCAAACCATGATGCTGCCACCACCATGTTTGACAGTGGGGATGGTGTGTTCAGGGTGATGAGCTGTGTTGCTTTTACGCCAAACATAACGTTTTGCATTGTTGCCAAAACGTTCGATTTTGGTTTCATCTGACCAGAGCACCTTCTTCCACATGTTTGGTGTGCCTCCCAGGTGGCTTGTGGCAAACTTTAAACAACACTTTTTATGGCTATCTTTAAGAAATGGCTTTCTTCTTGCCACTCTTCCATAAAGGCCAGATTTGTGCAGTATACGACTGATTGTTGTCCTATGGACAGAGTCTCCCACCTCAGCTGTAGATCTCTGCAGGTCATCCAGAGTGATCATGGGCCTCTTGGCTGCATCTCTGATCAGTCTTCTCCTTGTATGAGCTGAAAGTTTAGAGGGATGGCCAGGTCTTCGTAGATTTGCAGTGGTCTGATACTCCTTCCATTTCAATATTATCGCTTGCACAGTGCTCCTTGGGATGTTTAAAGCTTGGGAAATCTTTTTGTATCCAAATCCGGCTTTAAACTTCTCCACAACAGTATCTCGGACCTGCCTGGTGTGTTTCTTGTTCTTCATGATGCTCTCTGTGCTTTAAACGGACCTCTGAGACTATCACAGTGCAGGTGCATTTATACAGAGACTTGATTACACACAGGTGGATTCTATTTATCATCATTAGTCATTTAGGTCAACATTGGATCATTCAGAGATCCTCACTGAACTTCTGGAGAGAGTTTGCTGCACTGAAAGTAAAGGGGCTGAATAATTTTGCACGCCCAATTTTTCATTTTTTATTTGTTAAAAAAGTTTGAAATATCCAATAAATTTCGTTCCACTTCATGATTGTGTCCCACTTGTTGTTGATTCTTCACAAAAAATGACAGTTTTATATCTTTATGTTTGAAGTCTGAAATGTGGCAAAAGGTCGCAAATTTCAAGGGGGCCGAATACTTTCGTCGCAAGGCACTGTATATATGTGTTTACATATATATATATATATATATATATATATATATATGCGTGTACAAGCCCAATTCCAAAAAAGATGGGACACTGTACAAATTGTGAATAAAAACAGAATGCAATGATGTGGAAGTTTCAAATTTCAATATTTTATTCAAAATACAACATAGATGACACATCAAATGTTTAAACTGAGAAAATGTATCATTTTAAGAGAAACATAGGTTGATTTTAAATTTCATTGCATCAACACATCTCAAAAAAGTTGGGACAAGGCCATGTTTACCACTGTGTGGCATCCCCTCTTCTTTTTATAATAGTCTGCAAATGTCTGGGGACTAAGGAGACAAGTTGCTCAAGTTTAGGAATAGGAATGTTGTCCCATTCTTGTCTAATACAGGCTTCTAGTTGCTCAACTGTCTTAGGTCTTCTTTGTCGCATCTTCCTCTTTATGATGCACCAAATATTTTCTATGGGTGAAAGATCTGGACTGCAGGCTGGCTATTTCAGTACCCAAATCCTTCTTCTACGCAGCCATGATGTTGTAATTGATGCAGTATGTGGTCTGGCATTGTCATGTTGGAAAATGCAAGGTCTTCCCTGAAAGAGACGACGTCTGGATGGGAGCATATGTTGTTCTAGAACTTGGATATACCTTTCAGCATTGATGGTGCCTTTCCAGATGTGTAAGCTGCCCATGCCACACGCACTCATGCAACCCCATACCATCAGAGATGCAGGCTTCTGAACTGAGCGCTGAGAACAACTTGGGTTGTCCTTGTCCTCTTTAGTCCGGACGACATGGCGTCCCAGTTTTCTAAAAAGAACTTCAAGTTTTGATTCGTCTGACCACAGAACATTTTTCCACTTTGCCACAGTCCATTTTAAATGAGCCTTGGCCCAGAGAAAATGTCTGCGCTTCTGGATCAGGTTTAGATATGGCTTCTTTTTTGGCCTATAGAGTTTTAGCCGGCAATGGCGAATGGCACGGTGGATTTTGTTCACCGACAATGTTTTCTGGAAGTATTCCTGAGCCTATGTTGTGATTTCCATTACAGTAGCATTCCTATATGTGATGCAGTGCTGTCTAAGGGCCCGATGATCACGGACATCCAGTATGGTTTTCTGGCCTTGACCCGAGATTGTTCCAGATTCTTGGAATCTTTGGAGCATATTATGCACTGTAGATGATAACTTCAAACTCTTTGCAATTTTTCTCTGAGAAACTCCTTTCTGATATTGCTCCACTATTTTTCGCCGCAGCATTGGGGGAATTGGTGATCCTCTGACCATCTTAACTTCTGAGAGACACTGCCACTCTGAGAGGCTCTTTTTATACCCAATCATGTTGCCAATTGGCCTAATAAGTTGCAAATTGGTCCTCCAGCTGTTCCTTATATGTACATTTAACTTTTCCGGCCTCTTATTGCTACCTGTCCCAACTTTTTTGGAATGTGTAGCTCTCATGAAATCCAAAATGAGCCAATATTTGGCATGACATTTCAAAATGTCTCACTTTCAACATTTGATATGTTATCTATATTGCATTGTGAATAAAATATAAATTTATGAGATTTGTAAATTAGTTCATTCATTTTTTACTCACAATTTGTACAGTGTCCCAACTTTTTTGGAATTGGGTTTGTGTATATATATATATATATATATATATATATATATATATATATATATATATATATAAAGTACAGTAAAATTGCAGGAAAGGGCACTGGGGGGCAAACTAATGTGAATTTATTTTATTTTGTAATGAATCAGTGTGTTTGGTGTGTTTTACTATTTGAATTTGCCGCCGGTTCCACCCCCCTGCGAGCGTCACGTAGCAGGAGACGGAAGCCGGGGCATCGAGAGCATCGGGCGGAAGATCCGGCCGCTGCACACTGCCCAGATATATCGCTGTATCCCGGGAAAAAGGTAAGTAACCCCTCTTTCATAATCCAGCGATGCTTCTGGCGGTACCCCGAATGTGAGAGTACCGCCTTTGCCACTGAAATTTAACCCCGAGCCACACTCGGGAATAACGCTAGGGAGGTTAAAAGACCCCATATTGTCTATGTACAATGTGAAAATATGAGACAACAGCTAATATACTGTATGAAATTACAACTTTTGTATACTGTATATAGTAGAGTTTATCAAGTAAATGGTCCCTGTAGTAAAGTAACTCACAAAGAGGTATGGGAAGAATTTTTTCCCTTGAGGTAATATAATGTTTTTTAGCAGTATTAATATATTGGCATTGTGAGCAATGTTCGCAAGGAAAGAATCGTCTTTCACCAGGGTTCTGCATTGCTCACCATGGGGTGAATTCACTAAAGGATATTGCATGCAATATGTAGGTCACATGACCTATCTTTAAAAAATATTGCAAGCGATAATAAACTCTTCAATTCACTAAATAGAAAAAAAAGAAGAAAAAATAACAAGCATGTAATACATGCAAGTGCAAAAAATACAGAACTTTAATAACTATTACAATATTCTGTAAAGATTAATTAATGGGGAACAAAAGGGGCCAATAATTAATGTATGGGAATTGGTGGCAGTATCAGCAGGCTGTCAGTGGGTATTTCCAAAATTTGTTGGATAGACTGTGTACAGCTCCGCTAGGAAGGCATTTTAGTGCACCCTGCTCGAATGTGCCTAATGAGGAGGAGGATTAGAATAAGTAGAAGGGTTGTATTAATATCACCCAGACGTTTCCCGGAGTGTATGTTATTGGATGACTTTACAGAGGCGGAAACACTGAAAACATTTTGTCTTACCAAGGAGCTGATTATGGGATTCTACATTCAATTGCGTTTTATTTGGAGACCCCCACACAGTGCAATTACGCAATACTTTGGATGACAAAATTGTTAGCAGTACTCCACTTCCTTTGTAAGGCTTCATAACAAATGGGTGGTGGAGATGTAGTTGGAATGTTGCAGGCCTTTTTTTCTTGTGTACTTAAGTTATTTGTGACTATAGCCATTATATAGTGTGAATGTGTGTAAATACATATATACACTATATTACCATTAAGTATTGGGAGGCCTGCCTTTAAACGCACATTAACTTTAATGGCATTCCAGTTTTAGTCTGTAGGGTCCAATATTGAGTTAACCCACCCTTTGCTGCTATAAAAGCTTTAACTCTTCTGAGAAGGATGTCCACAAGGTTTAGGAGTGTGCCTATGGGAATGTTTGACCATTCTTCCATAAACGCATTTGTGAGGTCAGACACTGATGTGGACGAGAAGACCTGACTCGCTAATTCATCCCAAAGGTGTTCAATCGGGCTGAGGTCAGGACTCAATGTGCAGGCCAGTCAAGTTTCTCCACCCCAAACTTGCTCATCCATGTCTTTATGGACCTTGCTTTGTGCAAATCATTTGGTGAAAGGGGGATTATGGTGTGGAGTTGTTTTTCACGTGTTGGGCTTGGCCCCTTAGTTACAGTGAAGGGATCACTTAAGGCAACAGCATACCAAAACATTTTGGACAATTTCATGCTCCCAACTTTGTGGGAAAATATTGGGGATGGCCCCTTCCTGTTCCAACATGACTGCGCACCACTGCACAAAGTAAGGCCCTTAAAGACATGGATAAGCGAGTTTGGGGTGCAGGAACTGACAGGCATGCACAGAGTCCTTACCCCAACCCGATAGAGCACTTTTAGGATAAATTCAAGTAGAGACTGCAAGCCAGGCCTTCTCATCCACATCAGTGCCTGATCTCACAAATGCGCTTCTGGAAGAATGGTCAAATATTCCCATAGACACACTCCTAAACCTTGTGGTCAGCCTTCCAAGAAGAGTTGAACCTTTTTTATCTGCAAGGGGTGGGCCAACCCAATATTGAACCCTACAGACTAAGACTAGGATGCCATTAAAGTCCATGCGTAATATAGTAAAGGTACAGCGCCACTAAATTCAAATTCTAAGCTTAAAGGAAGTAAACTAGAGTCCATGAAGTCCATATAAAGAGATTGATTCAGGTATGGAAGGTATGACCATATGTTCCAACACCGATCGTGCAAAGGAATGGCTCCTGGCAATCACCACATGAAAAGGTAAAAAAGGTTGTCCCCTTACCGGAAAGTTAGACCCCCTGTTAAGGAAGGTCCACCAAGCATGCGATGTAGGCAGTCACCGGTCACCAGGAACAAGCAATGCACCCAATCCTCCTCCGAACCTCCAAAGGGTATCCGGACAGGACCATGGACTCGTGTAAGAAAAAATTATGCAAAACATGCAATTTTAGAACTTATGGACAAAAATCCTTTTCCCATGATGGCCACACATATTCGTTGGATAATTTTTATAACTGTTCCACAGACCACGTGGTATATTGTTTGACTTGCCCATGCAAGTTGTTATATGTGGGCCGCACCATATGTCCTTTGCGCCAACGTTTTGGCAAACAGCGGTGGCTTATTGAGGAAGGATCCGATAAGCACAGTGTCCCTAGACACTTCTTAGAATATCACAATAAATCCACTGAGGGGCTAAGAGTTTGGATTATTGAGGCCATATCTAATAAATTACCAGAGGCCCAGCGGTTCTCTAGACTCTGTGAACTTGAGACATTTTGGATTTTTTCTTTGAACACATTAAAGCCTCACGGCCTAAATGAGGAACTTGAAATTAGCACTATTTTATAATCACTAATACTTTTTATCAGAGTTTTTTTATAGAGGTCCTTTTATATTAGCCATGTGCACCATTAAATGTATTGTGTCATTTTAACATACCTATTTGTCCAGTTATATTGTCCATCACTTTTAATCCCTTTCCTTGATTTTAACATACACATCTCGTTCAATGTATTTTTATACATATTTTTATATATAGTGAGAGGACTGGGAAACAAGGATTTCGGGCACAAATGTTTTTTTAAAAACAAATTATTTTATTCAAAACATGTTTAAATAGTGAAAGAAAATAGGTGCGCAGTCCTGAAGTGATGAGAAGTGAAGTGAAAGCAGCACTGAAATTTAAATTAGACGTGAGAAGATGGCAATATGGAAAACATTACCAAAGTGCGCTAACAAATAATGAACCAAGTGTTCAAAAGGTACATGGATGGTAACCGGATTTAAAAATCATGTGCATTCAGTCCAAAACAAAAGTGCAAAAACTGTGAAAAAGTCTTTCTTTTCAAATTGGAGTGAAGGTAAGGGAGTGTTGGGAGGTGGGTGGGGCCTCGTCCCAAAAAATGATCCAGAGTGATTCTCAGTGGCCTGATATACACATGTGGACACCCAGTGTTAGGAGTGGACTCTTACCACAATGTGGAGAGATGTGAGCATGTACTTGGTTGTATCTAGAAGTCCTCAACTGATCAAGCTGGCAGGGATGGCTCTCGGAATGGACCGGAACAATCAGCTGCTTCCGAAGTGGGGGGGGAATCTGTAGGCTTCCAAGCAGGGGGAGATGCCAAGATATTTGTTGTGCCCTCCTGGCACTGGGCAATTCGGCAGTACAAAATCGTTTTTTTGGGTCTTAGGAAGATATTCTCCGGGGATCTGCAGCACCCTGTATCTCCTTTCCCCCTTTCTTTGTATTGCAGCAGTGGATGTGCATCCCAGCCTCTGTTCCGAATGCCTCTGTGTGTTACTTCCGGGTTAGCATTGACCACAATGCATTTCGCTTAACGAGCGTCCTCAGGCAGACTGCCTGAGGACGCTCGTTAAGCGAAATGCATTGTGGTCAATGCTAACCCGGAAGTAACACACAGAGGCATTCGGAACAGAGGCTGGGATGCACATCCACTGCTGCAATACAAAGAAAGGGGGAAAGGAGATACAGGGTGCTGCAGATCCCCGGAGAATATCTTCCTAAGACCCAAAAAAACGATTTTGTACTGCCGAATTGCCCAGTGCCAGGAGGGCACAACAAATATCTTGGCATCTCCCCCTGCTTGGAAGCCTACAGATTCCCCCCCCACTTCGGAAGCAGCTGATTGTTCCGGTCCATTCCGAGAGCCATCCCTGCCAGCTTGATCAGTTGAGGACTTCTAGATACAACCAAGTACATGCTCACATCTCTCCACATTGTGGTAAGAGTCCACTCCTAACACTGGGTGTCCACATGTGTATATCAGGCCACTGAGAATCACTCTGGATCATTTTTTGGGACGAGGCCCCACCCACCTCCCAACACTCCCTTACCTTCACTCCAATTTGAAAAGAAAGACTTTTTCACAGTTTTTGCACTTTTGTTTTGGACTGAATGCACATGATTTTTAAATCCGGTTACCATCCATGTACCTTTTGAACACTTGGTTCATTATTTGTTAGCGCACTTTGGTAATGTTTTCCATATTGCCATCTTCTCAAAACATGTTTAAAACCAAAGAAGAGTACAGGCATATAATTGTGTGTTAAGGACCAAACCAGACCCATAAATGGTCTATACTGTGGTGTATCTTAATACATAAAGTTTAGAACAATGGTTTACATACATCTTAAAGTACAGAACAATTAGTAGTCATATCATTCTCAAGACTATTCACTCACGATCAGACAAAAACCACCGGCGGACACCAAAATAGACAAGGTGTCGGTCCGTGGGATCAACTGAGAGTGTGAATTAACTTCCACCATATAACATTTGACCTTTGCTCGACATGTTTCGCTTTCTTAGGAGAAAAGCTTCATCTGGAGCATATCATTTCGTTTGTCTGTGTAAAGAACAATACTGTTTAGACATGTTGCATGAAGATAACATAATTTTTGATGTTTCATAATACCGTGTCCATTATTCCATTTAGTTATAAATATATACACATATTGCATTTAAATAGGTCCTTATATTTTTTGTATAAATATATCAACACAATATATCATTGAGTCTTACGTTGCATCTAGCATCCAGGGAGGTATTCGGTTGGGGGAGAACAAGCGCCGGGGATTACCAAAAGCGAGGCATATGTGGGGACCCACCCCGTAATTACATTGTCACCAAGATATAAACAAGTGGTACATATGGTAAACAAAGGGGGGACATACATACCTGTACAGTAATAGTCAGGCATAAATATCAATTCCGTAGGGGAGTTTTTTAACGAAGAGGACTGTTGTGCGTTTGTGGAAAACACCGTATTATGGCACCTATATGAGCATGTAGTAGTGAGGGTAATCACTCCATATTTACTAGATAGATAAGAAAAAGGAGTAGATGTTTTTTAAAAGGGACCAGTTAGTATATTAGTTCTATAATTATTATTAAAAGATCGAAAAAAAGAGTATGTGCTAGCCAAGAGGGCTGGAACATTCCAGGGTGACAAACGAAAAAGGAAAAAGAAGAAAAAATTAATAATATATATATATGTATACTGCATGCATGTGAGTAGAGTGCATAGATATCCACAGAGGCCCAGTAGTTGTCCCTGAAAAGGGTGATTAAAGAATTCATATTGACTTAGTAAACGGAGATAGGTAGTTAGACATATAATTGAAATAAAGGAATCCATATATGGGAACTCTCCGTGCAGCAATGGGCCACTCATGGAGTATCTAACATCTTAATTTGTATTTTTAAATATCCATGTGTATATAAATCCTGATACATAGGATGAAGTTAAATCTTAGGCATGGTATCAAATTTGTACCCGAGTAAACGTTTCTATAATCCAGTGAGTGTAACCCAAATTGCATATGCACGGATGATTCCATCATGGAGTTAGAATGCATGCTGTGTTAAACTAATAATAGCAAAAAAGAAGAAATGATGGTAGGATATCATAGGATACAATAAATCTATCTGGGGTAAGAGAACCCGAGATATGGACATTCAGAACAGCTCACCAGGCCTGGAGAGGACGGGAGCCTAATGCATGTAGCGTGTCCCTTATGGTTATCTAAACGCTGTATAACAGGATGAAATTAAAGTAAGTATGTGAGTCCCAACAAAAGTAAAATAAACGTTAGTGCCACATGCTAAGGGTGAAGCTACACACCCCTGTATGGCGGCATTACCCCATCCGGCGAGGACTGTGTGCAAGTTTGGAATAGCGCGGCACGGAGTAAGTGATACAGCTTCACCCTTAGCATGTGGCACTAACGTTTATTTTACTTTTGTTGGGACTCACATACTTACTTTAATTTCATCCTGTTATACAGCGTTTAGATAACCATAAGGGACACGCTACATGCATTAGGCTCCCGTCCTCTCCAGGCCTGGTGAGCTGTTCTGAATGTCCATATCTCGGGTTCTCTTACCCCAGATAGATTTATTGTATCCTATGATATCCTACCATCATTTCTTCTTTTTTGCTATTATTAGTTTAATACAGCATGCATTCTAACTCCATGATGGAATCATCCGTGCATATGCAATTTGGGTTACACTCACTGGATTATAGAAACGTTTACTCGGGTACAAATTTGATACCATGCCTAAGATTTAACTTCATCCTATGTATCAGGATTTATATACACATGGATATTTAAAAATACAAATTAAGATGTTAGATACTCCATGAGTGGCCCATTGCTGCACGGAGAGTTCCCATATATGGATTTGTTACTTTATTTCAATTATATGTCTAACTACCTATCTCCGTTTACTAAGTCAATATGAATTCTTTAATCACCCTTTTCAGGGACAACTACTGGGCCTCTGTGGATATCTATGCACTCTACTCACATGCATGCAGTATACATATATATATATTATTAATTTTTTCTTCTTTTTCCTTTTTTGTTTGTCACCCTGGAATGTTCCAGCCCTCTTGGCTAGCACATACTCTTTTTTTCGATCTTTTAATAATAATTATAGAACTAATATACTAACTGGTCCCTTTTAAAAAACATCTACTCCTTTTTCTTATCTATCTAGTAAATATGGAGTGATTACCCTCACTACTACATGCTCATATAGGTGCCATAATACGGTGTTTTCCACAAACGCACAACAGTCCTCTTCGTTAAAAAACTCCCCTACGGAATTGAGATTTATGCCTGACTATTACTGTACAGGTATGTATGTCCCCCCTTTGTTTACCATATGTACCACTTGTTTATATCTTGGTGACAATGTAATTACGGGGTGGGTCCCCACATATGCCTCGCTTTTGGTAATCCCCGGCGCTTGTTCTCCCCCAACCGAATACCTCCCTGGATGCTAGATGCAACGTAAGACTCAATGATATATTGTGTTGATATATTTATACAAAAAATATAAGGACCTATTTAAATGCAATATGTGTATATATTTATAACTAAATGGAATAATGGACACGGTATTATGAAACATCAAAAATTATGTTATCTTCATGCAACATGTCTAAACAGTATTGTTCTTTACACAGACAAACGAAATGATATGCTCCAGATGAAGCTTTTCTCCTAAGAAAGCGAAACATGTCGAGCAAAGGTCAAATGTTATATGGTGGAAGTTAATTCACACTCTCAGTTGATCCCACGGACCGACACCTTGTCTATTTTGGTGTCCGCCGGTGGTTTTTGTCTGATCGTGAGTGAATAGTCTTGAGAATGATATGACTACTAATTGTTCTGTACTTTAAGATGTATGTAAACCATTGTTCTAAACTTTATGTATTAAGATACACCACAGTATAGACCATTTATGGGTCTGGTTTGGTCCTTAACACACAATTATATGCCTGTACTCTTCTTTGGTTTTAAACATGTTTTGAATAAAATAATTTGTTTTTAAAAAAACATTTGTGCCCGAAATCCTTGTTTCCCAGTCCTCTCACTCAATTAGCAATTAAGGATAGGGACACACCCTAAATTGGATACTTCATGACCCAGATAGCTGCTGTCTGTGGACACATGGCCTAGAATAAAAATATTTTTATATATATTTTTAATATACATTTTAAATACTTTTAAATTTCCCTATTTTTTGGACAGTTATATTCCTTGTGAGACTACATCTTCATGAATATCTCCATCAGCCTTCCTTATCCTTATATATACACATATATGTTTCTCATACATATACATGTATTTATTATTCAATTTTAAAGGCTAAATTTAGCATTCTAATTATTTGTCTGATCTTTTCATTATATATCTTTATCTATCATTGAGAGATCGGTGTTGGGGCTATATATACACTATAGTCCGTTGGTCTATATATATATATACATATTCTTTTATATATTGCCATGTTTTATTTCCATATCATAAGTATATTTTATATGTTTAACAAATCACTTCGCAATCTAGTATGGGTTGTGTCTTCCAATATGGCCGTCATGCTACTTCATTGGTTTCTCGGCCTTCGCATACTCCCATTCACACATTGCGTGTATATAAATCTTCCGGCTCAAAGTAGTCCCTGCATTTACACTTGAGAAAAGAGCGCGCATGCTCCCCATGAGCTTGGCGCACGCTCTGAAACGCGTCGTGTGCACTTTTGACCTTGCTTACGTCACACGGTCGACGCTGAGTCCCAGCCTGCCTCGAGAGTTCGGTCTCGGGGAAGAGAGAGCCGGCATCTCCCCGCCATTCCATCTACCGGATAGGATCACCATCATATCCTCTCTCTCGGCAGCAGCAACATGGACAGCTTGACCCCAGGACGTTGCATTTGAGCCTTCACTTACTTTATATCCAGTGAGTTACCATTTACTGTATGCTTACCATTCAATAAACGTATTGCACTTAGAGGTGCTCCTCTTGTCTTTTGCTTAATTCCTCAAAGAACTGGGCTAAAGATTCCACTGTGCCATTCCATATGAGGAGGACATCGTCGATGTACCTTTTCCACATCACTAACTCAACCCGTTGATCCTTGAAGATGAAATCCTCCTCCCACTTTGCCATGAACAAGTTCGCCATGCTTGGGGCGAACTTAGCACCCATAGCAACACCCCTGGTCTGGAGGTAATAAGAACCCCCAAACCAGAAGTAGTTGTGCGTCATGGCAAAGGAGAGGAGTTCAAGGATCCAAACCCTTTGGGCAGGGATGAGTAGTGGATCCCTCTGTAAGAAAGAGGAAACCGCCTGGTGTCCATGCTCATGAGAGATGATGGTGTAGAGGGAGGCAACATCTGCGGTGGCCAGCAGATAACCATCCCTCCACACCACTTCATCCAAAAGTCGTATGACCTGGGTTGAATCCCTCAAGAAGGTGGGGGTGGAGACCACCAAAGGCTGTAGGTACCCGTCAATGTACTTACCTACCCTTGAGGTCACTGAGTCAATCCCACTTATAATGGGATGACCAGGTGGATTAACAGGATTTTTGTGGACCTTAGGGAGGTAGTACATGACGGGTACCCTTGAAGCCACAGGAACCAGGAACGATCTCTCCTTCTTATTCAGAATATTGTCCTCAAAGGCCTTTCCCACCAAAGTAGAGAGCTCCTTTTTGAACCTGAAAGTAGGATTAGATCTAAGAGGGGAATAAGTGTCTCGATCCGACAGGATATTTGACATTTCTGCCAGATATGCGGACTTGTTCAAGACCACAATCCCCCCACCCCCCCTTTGTCTGCTGGTCTGACCACCAAATCATCTCTGGACTGCAGAGATTTTAATCCGGTGTTAAATCACATCCTTTGACAGTCCCATCTATATTAAAGTCCATGTGCGTGTAAAGGCAGGTGTCCCAATACTTTTGGTAATATAGTGTATATACACACACAATAATAGATAGGTGTGAATAAATGCTGTAAAGTAAGAATGCTGTTAAAAAAAAAAAAAATATATAAAAATCCTTCTGTCTCTTCACGTGATAACAGGGCTCTGGGTGGTGGGAATAAACCATCTATTCCAGGATTCCTTATTCTTCTAAGCTGAAGATGGTTCTTAATGACAATGGCTGTAAGTTTGAGGTCATTGTCTTGCTGCAGAATATATTTGGGGCCAATCACAGGCCTCCCTGATGGTATTTTCCTGCTGCAGAATACATTTGGGGCTAATAACACCCCTCCCTCATGGTATGGCATGATGGATAAGTATCTGCCTGTATTCCTCAGCATTGAGAACACCATTGATAAGGCAACATTGAGGACCATAGATGCACTGGTCAGCTAAGGAAACTTAATGCAGCAGCAGGACACATCATGCTTACTTCCCTTTGACATTTGAAGATGTCAGGCAGTGTCATTGGCAATTACACCACCATAGAATGGTACTGTGGGTATATAAATGTTGGTTAAAGGTGCCACATCCTAATGACTAGAGCGTATGTACTTAGAAAAGGAATTAATGGCTTTCTAGGCACCAATGATAAAAACAGGATTTTTATTAGTAACAATTCTATAAAACATGTGTAGACATGATAAAAATACAATTCAACAGAAAAAACATATCCAGCTCTGACCGCCGGGTTAGGGCTGATATAATAACAAACCCTGATTGTATCCCGCTGCAGAGTTAGAATACAGTATGGTATAGATGTGAGCTTGAAATGTTTCTATCACGCTTCTTTGGGAGCTTATTTTACATTTTCTAAATAGATGAAAATATATCCATAAATATATGTATATCAAAACAAAACCGTTTAGAAATCCTGTCATGTGTACACGTGTTTTATGTAATTGTTACTAATAAAAGTCTTATTTTTAATCATTGGTGCCTAGGAGTCCATAATTCCTTTCTAATTACTTACGCTACTCTACACAGAGGCCTGGCGAAAAGTGGTCTTCATGGAAGAAGTGTGGCCAAAAAGCCATACCTCCGATATGTAAACAAGGCTAAGCGACTCAACTATGCATAAAAACCTAGGAACTGGGGTATAGAAAAATGGCAGCAGGTACTCTGGACTGATGGGTCAAATTTTGAAAATTTTGACTGTATCAGGGGGCAGTTTGTTTGAGGAGGGCTGGAGACATTAATGAATGCCTGGAAGCAACAGTGAAGCATGGGGAAGGTTACTTGCAAGTTTGAGGCTGCATTTATGCAAATGGAGTTGGAGATTTGGTCAGGATCAATGGTGTCCTCTATGCTGAGAAAAACAGGCAGATACTTATCCATCATGCCATACTATCAGAGAGGCATGTGCCTAGCCCCAAATTTATTCTACAGAAGGACAATGACGCCAAAAATACAGCCGATGTCATATTTTCAGCATAAAGAAGAACATGGAGTCCTGAACATGATTGTTAGGCGCCCAAAGAGCCCTGATCTCAACTTCCATGAGTCTGTCTGTGATCACAAGAAGAGGCGGAAGGACTTGAGGCAGCCTACATCCACAGAAGATCTGTGGTTAGTTCTCTAAGATGTTTGAAACAACCTACCGAGTTCCTTTACAAACTGTGTGTAAGTGTACCTAGAAAAAGTGATGCTGTTTTGAAGGCAAAGGGCGGTCACATGAAATATTGATTTGATTTGCATTTCTGTTCTGTTTACTTACTTTTTTTTTTGTTATTTGATAAAAATTAATTATTAACAGTTCTATTTCTAAAATCTTTCTTAATATACATAACTTTTTCACACCTGCCTAAAACTTTTTCATAGTACTGTATATAATGTATGTACTATGTGTATATATATATATATATATATATATATATACATACACACCATCAACAAGGCAAGAGTGGGACCAAACTAAAGTAGTTTCTATTCTGTTGCATCTGTACTGTTATGGGGGCGATTTTCCTTTTGCCTCCAAATGTTAAAGAACATATATACTATATTGTCATTTGTTTTCACTGTATCACACCATTAAATAAAGAATTAAAAAAAAGAACATATACACGAAAACTGGAAAGTTTATCATTCAATGAACATCCATGTAGTGTGTGATGCAAAAATGTTAATCAGAAATGTTATGACCAGTTTTCCTGGCTTGGTTTATGATGGCCACATCCTTTGACAGTCCTAGCTATATGAAGATTTTGAGAAGGGAACATTCAGTGGAGGCTGGCTACTTGGTAACTGATGTATTGTTCTACTATTTCTTGGTGTAATGACTATAATAATAGAATAGACCCTATTATAAGTGCTATTCACATTCTGATTAAAGCTATAAGGTGCATGCGAAACCATGGAAGATGTGTATGTTCTGCTACTGTTTCCTCTAACTCAATTATCTTTTGTGTTTTCTAACCTTTCATGATATGGTGTGTGTGTGTGTATATGTATATATATATATATATATATATATATATATATATATATATATATATATATATATATACACACAGTATATTTATATATATATATATGTAAATGTTATATAAAATAATGTACATTTTAAATGTTTTAGTTGATTCTTGCTACCCTTGTCTACCCTGGTTGTTCATACCAGTAACATATTGTATGAAACCAGCACAGGGAGGGTTAAACACCTCACATTTAAAAACCAGAATCTCTGTGGAACATACCTTGGAATTTTAAAAGAGCCACTTCTAATACATCTATCTTTCTGGAGGATTTTTAAAGTATAGTCTACAGAAGGTTCCTGGCATGCTGTATTCTTCACAATATAGCCATGCATGCAGGTCTTCTGATGGACATTGAGATGGAATCATTAGAAGATGAGGACCATGTTTCTAAATCCATGGTTTCCTGGAATCAGCAAGGCAATGATTGCTGTCATCAACTAATTAATAATTACTTTGAAAGGTAATTCAAATTATTTATATTTTATATTGCATCTTTTCAAGATGGTAGGAGTGTCAGTAAACCAACCCATGCACAACAGGGGATATGGCAGAATGCAGCTACTGCTAATCTGAAGCATGACAGCATTCTAACCTCCTAGATGCCTAATTTACCATGGCCTCCTGTGTAGTGCAGTCACAAATAACAGTTTGAGGCTGCTGAAAATATTAAAGGCCTTTGAATTGGAGCTTTGTATATTTTGTCAACAGGTGAGTATGGATTAAGCACCTTTACATGAAAAAATATTACAGTGATACATAAAAACTCACAAAAATATAGTTTAGCTCTTGTATCGTTGTGCAGTTTCAGTCAAGCTCCACTGAGACCATGGAGTTTTAGCTTAAAGTTTTATTAGACAGTTTACATACATCAAATAAATAAACGGTTGCGCTAACCAATAAAGGGAAGGGAAGCTGCACTTAAACTTAATGAACTAGAGAATGCAAAAACCGAAAAGAAAATAAGTGCGCTCTCCCACAAACTCTAGTGAATCCCAATACAAAAAACATAAAAAATGTACAAATTATATATAAATTGTGTATAACTCAACATGTGCACTGTAATATGACAGTCAATCACTGAAAGAAAAGAAATATATTCTCTCAATAATGAAAGAATACATAGACTCAGTGTTGAAATGGTTTAAAATGAAGGAAATTGGTATTCCTGCCAAAATGTCTCAAAATATGTCCTCTCAACTGATGTTATATCCATTCCTTCACGTATAAACACGTGAATCTCAGTGACTGCAAGAATATTGCAAAGAAGTGAAAGGTTCCAATAACTTAATTCCACCCGAGGACAGGATTGGACGTTCACTGTAGGCTCCTTACCAGATCAGCTACAGAAATGCGCTATCAGGATGTTCTATCAGCCTTAATCCTCACAGTGGATCATCCCCTCCTCTTCGAGTTCACCACGTGCTTGTGAAAAAATAGGGTAGTGTTTGGCTTCTTACCAACTAAAAGATAGGATGGGCTCAAATATATATACACTCCGTGTATGCCTGCGGTATAATTCCCATAAGGTATTCTTCAAGGTATTCACTCCCCTCCTCCGCTCCAGAACGAATTACACTAAAGGAAATTGGTCCTCACAAAGGAGGAGCCCAATAGGGATGTCCATTCTTGTGCTCGAAGATATATCCTATCTTTTAGTTGGTAAGGAGCCAGTCACTACACTATTTTTTCACAAGCACATGGTGAACACGGAGAGGAGAGCATGATCCATTGTGAGGATTAAGGCTGATAGAACATCCTGATAGCGCATTTCTGTAGCTGATCTGGTAAGGAGCCTACCTACAGTGAACGTCCAATCCTGTCCTCGGGTGGAATTGAGTTATTGGAACCTTTCACTTCTTTGCAATATTCTTGCAGTCACTGAGATTCACGTGTTTATACATGAAGGAACGGATATAACATCAGTTGAGAGGACATACTGTATCTCGAGACATTTTGACAGGAATACCAAGTTCCTTCATTGTAAACTATTTCAACACTGTGTGTGGAGAGTCTATGTCTTCTTTCATTATTGAGAGACTATATTTCTTTTCTTTCAGTCATTGACTGTCATATTACAGTGCACATGTTGAGTTATACACAATTTATTTATAATTTGTACATTGTTTATGTTTTTGTGTATTGGGACTCACTAGAGTTTGAGGGAGAGCGCACTTATTTTCTTTTCGTTAGTTTACATACATCACTTCAGTACACTTAAAACAAATATGAAGAATTTTCACCTTTGAAAATGTCATCTGTGACGAAACATCGTAAGGACACGGCGTACTGACGTCATCTGACTGCGACAAGGAAGTGCGGACGAGCGGAATCGTCCGGCCGGCGGCTAACCATCAATGCTCTGTACTTCCTGACATATTGTGAGTGTTATTCGTTTACTTTTAATAAATTTTAAAGCGGTTTTACACTATGGAAGCTGTTCTCTTTTTATGCTGGTGAATACCTTGGCTATCTTTTGGAGTCATCCGGGCTAGAACTTGCTTCATGCCAAGTGTCTCTATCCATGAAGTCTGATTTATCTACAGGCGTTTTTATTATCTACATGTGGTAAGAGGCGATTTCTACTGGTGAAGGCTAGCACTGGTTCCTAAGTGATACACGTGATTGCCCTGTTACACTTTGGCCTGTTTATTATTTATATATGGTAAGAGGCGATTTCAGCTGATGAAGGTTTAGCACGGAAGCTAGAGTGTTTTATGTGATTACTCCCATTCACTTTGGCGTTTTTACTTCCTTCGCATGGTAAGAGGCGATTTCAGCTGGTGAAGGATAGCACTCACTTTTTATTGATTTATGCGATTGCCCTTATTCACTCTGGTAAGGGGTACATTTAGGTGTCCTATTGCATGGGATTATTTTCTTTTTCTTTAATTTATTTTCTTCAACTATCGGTTTGTGAGCATTCACATTGGTGGTGGTTATATCAACACAACATAATTTTTTGAGCCAACCATTGAATGATCACATTGGTGTTTAAGTCACTTAAAATCATTTATGTTGGGTTTTACGCTATTGCGCTTTTTATATTTAATTTTATGATTCAACGACCACTGAATCACCACGAGCTTACTGGTTCCGGTCTTCCATCAAGGGGACAAGATTCACTATAGAGAACCTGCATTTTCATTTACCTTTTCTGGTAAGCATACATCCATAAGGAGCCCAGTCTGAAAACTGAGATTTTACCAATTTATGGACTTTTATGGACTTTATTTTTCCATTACTCATTCATAGCGCGACTTGAATTAGAACTATTTACTGGGGTGTGGTCACACTTGAAGTTGCAGCTGCATATCTGATCTCCATTAGCGTGGTTATTATTTCCAATTTTACATGTTGAGTTATACACAATTTATTTATAATTTGTACATTGTTTATGTTTTTGTGTATTGGGACTCACTAGAGTTTGTGGGAGAGCGCACTTATTTTCTTTTCGTTCGTTTACATACATCACTTCAGTACACTTAAAACAAATATGAAGAATTTTCGCCAAAAAGTGGTAGAAAATGTCTAACGTCAAAACAAATGTTTCAAAATCTTCCTATTTCTACCGCCTCATATTCCCACCGGATGTTTTCCTTAAGTGTTCTGTGTATAATAGTTGGGAGGGCATGCCAATTCTTGGTTTATAAAGACAGGCCTATTATCACCGCCCATTACACCTGCTCTCTCCATTAAAACTAGCTATACTCTAGCGTCTAGAAAAATGAAAAAAATAGGAACAGTAGTATTTAGATCATGTTAATGCCTGTTCGCCTTCACATTGCTAAAATAAGAAATTTAGGCTCAGTTAACTGATATTTTAATTTAAGAAAAAAACAATAAGGGAGGGAGGTTCCTAACTTGAATGAGAAAGACATCAAGTAAATCAGGAGCCAGCAGCAAACAGCACTTACCTACTGTTAACTCGTTCACGTCAAAAGGCAGTTGCAAGATGATTTTGCGTTTAGGTCCCAGACCTACGACCCTTCAGTTCTACTCCCTCGTGCAGTGAATTTTCCCCCTCTGGCCAGAAGATGTACAGGCACACAGCACTCAAGCTTGGTGGAAATACATCTGATTTGTTTATTTACAGCTCACACATTTATAGGTCATTTCAGCGGGAAAAAAACAGTTTAAACTGGTGTACAATCCATGGGTCAGTTTTAACAATAGAATATACTGTATCTAATAAGACAATACATGAAAGGTTTTGTTGTCTCTAACACATTGATGTAAATGTGAGATGTCTTGTGTCTGAAGTTGCTTATTTGTGGAAGGGCCTTCCCGTCTATGCTCAGCTGTCTGATGTGTTAATATGTAAGTACTTATCAATGTATTCAGGTGTCTTCTGTAATCTATATGTAAAGTCTAATTGTTAAGTGTCCAGTAGGTATGGCTGAGATGTGTTAATGCTGTCTGAAATGGTAATGAACGACTTGTTATTGTAATTTCCAGAGACCACATTCCATTGTGAGTTGGGCACTAGCTGAAATGTGTGTCTCTGGTATCGGGGGATATCAATATTTTATTAAGGCACATTGATACACTCTTTCACCTACCCACTATTGAAAAGTTTTGCTTAAAGGATACGTCCAGGCAAAACCTAACTAATGCTAAACCTGCTCTATGCCACATTCCAAACCTAATCTATCTAAGTGTGTACAGAAAAAATCACTGTACTTACCGTTTCTGCACCCGATACAGCATAATGAAGTATTGCAAAACAATGGATTTGTTTTAGTTTTAACTGTTGATGCTTTACAGTATAGTATGTTTTAACAAGTAATCAAAGAAAGCCTTAATGCTTAATAAGGGAGTGTTAATGGACTCTAGTAAAATAAAACATCAATTTTTTCCCCAAATTGGCAAATACAGCTCAGATTTACACACATATATGTAAAAATAACTGTAAATAAATCTAAAAAAATTTAGTTCAACACTATTTTTTATGTGTCAATCTTTTTATTACAGTTTAGAGTAACAAGATAGGACATTGTTGGATAGCACACAGTAGTACAACATGAAACTGTCAACCTAAACAGTACATAATAAAATAGAAAAAAAAAAATTGCCGATAATAGTAGATAAAAAATGGTAAGGGTTTCGCTATGAAGTTGAACCCATAAACACTTCACATGTAGATGTGACAAACTACAGTAATGTGATCGACTAAGTGTAACCTCTATAGTACCAGTCAGTAAAGTTGTGTCTCCATCCACACATCAAAGGAAAAATCTCCTGAGATAGCTTGTCATGAGCAAAAACTTACAGTTAACCTTAGAACGTTGATAAAGGCCAACTTTTGGGCCAACAATACACCAGAAAATTAAAAAATAAAACATTTCTGATATAAAGAGAGAGAAAAGAGGCGGGAGAATAAGAAACAGGAAGAGGAGAAAAACAAGGCAAGAGAAAAAAAATGAGACCCCAACCGTCCTGAATCCCATCCAGCCGTCGAACCGCTGTCAGCTTCAGGTGTCTGAAACCGGAAGATAAGAAAGCCAGGGGGTCCATATCCCTTCAAATAGGGATTGTTTGTCCCGCAGGACACTGACTAGTTTTTTGTGTAACATATGGCACTTTTCCACTGCAAGTACCGGCTCGTACCAGCTCGGCTCTACTCGGCCCTGCTTGGCCCGGTTTGCTTTTCCACTGCTGGTACCGCATGGTATAGTGTCGGAACGGTTCGGTACGGTACAGTATAGGTTTGCTTTTCCACTAAAGTAGTACTAAGTTAAGTGGGTGGGATAACAACGGGGTGGGTGGGATTCTCTGACCAATCAGTGGCTAGTAGTGACTGCATGCAAAGGATTTTGGGATATGGTACCAGTTTGGTACCTGTTGGAACCACAATCGAGTAGGTACTGTTTTTTCAGAGCCGTACCGTTCGGTTCCACGCAGTGGAAAAGCAAACCTATACCGTACCGTACCGAACCGTTCCGACCCTATACCATGCGGTGCCAGCAGTGGAAAAGCACAAAAGCGTGCCGAACCGGTACGGTTCCATGCAGTGGAAAAGCGCCAATACATGATCCAGGTAAGCTTTCGCTTCATGAGGGCTAAATCAATCACGGGCTTTTCCAAGAGGTTGCAATGTTTTTTTTTTTTGCTGCCAAGAACAAGTAGTATATTAGAGTCAGAGTGGATCTTGGGATATTATTGACAGGTTCGTTGAGTAGCGCGATCCGAGGATCTTTTGTAATGTTAACCATTGTGACCAAGTAGATTAAGGAGTGGACCTGTATCCAGAAACGCCGTAACTTGGGGCAGGCCCACCACACATGGAGAACAGAACCTACCTCTCCACAGCCCCTGAAACGAGAGGGTGAGGAGCCCGGGTATACTCAACACAATTTTTTAAAGAGCTAGTTATCCTATAAGATTAATCTCCCTATCTTTTTATGTGACAGCTTAAATAAACATGATAAATTAGAATTAAAAAACGTAGGTAGTCTAAAATGTTCTCCTTCCCTCTTTGAGCAAATTTGATGAATGACCTTTGTAACACATAACTATAGCCATTCCTTTCCTGTCCCGTACATGTTTTATTCTTTTTTTATAGTTCAGCCGATATTAGTTGGAAAGAAGAGGAGGGTAAATAGACCATGTTTGTTACATTGAAGACACTGGGGTTGATTTACTAAAGGCAAATTGACTGTGCACTTTGCAAGTAAAATTGGACTTATTTTCCCCAGAACTTAGTGAATGTGCTAATACTCTGCTGATTTTCATCATTCAATCATGTGCAAGGATGTGCAAGCTGTTTTTTTTTTATTTTACCTTGCACCCAAATGTGTTTTACCACATTCTTTAAGGTCTGTGCAAAGTGCACAGTTTATTTGCTTTTAGTAAATCAACCCCATTGCGTGATATTAAGTTTCCTGCAATTCATATCAATTGTGTAGCACTCTCTCCTTTCCTCTACAGCAACACTTTATGGATCACTTTTGTTTTAAAAGTGTATTCAAGTTAGGTGTCAAAAGTAGGGAAGGGAACATTTTGTAGACTAGTTATAATAATACTATCTTCAATAGTACTAATTCCAATATAAGCTTTCACAGAGGCTAAATTCTAGCTTTACTGTAAAACCTCTCTACTTCTGAATTGTTTTTACTGGTGCTGTTACTGGAATAAGACATTTAGCAGCATGAACAGGGTTAATTGACTGTTTTAGGATAACATTTTTTTGCTACTCTGTTCGACTAGCTTGGAACTCTTTTAGCAAATAGGTTATGCACTAGATTCCGTCTCTAGAGGATGTCAAACTATTTTTAAGCAATACATGATTATCCTCCTGTACTTGTTCCTGATCAAATAACTGCTCTCTGTCTAGGTTTCTCATTCTGCAAATAGTACAACCTCTCCTTCTTTGTGATGTCTGTCCTATTTTATTTCTTTCTTTCTTTCTATCTTGGACGGGGGTTGGTGTGAGTGGTGCTTTCTCTAGGATCTGAACTTGTTGTTAACACCTTACCACCAACTTTGCTGTCTTCATCCTGTAAAGATGTAGGAAGAAACTCTTGAAGAACTGTGTTGAATAGCTGATTAATCCCTTTCTAAAAGCAGATGTAAAATTCCTGGGTCAACTGTAGATCCTACAAAAGAACTTTAAATGGTCAATTAAATATGTTTGAAATATGTTTTGTAAAACTGTTCAATCAAATGTTAATGATGGTAAATAATAATATAAAATGAAATGAATACATAAAAATATAAAAAAAATAAATAAAGAAAAAAAGTACTCAGCTCTATAGTGCAAAAATAGGAAACAAACATAGTTTGCCTCATAGGCCCCTCAAGGACTGATAGACAAATCCCAAGGTAAAAAGTATAACATTTATTGAATAAATATATACATATAAAAACAGTAGTACAGCACATGTCATATCGTATTTGTAGACATGTGTATTTGTATACATACACCAACATGTACAAGTGCATCAGAGTGTTGCTGCAGCTGTCTCACATGAACTCTAAGACTGATGAACAGAGCGATTAGTTGACAGGTGATCTCTCAGATCTTCATATGCTTGGCACAAAGAGCTGTGACTTTTAGTCATGGCGCCACAATGTGCTACCCCATTGCTCACTGAAGTGCCAGGCTGGAGGGGGGACGAATACAGCTGATTTCCGCTTTCAGGTGCTCAATGAGAGGCAGAGTCAGCTGTCAAGTATTGTCAGGCATCAAGGTGGATCCTGACAATATTGTACAGATCATTCTGGAGCCTGGAGTAGCTGTGTGACATCAGCTGATGGTGGGCTTTAAGCCCAATGTCAGCCAACTGTAAGTCACAGGATTTCAAAGGTAACTGCACTCCTGTGACCCATAAGAAAGGTATTATCCAAAAAGTTTTGGTCATCTATCTTGTTTCAATAAATATATTATAACTAAATAAAAAATTAATAAACTAAATAAGATAAATATTAGCTGGTCTAATACTCACCTTTACTTTGACTTGAAGTGTCAAATCCTTTCTCAATTCCAGAGACAGTCTTCCGATCAATATATGGCATCAGTATGTCTTCTAAATCAGTTAATTGCAGTTTGGGCATCACACCAGAACCCATTTTCCTACTGAAAATAAAACAAACATATCTATAAAAATTATCACATCGACAAGTGACATAAGGATTTGCAGTTTCGTCCCCATGTGCAGTAAAAATGTGTTAATAATTTTGTCAAACAAGTAAATTATGTACACATCCTGATTTAACTAGCAATTACATTTCTTTCATGTTAATGAACAGTTTCTTATTAATAAATGGTGGTGGGGGGGGGGGGGGAGTACCGCGCTTCAAGGGTGATAGTTTTATCTTAGAATAAGCTCTTATATAATCAATAAATGATGGTGATATAAAATCTTGAACATTCCATAAATATGTGCTGAGAGACAGTGTGTTAATATGAAAATATATAACACTCAATTAATAGAATATATAATGTAAATATCTAACAATAAATAATGTGCAAATATATAAGAAATGTGTACTGTGATAAATGTGTGAACATTCATATATCAATAATAAATATAAAGTGCAATAGTATTCTTTCTAAATAAATAATAAAGTGCTTATAATTCAAAATAATGTGGGATTGTGCAATAATGTAAATAATTATCAGCTTAGGTGACAATAATAGTGATACTTTAATGTGCAGAATGCCACAAACTTAAGGTGTCATCATTCCACTTCCATATAAAGAATCGATCAATCAAAAAAATAGATAGATAAAAACTGTGCTAAAGTGTCCAAATAAATGGGACAATATTCCAATCTTCCACTCCTGTGGATTAGAATAGCTTTCTTCCACCTTGTGATATAAAGTGCTCTTCAGTGCCAGCCACTTCTAGGTGTGCTAACCGCTCACCTTAATACTTTGAAAAATGCTCTTTTGGTATTAAAAGCCAGATCTCCTATCAACTCCTATCACAGCTCGACTCAGCCTGAAGCAGGGAATGTCAGTACTTTTTCCTCCTTTTCTCCTTTTTTCGGGGTACCTCAGATCCTTATGTACTGGTACCTCCTTTCCTCTCCCTCTTATCTCAAAATAATGGGGCCATCATGGTGTAGTATTTCAAGCATTTATTTTGCAAAGAAACATGGTAACTTATAGTTTAAATCACTTTCAGCTGCCTGTCCTGTGGCACGGGACTCTCCTCTGTGTCCCGTAACGTCACTTCCAGTAATGTGCCTCCGTGTACGCCCTACGCGTTACGTCACGTTACCACGTGTCTTCTTCAGGGGATCTTATTAATAGTTACCTTTATATTCTGGTAACATTTTTTTTTTTTTTTACATTTTCCTCAGTACTCCAACTGCATTGATGGCATTCATAATTTTTTTTTTCACAATAAAGTGCTTTATTGAGCAAATTCAAAAAAGATATACAATCAAGCCTCTAAATAGAGGATGGAAATAGGATAACATATCCAAACAGTCTTGTAACATCAAGTGTGTGTACAAATAACAATACATCTTAACTGTGAGATTGAGTATCCGATCTACTGAAATATACATAGTGCTTTGTACCTATTAGAAGATCCTTTCATATTGAAGCTTTATCAAAGATATGTTGAATAGTAGATTTTGCGTAGAGGTGGATAGGAATCCAGATAGTTTTAATGTGTTATCTGATAGGAACATTGGAGAGAGACTTTAAACCTCCAACTCCAGAACGAAGAAGTTGAGTTGGGGTTCAAAGGTATAGGAAGAAATAAGGGGGAAGAATAAGAGGGGTGAGGGCAGGAAGAAATAAAGGGAGGAAGAGGAGGGAAGATGAAGGTGTGAAGGTGAGAGGGGAATTTGAGGTGGGGAGGGGGGGGGGTGACCCGGTGTGGACGTCCAGCTAGCGAAAGAAATATCCAGTTTAAGCACGGTTCGAGAGTATAGAAATGTTTAAAACCATAACTCATTATTTCCATTTCACCCATTGTATTTTAAAGAGTTATATTCTTGTGATACTGAGAAGATCTGCCAGATGGACCAGAGCTTCTGGGAACCCATCGTTCCTTTCCATTTTCATGGCGATTGCCTTTTCCATCTCATAGATCTGGTCCATCTTGCCTATCCATTCTCTGATAAGTGGTGTGTGGGTAGAGTTCCAGTGTAACGGGATCAGGCTCTTTGCTGTATTGAGCAGGTGTTGTAGAAGAGAGGATTTGTATCTTCGATATGAAAAAGTATTTATGTGTAAGAGAAATGTGGGATCATCAAAATCTAAATCTACATCTGTTATATGTTTTATCCAGTATGTCATTTCTTTCCAAAATGTCTGTATTTGGGGACAGGACCACCAGATGTGCATGAAAGTGCCATGGCCACCTCCGCATCTCCAACAGGAGTCTGACAGTGAGGGGTACCAGTGTTTAAGTTTGTTCTGATTTTGAACGCTGATTCCTGGAGTTGTGTGCTGAGAGAGCATCGATGTGAGAAGATGCACGACTTCCTCCATTGTGCATTTGTGAAGGTTTTGCCCAAGTCTTTTTCCCAAAGTAATTTAAATGGATCAGTAAAGTCTTATGAGGTTTCGTTAAGCCATTTATAGGCCTGCGAAGTCACCTTTCTCATTGGAGTCTGAAGGAGACAGCATTTTTCAAAGCTTGTGAGGTCTCTATGGAATTGTGACCTGTCCTTATTGCTTTGGAGGAAGTCGTGCATCTGTACATAATTCCAGTATGACAGAGGGCTATTAACGGAACATTTTCTCTTCATCGCTGTAAATTGCAGTATTTTGGAGTTGTAAAAACAGTTACTAGCCAGGACCCTTTTCAGTTCCCCTTTCTGTGTAGTGACAAATGAATTGTTGTCCAAATCCGGTGGGAACTTCGGGTTGTTGTATAGAGAAGTGAGGGGGCCAGGGCATGTAGATAATTTGTGTTTGTGTAGTAGTTTTTGGAATATTGCATGGGTGGTATTTATCAGAGGGTGCTTTTTGATTTCTAGCGGATGTGAGGATGGATTGGACCAGAGCTTTTAATGAGTGTCATATCTAGTCCAGGCACGTTCAATATTAACCCAGGCTTTGGTTAAACTATGGCAGTGCCAATCAATTATCCTGGTTAGATGAGTGGCAAAATAATATTTCTGAAAGTCCGGGATACTCATGCCACCGTCAGCCTTACTAAGTTGCAAGTATTTTAAGTTGATTCTAGGGTGTTTGTTTGCCCATATGAAAGATCTCTGCAGAGTGGTAAGCTTTCGGAAAAAGGAAGCGAGTATATGAATAGGAAGCGCGTGGAAGAGATAGAGCAGTCTGGGCAAAACAGCCATTTTGATAATGGCTGCCCTACCAAACCAAGAGAACTTACCTTTGTCCCATTTCTTTAAATCGCCCTCCACTGTCTTTAGTAAGGGAAGATAGTTAATGCCAAACAAAGAGTTAAGCTTAGCTGGTAATCTTATGCCTAGATATTTTAAAGCTTTTGATTCCCATCTATATGGGCAGTTAGCTTTAGTTAGGTTTATTAAATGTGGGGGGAGTGTTAAGTTGATGGCTTCAGACTTTGAATTATTTATTTTAAAATTGGAGAAATATCTGTATAGTTGTAATTGTTTGTTCAGGTTTGGCATAAAGATATGTGGCTGAGTGATATAAAAAAGAAGGTCATCAGCATACGCCGAAATTTTGAACTCTTTTTTGTTTAGCCTAATGCCTTAAATAGATGGGTCAAGGTTTATTGATCTAATCAGGGGCTCTAAAGTGAGAATAAATAGGAGAGGGGATAAGGGGCATCCCTGTCCAGTACCATTGTGTAATTGTAGTGGATTGGAAAAACCCCATTGACCCTGACTTTAGCCTGTGGATTCGAATAGAGAGCCTGTATCCAAGATCTTAAGTTTGAACCAAAACCTACATGTGCACAAGTGGCAAAGAGGAAATCCCAAGCTACCCTATCGAAGGCCTTCTCCGCATTGGTGGAGAGTAAGAGACATTTGAACTTGGCAGACCTGGCACCATGTATCAGGTTCAGGGATTTAATTATGTTATCCCTGGCTTCCCTTCCAGGCATGAATCCGACTTGGTCAGGGCCAATGATTCTCTCTAGATAGGGGCGTATTCTATCCGCTAAAATTTTGGCTAATATTTTTAAGTCCATATTCAATAAGGAGATGGGCCGGTAGCTCGAGCAAATAGATGCGTCTTTATCTGGCTTGAGTATAACTGTTATATGGGCCATAAGAAATTCATTGGAGGGTTGATGTTTGTCTTTAATAACATTGAGGGGGTCTGTTAAATGAGTGGCCAGGATTTCTGCATTAATTTTATAGTATTGTGACGTAAAGCCTTCAGGTCCCGGGCTTTTGCCTGGCTTTAAAGCTTTGATGGCAGATATGACTTCATCTGGTGTTATGTCCGATTCAAGGTCGGCCAAACTATCGGAATCAAGGGTAGGGAGGCCACTCCTGATCAGATAATCTTTAATGGCTTGATCTCTGTTCATGTCAATGTGTTCAGGTTTACTTTGTGGAGGGATGTTGTATAGGTTTGCGTAAAAATCTCTGAAGGTATTAGCAATGGCTCTGGAGTCCTGAGTTATATGTCCTTGTGGGTTTTTAATGCGTATAATATTATTGGAAGTTTGTGCCTCTCTAAGAGCTCTTGCTAGGGTCTTGCATGATTTATCTCCATGCTCATAGTATAGAGATTTTTTAAGAAATATTATCCTTCTCATGCTAGTCTCTAAGAGGGCTCTGAAATCTTTCAGTGCTTGAATCAGGTCTTCCTCTACTTGTAAAGAGAGTGATTTTTTTGTGTTTAGTTACTAAATCTGTGATTTTGGCCAGTAAGTTAGCCATCATTTGCTGCCTTTCCCTCTTCTTCTGTGTGCCTATGCGAATCAACTCACCTCGTATGTGAGCTTCCCATACTGTAAGAGGAGATAGCTCGTCCGAACAGTTTTCATTGAAATAGCTGTTAATTGTGGCTTGGATACGGGTTTGAATAGACAGATCGAGTAGAAGTGAGGAGTTTAGTTTCCAAGAGCGATCGCATTTGAGCACAGGAGAAAATTGCATGTGTAGCGAGACTGGGGCAGGATCTGTGATGGTGATCAGCCCAATCTCAGCTCCACTGATTTCGGCCAGGTCCCTCTGAGAAACAAAAATGTTATCAATTCTGTATAGCGTTTGTGTGGGGAGGAGTAAAATGTGAAGTCCTTTGTGCAAGGGTGGAGTGTTCTCCAGGCATCAATCAATGTCATGGATTGCAAATTGAATTTAATTTTTTTAAGAATTGCATATGTAAGGCTTGATGTGCCTGTGGAGGTGTCACACGAGGAGTTCAGTGGAATATTAAAGTCTCCTCCAAGGATGACACACCCATGTGCAAAGCCTTTAAGCTCAGAGATCAATTGATTACAAAATGAGACATGAGCTTTGTTGGGGAAGTAGATGTTGGCTAATGTGATAGGTTTGCCTGAGATAGAACCTGCAATGAATAGAAATCTGCCCTCTGGGTCCGCGTAGTGTTTATCGACAGTTAATGTGGTATCTTTGTGTATAAGAATAGCTACTCCCTTTGTTTTTGTCTGTTCGCTTGAAGCGTAGTAGGCTTTAGGAAAGTATTTATTGGTAAGTTCAGGATGCCTTGGCCCCTTGAAATGCGTTTCTTGAAGAAACGCAATCTGTGGTTTATTTTTTTTCAATTCATATAGTAATCGTCTTCTTTTTTCAGGCGTATTTAAGCCATTTACATTGTGAGAGATTACTAGTGGGTTTTTGCCCAGCTGAGAGTAAACCATGCTTATGGCTTACTGTAAGTATAAAATGTAGACTGGAGGTCCACACCTGGTGGATGTGGAGGTAGATATAGTTGGAGAAGGTGGGGAAAGGATCAGGGGATTCAGAAGGGGAAGGAAAGGGATTAAAAGAGAGGGAGAGAGAGGAAGGAGTAAAGGAAATGGGGAAAAAAGTATAAGACTCAAAGTAGTGTCTCCTACTCAATTGTAGGAGAGAATAATGTAAAATATAAGTGCACTAGATAAAAAATATATAAATCCTTTTAGGAGTGAGGAAGGAGTCACAAGAGGACAGCCTCCAAGTAAAAAACTAGGATTAGGTCACTATTGCGAGTCCCAAATGATCCGCATCCCTGAAATAAACAATTCCGTTTAGGAAACAGTAATAGTAAAACATTTATAACAGGTTACTCTTTTGAGGTGAAGGCAAAACCTCCCCATCCTGGAGTAGTGGTGATGAACTGCATCCGTGGGTATAAAAGCAGGGTTCAGCACATCACCGAGGAGTAAATCCCCTGAAATCAAACCTTTATATTATAATGCAACATGGTATAACGCTAGATATGGCATTATTAGGGGCAATATAACTATCCCCCCATGGAGCTGCTTCAGATTTGTCTTCCCATTAACTTGTCATATTGGAAAAATCTGAGCTGGGCGTCCGTATAACCTTTAAGTCTGGTGTTAATAATATTCAATATACGAGATGTTAACTACATAAAAGGTGCCTATATAGAAGATGATGATCCTCCCCCCTAACCCACCCTTCCTAACAACTCTCAATACCGAAAATCCCAAAGAATAGGAGGTATTAAAGGGTAACTGGCATAAATCAAATAGATATAGATATAGACAATCAATGCTGGTAAAACCTGAGTGTCTTCAATTTCCTTGCTATCATTGTATTATCGGGTATATATGAGCTAGGAATGAAGCAGAAGTAAACTAAGAGTCTAGGAAGTCTGCAAAAAAACATGAGAGTTAATGCATAGTAAATACCAGGAGTGGGTAACCTCACAATAAGTCCGGAGGAGGTGATAGTGGGGTAGGAGCCAACAGTGATTCCAGATGAAACTATTGTAATAGGTTATCTCAGATTAATAAAGTCTAACATTGATCTAAAAGGAAATACCCGATCAATGCCCTCTGTTCTTCAAATAGTTCATCTTCAATCAGTCGATCTGTGAAGGTAGATGTAGAGGGAAGTCTGCACAGGGATTAAGTCAATAATCAATGTTGTCTCCTCTGAAAGCAGTCAGAGAGAAGAAAGGTGAAAAAGCAAAGCAACAATTTGTTATGAGGAGCATATCCTGTGTACGCCAACAGAGATAGGTTAGCACTGCCATCTAGCGGTGTGCTAAGGAAATTACATGGAACAGTTCTTCCAGGATCAGCTATAGAACAGGGGAGTGAATCACCAGATAATGATGATGATTAAATAGGCAACTTAAACTTGTACTGAAGTAGAGCAAAGATAGCATTAATAAGTGGTAGGTCTCGATGACTGAGATAACAGGAAAAAACCACAGGGGCCCTCATATACGGTCTCTCTGTTTGGGGGTTTTTGGAGTTTTGGGAGAAAACCCAAAAAGTGAATTTAATTCACGTTTCCTCTGCTGTTTTCCTCTTCTGTGATGAGGGGAGTGAGAAGTAGAGGTTTCTTGGTTGTCAGGTAATACCTGGTGTGAGTGGGGAAATAGAAATTCTGCGTGTGTGTGTGGAGATGCGACTCGGTGTACATCTTGTGATATGTATGCGTTCCTCGGTCATGTGATCGAGGGCGAATACAAATGTGCAAAATGTAAGCACGTTGCTTCCCTGGAAGCTCAGGTCCTGAATCTAGGGAAGCAACTGGCAACACTGAGACGAATGTCCATGCCGGAGGAGAGCCAGGATTGTACCAATCAGGTGCAGGCAGGGGTCTGCACAGAGGTGGGCGGAGTATCGGAGGTGCAGGCATCAGAGCAGAGTAGAGGGGTGACAGTTAGGAGGGGTAGAAGGGAACAAGGCAAGGAGGCTGATCCTGGGCTGGAGCACCCCAATAGATACGCCCCGTTGTGTGATGTTGGGGAAACCAGTCAGGGACCAGCATTGCTGGAGCAGAGCGACACCCCTAGCAGCCAGGGGAAGAACTCCTCCAGTGAGGCCGGGAGAAAGGGAAAGGAAAGACAGGTGCTGGTGGTAGGGGACTCAATTATTAGAAGGGCAGACAGTGTAATCTGTGACCAAGACCGTGTGCGCCGAACAGTCTGTTGTTTGCCGGGCGCTCGGGTTCGGCACATAGCGGATCGGGTGGACAGATTATTGGGTGGGGCTGGGGAAGACCCAGCTGTCATGGTACACGTGGGTACCAATGACATAGGCAGAGGAAGACGGAGAGTCCTAAACGATTTCAGGGACTTAGGCGCTAAGTTAAGGACTAGGACCTCCAAGGTAATATTTTCCGAAATACTACCTGTACCTCGAGCCACACCAGAGAGGCAGCGGGAGATTAGGGAAGTTAACGAGTGGCTGAGGAGCTGGTGTAGTAAGGAGGGTTTCGGGTTCCTGGAGAACTGGGCCGACTTCTCAGTCGGTCACCGGCTCTTTGGTAGGGACGGATTGCACCTAAATGGGGTGGGTGCAGCCGTACTGGGTGCGAGGATGGCCAAAGAGTTAGAGGGGCTTTTAAACTAGGGAATGGGGGGGAGGGTACAGATGTAGAATTACCCAGTGGAAAGCAAGTTTCAATGGGCAGAAATGGGGGCATTAGCGATAGGGTGTTTGGAGCTCCTATACCCAGGGTGGGTACGGGGAAAAATCAAGAGAGCAGCCTAAAAACATCAAAAGAGGATAAATATAACCAATCAAAATTACGAGGTTTGTATACCAATGCCAGAAGCCTGGCCAACAAGATGGGAGAGCTGGAGCTGCTGATGTTTGAGGAGGACTTAGATTTTGTGGGGATAACTGAGACTTGGTTTGACAGCTCTCATGACTGGATGGCGTCCCTTCAGGGGTATTCCCTTTATCGCAGAGATAGAGAAAGTAAAAAAGGGGGAGGGGTATGTTTGTATATTAAGAACAGTATACAGGTAAATATGAGGGATGATATTAATAATGGAGCTATGGACGAGGCAGAATCCCTATGGGTAGAGCTTCAAAGGGAAGGCACGGCGGGGAAGGTAATATTGGGCGTATGCTATAGGCCCCCCAACCAGAGGGAGGAGGGTGAGGCGGACCTCATGTTACAGATAGGATTGGCAGCAAGGATGGGAAATGTCATTATAATGGGGGACTTTAATTATCCAGATATAGACTGGGCAGAAGGAACCGCACACTCAGCCAAGGCTCGGCAGTTCCTAAATGTTTTGCAGGACAATTTCATGGGTCAGATGGTGAATGCACCGACAAGAAGCAATGCGGTACTTGACCTACTGATTACCAACAATACAGACCTGATCACGGATATAGAAATACGGGACAACTTAGGGAACAGTGACCATAGGTCAATTGGTTCAGTATTAATTACAGTAATAGGAAACACAAGGGTAATATAAGGACGCTGAATTTCACAAGAGCCAATTTCCCTAAACTGCGCTCGCTGCTAGAAAATATCAAATGGGATAGAACCCTGGGAACAAAGAACACGGAGGAAAAATGGGAGTGCTTCAAGAGCATACTTAACAAGGGAGTGGGCCAGTGCATTCCACAGGGAAATAAATTTAAAAGAGCAAAACTAAACCCTGGGTGGCTAAACTCCAACATTAAAATGTATATTAGAGCTAAAGAAAAGGCCTTCAAAAAATACAAGACTGAGGGGTCATTGGCAGCATTTAAGCACTACAAAGAGTGTAATAAGAAATGTAAAGACGAAATCAGGGCGGCTAAAATAGAACACGAGAGACATATAGCGGAGGAGAGTAAAAAGAACCCCAAGAAGTTCTTTAAGTATATAAACAGTAAGAAAGCCAGGCCAGAGCACATTGGCCCCATAAAAGATGATAAAGGAAAAATGGCCACAGAGGACAGAGAAAAGGCGGAAGTGTTAAATAATTTCTTTTCTTCAGTCTTCACAAAGGAATCGGGGGTCTACACGAAACCCGCTTGTAAGGCCGAACTAAATAATACACCTCAGGAAGTGCCGCCATGGCTAACAGAGGATAGACTTAGAGCTAAACTAGAGAAACTTAACATAAATAAATCCCCGGGACCGGATGGCTTGCACCCGAGGGTTCTTAATGAGCTCAGCCAGGTGATTGCCAGACCATTATTCTTGATCTTTAAGGATAGTTTACAGACGGGTATGGTGCCAGCTGATTGGAAAAAAGCCAACGTGGTACCAATATTTAAAAAGGGGCCGAGATATATCCCGGGTAACTATAGGCCGGTCAGCCTAACATCTGTAGTCTGCAAAATTTTGGAGGGGATGATAAGGGACCACATACAAGACTTTAGTAATGAAAATGGTATTATAAGTAGAAATCAGCATGGATTCATGAAAAATCGTTCGTGCCAAACCAATCTGTTAACCTTCTACGATGAAGTGAGCTGCCACCTAGATAAAGGTAAGCCTGTGGATGTGGTGTATCTGGACTTTGCAAAGGCCTTTGACACCGTTCCTCACAAACGCTTACTGTACAAACTAAGGAAGGTAGGTATGGATCATAAGGTGAGTACCTGGATAGAGACCTGGCTCCAGGGGAGAGTACAGAGGGTGGTGATTAATGGGGAGTACTCGGATTGGGCGGGTGTGGAAAGTGGGGTCCCCCAGGGTTCTGTCCTGGGACCAATCCTGTTTAATTTATTCATAAATGATCTAGAGGAGGGGATATCTAGTACAATCTCAGTATTTGCAGATGATACTAAATTAGGCATGCCAATATCTTCTATGCAGGATGTGGAAATCTTGCAAGCAGACCTGAACAAAATAACGGGGTGGGCAACCACATGGCAGATGAGGTTTAATGTAGAAAAATGTAAAGTAATGCACTTGGGTGCCAGAAACCAGAAAGCAAGCTATTCACTAGGGGGTGAACCTCTGGGTGAGTCTAGGATGGAAAAGGACTTGGGGGTACTGGTAGACAACAGGCTTGGCAGTGGCATGCAATGCCAAGCCGCCGCAAGCAAAGCCAACAGAATACTGGGATGTATAAAAAAGGGGATCCACTCCAGAAATAAAGAGATTATTCTCCCGCTCTACAAGACTCTGGTCCGGCCACATCTGGAGTATGCTGTCCAGTTCTGGGCACCGGTCCGCAGGAAGGATGTGCTGGAACTGGAGAAAGTCCAGAGGAGGGCAACAAAAATAATTAGGGGAATGGAGGACATCGGCTATGAGGAAAGACTACAAGCACTGAACCTATTCTCTCTGGAGAAGAGACGATTGAGGGGGGATATGATATCAATGTACAAATACTGTACTGGCGACCCTAGCATAAGGAACAAACTATTCAGAGAAAGGGAATACAATAAGACACGTGGCCACTCACTAAAACTTGAGGAAAGGCGGTTTAACCTTAAAGTGCGTAAGGGGTTCTTCACTGTAAGAGCGGTAAGGATGTGGAATTCTCTTCCACAAGCAGTCGTATCAGCGGGGAGCATAGATAGTTTCAAAAAACTATTAGATGTACACCTTAAAGACCACAACATACAGGGGTACACAATGTACGGTTAAAAGCAAACACACACACGCATCATGGGTTGAACTGGATGGACTTGTGTCTTTTTTCAACCTCACTAACTATGTAACTATGTACCAGTCAGGAAGTTCAATCACATCTAGATGGAGGTTGGTGCAGAATTCTGGTAGGTCATCAGGGGTGCGGAGGAGATGTTGTTTGCCGCCAAATGTGACCTGAAGAGGGAACGGGAATTTCCATCGATATTGAATATTTTTCTCCTTGAGGATTTCCAACAGAGGCTTTATTGCTCTTCTGTTTTTGAGAGTGATAGGTGAAAAAGTTGAAAAAAGTGAAAGCTGAAAAAGTTGTATAGGAGTCTCATAAAAGAGGATCTGATCGTTTTGTCTTGCTTTTGCAAGAATTTCTTCTTTCAAGGAGTGGCTCGTCAGGCAGCATATATTGTCCCTGGGGGGAGCGTCCCCTGTAGCTTTAGGACGAAGGGCTCTGTGTGCCCTTTCAAAATCAATGGGTGATTCCTCCGGTCTTTCTAAGAGACTATTGAAGACAGATTGCAGGGCTGGTTTGATTTGCTCTCTCTCTACTGTCTCTGGGATCCCCCTGACTCGGACATTGTTTCTGAGGCCTCTATTATCCAAGTCCTCTATCTGCCTGTTCATGCTGATGAGGTGTGAGGAGTGGGTAAGTATGACATCTTCTAGCTTTCTGATTGCCTTATACCTGGGTTTCCCTGCTTTCTCAACTGCAGCCATCTGATCCAACCGTCTTGTGATGTCTGCCTTCAGGTCTGTAATTGCAGCCGAGAAGGACCCTTTGATGTCTGCTGCGATTGCTGTCATGTCTTTAAAGGTCAGGGAATGATCAAGGGGTTCATGATCACCTACCGTTTCCTCGGTATCAGCAAGGGATTCGGTGTCATATTCCCCCTCATCCTCCTGTCTTGCAGCCCACGCCATCTTGGGGCCTAGGGAGTCTCTTCTGTGTGGGAGCTGGGATCCGAAGAAATCGGGGATACAGTATGCTTGGCGGAATTGCTCGATCCAGGTCTTGATGGTTTAGAGATGGCACCAGACCTTGTTATTTTGCCCATATTTTTTAGATGTGTCGCCTGTGTGTGCTTTAGGGAGCGGATCAGTGCGGGAGCTCTGTGTTCAAGCAGCCATCATGCTTGCAGTCCAAGCCACGCCCCCATAATTTTAAACCATTGCTTGTGTTTCTATAAAGATCCTGATTTAGTCATTGATAGGCCAATAATTTATCAAACACAGGGACCAGATGCTCAATGAGGGCTAGATTTTCAGAATGTGTAAGTTTTAGATTTCCAAACAGACTTCATGGAAGCAAATGTTTAGGTAGATCCACCCTCCCTCCAACCCTATAGGACCCCTCTCCCATACATTTTGAGGTTGAGCTGTAACTGTAAGGTTTTCTGTTGGCTAAGCTTTATAATTGAACCTTACCTTTTTTTCAGCATCCTCGCCCTTTTTCTTTTGTCTAGTTAGTTCCCAAACCTATGCTGCCATAGAGTCTGTCAGGAAAGCTGAAAATTTACTATGAAATACTTACCAAATTTTCTTTTCTTGATGGACTCCTTGGTAGTTATGAAACATAGCCTCTGGTTCGGGCCTCAAAATTTATGGGAGTGGGGTCCTATTGGGTAGGAATGGAGCTACTCAAATGTAAGCTGCCATGGAGTCCATCATGAAAGGAAAACTACAGTATTGTAATATTTTAACTTCAACCATGAGTGTCACTAACCTTTTGTTAGTTTTTTCAGATGATCCTGTTAACGATTCTTGACTTCTTTTTTTTTTTTTTATGGTATTGCTCCACTGGAAACATATAGCAACTGAAAAACGTTTACTTATTCAACACAAATATTAAGGTTTTTTCTTTTGTAAGCTATATATTTGTGATGATTTCTGGTGGAGAATCATTGGTGTTTTTCCTAATTCAACCATCATGGGATATTTTACCTGTGCAACCTATCCCATAAAAAAATAAAAAAATTGTCAAGTTTAATTATGACACGATTTCACGTAGTTATACTTAACTATAAAATGTTAATACCTACCTCAGTTGAATTTCTTTGTGATTTGTCCCTTATTTCTTTTGTTCCAAATCTGGAGGTTGTCTAAACCATCAAACAATATCAAAATTATCACATACATGGCATACAACTCATTTGTTTTTTTATTGTAAATTAGTAATATTTTATTAACTTACCTATTTTCATGCATATCTCTCTAGTACATCTTGACTTTTTCCAGTGTCATTTTCTGTTCATCTTTGAGATATGTCTTTTTGTCTGTATGGTGCATTAAGTCAAAATGGAGCAGTATTTAAATTATTGTTGACCACCACTAGGTGAAGAAAAAATAAATATATATATATATATATATATATATATATATATATATATATACACAGAGAATAGTGGCACAGGGGAGAGAAAGAGATGTGAAAAAGGGAGAAAGAGAGAGATAAAGTGAGATAAAAGAGAGAGTGGGAGAGAGCAAAAGACAGATGTAAAAAAGAGAGACTAAGAAAAAAAAGAGAGCGGGTGAAAGGGAAAGAGAGAGCAAGACCGAGGGGAGGAGGGGGGGGGGGAGAAAGTGTAAGATAAAAAAGAGAGGGGGAGAGAGAGATGTTAAAAATGAGAGATGGAATAAGATAAAAGAGAGGGAGAGAAAGAGCAAGAAAAAAAGGAGGGGGAGAGAGAGAAAGTAAAATAAAAGAGAGAGGGGGAGAGAGATGTGAAAAAAGAAAGAGACAGAGTAAGATTAAAAAAAAAAAAAAGAGAGGGGGAGAAAGAAAGAAAGAGAGAAGGAGGGATAGAGAAAGATGTGAAAGAGAGAGAGAGCAAATAAAAAAATGAGTTTGGGGGGTTGTGAGTTTTTCCCTTCGCGTTTTCAGAGGCATGCAATGCACACTAGGCATACGTTGCAGTTGCAAATTTTATCTGTACACATGTAACCTTGATCAATGTGCCACTCTTCTCATGTTCAATCACTTATTGACCCTGCAAAGAGAAAAGGTTTATGGTCCTTAGTGAAATGCACTAAAACAATGGTCTTTAATCCATAATAAAATTATAGACTGTACCTTTGTTATGGCGGATTCATTTTCATGCTCAATTGTTGAATAATGCATCTGCAATATAATTATAAATCAATCTTTAAAAATGTTACCTTTCTAATCAATTAGATTAACTTTATTTAAAGTGTTACTAAACAGTAAAATCAGTCTGTATAAAGTACTACTAAAGCATGCTTGTTATATTCACTGTGGAATCGAAGGGGTTAAACCCTCCGCATTGTGAAAAAAAGCTGTTTGATCCTGTCTTCTCTGACCCTCCCCTTCTTCCACTAACCCCAAACCATCTCCTGATAAGACAGAGCCTTTGGAGTCACTCTGCACATGCTCAGTTTGGCGTATATTGTTAGAGAGTTTTTTTTTTTTCTTGGGTGGGTACATCAGCACTGTATAAATAAAAGGTCAGGGGTCCTGCAATCTCATAAGACAGTCAGAGGAGAATGAAACCTCCACCTACAAGCTTTAACCAGACCCTGATAGTAGTCAAAAGACTGCTAAAAAACAGCTGATGAGAAAAGGTACTGTATTTCACAGTTTATATTTACTAAAATAATTGCATTTCCATATTCTGTGCACTGTGGGAGACCAGATATAATGATTTCAGGGTCCTGGGTTTAGCATCAATAATATACTGTACTTCCCTGTAGGAGACCTTATCCTCTCAGTATGTACATGCAAATCAAGTTCATGTAAGTATTTTTCATCACATTGTAATGTTATTTCCTAAAGTTATCGATGACACTGAGTTGTTAGTCACTATCTGTTACTCTATTGACACTTGGTATATTACATGGTTAGTGACTATTAACCTCTGTCATTTTCATTTTCAACATGTTACTGCTGACGATCTCCATCAAGAATGTGTTGTCATGTCATACTACAATATTGTGTTATGTATCCTTAAGCCTAGGTTTCCACTAGTGCGGCTACGAAGTCGTGCTACTTCTAGCACGACTTCGTAGCGAAAGTAAACTGCGGCTTCAGTGAGAATTGTCCCTCATATATAGAGGGAAGTCGCACTGAAGACGGCTCAAAAGTAGTGCACAAACTACTTTTGAAGTCGCCGCAACTGAAGCCGCGGCAGTGGAAACGGGCCCCATTGAAAACAATGGCTTTTGACTTGCTGTGCGACTTGACATGTGTCAAGTCGCACCGCAAGTCGCACTAGTGGAAACCGAGCCTAAATAAAGAATTAATAAAAAAAACAATAATATTTGGCATAACAACAACGATATTATTGATCTGGGGAACCCGTGGCCTCACCATACTTCCATAGTTGATCAGTATCCTAACTGTAAGTTGCTATTGTTTTTTCAATAAACGCCTTATGATTATTTACTACACTATGGAGTTGTATGTTTACTTTGCATGAGCTGATTGTCATTGCTGTGGAGGATTTGTTACCACTTGGGAGCAGTTTTGAATTATGATCATTATTCGGCATTGAGTCAGTCATTATCGCTGTGATGGATCTGTTTCCATTTGGGAGTAGTTTGAATGCGATAATTACTGAGGTGAGCGGCCATTGCACTTATGGGTGGATAAGTGCTTGCTGGTTTTCTGGGATTTTCTGCACACCTTTTTGATTTTCTTTCTCCTTTTTGATGATTGTCACTATTTTGTTTCTGACTTTATAAACACTGTGGATTTTCACTGGAGATATATATTTCTGAGTGTATTTCCTTCTCCCACTATCTATGTACAGTATATGTTCCTTATTGGAGTTTTCTTTACACTGATTAACACGTCTATGTACAGTATTTGATTTAAAAACACATTACATGTTGATTTTATTTTATTATTTGTGTATTATAGCGCCAATTTTTTTACACTTGAATAATAATAATTGGCATAACAACAATATTCACAGTAATTATTATTAACCGCTTGCCGACCGCCGCAAGTAGATATACTGCGGCGGTCAGCCCCTCACAGGCAAAGTGACGTATATATACATCACTAGCCTGTGAGGCTCTGGGGAGCGAGCGCGCGCCGGCGGCGGCGCGCTCCCGCTTGCCGACCGCCGCAAGTAGATATACTGCGGCGGTCAGCCCCTCACAGGCAAAGTGACGTATATATACATCACTAGCCTGTGAGGCTCTGGGGAGCGGGCACGCGCCGGCGCGCTCCCGCCGGCGGCGGCGCGCTCCCGCGCGGTCATGTACCCCCCGCGTGTGTGACCGGCGGACCCGATGTCCGCCGGTCACTCTGCGATCGTCGGGGGAGAGGGAGAAAGGCAGGCGGCTTGTGTAAACAAGCTGCCTGTCATTCTCCCCTGTGTAGAAACACTGATCATACGGTTCTACTATGTAGGACTGTTGATCAGTGTTCCTACAGCTCAAGCCACAGCCAATCACAGTTAGAATCACGCCCCTGGGGACACACACAGCCCCTCCCTCTCAAATAAAATTAACCCCTTCACTGCCAGTGTAATTTTACAGTAACAGTGCATATATATAGCACTGATTACTGTAGAAATGTCACTGGTAACCCCAAAAGTGTCAAAAATGTCAGTCAAGGGTCCGATCTGTCCGCCCCAATGTCGCAGTACCGCAAAAAAAATCGCAGATCGCCGCCATTACGCGTTAAAAAAAAAACAACAAAAATGACAAAAATCTTTCCCTTTGTTAGTAAACGTGATAACTTTTTTTTTTACCAAACATATGTATCATAAAACAAATTGGCCGAAAATGTTAGAAAATTTTGATTTTTACTTTTTTTTTGGGGGAATTTCATATAAAAAAATGTGAAAAATATTGTTATTTTTGCAAAATTGACGCTCTTTTTTTGTTTATAGCGCGTGATCAAAAAATCGCACAGGTGATCAAATACCACCAAAAGAAAGCTCTGTTTGTGGGAAAAAAAGGACATCAAATTAATTTAGGTACAGCGTCGCATGACCGCGCAATTGTCTGTTAAAGTCACGCAGTGCCGAATCGCAAATCCTCCGGGGCTTAAGTGGTTAATGGTGTTATTATAATTACAAATAATAGTATGATTTGTATTACTGTTATTTACCACATTTTTTTAATAAAAGAGATGCTGAGGTATTGTAAGGGCTGGTGTTTACATTTGGTGCAAGAAGGATGAACGCTATTCCTGTTGACAAGCAACCTTCTGCATGGACAGCATATTTGTAGGAAAATAAAGAGCAGCTTTGCAAAAGCAAAGCATGGCTGCTGTTTTATTTCCTGAACACATTTGCTGCTTTGCATACTTACATACTCTAGCAGATTAGGCACACTAGGCTTCTCTTCTGACGCTGTGTGTTTCTCCATTGTTCAGCGGAAGTGTTGTAATGCCTTCGGTACCACCTAGTACTGCCCACCAGAAATGACCTTTGTAGAGGGTGAAATATGATCAAATAATGCATTAAATTACACATACCAGAAACATTATCATATGCATTGTTTAACGATCGACTTTTGATGGCTTACATTTTTGCTTTTTAAATTCAGCATTTGTTATAGTATTTTACTGCTAATAATAATGTTTTATTTAAATGAGATGTATGGGTTTATTTATTTTTTTATAATTTATACTTACTTAGGTGGATGAATTGGTCCAATGCTGCATCTGTCCTCCAGCGCCTCTACACTGAGAACTAAGCGATTGAATACCGCCAATCACTCGGTTCTGACAGCTCCGTGAGTAGAGAGCTGCTGACTTTCATTCAGTAGCTCTCTGCTCTGCCCCCTCCTCGCTCACTGGAGTGCTGAGCTGTGGAGGAGGTGGAGCGGTCGGCTCAGGCTCCCAGCGGCCTGCTGAGAGGCTGAGCCGGCTGTTGGTCCAGGCACCTGGCGAATCCGGACTTCCATTATCAGATGACTCGGTACCTGGACCGACTTCTGTAATGTCAGCAGAGAGTGGAAAGAACAAAATGTACTCCTGTGATCCATAGATGAACAGCCAAAGGAGCTTTGGCCGTACATCTCCTTTAGTGCCGGGTTCACATTTGTGCGATCACAGAGATTGCATGTAATTTGGAGTGCACCTCTCCTAAAATTACATGCGATGTCTGTGCGGTGCAAATTCAGCCATACAGTTTGTATGGCTGAATTCGCACTGCAATCACACTAAAACACGCACAGGACCCTTTTTTTGGTCCGCAGCAGAATTCACTAGTGCTATCCGATTCTGTGCGAACTTTCAGATCGCACTGCAATATGCGATCTGATCTGGGGGTGTCGTTAACTTTTAATTGACACCCCCAGCGTATCGCATATGGCAGTGTGAACTGCCAGGGGTGCGGATGCGATGCGGGAACACGCTGTATATATGCGCAGCATTCCCGCATCGCAGAAATGTGAACTGGCACTTAAATATATTGTAAAGTCTTGTGTTTTATTTTTCTATAAAAATAACAGACATGTTTTACTTACCTGCTCTGTGCGGTGGTTTTGCACAGAGTAGCCAGATCTTCTTGAGTCCGTCTTCCGCTCTCCTAGCCCCTCCCCCCTGTCGAGTGCCCCTACAGCAGGTAGCTTGCTATGGGGCACCCGAGCTGAGTCACAGCTGTGTGTGTCAATTCAGACAGGGAGCCGACGTTCGGCCCCGCCCCCTCTCTCTCTCAATTGGCTAATTGATTTTGAATGATAGCAGCGGGAGCCAATGGCACCACTGCTGTGTCTCAGCCAATCAGGAGGAGAGTCCCGGAAGGCTGAGGCACCCTTGGACATTGCTGTATAGAGATGGGGCTCAGGTAAGTATAAGGGGGTGCTGGGGCGGCTGCTGCACACAGAAGATTTTTTTTCTTAACCACTAAACCCCGGAGGATTTTCCTGCTCAAAGACCAGACCCCTTTTTTCAACTTGGCACTGCATGACTTTAACTGACGATTGCGCGGTCATGCAATGCTGTACCCAAACTAAATTTACGTCCTTTTTTTCCCACAAACAGAGCTTTCTTTTGGTGGTATTTGATCACCTCTGCACTTTTTATTTTTTTGCGATATTAATAAGAAAAAGAGCGAAAATTTTGAGAAAAAATTAAATTTTCAACTTTGTCTTTTAAAAAATATCCAATATACTCAATTTATGTCATATATTTCGGCCAAAATGTGTTTAGCTACATGCCTTTGACAAAAAAATCTCAATGAACGTATTTTTATTGGTTTGCGCAAAAGTTATAGCGTCTACAAACTATGGTGTAAATACTGGAATTTACGCAGCTTTAATTTCTGACTGCCTATCTCATTTCATGAAGTTCTAAAATGGCAGGGCAGTACAAAACCCCCCTACCACTTTTTGGAAAGTAGACATCCTAAGGAATGTCCTGAGTGGTATGTTGAGGTCATTGAATATTTCATTTTCTTGTCACAGGTGTTTGAAAAATGACTAAAAAATTTTTTTTTTTTTTACACAAAGTTCACATTGAAATGATATATTGCTCACACATTCCATGGGTATATGTGTAATTACACCCCAAAATATATTCTGCTGCTTCTCCTGAGTACAGGGATACCACATATGTGAGACTTTTTGGGAGCCTAGCTGTGTACGGGACCCCGAAAACCAATCCCCACCATCAGAATTTCAAAGGGCGTACATTTTTCATTGCATTTTCTCAGTACCTATAACGGTTTAGGAGGCCCTGAAATGTCAAGATACCACAAAACCCCCCCAAATGACCCCATTTTGGAAAGTAGACACCCCAAGCTATTTGCTGAGAGGCATTGTGAGTCCATGGAATATTTTATATTTTGCCACAAGTTTTGGGAAAAATACAATTTTTTTTTAATTTTTTTTAATACATAGTTGTCACTAAAAGATAAATTTCTCACACATGACATGGGTATATGTGGAATGACACCCCAAAATACATTGTGCCACTTCTCCTGAGTATGGGGATACCCCATGTATGAGACTTTTTAGGAGTCTAGCTGTGTACGGGACCCCGAAAATCAATCACCATCTTCAGGTTTTCTAATGGCGTAAATTTTTGATTTTACTCCTCACTACCCATCACAGTTTCGGAGGCCCTGAAATTTCAAGATAGCACAAAACCCCCCCAAATGACCCCATTTTGGAAAGTAGACACCCCAAGCTATTTGCTGAGAGGCATGGTGAGTCCATGGAATATTTTATATTTTGCCACAAGTTTCGGGAAAATTACATTTTTTTTTTTATTTTTTATTTTTTTTAACACAAAGTTGTCACTAAAAGATAAATTGCTCACACATGCCATGGGTATATGTGGAATGACACCCCAAAATACATGCTGCTGTTTCTCCTGAGTACAGGGATACCACAGACTTTTTGGGAGCCTAGCTGTGTACAGGACCCCGAAAACCAATCAACACTCTCAGGTTTTCTAATGGCGTAAATTGTGCATTTCACCTCCGCACTACCTGTCACAGTTTCGGAGGCCCTAAAATTCCAAGATAGCACAAAACCCCCCCAAATGACCCCATTTTGGAAAGTAGACACCCCAAGCTATTTGCTAAGAGGGATGGTGAGTCCATGGAATATTTTATTTCCTGGCAGTCTCCATGGCAGCCTACGCGTGGGTTAACCCCGCCTCCACTCCAAGGGTATAGGACCCCCCTCCCATAAATTTCAGCTCTCAGGTACAGCAGGTGTTCCTTTTTTGTCCTCCTCCAAGGACCTACAATTCTGATGTCTTACTTTGTCCGGCTTACCTCAGGATACTTTGGATGGTGTCTGCATGTCCAGGGCCCAGCCACGGGCGGGTGAGTGACATTTAAAATTCCCCAGCTCTCTGCGGTTGACTGAAGCTTGGCCGGCATTTTCTGACAGGGTCTGAAGACTCTCATTACAGCTCTTCATGGCAGCGGTTTTTGTAACTTATGTTTACTTTGTATTTGTCTTTCTCTATTGCTGTGCGGCGTTTTGTTATGGCCCCAATGGCGCTGGAACGCTTCCTGCATTCCAGCAATCCTTCCTCTTCCTCCTCTGCCTGCCTGCGGCCAATCGGTGGACGCTTCGTGCTCCCGCACATGCGCAGTGCGTCGCGAACGAAGCCGAGGCTTGGTTCGCGCATGCACACTAGCGATCGCGGCCGCATCACTGCTAAGGTCATTCCAGTGGGGGATTTAAGCAGCTGTCAGTTCCCCTGTACTTTGGGAAGTACTGTGGGCGTTGCGGCAGCTTCCCTGTGTCTCTGGATTCCTTGCTACAGTTATGTGCAATGGATGCTTGACTTGCAGAGGGGGGGGGATGGATTGTTGCTATCTTACACTATATCACTATATTGTCCTGGTGTCTGATGTGTATTACCTTTTCTTTATCAGTCTGGTTGTTTGGCCTGAAGTATTGATCCTGCGTCACCGCCCTCCTGTGGCCAGCCCTCTCATAACAGGTGGGTGCTGGCATTTTCAGGGGGGGGGGGCTAGCTGGTCCCTGTTTCATGGCTAAATCCAGTGTCTCCCCGACTTTCTCTTTTTCCATCAGCTCTTCCAGGCCTGATTTATCTCAAGAAAGAGACCCTGTCAGACCACATGGGAGTTCATCCTCCAGATCAAAACGCCATGAATCTCCATCAGGGAGTAGGCAACAGGGGAGACGCTCTAATTCCTCCCCCAGACACCACAACAGAGTCACCGCACACACCAGAGAGCTTGTTGGGGTTGTGGGGCGCATGTCCCGGAGGACAAGTCCCTATGTGAGCCATGTTTTGCTCAGGCAGCTGGTGAGAGGGAGCCCGAGGACCACAGATTGGAATCCCTGGTAAAGAGGATAGTGCAACAGTCCCTGAAAGAATGGGGTATGGTCCCAGCACTTGGTCCCACTACATCTAGTTCTCCAGCTGAAGCGCCGGAGGATCAAGGCCCCTCTCAACCAAGCATTACTTCTGCAAAATCATCTGACAGTGATTCGGAAGAAGAAGGGGCAGTAGGCGGCTTTGAGTTTGCCCTGGTTTCACCCCTGATCAGAGCAATTAAGGAAGCTCTAAAATGGGAGGATCCTGTGTCTCCCCAGAAAAAACAGCAGAAGTTCTTCAAGCACCTTGGTAAGGAGCGCATTCATTTCCCTTCCCTCTCTGAATTACAAGAGGTGATTACTGAGGAATGGAGTAAGGGGGATGGTAAGTCTTCCCTATCTTCCAAACTTGGGAAACTATATCCCTTCAAGCCTGAAGATGTCGCTCGTCTGGAGTCTGCTCCCCTTGTGGATGCTGCAGTCGCAAGATTAGCAAAGCATGTTACTTTGCCCCTGGATGATGCAGTTTCCTTCAGAGATCCCTTGGACAGGAAAATAGATCTAGACCTGAAGAGAATTTATGTTACGGCCGGAGCGGCCTGCAAACCTGTTATGGCATTAGCAACGATGTCTAAAGCCATGGAAGTTTGGGTGTCTGATATTGAGACCAAACTTTGGAGCATTTCGGAAGAAACTGTAGAGAGCTCTCCTATTCATGAACTCAAGTTGGCTTCCGTGTTTTTAGGAGAAGCATCCATTGATGTTCTGCGCCTTCTGTCCAGATCAATGTTATCATCAGTGACGGCAAAAAGGGCCTTGTGGCTCCGCCCCTGGCTTGCTGATCCAGCCTCTAAGCAGGCGTGGTGTAAGATCCCCTTCGAGGGTACTTCCCTTTTCGGAAATAAATTGGACAGCGCCATTGCAAAGGCCACTGGCGGAAAGTCGGGTTTCCTTCCACAAGATAAACGCCTATTTGGCCAGAAGAAGCCTCAAACTAGGAGGCAATACACTGAGAGATCAAGTGATGCCTGCTCTTACAAACCTACTAGAGATTTTCAGAGAAATTGAAGAGGAGGCCAATCTTCTTCTCGAAGATCTAAGAATTCAGCGCCTGCTGGACAAGAATCCACTAAATCTTTTTGAGATTGGACCCGTTCAGACATGCCAGGTGGGAGCACGTCTTCTCCAGTTTCAGCGTGTCTGGACGGCCTCAATCACAGACTTTTGGACCGTCAGGACGGTCTCTATAGGCCACAAATGGTCTTTTCTGGCAGATCCAGTTCCACGGTTCATTTCAACTCACTTACCCTGTCTAGAAGAGAGAAGAGAAGTCTTTCTCGCCTATGTAGACGCTTTGGTGGCTCAAGGAGCAGTAGTTCCGGTTCCAGAGCAGAAAAAATTTCAAGGTGTTTACTCACTCTTCTTGGTCCAGAAGAAGAACAGAGCTTGGAGGCCCGTTATAGACCTCACATACCTGAACAGGTTCATAAAGAACGAAAAATTCAAGATGGAAACACTCTCCACCATTCAGAAGGCAGTACTGCCAGGAGACTGGCTTGCCTCAATAGATCTGAAAGATGCGTACTTTCATGTACCTGTGGCAGTCGACTTTCACAAATATCTCCGCTTCTGTGTTCTGAACCGTCATCTTCAATTCATTTGTCTACCTTTCGGCCTCTCTACCTCGCCCAGAGTGTTCTCCAAAGTTTTCCTGGCCGTAGTGGCCCTCATAAGATTAAAAGGAATACGTCTACATCATTACCTAGACGATCTTCTGCTGCTGTCTCAAAACAAAAATCAGTTACTGGCACACAGAGATCAGGTCATATTGACCCTCAAAGAATTTGGCTGGCTGTTGAACTTACAAAAGAGTCAGCTGGAGCCCACTCAGTGCCTAGTCTATCTCGGGGCGCAATTCAACACCATCGAGAATTCAACCTCTCTCCCGTTAGAGAAGATACCGGTGGTGCGGGAGAGAATCCTTCCAGCTCTTTCTTCCTCCCGGCTGAAAGCCTCTCAGTGCCTCAAAATCATTGGCACCATGGTGTGCACGGCTCCGATGGTCAAATGGGCTCTTTGGCGTATGAGGCCTTTCCAGAAAGGGTTCCTACAACAGTGGAACCCGAAAGAGGGGGAGCAATACATTCATATCTCCTCCAGCATGAGATTCAGTCTCCTTTGGTGGCTGCAACGCAAGAATCTGCTCAACTGCCACTCTCTGATCCCAGTCTCATGGATCATAATAACAGACGCCAGCAACTCAGGTTGGGGGGCTCATTGTCTGTCGGAAATGGCCCAAGGAAAATGGTCTTCTCAGAGACACACGCCAGTCTCCAATATTCTGGAGCTCCGGGCAGCATAGCAGTGTCTTATGTGAAGAGAGAAGGTGGGACTCGGAGTCTCTCTCTACTACGAGAATTAGACCCAATTATGTCTTGGGCTCAGGCTCATCTAGTCGATATCTCAGCAGTCTATATTCCAGGTCCTCAGAATGTTCAAGCAGATTTTCTGTCCAGGGTCCAGTTGAATCACAACGAGTGGTCTCTCCATGTGGAGTCGTTCAAATGGATCCTGTCATTGGGAGTATCTCCCGAAGTCGACCTATTCGCCTCTCCTTGCAACCACAAGTTGGAGAAGTATGTCACGAGAGACAGATGCCATCAAGCCTACGGGACAGATACACTAACCGACAGGTAGGAGTTCAACAGGGCATATGCCTTTCCTCCAGTACCCATCATTCTCAAATTCCTGCAGAGACTTAAAGCGGAAGATGTAGAGATAGTGATGGTGGCGCCTTTCTGGCCAAACAGGCCATGGTTTCCGCTACTCCTACAGCTAAGTTACCGGGACCCAGTCCCTCTTCCCCTCAAACCAGACCTGCTCCTACAGGGAACATCAGTACACCCCTGTCCTGCAATACTCTGGTTGACGGTCTGGTTCTTGAGAGGAAAGGTTGGAATTGCTCGGCTGCCCATCTACAGCCACTTCCACCTTAATGAATGCTAGACGACCAAGTACAAATAAGGTATACTGCAGAATCTGGTCAAGATTCATGAAATCTGCATATCCAGAAGGTATGTCTTCCTCAGTTCCTGGGATTCAAGAAATACTAAGTTTTCTTCAGGCTGGCCTAGATATGCCCCTTTCAGTGGCAACTCTAAGAGTCCAAGTATCGGCATTATCTGCCTTCTCTGGGATCATGTGGGCTCAACACCCACTTATTCAACAGTTCTTTAACCACTTTACCACCGGAGGATTTTGCTGTCTTACGTCCAGGCCACTTTTTGCGATTCGGCGCTGTGCGACTTTAACTGACAATTGCGCGGTCATGCGACGCTGTACCCAAACAAAATTTACGTCCTTTTTTTCCCCATAAACAGAGCTTTCTTTTGGTGGTATTTGATCACCTGTGCGATTTTTACTTTTTGCGCTATAAACAAAAAAAGAGCATTTATTTTGAAAAAATAACAATATTTTTAACATTTTTTTATATGAAATTCCCCCCCAAAAAAATGTTTTCTGCTACCTATGTTTGGTAAAAAAAATCACAATAAGCATATTTTGATTGGTTTGTGCAAAAGTTATTGCGTTTACTAACTAAGGAAAAGATTTTTGTAATTTTTGGTGTTTTTTTTTTAACGAGTAATGGCGGCGATCTGCGATTTTTTTTTTTGCAGGACTACGACATTGCAGCGGACAGATCGGACCCTTGACTGACATTTTTGACACTTTTGGGGGTACCAGTGACATTACTGCAGTAATCAGTGCTATATATATGCACTGTTACTGTAAAAATGACACTGGCAGGGAAGGGGTTAATTTTATTGGAGAGGGAGGGGTTAATGTATGCCTGGTGCTTACTGACGTGTGTGGGGGGAGGTGACTGAGTGAGTCAGGGACAGATCGCATGTTCAGCTATGCTGAACACTGCAATCTGTCACTCCCTGTCACTTAGGAGATCCGCCCGCTCTGTTTACACAGGCGGGCGGATCTCCAAACTAGATTCCCCAACGATCGGGGAAGAGCAGCGGCGATCGCAGCCGCTCCTACCCTGGCCCGACTACCGCTGTGACTGAAAACAGCGGGAGCGCGCCTCCGCCCGTGCGCGAGCGCTGCCTACAGGGGGAGGAGTCCAGCGACGTAGTACTACGTCGCTGGACGATAACGAACCACTTTGCCGCAGTACGCTCAATGTGAGCGGTCGGCAAGTGGTTAAAGGAGCAGCCAGGCTCAATCCTAAAAGAAAACCTAGGTTTCCAAAATGGGACCTTCCTCTTGTCCTAAATGCCTTCTCAAAAACAGGCATAGAATCCTCTTCTTCTATCAAGGACCTGACCATCCGGACTGTCTTTCTGGTAGCCATCACTTCGGCTAAAAGGGTCTCTGAAATAAGTTCCCTCGGCTGTAGAGAACCATTTTTGACTTTCATCCCGGATTGGGTAGTACTGATACCCATGCTGAATTCAAATCCGAAAGTCACCTCGGTGTTTCACCAGAATCAGGAGATCGTCCTGCCTACTTTTCGGTCTTCTGATGAGTCTAATCCTCATCCGTTGGATGTAGGAGAATCCTTAAAAGTCTATCTTCAAGCAACTGCACCATTCAGGCAGTCTGACAACCTCTTTATCCTGTTCTGGGGGAAGAACAGAGGTAAACCTGCTTCATCCAGAACTATTGCATCATGGATAGTGGCGGCTATCCAACAGGCCTATAGAGCAGAGGGTTTGGCTCCTCCAGAGGCGGTGACGGCGCACTCTACAAGGAGTATTTCTATGTCCTGGGCGGCCTCGCGACACGTGGCTCCAGATGTGATTTGCAGAGCGGCTTCATGGTCTTCGGTCAATGCTTTTATGACCCACTATTGTGTGGAGCCTGCTTCTCTGTCTTCAGTTAATTTTGGTTTGACTGTTTTGTCTGCAAATAGCATGAATTAAAGTTTCTTTGCTAAAGCATTCCCACCCGTGTTGCGTGAGCTAGTTATTTCCCACACGTAGGCTGCCATGGAGACTGCCAGGAAAACGGAAAATTCCTATCAAATACTTACCGTAATTTTCCTTTCCTGATAGTCTCCATGGCAGCCGGAGTTCCCACCCTCTCGTCTTGGATTCGGCTAAGATATGGAACACCTGCTGTACCTGAGAGCTGAAATTTATGGGAGGGGGGTCCTATACCCTTGGAGTGGAGGCGGGGTTAACCCACACGTAGGCTGCCATGGAGACTATCAGCAAAGGAAAATTACGGTAAGTATTTGATAGGAATTTTCCGTTATTTGCCACAAGTTCCGGGAAATATATATATATATATATATGTGTGTTTTTTTTTTTACACATAGTTGTCACTAAATGATATATTGCTCACACATGCCATGGGTATATGTGAGATGACACCCCAAAATACATTCTGCTGCTTCTTCTGAGTACAGGGATACCCCATGTGTGAGACTTTTTTGCAGTCTAGCCGAGTACAGGACCCCGAAAACCAATCCCCACTTTTAGGCTTTCCAAGGGCGTAAAGAGTTGATTTCACTCCTGACTACCTATCGCAGTTTCGGAAGCCATGAAATGCCAAGACAGCACAACCCCCCCCCCCAAATGACCCCTTTTCGGAAAGTAGAAACCCTAAGCAATTTGCAGAGAGGAATGTTGAGTGTTTTGCAGATCTCACTTTTTGTCACAAAATTGAAAAAAAAAAAATTGAAAAAAAGAAAAAAAAGAGGGAAAAAATGCATTTTCCTGTTTTTTCTTCATTTTCCAAAAAAAATGAGAGCTGCAAAATACTCACCATGCCTCTCAGCAAATAGATTGGAGTGTCTACTTTGCAAAATGGGGTCATTTGGGGGGGGGGGGGGTTGTGCCATCTTGGCATTTCATGGCCTTCAAAAGTGTGATGGGTAGTAAGGAGTGAGATCAACAGTTTACGCCCTTAGGAGGCCAGAAGGTGCGGATTTGTTTTCAAGGTCCTGTATGTGGCTAGACTGCCAAAAAGTTTCCCACATGGGGTATCCCTGTACTCAGGAGAAACACCAGAATGTATTTTGGGGTGTCATTTCACATATACCCATGGTATGTGTTTAGCATTATATCATTTACTGACAACTTGTAGTGCAGAGGTAAAATAAGCAATTTACGCCATTAGAAAACTTGAAGATGGGGATTGGTTTTCGGGGTCCCGTACACAGCTAGGCTCCCAAAAAGTCAAACACATGTGGTATCCCTGTACTCAGGAGAAGCAGGAGAATGTACTTTGGGGTGTCAGTTCACATATACCCATGGCATGCGTGAGCAATATATCATTTAGTGACAACTTTCTGTAAAAAAAAAACCAAAAAAACAAATTGACACCTTCCCGAAACTTAGGGCAAAATATAAAATACTCCATGGACTCAATATGCCTCTCAGAATATAGCTTTTGGTGTCTACTTTTCAAAAAGGGGTCATTTGGGGGGTGTTTGAACTGTCCCGGCATTTTATGCTTAATCTTAGCTACACATCACCCACTCTTCTAACCACTTGAAAACCAAGCCTTTTCTGTGACATTTTGTTTACAGGAAAAAATATATTTTTTTTACTAGAAAATTACTTTGAACCCCCAAACATTATATATTTCTTTAAAGCAGAGGCGCTATATTTCTGGCGAAACAGAAGTCAAGAAATGCTCGTAGCTTCCGGTATCTTAGGCCATAGAGATGATTGGGGCCATTCTCATCTCCAATCAGCTCTATGGCTAGATAATTGAACCACCGGCTGCACTCTCGGGTTAACCGGTGGGACAGGAGAGCCCGAGAAAAACCATGGAAGGCAGCGGAAGGCGGCGGTAGGGGGGGGGGGAGTCCCTTCCCACTGCATGTAAAAGCAGTCTAGCGGCCAATTATCCGCTAGGATTGCTTTTACATGTAAGCCGACCGCTGGCTGTAAAAATCGATACCAAGATGATGCCTAAATCTGCAGGTATCATCCTGGTATAACCACTCAAAGTCCAGCAATGTACCAGTACATTGCTGGTCCTTGTTTGGCATATAGTGTAGGTTTTTTTTTTTCATGCAGCCTGTGGGCTGAATGAAAAAAAAGAGAACAGAAATCACCACAGGAATATTGTGTAGTATTACACACCATTAACCCCACAACAACCAAACCCACTGATTTAATGGTGGGCATACATGACAATATTCCACGTATACCTAAAGGTATTTTCACTGCAGTGGTGAAATCAGCCTACCACAGCTGCTGCCATCAGAGGTATCCATATATGCTAAGCGCAAACGCTGTTTGTGTCAGAATATATAAAATCAGTGTGGCAGCTGACGGGTACCTGCAAGAGAAACAGGTTAACAAAAGAATGAAAAACAAAGTACAGTAAAAGTACAGTAGGAAGAGTAGAAGAACATAAAAATAACTGACACGACTACTGTTTTTGTTTTTTTATTTCATTTTTTTTTAACACTTTTTTTCTGTGAACTGCGATTTTCAAGTTTGGGTCTCTCAAAATGTCGATAGCCATCGAACATCTTTCGAGACCCCATGTTTGTGTGCCCTACACTGTGTCGTGCTGTACCCTACACTGAACTCCACTAGTGTATGGTAGCGACGGAAACAGTCCCCGATGCAGAGACCAGGTTGGCCAGGACAGTCGGGACAATAATAGCGGGTGTCACGCCTACATCCGCACCGGCTACAGACAAGACATCTTCTTTGGGGGTGTCTTTGGGTAGGGATATGCGGGAGGACTTGTGGAAAGTGCCTCCCATGCAGCCAGCTCACTGCATCTGGAAGGGGAAGTTGGACTATTAGTTCCTATAACAAGGGTTAGGTGTATTAACAAATGTATATACATACATTATAGTTACAAACAGGATAATGGGAAAGTGGTAACATGGAGATGAAGGGGGAAGAAGGGAGCCCTCTCTAGGCTAACACACAACGCTTCTGCCTGAATCTTTTACACTAGGGCTTCTTGTCCAGTCTTGAGACACACCCCTAGTTGGGTACCAGCGAACCTCATCCTTGACAGATCATTAAATAAATCTTGTACCAGAGACCACAAAAAGTAATTCCTTTTTCAGGCTCTGAGTTGACTTTTTGAGCAGATGACTACACAAGATGTCTATATGATTCTTCCCCCCGAGATGCATGCTGCAATACTGAATATATTTGGGAAGTAAAATACTCCCAAAGGTCCTACTGGTCAATGGTCTTATAATCTTAGTCATTTATCTAGTTCTTTTGTTGATGGTTGCAATCTTTATCTGCTTTAATACAAATTCCTTTGCAATGTGCTTCTAGAGAAGGCATATTTTAGGATTATATCAAGGCTGCATTGATATACATTTTTATCAGACATAAAAGACACTGGTAGGCTGGTAAGTATCTGTCTTTTAATAAGCGCACAGCTACAATATTTGTACAAAGAAAAAAAAAGAAAGTTAGTTCCTCTATAAGGCAAAACTGCATTTTTCCCCTGTCTTGTACACATGTAAACAAATTACCCTTTGAAATGATTATGGTCTTTTACATGTCTATTTATCACCTTAAGTAGGTTAATCTCTTGTGCATATGCAAACCAGTTTCCCTTTGCGAGAGTGTGTGGACCAAAAGGACTGCAGTTCTTTTTTCTTTTGTGATTACCATGCTTAGTATAAGGCTGAGAAAGCATTTAATATCAGAAAATTTGACTATACTTGTAAGAGCATGGGTGTTGGAGATACTCAGTGGTGTGTATATATATATATATATATATATATATATATATATATATATAATATATATATATATATATACACAACATGAAAAACAAACCAAAGTTTTGAAAATGTCCCTCATGGACTATTGGACAAACCACCTTAGTAAAATCAATACAAATTTTTATTAGACATGTAAAGGAAAAAATGTACATCATATACAATGCAGGAGAGTGTCCCAAACATGGGAACACTATTCAATAGTATAAGAGAACATGATAATAGTATACATATCAAATGACAGTAAAGAGATATCAATTTTGCCTAACATGTTTCGGACTTTGTGGGGTATCGCCCTTCTTCAGAGGCTTGATCTCAGTTCACATATTCACCTTTGTAATAATCCCTAATGTTGGACTTTTGTATAAAGGTCAAAATACCTTGCACAATATTATTCTCTTACGCTAGCCATGTAACTCATTGTGGCTGGCTTTGATGCATTGGCAATAGCAGTTATTATCAGCATGCTATATACAAGAATCATTTATAGCTGGCTTGACAAATATTATGATCAATAATAGTATTTAATTGTGCTTACCTTACTTTAGCTACTTCCACACTAGGAAAAGTAGAAAAAACCAACCAAGTGTGCCCTATTTTGAATGTGCACATTTCTATATAGGTCTATACATGTTGTTGCAGGCATTTTTCAGCAGCTGCTGTTCTTATTTTGGCTCTACTTACCTCTTTCTTCTTCGCTAGATGTTTGCTGCTGAAGAAAATGTTGACTTTCGAATTCATGTAGAAAATCAAACAAGAGGAAGAGATGACGTGAGTAGAAAGCAGCTTCGGCTCTATCAGCTCTATAGCAGAACAAGTGGGAAACATATACAAATACTAGGAAGAAGGATAAGCGCAAAGGGAGAAGATGGAGATAAGTATGGTAAGATAGTTTAATTCTATGCTATCCCAATTTTATTTTTACATTGAGAATTCTACCTCCAGGACAGTGAGAACTGAGCACACCTATTGCTTTTTCTCTTCCCCAGCAAAAAAAACACCTTCTATATTCCTATGCTTCCCATATCCTGTGCTATACTCTATAGCACATGTGTCAAACACAAGGCCCGGGGGCCGAATCCGGCCCTCCAGGCCATTTTATGTGGCCCTTGCAGCCAGGGCTTTTTTTTAGCCAGAACGTGGTTAACTACATTCTGCCACCTCTGGCTCTCCCCCTCTGCTCCCTGCTCACCACTATCACTTGTAAACACAGAAGCCTTCTGTGTTTACAAGGACAGCTTTCCTCTTGGCGGCTCGCGGCTCTCACATATACCTGCCTGCCCTGCATGCACTCATGGCGGGGACAGATGACGACTAATGATCTCCCTGAAAGTACACAGTACACTCCTTAACTCTGCACTCTGTACACAGTACATTTCTTAACTCTGCACTCTGTAAATAGTACACTCCTGAACTCTGCACTCTGTACACAGTACACTCCTGAACTCTGCACCCTGTACATAGCGCAGTCCTGAACTCTGCACTCTGTACATAGCGCACTACTGAACCCTGCACTCTGTGTGGAGCACGCTCCTGAACCCTGCACTCTGTATGTAGCACACTCCTGAACTCTGCATACATAGTCTTACAGATACAACCGGCCCTTTGAGGGCAACCATAATGCCAATGCGGCCCTCAATGAAATTGAGTTTGACACCCCTGCTCTATAGTATAAAAAGTATACTGGAGGCGTTTAGCACCTTTTCGGCTTTACACCCTTAGTTAGTGTATGTTCATCTCCCTGTCTGCTCTTCCATATAGTGTTCACTTCACCTCTCCTTTTGAGAATAGCACTTCTTGTTTCCCGTTAGTAGTATTGAAAGCTTTCTACATACAGGAACTTTACTCTGCTTCAGCTTTATGCACCACTTTGCACGTCCCCCACATACTGTCCATAGAAGTGATACCTTCTCCTACTGTATGTATGTTTCTTTCTCTCATTATTGTCATCCTGTGCCCTCACGGACTACCCAGAGTGAAGATTGTGGGTAGCACAGAACATATTGACTGCACACACAGTCATAGACAACACACTTGCACAGAACACAAACACAGACTGCACAAAGACTAACCATACATGTGTAGCGCTACCCCCTAAGGAGCCGCTGGTGATTTCCCCTGGATCTTCCCATTTTCTGCCCCACAGCCAGGCACACAGTAGTCAGGTGCGCAACTTCTGCTTGTTACTGCTAGGACCAGTCTAGGCGTTGTAGTATATGTAATTATGTAACCTGAGGCCGCATTGCAGCTTGTGCAGGGGAGAGGTGATAGGTCCCCTCCCTCTGAGGAAAAGACCCAGATCCCATGTGCTCACTGAATATAAATACTAGCACCCAGCATGCTCAGGGGTACCACTCCTTTGAATTGGACGGTGATGTATCCATATTCATACTGCTCATCTGCATGGCTCAAACTATCCACCCAGAACCTTCCTTGGTTACCTGGATACATATGAACCTTCACCCAGATGCAGCAGTACTGTGAGTCACACAGGATAAACTACCAAAACAAGCAGAGAGAGAGAGACACTAAATTTACCTAACAATCTCATTAAGCAGAATACCAATTATACTGTACTTATCTAGCTACATCCTAGCATCTATCTAGGAGGGTGCTACACTCACCCCTACCAAAGCCGCCATGTCCTCACTGGCCTGGGCACAGCCCCTACAGAAACATTTGCACAAAAAGCTATGTGGCATATCCCAAAAACTTGGAACGGGGAAAAGTGGTTTAACAAAGTAACAGGGCCAATGCAGCATACCACATATGCGGCCATTAAATACAATAGCATTTAAAAATATATTTTCAGCTGTACATATATTCACAGGATAATTAAGTAGAGCCCTACCCAGTGCAACTTTAATTAGTGCACCCCCCCGCCAAAAATGTGGATGATTAGTAGGATGATAGGGAAAACACAACCCTAACTACTAGCTAGCTAACATATTTACAAAGTTCAATGTCAATCAACGGGGACAGTGGAACTGCCTTATCCAAGGCAGATCAATCCTTGCAGTCCTACAAGAAAGCACGTATTAATAAAAGACAGTACATCCTATCCTTTAGCTTGTGAGGGCATCCTCTCCGGAAAGGCAACCCCCCCCCCCCCCAAAAAACAAAAAAACAAAAAACAAATACAATATAGATGTCTATGCTAACATTCACACAGAAGGGTCCACCATGGACTGCCCCCCCTAAGGGCAAACTCTTGCCACATTGTCTTCCAGAGGCCTGAAAGAAAGGAACAGAAAGAGACAACCCTATATATTTACAGTATCTCACAAAAGTGAGTACACCCCTCACATTTTTGTAAATATTTTATTATATATTTTCATGTGACAGCACTGAAAAAATTACACTTTGATACAATGTAAAGTAGTGAGTGTACAGCTTGTATAACAGTGTAAATTTGCTGTCCCCTCAAAATAACTCAACACACAGTCAATGTTGTCTAAACTGCTGGCAACAAAAGTGAGTACACCCTTAAGTGAAAATGTCCACACAAAATATTGACACTTTGGTCCCAAGTTGGACATTTTCACTTAAGGGTGTACTCACTTTTGTTGTCAGCGGTTTAGACATTAATGGCTGTGTGTTGAGTTATTTTAGGGGACAGCACATTTACACTGTTATACAAGCTGTACACACACTACTTTACATTGTAGCATAGTGTCATTTCTTCAGTGTTGTCATATGAAAAGGTATAATAAAATATTTACAAAACTGTGACGGGTGTACTCACTTTTGTGAGATACTGGAACTACCTTAGAAATGCATATTATCTTTCAGTCAAACCACAGCAGTTCCTAAGATTAACTGTAAGTCTCTGCCGATCCTCTGAGGTGAAAGTGGAGCTCTCTTCCTTTTCTGTTGCAGGGATGTAAGGGAGAAAAGGACAGACTTGAAAATGAGAGAGGTGGCCTCCTAAGTGTCAGCACTTAACTTGAGGAACTCTCTTTTTTTCCTTTTTCTTTCAAAGGAGTCTTCTTTTCAGTAAAGACCCAAATTCAGCAGCCCCCAGAAATTCAAACATGGCCACAGCAACAAGGTGGCTCTGCCTTTGGGCTAAGAACAGCAAACAAGATGATAACAGTCTCCCCCATTGGTTCAGCAGTAGAAGTCTGGATGGGAATCCCAACCTCTCCATTTGTGTTTTGGATGGTGGCAGACCATTCTGCAGCCTGCTTTGACTGCTTTCGGATCTTTGGTAGGGACGGATTGCACCTAAATGGGGTGGGTGCAGCCGTACTGGGTGAGAGGATGGCCAAAAAGTTAGAGGGGCTTTTAAACTAGGGAATGGGGGGGAGGGTACAGATGTAGAATTAGCCAGTGGAAAGCAAGTTTCAGAGGGCAGAAATGGGGGCATTAGCGGTAGGGTGTTCGGAGCTCCTAAACCCAGGGTGGGTACGGGGAAAAATCAAGAGAGCAGCCTAAAAACATCAAATGAGGATAAATGTAACCGATCAAAATTACGAGGCTTGTATACCAATGCCAGAAGCCTGGCCAACAAGATAGGGGAGCTGGAGCTGCTGATGTTTGAGGAGGACTTAGATTTTGTGGGGATAATTGAGACTTGGTTTGACAGCTCTCATGACTGGATGGCGACCATTCAGGGGTATTCCCTTTATCGCAGGGATAGAGAGGGTAAAAAAGGGGGAGGGGTATGTCTGTATATTAAGAACAGTATACAGGTAAATATGAGGGATGATATTAATAATGGAGCTATGGACGAGGCAGAATCCCTATGGGTAGAGCTTCAAAGGGAAGGCACGGTGGGGAAGGTAATATTGGGCGTATGCTATAGGCCCCCCAACCAGAGGGAGGAGGGGGAGGCGGACCTCATGTTACAGATAGAATTGGCAGCAAGGATGGGAAATGTCATTATAATGGGGGACTTTAATTATCCAGATATAGGCTGGGCAGAAGGAACCGCGCACTCAGCCAAGGCTCGGCAGTTCCTAAATGTTTTGCAGGACAATTTCATGGGTCAGATGGTGAATGCACCGACAAGAAACAATGCGGTACTTGACCTACTGATTACCAACAATACAGACCTGCTCACGGATATAGAAATACGGGACAACTTAGGGAACAGTGACCATAGGTCAATTGGTTTCAGTATTAATTACAGTAATAGGAAACACAAGGGTAATATAAGGACACTGAATTTCAAAAGAGCCAATTTCCCTAAACTGCGCTCGCTGCTAGAAAATATCAAATGGGATAGAACCCTGGGAACAAAGAACACGGAGGAAAAATGGGAGTGCTTCAAGAGCATACTTAACAAGGGGGTGGGCCAGTGCATTCCACAGGGAAATAAATTTAAAAGAGCAAAACTAAACCCTGGGTGGCTAAACTCCAACATAAAAATGTATATTAGAGCTAAAGAAAAGGCCTTCAAAAAATACAAGACTGAGGGGTCATTGGCAGCATTTAAGCAGTACAAAGAGTGTAATAAGAAATGTAAAGACGAAATCAGGGCGGCTAAAATAGAACACGAGAGACATATAGCGGAGGAGAGTAAAAAGAACCCCAAGAAGTTCTTTAAGTATATAAACAGTAGGAAAGCGAGGCAAGAGTACATTGGCCCCATAAAAGATGATAAAGGAAAAATGGCCACTGAGGACAGAGAAAAGGCGGAAGTGTTAAATAATTTCTTTTCTTCAGTCTTCACAAAGGAATCGGGGGGCTACACGAACCTTGCTTGTAAGGCCGAACTAAATAATACACCTCAGGAAGTGCCGCCATGGCTAACAGAGGATAGACTTAGAGCTAAACTAGAGAAACTTAACATAAATAAATCCCCGGGACCGGATGGCTTGCACCCGAGGGTTCTTAATGAGCTCAGCCAGGTGATTGCCAGACCATTATTCTTGATCTTTAAGGATAGTTTACAGACGGGTATGGTGCCAGCTGATTGGAAAAAAGCCAACGTGGTACCAATATTTAAAAAGGGGCCGAGATATATCCCGGGTAACTATAGGCCGGTCAGCCTAACATCAGTAGTCTGCAAAATTTTGGAGGGGATGTTAAGGGACCACATACAAGACTTTAGTAATGAAAACGGTATTATAAGTAGTAATCAGCATGGATTCATGAAAAATCGTTCGTGCCAAACCAATCTATTAACCTTCTACGATGAAGTGAGCTGCCACCTAGATAAAGGTAAGCCTGTGAATGTGGTGTATCTGGACTTTGCAAAGGCCTTTGACACCGTTCCCCACAAACGCTTACTGTACAAACTAAGGAAGGTAGGTATGGACCATGAGGTGAGTACCTGGATAGAGAACTGGCTCCAGGGGAGAGTACAGAGGGTGGTGATTAATGGGCAGTACTCGGATTGGGCGGGTGTGGAAAGTGGGGTCCCCCAGGGTTCTGTCCTGGGACCAATCCTGTTTAATTTATTCATAAATGATCTGGAGGAGGGGATATCGAGTACAATCTCAGTATTGGCAGATGATACTAAATTAGGCATGCCAATATCTTCTATGCAGGATGTGGAAACCTTGCAAGCGGACCTGAACAAAATAACGGGGTGGGCAACTACATGGCAGATGAGATTTAATGTTGAAAAATGTAAAGTAATGCACTTGGGGGCCAGAAACCAGAAAGCAAGCTACTCACTAGGGGGGGAACCTCTGGGTGAGTCTAGGATGGAAAAGGACTTGGGGGTACTGGTAGACAACAGGCTTGGCAGTGGCATGCAATGCCAAGCCGCCGCAAGCAAAGCCAACAGAATACTGGGTTGTATAAAAAAGGGGATTCACTCCAGAAATAAAGAGATTATCCTCCCGCTCTACAAGACTCTGGTCCGGCCACATCTGGAGTATGCTGTCCAGTTGTGGGCACCGGTCCTCAGGAAGGATGTGCTGGAACTGGAGAAAGTCCTGGGAAGGGCAACAAAAATAATTAGGGGAATGGAGGACATCAGCTATGAGGAAAGACTACAAGCACTGAACCTATTCTCTCTGGAGAAGAGACGATTGAGGGGGGATATGATATCAATGTACAAATACTGTACTGGCGACGCGAGCATAAGGAACAAACTATTCAGAGAAAGGAGATGCAATAAGACACGTGGCCACTCACTAAAACTTGAGGAAAGGCGGTTTAACCTTAAAGTGCGTAAGGGGTTCTTCACTGTAAGAGCGGTAAGGATGTGGAATTCTCTTCCACAAGCAGTCGTATCAGCAGGGAGCATTGATAGTTTCAAAAAACTATTAGATGGACACCTTAAAGACCACAACATACAGGGGTATACAATGTACGGTTAAAAGCAAACACACACACATCATGGGTTGAACTGGATGGACTGATTTTTTTTTTCAACCTCACTAACTATGTAACTATGTAACTACCAGCACTCTATACATTAATATTGAATTCCCCAGACTCCTTCTGTTTGATAGGAACTGTTGCCATAATTCAGGGTTGGACTGATTCCTAAAGGGGTTTGGAACATACTGTACATGAAATTCCACACTTCCTCTTCACTCCAAGAGACCCTTTTTTGCTTCGATCTCCTCCATGATTTCCCTGGGGACATATGGAAAACCATACTTGTACTCAAGAGCCACTCACCTTTGGACTATTCTCTGGAAACTGGAGAATCTGGGCAACTCATCCTGGTCTCCTCTTCCCTGTGGAACAAAAAAGCTTACCACTCTCTGGACGAAGCATCAGTAAGCATTATTCTGGGCTTGATTCCTGATGAAAGTGCTAGGAGGGGATGGATCAGGGCTCCTCTCCACATAGGCCTGGCAGTACCCCAGATTTTTAGCACACAAGGTCAACTGGGCATTGTGCTCTCTCTCATCACTGTTCTGCTAGAAACACTGGACGTCACTCTCAGCCTCACAGTCCCAATTGGATTCTGTCACTGACCCCCAGTCTTCCATCCCCTTCCCTATGGACCCAAACGCATTCTTGAATCTCAGATACCCCACATCCACGAATCCTGGCTCCCCCTTGCCTGAGGAGCTCACAGACCTCAGACTCTGAATCTTCTTGGTCTCTGGGGTGAGTGTTACAGCCAGCTGGCTACTTGCAGGCTCTTCCATTCTGATCACAGGCTGCTGAATACTTTCCATGGGTTCAATGCTCCTGATGGCAAAGGTGTGCATCTCTTTGGTCTGACACAGTGTGGTTTGAGTATACAGCACTGGTCCATGCCCCAGCGGGCTGACTTTATCGCACTGTTATCTTTCTGCTGAGCTACCAAAAGAGTGTTTCTCACTTCAGCAGTATATCCTGTCTCCCAGTTTACTAGCAGGGTAACTGACTGAATGTCTCTTGGCACTTTCCTCAATAGCTTTTCCACACAGTGACTACACCACCCCAGGACCGAAACTTAATGGTACCCCACTGGCATCTGCCACATAGCAGTCCCAGGTGCTCCACCTCATCATCGCTGCACAGCACCAGATTTTCTCAGGGTAGAAGCCGCACTCTGGTGTCTGTCAGTATACTGCCTGGCAGTTCAGTCAGCCTTACTGGAAATCCACCAATGACAGCAGCTCTGGTACTAGCATTAGCACCCTTCATCTTGCTGCTCTCTCCTCATTGTTCCTCTAAAGCTACACCTGGATATGGCGCTGTTCCTATGCCCCTCTCTCCAGAATGGCCGATTCCGAGCACAGACACCGCCTGCTCCTAGTAGTAAGTTGACTTATGAACAGGCTCTCTCCCCATTGGGCAGACTCTCCAAGCACACTTTTTCCTGCACTCTGACTTAACCCCCTCTGTGCCGCTTGGCCCAATCACAGTAACCGTCTGATGTGTTAAATTAGCAGTAGCGCACTCTCCGGCATCAGGGTTCTCAGCCTCCCAACAGGTCTCATAAGCACTCGCTGAGTTAACTCTTTCACTGCCATCTGCTACTCCAGTATTAACATACTCTGCTGACATGCTTGCTCCACCATTATCGGGCTCTGCTGTAATGCTGAGGGTAGCTTCCATACCCGCAGTGAACACACACAGACCCAAATAACTCCTTCACCCTCACCACTTGAAAATGTTCTGTGACTGGTCGTTATGCAGAGTTATCTTTTTTTTCCTGCCATCTCCTGAAAACGCTTCTGCACTAGCAGCAGAATTTCCCTCATGGCACAACATTTTTTCACACTGACTGCCATCCTGCAATCCACACAGCAACACTTGACAGTGTCTTGTACACTTTTTCCAGCCATTGCTGGTAGCAACCACTGAAATATTTACGAGGAATATGCCGAAGGAGAACCCCACGTGTAGCACTACCCCCTAAAGAGCCGCTGGTATTTTCCCCAGATCTTCCCTAGTTTCTGCCCCACAGCCAGGCACACAATATTTATAAGTAATATAAATAAATATTTGCAAGGGACTAATATAAGTCCATTGCAAAGAGAAGGAATTGAGTAGACCCTGCTCTTCAAGACACCAGCCGGTGTCCCCTTTAGCTTACACCCAGCAGCTGACTTCTGGGGCCCCATACAGGAGAACTGGCTCTACCCATCTATCAGTGGCTAAGAGTCTTCTTTACTAGTGGTTATGGTATCTGCAATGGAATGGATATACTTTTGCTAATTGGGTATAATTTGCTGCCTTATTAGTGAACTGTTTTTAACAAAGATGTGACTGGGATGTTGTCAATTTGTCTAATACAGAAATCCACAAACTATGATAGCAGATTTTGACATCCTTTTGTATAAAAGCTATCCAGGAGCTCTGTGTTTTTCAGTTTGCATTGGCAATGGTCACTTCTTCTTTGTGCTGTTATCAGTCACCACAGTCACAGAACAGTGCATTTATTCAATTGACAGTGCTTATTATAAGTTGTCAGTTCATTCTCTCTGTATACTATAATTGCACACAGAAACTGTGTTGTTGACACTATTTGATACATTCACAGTTAAGGAATCTTTGCGAGTGGCTAGTGGAGGGACAGGTCATCCCTCTTTCAGGGACAGTACTCAGGGAAAGGTTCTGGAGCAGTAGAGAAAGCACAGAGACTACCTTCCTAGAAAGCCTGTCCACGTTCCACTCCTCATGGCACAGATGCTGTCTGTATCTCCGGGTCTTTACCCTACTGTTTCAACACTGTTGCACTTTGTAAGAATCAGTGGTAGAGAAGGACCTGGTAGTTGTGGTACATCTTAGACTTAAAGTGGAGTTCCGGCCACAAAAAGAATTATTCAATGAAAATACCCCCGGGACAGTCAGGGCTAGTACATTGCACAATGGCTAGCCTCTGATCTGTCCCGGTTCGCACTTACCTGCAAGAAGAAATATTCACTTTTAAAATTTCTTCTCCAGCACTGCCATCTCAGATGTGGGCAGCTGAAGCCAGCGCGATCCTCTTCTGCGTCCTCTTCTCCCAGAATGCACCTGCACCGGCCCCTCTCGTCACTTCCGGTGCGGCGCCGCATTCCTCCACAGCTTCTGGGCATGCCCAGAAGCTGTTTAGCAGGGAATGCTGCGTCGCACCGGAAGAGACGAGCGGGACCAGTGCCGTTGCATTGATTCCTGGGAGCGATGACATTCAGCTCCCAGGAATCATTGCAAACCGGAAGTGACGGCGCGGGCCGTGGCCACCGAGGGAGGAAGTGGAAGAAAGGTGAGTATTTCTTTCTACAATAACAAGGTAAGTAAAAAAAAAAATCGTAACTATCCATTTCCTTTTCAGGTGAAGAAAAGCAAGATTATGTCAATTTTGTGGCCGGAACTCCGCTTTAATATTAACATGCAGTGCCAAGCTGCAGTTTCTAAAGCTAGCCAAATACTTTCTTGTATTATTTTGTGTTGAATCTCCAGAAAAGCCTTTCTCAAACTTTTTAACACAAGGAAAATCACTTTAGAATCTCAGGGAAGCCCTGCTAATAATTAAGTGATAAAGTGATTCCTGCACTGTGGATAAATAAACCAAACCTAAAATGCCACTAAAGGTATGATATATATATATAGCGCAAAAATGGTATGATATATAATATATATATATATATATATGTATAAAGTGCAAATTAATTGTGCAAATTAATGAATACTGTAGTAAAGAATGTGCAAAATATGCAAAAATTCTATAAATTCGAATATTGCACCATTAACCTCAAACATACACTAAAAAGTGTGAAATAGTGCTGATTATGCAAATGCAATAAAAAAAAACAGTGCAAAACATTGCTAGTTACCATATACATATAAATCAATAGTGAATAAATAAATAAATGAATTAAAGTCTTATTCTTAAAGTCCCAAAAAATCCAATTTTAAGCAAGTAGCCAGTGAAAGTGCAATGTGCTTTTGTGCTCCAGTATGCAGATCAGTGCCAATCCATGCCAAAAACAAGGTGCAATCTTGTGCAGTTCTACTCCATTTGGATATTCTCACTTACCAGACTGTCTGGACCCGCTAGCAATACTGCATGTGGGTCAAATACACTTTAGTCCGAAGTGGAGTGGGAAGCAAACCGGGACCAGTGCAGCCCGAGCGGCACCTGCAACCAGGAAGTTCCTTTTTTTTATGGCCTCATACTCTTGGAACAAATGTGAGTGTTATATATGTATTTAATAGACAGTATATTGAAACGGGATCACACTATGAGAGTCTTCCTTCACTAAAACCACATCTGGGGGAGAACGAGCACTAGAAGCAAGTTTGGCCCAGGGAGTTTCATCCATTTAAAGAGGCATCCCACTCCACTCCGGACTGAAGTTTATTTGACCCACATGCAGTATTGCTACCGGGTCCAGACAGTCTGGTAAGTGAGAGTATCCAAAGGGAGTGGAACTGCACAAGATTGCACCTGCTAATAATTAATCTAAAGCTCACCGTATATTAGTGTGATTGTCATTGGGAAGAATGAAGGCCCCTTGAACCGCCTTTAGGGAAAGGGAGCCTTGACTGCTGGAAGCATGGCATCCCTGTGGGTGTGAACCTAAAAGAGAAGTTAAGTAGCTCCCTTGGGATTGGCTACAAAGACCTGAGCTGACTGGGTGGAGCCTGAACTCTAGGAAAAGGCTACGCTGGGGCACATCCAACCGCTCTGAGGAGATCCAGCTGTTACAAGAGTTGCTAGGTGAGTATCCCTCCTCTGTTCACAGGCCCCTTGTGACGGGAGTCACTTTGGTTGGGGGGCCCGTGGAACACAGCCTACCTTAGAGAGGTTGGGAAATACCTCTCTTAACCCCCTAGGCACTTCTTATGTGTAAGTCACCCTGTGTCTTTTGGGGACACAGGGTGACCAAAAAGCCCAGTCTGGCCTGCCCAAACCAGACATCCACACACTGATTGGCTATGAGAGCTCCATGCGCCCTGCCGGGACAAACCTACAAACTATGTGGAACTTTGTCAATAAAGCTGCCGTGATGGATTGACTCTTTGGGACTTGATACCCGACTAACTCAGGCACAGACCGATTGGAGGTCTGGTACCTGGATTAGTCTACCTTTGGGGGGAAGATATGTGACGGTACGCACCGTCAATGACAGTGAAAAAACGATGTGACCGATAAATTGATGGTTTGGACTGCTTCAGTTGGTCAGACTTGTGACAGGTGCATGTCATCAGCTCAAACACCTGTCTTCCACGGATTGTAAATCATGCTGATTTGCTCACCTATTGTTTACTGTGGGTTCTCAGTATTTACACTATAATAATGTACGTATATTATATCTTGTTTTACTTTTGGTGCCGGCAGTCTGGGCTTCCAGGCTGACTCAAGTACGCTGAGCTAATTAGCATGTGAATGATAACCTTGCCTAGATGGGATTAGCCATGAGTCAGCTGTACCTCGTTATCTCACCATTGTGTGATACTTTATGTAAATATTCAGGTCATTGTTCATGTAGTGACTGTCATGCTTCTCAAGTGTATAAAAGTCTGCTACTTGTTTTAATAAAGGAATCAGTTGTTTCCAGTATACAAGCTAAGTGTCAGGCTAGTTTTGTATGACGGCGGCTGGGATTTGATATCTATGTTCATGACTGCGAGGAAGCCGTATACTGACGGAAGACCACAAGTACAGTGTGGGTTGCGGTTCCGTCACACCCCTCACTACCAAATTTCACAGGAGTTATCCTTCCCCAGTGTTCCTCTACCATCATGGACACAGAACTTTTATCTGGGCTGCCTGGCTGCTTTCTCTTCTTATGGTGAGACTGTCCCCTCAGCTCCTACACCTGCTGACCATCCCCCGCTGCCAAGCCACCCTCCTCCAGCGACATTCAATCCATCCAGCCCCTCCAGGGTCACTACTACTACTACAGCCAGACACAGGACCCCCTCTGGAGCTACTGGCAATGAGGGCACTAGATCCTCTCCTTCTCTGCTAGACCCTCACTCTGCCTTCATTCCCCTGAGATCTTCCCAGCACAGCCATGTCTCCAATACAACATCAGCCTCTGTTAATGGACACCGCCTGCCCCATTCTAGGATTCCCAGAGCATCACATGTAAACGGACCTCATATGCTCCTTCCCTGGATTCTGCTTCACTCAGCTCCCTGTGCCCTACAGGGCAGGAACTGATTTACAGTATCAGCTCTAATCTCCTCCAGCATCTGACTCATCTCCTCTCCCTGCTTCATTCAGCTCCCTGTGCCCTGCAGGGCAGGAACTGACTTACTGTATCAGCTCTCATCTCCAGCATATCACTCATCTCCTCTCACTGCTTCATTCAGCTCCCTGTGCCCTACAGGGCAGGACTGATATACACTGTCAGCTCTCATCTCCGTCAGCATATCACTCCTCTCCTCTCACTGCCTGTGTGAGGGATCAGGTTTCCATACAGCAGGAGGCACTGATCATTAACTCTTTGCATCCCTGCCTCAGCCTGCATACCAGACAGCATTTCAGAGTTACAGCCTCCCCAAGTGACACATGCCTCAGCTTGTCTGACAAGGGTTTCTGTGTCACTTGAGGCTGGAGGCTCCTTCCTATTAACCCTGCATGTCCCAGCCCAACCTGTGACACACAGGGTCAACTTATGGACTCCAGACTCTCCCTCCAGATCTTTCTGACAAACTCTGCTGGGTAAGTATGATTATAGGGTGGTCTGGGATAAGTCAGGTGTAGCTGTTTCAGAGCCACTGATGCATTTTGAAGCAGTGCAATCAGTTTTTATTTTTTACTATAGTTGAGTGTCACACCAGCTGTGGCACCCACCCCATCCTCCAGGGTCTGGTTCTCACCTAGGTGACCCGCTATAATTAATTTCCCTGTCGATTTGCACAAGTGATTGAATAATTATATTTTAAATATGGCACCGTCAGTTCACGGATGTGCTGACGTGGGTGCTTTTTGATACATGGACAGTTGACAAATAAACACATATTGATGTTAATACCAAGGGTGAAAAATCAAAGCAGCTTCCTTGAATTTTGGGAACTGGCTGCAAGGTTCTCTGTGCCTATGCATTGCTCTGTACAAAAAAATAAAAAATCCAGAACTAGCATTTTCCCTATCCAATTATGTGGATCTCAGTTGGGAGGTCTACAAAACATATGGAAGGCAATGCTGTTTAATTTTGATACCCAGTTTTGCCTAAATGGCTGCCGGAAAGAACTGTGTTTTGACCTCCGAAATGTTAGTCTATGGTATATGTATATCGACCTGCGTTGCTAGCTTCTAACATTATTTACTCTTGCGCTGACTTTTACTCTGCATATGGTTATTACTCATGTGCCTATACAGGCCAGCTTCTTTCCACTCACTCGCACAGAATGTCAGCAGTATACCAATTGGCATCTGCTGGCTGTTTAACGAGAACCACTGTGTGCGGTACACCGCATGTCACTTTAAACACAACTTTTCCCTTGGCGATGGCGCCCACCCAGCAGTCAACTCTTTCTGCATAGGGAATATACCACCTGCCAAACCAAGTCCAAGTTTGACCCTTCTAAGACAGAGGATGCCAGTGAATGTTTCACGAATGGTGCACTGGCTAGACCAGTACCCTCTCAGTAGGGAGGCTTGAATTCTCCAATCTGGATTTATTCAGGGATTTTGGATCTCTTTCATGTGACCCATAATGCTTCTTGCGGGTTTCCTCACCTGGTGTGGTACCCGAAAAAGTACCAAAAAAAAATTCCAACTGATACATCATTTTTCTATCCCTACAGGCTTGTCAGTTAATGGGGGTATTATCAGGAGAAATCCCGGGACTAATACTCCTCTTTTGATACCACAATTTCTTTGCTAAATTTGCTGGTGCTTCTACCCTCCTGCTGAAGGCCGACATCTGGTCTGCCTTTCTCCTCCTGCCTGTACACTGTGACTGTTCCATCTCAACAACGTGTAAGGTCATGCCCATCTTCTATCCTTTTGGGCATTGAGATTGACATTGTAGAAATGGTCTGCCAACTTCTTAGGGTTAATTAGTTTCTGTCCTTAGTTAAATTTCCAAGGGACTCTAGGAAGCCCTGGCTGTGGCAGCTTCAATACTTTTGGGCCATCTTGTTTTCACATTCTGCGTACTTCTGATGGGTAGTCTATGAAATGTATATCAGATACACGTCTTTACGTAAAAATGATCAGACCTATGTGTGAGGACTTGGAAATGCAGTTGTCCTTCTTGTACTCTAAGGCTATGTTTTCACGAATGCGCCTACTAAGTCGCGCGATTTCAAGTGCGACTTTGTAGTGCGACTTGTTTGCGACTACTTCTGGGGACTTCGGTGCGACTACCTTCTATGAGGGACAAGTCGCACTGAGATCATCCGGGAAGTGGTGCAAAAACCTTTTCTCAAGTCACTGCGTCTTGAGTCGCAGCAGTTAGAACGGTCCTAATTTAAATTAATAGGTTTTGACTTGTCATGCGAATTGACATGTGTCGAGATGCACAACAAGTCACACTAGTGGGAAGGGGGCCTTATGGTCATTCTTTTATAAATTGGAGGAATTGCTGTACTCCATCTGGAGTTTTACAGGGCTGCATTCAGCTCCAGTAGCTTTGGCATTTCTTCCAGGGTGACTGGTCTGCTGAACCTTGGCTGGCCTCATGGGCCCAACTCTATCTGTTGTGTAACATGATGCTGTTAGAGCTCTTTCCCGATTTGGTGACAGTGGAATTATTGGTGTAAATTTTACAGAGTAGGCTAGTGGTTATATAAACAGATGAGTGTGGTACAAGTGGTTAACTGCCCCTCGGCACACTCTCTAGTCTTGTTTTGACTCCTATTGGTCCCTGTCTGTGTTTTTCCTCTTGGGTAACCTGTCAGTGAATTTGGGACGAATTGGTGCTGTCACCTGGTGAGGAGTAGGGATGATCGAACAGTTCGGGTCGACCATCGGTTCGGCCCGAACATTGGGTGTTCGAGGTTCGGCCGAATTTAGAACTTTTTGCCCAAAAAGTTCGGAATTCGGCAACCAGAACCGACCAAAATGCAATGGTTTAGGAAATAGGCTTTAAAAGCCTGTGATTGGACCAGAACCATTAGCAAAAGCCAATTGAGGGGGCAGGAGAATGCTAGGAATGTGATTGGAGTGACTAGGGGGTCCCTAGGCCAATCATTAGTGAATACACCCCCCAGTATATAAGATAGCCCCCGCCAAATTCCTAGCATTGTTATACTGGACATGGAAGAGAGTGGAAGCAGTTCTGTTAATTTTACTTTAAAAGTGTCATTTAGCATTTATTAGTGTGAGGAAAGGGATATCTAGTGTAGTTAGAGTGCTCCTTTACACTTTAGTTAGCTTCAAAAATGTAGTTTCTGTAGGGAAAATGTTAAGTGCCAGGGTGACCGAAATGTAGTGTAGGGTGAACTGACAGTGACTGCTATGGCAGGGTGACCAAACCCTTCCATAGCAGGGTGACCGCTATAGAGAAAAGCTAGTTTCTCTCAAGTCACTTTCGCTTCTGTAATATGGTTTCGCCGCAGCCAGCATTGTTTTTGGCTGCAGGCGTTGCTAGTGATTTTTTGAGCACATGTTTGGTGTCAGACATGACATCTGAACATGTGTATAGGGGGTATTTATACACACCCATGTCTGTATATATACACCTAGACATATATAGGTGTGAAAGGAGCAGAAAAAACTACTTGCGCTAATGAAATAATTAACACCAATATAGTTACGCTCCTATTACACCTATATATGTCTAGGTGTGTATATACATATAAGTATGTGTGTATATACACCACTATACACAAGTTCAGATGTTTTGCCTGCCTCCAAAGAACCCCAAAAAATGCCCAAAAAAACGTTAGCGTCAAAAAAAAAAAACCGCCCAGGTGTGTTGTTGCAGGCATTTTTTGGGGTTTTTGGAGGCAGGCAAAACATCTGAACTTGTGTATACAGGTATATATACCACTATACACAAGTTCAGATGTTTTGCCTGCCTCTAAAGAACCCATAAAAATGCCCAAAAAAACGCCTGCTACTAAACTGGCAAGGTGTGAAAAGCGAGAAGCCAACAACCTGTGTTCTAAGTGACAAAATACAAACTATCTTTTTTTTATGGTTCTGGACATGCTACAGAGCTGAAACTTCACAGGTACACCTTTTAGACCCCCCAGACACAAAATCACACAAAAAAAGTTCTTAGAAATTGTCATTTTTGATAGAGAGCCAATTATTGAAAAAAATTAAAAAAAAAAATGTCTTTGGATTTAGTATCTGGGGGGTCTAAAAAGTGTACCTGTGAAGTTTCAGCTCTGTAGCATGTCCAGAACCATAAACAAAGATCATTTTTCGGTAGAGCAGGGATGGTGGGACCCTCCTTTTACACCTATATGATCTTTTTTTTGGGGTTCTGGACATGCTACAGAGCTGAAACTTCACAGGTACACCTTTTAGACCCCCCAAACACAAAATCACACAAAAAAAGTTCTTAAAAATTGTAATTTTTGATAGAGAGCCAATTATTGAAAAAATAAAAAAAAAAACAAAAAAAAATAAAAATGTCTTTGGATTTAGTATTGGGGGGGTCTAAAAAGTGTACCTGTTAAGTTTCAGCTCTGTAGCATGTCCAGAACCATAAAAAAAAAGATTGTTTGTATTAGTGCAATTGTAGATCTGTAATATGGCTTCGCTCTTTTCACACATTGCCGGTTTAGTAGCAAGCGTTTTTTTGGGCATTTTTTGGGTTCTTTGGAGTCAGGAAAAACATCTGAACTTGTGTATAGTGGTATATATACCACTATACACAAGTTCAGATGTTTTGCCTGCCTCCAAAGAACCCAAAAAAATGCCCAAAAAAACGCTAGCGTCAAAAAAAAAAAACGCCCAGGTGTGTTGTTGCAGGCATTTTTTTGGGGTTTTTTGAGGCAGGCAAAACATCTGAACTTGTGTACACACACATACTTATATGTATTTTACACTTAGACAGATATAGGTGTTATAGGAGCGTAACTATATTAGTGTAAATGATTTAATTAGCGCAAGCATATATTTCTGCTACTATCACACCTATATATGTCTAGGTGTGTATATACATATAAGTATGTGTGTATATATACCCGTATACCCAAGTTCAGATGTTTAGCCTGCCTCCTAAAACCCCCAAAAAATGCCTGCAACAACACACCTGGGCGTTTTTTTTGGCGCTAGCGTTTTTATGGGCATTTTTTGGGTTCTTTGGAGGCAGGCAAAACATCTGAACTTCTGTATACGGGTATATATACACACATACTTATATGTATATACACACCTAGACATATATAGGTGTGATAGTAGCAGAAATATATGCTTGCGCTAATGAAATCATTTACACTAATATAGTTACGCTCCTATAACACCTATATCTGTCTAAGTGTAAAATACATATAAGTGTACACAAGTACAGATGTTTTGCCTGCCTCCAAAAACCCCCAAATAATGCCTGCAAGAACACACCTGGGCGTTTTTTTTTGACGCTAGCGTTTTTTTGGGCATTTTTTTGGGTTCTTTGGAGGCAGGCAAAACATCTGAACTTGTGTATAGTAGTATATATACCACTATACACAAGTTCAGATGTTTTTCCTGACTCCAAAGAACCCAAAAAATGCCCAAAAAAACGCTTGCTACTAAACCGGCAATGTGTGAAAAGAGCGAAGCCATATTACAGATCTATAATTACACTAATACAAACGATCTTTTTTTTTTATGGTTCTGGACATGCTACAGAGCTGAAACTTCACAGGTACACTTTTTAGACCCCCCCCCCCCCCCCCCGATACTAAATCCAAAGAATTTTTTTTTTTTTTTAATTTTTTTTTCAATAATTGGTTCTCTATCAAAAATCTATAAAAAATTACAATTTTTAAGAACTTTTTTGTGTGATTTTGTGTCTGGGGGGGGGGGTCTAAAATGTGTACCTGTGAAGTTTCAGCTCTGTAGCATGTCCAGAACACCCAAAAAAAGATCATATAGGTGTAAAAGGAGGGTCCCATCATCCCTGCTCTACTGAAAAATGATCTTTTTTTATGGTTCTGGACATGCTACAGAGCTGAGACTTCACAGGTACACCTTTTAGACCCCCCAGACACTAAATCCAAAGAAATTTTTTTATTTTTATTTTTTTAATTTTTTCAATAATTGGCTCTCTATCAAAAATCTATAAAAAATGACAATTTTTAAGAACTTTTTTTTTTTGTGTGATTTTGTGTCTGGGGGGTCTAAAAGGTGTACCTGTGAAGTTTCAGCTCTGTAGCATGTCCAGAACCATAAACAAAGATCATTTTTCGGTAGAGCAGGGATGGTGGGACCCTCCTTTTACACCTATATGATCTTTTTTTTGGGGTTCTGGACATGCTACAGAGCTGAAACTTCACAGGTACACCTTTTAGACCCCCCAAACACAAAATCACACAAAAAAAGTTCTTAAAAATTGTAATTTTTGATAGAGAGCCAATTATTGAAAAAATAAAAAAAAAACAAAAAAAAATAAAAATGTCTTTGGATTTAGTATTGGGGGGGTCTAAAAAGTGTACCTGTTAAGTTTCAGCTCTGTAGCATGTCCAGAACCATAAAAAAAAAGATTGTTTGTATTAGTGCAATTGTAGATCTGTAATATGGCTTCGCTCTTTTCACACATTGCCGGTTTAGTAGCAAGCGTTTTTTTGGGCATTTTTTGGGTTCTTTGGAGTCAGGAAAAACATCTGAACTTGTGTATAGTGGTATATATACCACTATACACAAGTTCAGATGTTTTGCCTGCCTCCAAAGAACCCAAAAAAATGCCCAAAAAAACGCTAGCGTCAAAAAAAAAAACGCCCAGGTGTGTTGTTGCAGGCATTTTTTTGGGGTTTTTTGAGGCAGGCAAAACATCTGAACTTGTGTACACACACATACTTATATGTATTTTACACTTAGACAGATATAGGTGTTATAGGAGCGTAACTATATTAGTGTAAATGATTTAATTAGCGCAAGCATATATTTCTGCTACTATCACACCTATATATGTCTAGGTGTGTATATACATATAAGTATGTGTGTATATATACCCGTATACCCAAGTTCAGATGTTTAGCCTGCCTCCTAAAACCCCAAAAAAATGCCTGCAACAACACACCTGGGCGTTTTTTTTGGCGCTAGCGTTTTTATGGGCATTTTTTGGGTTCTTTGGAGGCAGGCAAAACATCTGAACTTCTGTATACGGGTATATATACACACATACTTATATGTATATACACACCTAGACATATATAGGTGTGATAGTAGCAGAAATATATGCTTGCGCTAATGAAATCATTTACACTAATATAGTTACGCTCCTATAACACCTATATCTGTCTAAGTGTAAAATACATATAAGTGTACACAAGTACAGATGTTTTGCCTGCCTCCAAAAACCCCCAAATAATGCCTGCAACAACACACCTGGGCGTTTTTTTTTGACGCTAGCGTTTTTTTGGGCATTTTTTTGGGTTCTTTGGAGGCAGGCAAAACATCTGAACTTGTGTATAGTAGTATATATACCACTATACACAAGTTCAGATGTTTTTCCTGACTCCAAAGAACCCAAAAAATGCCCAAAAAAACGCTTGCTACTAAACCGGCAATGTGTGAAAAGAGCGAAGCCATATTACAGATCTATAATTACACTAATACAAACGATCTTTTTTTTATGGTTCTGGACATGCTACAGAGCTGAAACTTCACAGGTACACTTTTTAGACCCCCCCCCCCCCCCCCGATACTAAATCCAAAGAATTTTTTTTTTTAATTTTTTTTTCAATAATTGGTTCTCTATCAAAAATCTATAAAAAATTACAATTTTTAAGAACTTTTTTGTGTGATTTTGTGTCTGGGGGGGGGGGTCTAAAATGTGTACCTGTGAAGTTTCAGCTCTGTAGCATGTCCAGAACACCCAAAAAAAGATCATATAGGTGTAAAAGGAGGGTCCCATCATCCCTGCTCTACTGAAAAATGATCTTTTTTTTATGGTTCTGGACATGCTACAGAGCTGAAACTTCACAGGTACACCTTTTAGACCCCCCAGACACTAAATCCAAAGAAATTTTTTTATTTTTATTTTTTTAATTTTTTCAATAATTGGCTCTCTATCAAAAATCTATAAAAAATGACAATTTTTAAGAACTTTTTTTTTTTTGTGTGATTTTGTGTCTGGGGGGTCTAAAAGGTGTACCTGTGAAGTTTCAGCTCTGTAGCATGTCCAGAACCATAAAAAAAAGATCAGTTGTATTAGTGCAATTATAGATCTGTAATATGGCTTCGCTCTTTTCACACCTTGCCGTTTTAGTAGCAGGCGTTTTTTTGGGTTCTGTAGAGGCAGTGGTATATATACCCGTATACACAAGTTCAGATGTTTTTCCTGCCTCAAAAGAACCCAAAAAATGCCCAAAAAAACGCCTGCTATTAAACCGGCAATGTGTGAAAAGCGAGAAGCCAACAACCTCTGTTCTAAGTGACAAAATACAAACTATCTTTTTTTTATGGTTCTGGACATGCTAAATAGCTGAAATTCACAGGTACGCCTTTTAGACCCCCCACATACTAAATCCAAAGTCAAAATCAAAAAAATCTTTTTTTTTTTTTAATTTTTTCAATAATTGGCTCTCTATCAAAAATGACAATTTTTAAGAACTTTTTTTTGTGTGATTAATAGTCCCTGGGGCATGACCCAGAACCCTAGGCACTTTTTAGGGGCATTTATTGGGTTTTAGGGCTTCAAAATGGTGTTTTTTGATTACCGAAGTTCGGGTCCCATTGATTTCAATGGGGTTCTGAAATCCGGGCCGAACTTTCGTGATGTTCGGATGTTCTGGCCGAACCGAACTTTTGAAAAGTTCGCTCATCCCTAGTGAGGAGTTCTTCCTTTCCCCCTGCGGGACAGGCATCTGGCTCTTTCCTCCTACCTCTTTACCTGCAGGATATAGTTGTGGCTGGTTTGATGGTGGGTACTGCTCTCTCTGTTGTATTGTTTGTTTCAGACTATTCAGCCAGGGGGATATCTCCAGAATTTTCTTATCCAGAAGGTTTTAAAGGGTTGGAAATATCTGACATGCTTCCCTGATTCGCAGCACCTGTCTTCTGTGCACAAATTAAGCGACATCTTCTCCATTTGGCCCTCTGTCGGTTTTTGCATTTAGGGCTCTTTTTTCTAAATGCCTTTTCTTTAGCATTCTTTGGCACCTTTAAGATAGGTGAACACGTTGCCAAGGACAAACGCTCAGTTGGTAGTAACTCAGAGAATGTGCTAATCACGGAATTTTTTGTTTTTATCTCACGCTGATTCCTCCAACCTCAGCTAATTCCAATATTTTCGGGTCTTCCAACTTTTCCTTTCTCAGCTGATTTTGCCTCCTACTGATTTTTCCTACACACTCTTTCCTCTTTGGCACACCCATTGCTGCCCATGGTATGGGTTTTTCGGATGTGCGAGATGGCTTTTAGGTAGATGGGAATAATTTCAAAAATGTTTGTCCTCACCTTTTGTTCTAATTTAATGTTACTCTCCAGCATTAGTTTAGATCATTGCTTACTCCTTCGTTTATTGGGCCTCTTGCCACGCCAAATTTTGACATTGTTGGGAGAATTTTCCTTTGCAGTTAAAAAAAAGAAAAAATTTGTTACATAGTTACATATGTTGCAATTTTCATGGCCTTCCCTGGGTTGCTGGTATTACCTGAGACAATTGCTTTTAGGTCCCTTCATTCTTATCATTCATGTATAGGGAACAAATGTGGGCATTACCGGTCTGTAGGTTCAATCTCCCCAGTTAAGCATGTTTTTGCTCGATGTTGTGACACTTTTACCAATCTATCGCTTGGTCCAACATTGTCCCCCTTTTCTGGTTTTGGCCTGTCATACTTTGTTCTTGTTTCTAGTTCTTGTTTGGAGCTTTTTTGCCGCAAGGTGAATACCTAGGTTTTTAGAAATTGTCCACAGGATTGGTGGCATTGTTGTTCGCCACAGGGGTCTTGGTGGAGATAAGAGTATTTATTGAGCCCTTATGGGGTTCATTTAAACGATTATTCTAAATATGGTAATCTCGGCCTACAATCTCGTGTCGAGAAGGTGCTGGCTGTGGTGGGGCGCTTGTCAGTGTACCACTGACTTGCGTGTGGCGGTTTGGTCCTTGACAGCAATTGATGTTGCTTTATGGGCTATGCCCTCAAGTTAAATTCTGGGGTCAGTCTAATGTCTGTCTGGCACTGATGGTAAGGACAGGCCTCTTAGACTATGTAAGTTTATGTTTTATGGGTGCTCACGGTAGAACTGTGGCTGGCATTGTCGGGTGCTCACAGTATAACCGTGACTGGCACTGTTGTTTGGTACATTTGGAAAGTTGTTACTTTTGAAAAGTTCAATAAAGCTGTGGCCTTGCCCTATTTCCAACTTAATCAGCTTCTGTGTCTTTTTGGGGGGCAAGGTATTGGTTTATTCGCTGCTCATAAATGAGCCTATGCTTCTCAGCAGTCATGCCTTTTACACTTGTGGTCATTGGGAAGAATCCCCTCTTACTAACTTAAAGCAATCAGCAATTTCTGCCTCGATATGTAACTACTTTTTTTTTGCTATCTAGCTTAAAGCTTAAATAAGTATTATGTCAGTAGTTACATATCCGAGAGGCAGAAATTGCTGATTGCCTAAAGTATAACTAAAGGCAAAACTTTTATTTTTTGGTAAAGTGGAGATGGATTAGAACTCCTGTCAGTTTTTATTTCTTTCTGTGTCCCCTATAGGAGTAATTCAAGTGATGTGGGAAAAAGGCAGTTCAACGCTAGTTCTTTCAAAAAATTCTGACTTGTAGTCAATTTTTTTTATAAGGTTGCACATAATAAAAAACCAAAATAGAAAATAAATCCTTGCCATATAGGCACTAACTACATAGTTACATAGTTACATAGTTAGTGAGGTTGAAAAAAGACACAAGTCCATCCAGTTCAACCCATGATGCGTGTGTGTGTTTGCTTTTAACCGTACATTGTGTACCCCTGTATGTTGTGGTCTTTAAGGTGTACATCTAATAGTTTTTTGAAACTATCTATGCTCCCCGCTGATACGACTGCTTGTGGAAGAGAATTCCACATCCTTACCGCTCTTACAGTGAAGAACCCCTTACGCACTTTAAGGTTAAACCGCCTTTCCTCAAGTTTTAGTGAGTGGCCACGTGTCTTATTGTATTCCCTTTCTCTGAATAGTTTGTTCCTTATGCTAGGGTCGCCAGTACAGTATTTGTACATTGATATCATATCCCCCCTCAATCGTCTCTTCTCCAGAGAGAATAGGTTCAGTGCTTGTAGTCTTTCCTCATAGCCGATGTCCTCCATTCCCCTAATTATTTTTGTTGCCCTCCTCTGGACTTTCTCCAGTTCCAGCACATCCTTCCTGCGGACCGGTGCCCAGAACTGGACAGCATACTCCAGATGTGGCCGGACCAGAGTCTTGTAGAGCGGGAGAATAATCTCTTTATTTCTGGAGTGAATCCCCTTTTTTATACATCCCAGTATTCTGTTGGCTTTGCTTGCGGCGGCTTGGCATTGCATGCCACTGCCAAGCCTGTTGTCTACCAGTACCCCCAAGTCCTTTTCCATCCTAGACTCACCCAGAGGTTCACCCCCTAGTGAATAGCTTGCTTTCTGGTTTCTGGCACCCAAGTGCATTACTTTACATTTTTCTACATTAAACCTCATCTGCCATGTGGTTGCCCACCCCGTTATTTTGTTCAGGTCTGCTTGCAAGATTTCCACATCCTGCATAGAAGATATTGGCATGCCTAATTTAGTATCATCTGCAAATACTGAGATTGTACTAGATATCCCCTCCTCTAGATCATTTATGAATAAATTAAACAGGATTGGTCCCAGGACAGAACCCTGGGGGACCCCACTTTCCACACCCGCCCAATCCGAGTACTCCCCATTAATCACCACCCTCTGTACTCTCCCCTGGAGCCAGGTCTCTATCCAGGTACTCACCTTATGATCCATACCTACCTTCCTTAGTTTGTACAGTAAGCGTTTGTGAGGAACGGTGTCAAAGGCCTTTGCAAAGTCCAGATACACCACATCCACAGGCTTACCTTTATCTAGGTGGCAGCTCACTTCATCGTAGAAGGTTAACAGATTGGTTTGGCACGAACGATTTTTCATGAATCCATGCTGATTTCTACTTATAATACCATTTTCATTACTAAAGTCTTGTATGTGGTCCCTTATCATCCCCTCCAAAATTTTGCAGACTACAGATGTTAGGCTGACCGGCCTATAGTTACCCAGGATATATCTCGGCCCCTTTTTAAATATTGGTACCACGTTGGCTTTTTTCCAATCAGCTGGCACCATACCCGTCTGTAAACTATCCTTAAAGATCAAGAATAATGGTCTGGCAATCACCTGGCTGAGCTCATTAAGAACCCTCGGGTGCAAGCCATCCGGTCCCGGGGATTTATTTATGTTAAGTTTCTCTAGTTTAGCTCTAAGTCTATCCTCTGTTAGCCATGGCGGCACTTCCTGAGGTGTATTATTTAGTTCGGCCTTACAAGCGGGTTTCGTGTAGCCCCCCGATTCCTTTGTGAAGACTGAAGAAAAGAAATTATTTAACACTTCCGCCTTTTCTCTGTCCTCTGTGGCCATTTTTCCTTTATCATCTTTTATGGGGCCAATGTGCTCTGGCCTGGCTTTCTTACTGTTTATATACTTAAAGAACTTCTTGGGGTTCTTTTTGCTCTCCTCCGCTATATGTCTCTCGTGTTCTATTTTAGCCGCCCTGATTTCGTCTTTACATTTCTTATTACACTCTTTGTAGTGCTTAAATGCTGCCAATGACCCCTCAGTCTTGTATTTTTTGAAGGCCTTTTCTTTAGCTCTAATATACATTTTAATGTTGGAGTTTAGCCACCCAGGGTTTAGTTTTGCTCTTTTAAATTTATTTCCCTGTGGAATGCACTGGCCAATCCCTTTGTTTAGTATGCTCTTGAAGCACTCCCATTTTTCCTCCGTGTTCTTTGTTCCCAGGGTTCTATCCCATTTGATATTTTCTAGCAGCGAGCGCAGTTTAGGGAAATTGGCTCTTGTGAAATTCAGCGTCCTTATATTACCCTTGTGTTTCCTATTACTGTAATTAATACTGAAACCAATTGACCTATGGTCACTGTTCCCTAAGTTGTCCCGTATTTCTATATCCGTGATCAGGTCTGTATTGTTGGTAATCAGTAGGTCAAGTACCGCATTGCTTCTTGTCGGTGCATTCACCATCTGACCCATGAAATTGTCCTGCAAAACATTTAGGAACTGCCGAGCCTTGGCTGAGTGTGCGGTTTCTTCTGCCCAGTCTATATCCGGATAATTAAAGTCCCCCATTATAATGACATTTCCCATCCTTGCTGCCAATCCTATCTGTAACATGAGGTCCGCCTCACCCTCCTCCCTCTGGTTGGGGGGCCTATAGCATACGCCCAATATTACCTTCCCCGCCGTGCCTTCCCTTTGAAGCTCTACCCATAGGGATTCTGCCTCGTCCATAGCTCCATTATTAATATCATCCCTCATATTTACCTGTATACTGTTCTTAATATACAAACATACCCCTCCCCCTTTTTTACTTTCTCTATCTCTGCGATAAAGGGAATACCCCTGAATGGACGCCATCCAGTCATGAGAGCTGTCAAACCAAGTCTCAGTTATCCCCACAAAATCTAAGTCCTCCTCAAACATCAGCAGCTCCAGCTCTCCCATCTTGTTGGCCAGGCTTCTGGCATTGGTATACAAACCTCGTAATTTTGATCGGTTATATTTATCCTCTTTTGATGTTTTTAGGCTGCTCTCTTGATTTTTCCCCGTACCCACCCTGGGTATAGGAGCTCCGCACACCCTATCGCTAATGCCCCCATTTCTGCCCTCTGAAACTTGCTTTCCACTGGGTAATTCTACATCTGTACCCTCCCCCCCATTCCCTAGTTTAAAAGCCCCTCTAACTTTTTGGCCATCCTCGCACCCAGTACGGCTGCACCCACCCCATTTAGGTGCAATCCGTCCCTACCAAAGAGCCGGTGACCGACTGAGAAGTCGGCCCAGTTCTCCAGGAACCCGAAACCCTCCTTACTACACCAGCTCCTCAGTCACTCGTTAACTTCCCTAATCTCCCGCTGCCTCTCTGGTGTGGCTCGAGGTACAGGTAGTATTTCGGAAAATATTACCTTGGAGGTCCTAGTCCTAAACTTGACAGACAGGCTTCTCCCAGTCACCAACAAAACAAATACTTGCCAAACCTAATTCCTGTGTCTTACAGAACATTTTCCACATGTATCTTTCTCGGTTTTTAGCTTCCTGAGTCCCAGGTCAGAACAACCTCTTGCTCCAGTCCTTCCTTTTTCTTATCCCACCTGCTGCTGGACAAGTGGGAAGCAAAACCTGGCTCAAATCCTACACTGCCAAGGTGACCCGGAAAACCTAAACTGGTTTCCAACTTAGTTACCTACATATGAAAGCATGTGAGGTGATATATACTATAGCATCCCTCAATCACCCCGCTTTTCATTATGTCACACTTCGTTAAGGAAATGTACTCTCTCTATTTGTCCTGTTTACCATGATCATCAAAAGTGAAAGTAAAAGAAAATCCTAAACTTTGGGTTGTCCCAAGAAAAGTAATAGACAGGAAAGCTTCCAATGGGGACACTAGTTCTGGGGACCTTGGGAGCCCTAAGGGATTCCCTTATTTTCAGGGATTTCTTTTTACTTCCTATTTTGGCTACGGAACAGGAAGTGAAGGTAAATCTCCCCAGTGAAACACAGATGGGGAACATAAAACTGGTAGGGGTTATACCTCCCTTACTCTATCCAAAATGTAAAAAAAAAGTGTTGCCTATAGTTCTTCTTTAACCACTTCTGGACCGGAAGGTTTTACCCCCTAAGGACCAGGCCATTTTTTGCAATACGGCACTGCATTACTTTAACTGACAATTGTGTGGTCGTGCAACGTTGTACCCAAATAAAATTGATGTCCTTTTTTACCAACAAATAGAGCTTTCTTTTGGTGGTATTTGATCAGCTCTGCGATTTATTTTTAATTTTTTGCGCTATAAAAAAAAAAGAGCGACAATTCTAAAAAAAAAAAAAAAAAAAAAAACAATATTTCTTACTTTCTGCTATAAAATATTCCCAATAAAAAAATTTTTTTCATCATTTTAGGCCAATATGTATTCTGCTACATATGTTTGGTAAAAAAAAAATACCACTAAGTGTATATTGATTGGTTTGCGCAAAAACTATCGCATCTAAAAACTAGGGGAAAGATTTATATCATTTTTCCTCATTTTTTTTTCTTTTACTTGTAATGGCAGCAATCAGCGATTTTTTGCGGGACTGCGACATTGTGGCGGACAGATCAGACAGCTAACTGACATTTTTGACACTTTTGGGGGGACCAGTGACATTACTACAGTAGTCAGTGCTAAAAATATGCACTGTTACTGTACTAATGACACTGGCAGGGAAGGGGTTAACACCAGGGGTGATCAAAGGGTTAAATGTGTCCATAGGGGGTGCTTTCTAACTGTGTGGGGGATGGGCTTGCTGAATGAACAGAGACCTGTGTTCCTAAATAGGAGGCGCACAGGATACTGTGTTTATTACTGACAGAACAGCGTTCTGCCGTGTTTACAATGTAGCCAATTGTGTTCCCATGTAGCCAATTGGGGCATGCCTTGCATCCCCCAGGTCCCAACACTTACCTGAGGTGATTTTGGTCCAGCACTAGGTATGAGAGCAGCAGCACTGTTCTCTCTCTCCTTACTGGACTCTGAGAATAGCAGGACATTGTCTCCCTTTGATGTCAATCAAATCCAGTGACAAGTTCGCGGGGGTCAGGACCGAGCCACAATGTTTGTCAATAGATCCACTTAGTGCGGCTCATAATCTAGTCCACACAAGTACCCCCCTAGCAAGCAGATAGCTGGGGGGGGGGGATGGGGGTACTTGAAGGGGGGAGGAGACAATGATTTAGCAAAAAGGCTGTGGAAGAATCATTCCTTTTTTTAGTGAAAAATATGCTCTTTATGTGGATTTTTGGCCTCAAAAAGCTTCATAGTCTGTGATTTAGCAAGTGTGTCATACGATAAATTGTTCAAATACTTTTTTTAGGTTTCCAATATTTGTATTGAAAATAGGAGGTACAGAAATTTTAAATTTTAGCAACAACAAATCCGACTCTCAGGCTATCACCAGCATAACAGGAATATATCAGAAGAAGGACAATAGTTATCTATGTAAATACTGGTTGTTCAAAATAGTGTAGTGATATACAGTAGTAAAGGGATGAGGATTGATAATTATTGTTATAATTCAAATTATTCTCGCAGCAAATTGGTTCATACAGAGAGATGCATTTTATTGAGTCCCAGCACAAAACAAAGTCCACAAGATACTTGCAACAGATCACAAAGTCCCCCAGAGTATTTTTAAATAATACAAAACATCAGCTTTCATCAACCCAGGTAGCTTCCATGCATGCAATAATGTGGTTTACAATCTAAGGTGTCCTTTTATGAAACCGAGATGACAGCGATCCTGATGATCGCAGCTAATCTCGGATCATTATCGGTTTATGAAACTAAGATGATCGGGGGGAGGGACATGTTCTCCGCTGAACAATCCGCTGAGAATCTGTCATTGACAGACACCGAAACAGCCAGTTTATGAAGCTGCGATCTCTGCACTTCTCAGGCGATCTGCGCAAGAATTCACACTCCTGGATTCACCAGCCCAGAGGTGGAGAATCGGGGAGAGAAGACAGAATCTGGGGAGAAATGAGGTGGGTTAAGAAAGATTATTGACTTCCTTCTTCCTCGATCAGACCCCCATGTCCCTTTGCCATATTTATACAGTATATATGTATACAGTATATATATATATATATATATATATATATATATATAAAGAAGACAAATAGAAAAAAAAGGGGGGGCAAAGAGGGGGAGGGAAGGGAGAGAGGTCAGCCAGGAACAGGTTAAGGAACTGAAAAGTACCAAATCCATGGGTCCCATGTTCTGTCAAACTTCTTATTGTTACAGGTGAGTTTGTCATTGATCATAATCCAATTAGGCTTATGCTTCACATAGTCAAATGGTACAACTGCCCGCTGCCAATGTTTAGCAATAGTAATTTGTGCTGCCAGGAACATATAAGTAATGATTTTCACAGATTTCTTTATGACCTTGTCAGGTAGTATATGGAAAAGGGGATCTGCGTATGTTTACTCCTGTCACTGAATAAATAAAATTAAACATTCTATTCCAAAACCTAGTCACTATAGACAAGGCCGGCCCTACCATGGGTCCCACTTGTTCCATTGGACCCAGGCAGCACTTTGAGAGAAATTGACGCCCCCCTTCAAGAGAAATTGACGCCCAAGATTTTTTTTCCAGCAGTTTTGCGTGCCATGAGTTTGCGGCGTGTTATGGGCGGCATTACCCCATCTCATACTGCTACCTGTAGTGCAGACTGATTAGTATGAGGAGGCGGAGCATCTCCTTCGGGGAACGTCCCGTCATGATTGTGGTGTGCGCAAAGATGTCAGACATTCAGGCAAACAAAATAAAACTGGAGTTTGTGGTTTGGAATTGAATATAATGATATGTCGTATGATTTTGCATATAGACATGGAGCTACTGCATGTAAATCTGGCTTCCTGATAAATGTAATATTCGTTTTAGTTATCATGATATAAAATAATGGATGTGGGGGCCTTTTGGTGGGCGTGATTTTTTTTTTTTTGCAGGGGTTGGGGGCAGCATTTTATTCTTGGACCCAGGTAGCACAATGTCTTGGTCCACCCCTGACTATAGAGCATTGCCACCATATGTTGCACATAGTCCCAGTTTCCCACAATATCAAAAGCAGGCAGACAATGCAGTAGGATGCATTTTGGCAATTCGGGTGGGGACCAAATACCAGTGCAGAAGAGATTTTTTATAGATAGATTCTATTAGTGTGGTGTCTTAGATAAAGCATAGACCACGTTCTGCCAGTAAGACAGTTTACAAGTAAAATTTAGATCCAGCTCCCATTGGATCATATATGAGAGTTTGGTAGTTAGGTCAGTAAAGAAAGCATATATCGCAGAAATTTTTCACCTCAAAAGGCCTCTGGCTTGATAAGACAATTCAAAAAGGGTTAGTGTAAGGGGCCCATCCAGTAGGGTAAGCTTAGAACGCAGGACATATCTAAGCTGATAATATTTTGATATGTCTCACTAGGGAGCAGCTGTAACTTATCTACAAAATATTGCAAGGTGTATGGTTGGGCCCAATCAATCTCTGATCCATAGAAGCCCCTTGTTGAGCCATCACTGGAATGAATTAGGTACTATCCATGGGACAAACTCTGGGTTGCAAAAAACTGGAGCTAATGGGGTGTGTAATGATGCTAGTGATTTACAATACCGTATCCTATCCCAAACATCCAGAGAGTGGGACAAAGTAGGGCATAATATAGGAGGTCGCAAACGGCTAGGGATCCACATCAAGCAACCTATCACGTACCTGGTGCTAGAGGCCAATGGAGAGAGAGGGCTTCCCTTGCGGCTAAGTTCCAGACCCCCCTGAGGATGAGAACAGGAGAGGTCAGGCCCAAAGTAGCACGGGTCGCCTGCTGGATTGTGTGCAGGAGGATCCAGAGTACAGCTGGAGTGCTGGAGTGGAATCAGCAGACAGGTGGCGCCCGTGAGGTGTTTGCAGGACTTGGATAATGCTGAGACTGGAACGTGGTCGGGTGGATAGCCAAGATCAGGAGCCAGGTGGATATCAGAGCAAGCGTGGTCAGGTGGATAGCCGAGATCAGGAGCCAGGTGGATATCAGAGCAAGCGTGGTCAGGTGGATAGCCGAGGTCAAACACAGGAAGCAATCAGGAGACAGGTCAAGGACAAGCCGGGTTGGTAACAGGAGACAGGAACTGGAATATCACAGGGATAACACACTGGAGGAGCTGAAGATCAACCAGCAACTAAAATCACTGGCAGGTTTCCTTAAATAGGCCCAGGTAAATTGCTGGTAGTGCTGCTGGGTCCTAAAGTCCTTCTCCTGCCAAAGTGCTGATAGCGCTGCTGGGTCCTAGAGCCCTTCTCCTGGTGTTTGTGCCCTGACAGTGCCCCCCCCTGACGGGCAGCCTCCGGATGCCTATTTGAGAAATTTTCTCTGGGTATTTGTCCTTAAACTCTTGGAGGAGTCTGGGGGCATGTACATTGGCTTCGGGTTCCCATGAGCTTTCTTCGGGTGGATACCCTTTCCATTTAATTAAGAATTGGGTTTGTCTCCCTCTCTTCCTGCAGTCCAGGATTGCTTCCACCTCGAATTCTGTGTCCTCACCAATCGTCACTGGCGGTGGAGGTGGCTCCACTCTCCCTGGAAATGGATCTGGAACAGTTGGTTTAAGCAAGGAGGTGTGAAAAACCGGATGGATCCTATATGAGTCAGGCAAAGATAGTTCGTAAGCCACTGGGTTAATTTCCCGTTTGATCTGAAAAGGCCCAATATACCTTGGCCCTAGCTTCCGTGAAGGGCAGGCCAATTTCAGGTTGGCAGTAGACAGCCACACTTTGTCCCCAACCTTGAAGGAAGGATTTCCCCTCCGTTTCCGATCAAAGTGTTTTTTGTAATCCACTTGGGCTTTCTGTATGGACTCCCGGAGGACCTGATAATTGTTTTGAATAAAAACAAGTCTGTCCTGCAAGGTGGGTACAGAAGTTTCAGGCATAATTTCAGGCAGGGCAGCAGGGTGGAATCCATAATTAGCCCAGAATGGGGACTGATTTGTAGCTGAATGGACAGAGTTATTATAGGCAAATTCCGCCAGCGGAAGCAGGGATGCCCAGTCATGTTGGGAAAAAGCTGAAAAGCAGCGGAGGTATTGCTCGAGGGTTTGGTTAGTACGCTCCGTTTGCCCATTACTTTGGGGATGGTAGGCAGATGATAAGCAGAGTTCCACTTCCAAGGCTTTACAAAGGGCTCTCCAAAACCTAGAGGTGAATTGCACCCCCCGATCCGAAACAATGTTCTTCGGTAGTCCATGAAGTCTTATGATCTCCTTGATAAACATGTGAGCGGTTTCCGCTGCAGAGGGAGTACCAATCATTGGTATGAAGTGGGCCATTTTTGATAATCGGTCTACCACAACAAGGATGGTCGTGAATCTTTCAGAGGGAGGAAGATCAACAATAAAATCCATAGAAATCATTTCCCAGGGGCGATTAGGGATAGGCAAGGGTCTTAATAAACCCCAGGCTTTGACTTTGTCACTTTTGCTACGTAGACATATGGTGCATGACTTGACGTAGGATCTACAGTCCCGACTGAGGTTAGGCCACCAAAAGGACCGCTGAATGAGCTCGTTAGTTTTACGGGCCCCAAAGTGCCCTGCAAGTCGGTGGTCGTGGAATGCCCTGAGAACCAGAGACCTAGCTTCTTGAGGTACAAAGATTTTGTCCTGGTGCCAAAGTAATCCACCCTGCCTCCTTAACGAGTCATGTTCGGATTCGGGGCACGATACAGAAGCTTGTTCAATGGATGCCTTTAGGTTAGGTTGAATCAGCAAAAAATTTTGGGCAGATAAGATAGTGCTTGGAGGAGCACATTCAGCAGATTCGGGGAACATCCTGGACAGGGCATCGGCTTTCCCATTTTTGGAACCTGGGCGGTATGTCAAGTGGAAATTAAATCTCGAAAAGAATAAGGCCCACCTGGCTTGTCGAGGTCTTAGGCCTTTTGCAGATCTTAAATATTCCAAATTTTTGTGATCTGTGAAGATCATAATTGGATGGTTAGCGCCCTCCAGGAGGTACCTCCATTCTTCGAGAGCGACTTTAATTGCCAGGAGTTCTCTGTCACCCACGTCATAGTTTCTTTCGGCCTGATTCAGCTTCCTGGAGCAATAGGCTACTGGGTGGAGCAGGGCCTTTGGGCCCTGACGCTGCGAGAGCACGGCTCCCGTAGCTACTTCGGATGCGTCCACCTCAAGGACAAAGGGAAGAGCTGGGTCAGGGTGTTGCAACACTGGAGCAGAGGTGAAGAGAGCCTTCAGTTTTTCGAAAGCCGCTTGAGAATCTTGGTTCCAGGAGAAGCGTGAGTGCAGGTGAGTGAGCTGGGTGATCGGGGCAATAATAGTTGAGAAATTCCGAATAAATTTCCTATAAAAATTAGCGAAGCCCACAAACCTCTGGACCCCTTTCTTGTCAGAAGGTGCAGGCCACTCCAAGATTGCTGATACCTTCTGAGGATCCATGGAAATCCCTTTCGTGGAGATTATGAGTCCTAAGAACTGGATAGATTGTTTCTCGAACTCACACTTTTCTGCTTTAGCATATAAGCCATGGGTTCTTAAGGTCTTTAACACTTTTCTGACGTGCTCTCGATGGAGTTCAAGCGAGGCTGAGAAAATTAGTATGTCGTCCAGATAGACGATTAAGAACAGGTCAAGGTATTCTCTGAAAATATCATTCACAAAATGTTGGAATGTGGCGGGGGCATTACATAGCCCGAAGGGCATCACAAGGTACTCAAAGTGACCAAAGCGTGTTCGGAAGGCGGTCTTCCACTCATCACCTTCCCTAATACGAACCAGGTTATAGGCCCCCCGCAAGTCCAACTTCGTGAAAACCTGGGCTGTTCGGAATCTTTGGAATAACTCAGGGACGAGAGGGAGTGGGTATCTGTTCTTGATAGTAATTTTATTAAGGTCCCTATAGTCAATGCATGGTCTGAGAGAACGATCCTTCTTCTCGACGAAGAAAATGCCAGCTCCAGCAGGTGACGATGAAGGGCGGATGAATCCTTTGGCAAGGTTTTCATCTATATATTGTCGGAGGGCCTCCAGCTCCACTTCGGATAACGGAAAGATGCGCCCAAAGGGGACTTCTGCTCCAGGTAGCAACTCAATTGGGCAGTCGTAGGACCGATGTGGGGGCAAGGCATCGGCACCTTTTTTGTCAAACACATCAAGGAAGTCAAGGTAGGCTGAAGGAACAGCATGACAGGGATCCGGTGTAGGTTGAACGGAGAGACACACTGAAGAGTTGACAGGCGTGGGGACGCCACAGTGTTGCTGACAATAGGAAGATGAGAAGATGATTTCTCCCTTGGGCCAGTCAATTTGCGGGTTGTGGGCCCGTAGCCAGGGTATCCCTAGGATGGCTGGGAAAATAGGAGACCTGATGACATCAAAGCGGAGGAATTCCCGATGGCCTGCTTCTGTTGTGGCAAGGACAGGGATAGTCTCCTGAGTGACTGGTCCAGAGCTAGGAGCAGTGCCATCTGCTAAATGTACATCAAGTCTTTGTTCCTTCAGTTTCAGGGGTATGCGCAAGTTCTTGGCTAGGTTGATATCCAGGAAGCAACTACAGGCTCCAGAGTCAATGATCGCCTGCAGCTTTACTTCCTTTCCATCCACCTGCAGAGAGATGGGGAGAATTAAATGAGTGGATATAGTCCCAGACAACTGAAGGTAAGAGGGGCGTGGAAGGCTGGACTTCCTTGGGCGAACAGGACAACTGCGAAGGAAGTGGCCCGAAGTCCCACAGTAGAGACACAAGTTATCCTGTCGTCTGCGTGCTCTCTCTTCAGGGGTTAAAGCAGGGCGGAGTAGGCCAGTTTGCATGGGTTCCCCATCGGACATATTCATGGACTGGGGAATAGAGGCTGGGAGTGTTGGTCCTGGGACCTTTGGCATTATCCATGTGGGTCGAAGGGTCTGAGTGCGTTCGGACCTTCGCTCCCGCAGCCGTCGGTCTAGTTGGATAGAGACTTGGATGAGACTTTCTAGTGAGGCGGGAGCCTCAATCCTAGCCAACTCGTCCTTGAGAGACTCAGATAAGCCTTGCCGGAACTGGTATTTTAGGGCGGCATCATTCCACCCAGTATCAGCTGACCACTTGCGAAATTTCACAATGTAATCCTCCACAGGTCGTCTGCCTTGTACAAGAGCATGAAGGGCCGACTCTGCGGTGGCCGTCCGTTGTGGATCATCATATAAGGTAGCCATAGCTTCAAAGAAGGTGAAAACTGAATCCAGGACTGAGTTCTTTTGCTCAATGAGATTATGAGCCCAGGACTGTGGCTCATCAGATAAGAGTGAAATGATGAAACCCACCTTGACAGTCTCAAGAGAAAAAGTCCTTGGTTGCAGGGCAAAGTAAAGGTCACAAGCATTTTTGAAAGCTCTGAATTTCCGTCGGTCACCTGAAAAGCGATCGGGAGTGGGAACTCTGGGCTCCGGAGGGGGTAAACCCATAGCAGGTGCGGCTGTAGCAGAACAACTGAGAGGGTGAAGGCGTCCTTCCAGCTGAAAGTAGCCATCTTGTAAGCTCTGGACTGCTTGTGTAAGAACTGTAATCTGCTGACATAGGGCCTCTAATGCGGAAGCACCTCTCTCGGCCTCAGACATCTTGGCTGGTTGATACTATCACGTACCTGGTGCTAGAGGCCAATGGAGAGAGAGGGCTTCCCTTGCGGCTAAGTTCCAGACCCCCCTGAGGATGAGAACAGGAGAGGTCAGGCCCAAAGTAGCACGGGTCGCCTGCTGGATTGTGTGCAGGAGGATCCAGAGTACAGCTGGAGTGCTGGAGTGGAATCAGCAGACAGGTGGCGCCCGTGAGGTGTTTGCAGGACTTGGATAATGCTGAGACTGGAACGTGGTCGGGTGGATAGCCAAGATCAGGAGCCAGGTGGATATCAGAGCAAGCGTGGTCAGGTGGATAGCCGAGATCAGGAGCCAGGTGGATATCAGAGCAAGCGTGGTCAGGTGGATAGCCGAGGTCAAACACAGGAAGCAATCAGGAGACAGGTCAAGGACAAGCCGGGTTGGTAACAGGAGACAGGAACTGGAATATCACAGGGATAACACACTGGAGGAGCTGAAGATCAACCAGCAACTAAAATCACTGGCAGGTTTCCTTAAATAGGCCCAGGTAAATTGCTGGTAGTGCTGCTGGGTCCTAAAGTCCTTCTCCTGCCAAAGTGCTGATAGCGCTGCTGGGTCCTAGAGCCCTTCTCCTGGTGTTTGTGCCCTGACACAACCAATTGCAATAGGATGGCAAGAAAGAGCTTCAATGGAGACCTATAAAGGCATGGGACCCTTATCTGTAGTATAAGAAAGCTGAGTGATTTGAGACGCCTAATAGTATGCCTGTAGATTTGGGAGACCAAGGTCACCCCTAGGTTTTGAAGCATATAGTATTGATCTATTCATTCAGGGTCAATGATTGTAAGACTCTCCTCTGGACTGCTATGGGCAAGGTTTAGAAATGAATAAAGAATCATAGGTATAAAAGTAATTTTATAGAATAAATTCTACCAACCAGGACAAGGAAAAATCTGCCCAATGCATTTGAAGAGCGGGGGGGGGGGGGGGGTGTAACTGGCACTATAGAGGACAAGGACCGAAGATGTTAATTGAATCCCCAAGTAAGAAAGTGAGCTCTTTACCCATTGGAAGGTATAAGTATCTTGGAGGTCTCCTAAAATCAAGGTGGGCAAGGAAACATTAGGGGTCATTGTTTTTTGGGGATTCATGGATAGCCCAGAGATTTGAGAAAAATTACTTAGCAATGGGGATAAATTAGGCAGGGTAACTTGAGGATTAGAGCTATATATAAGTACATCATCAGCAAATAAAGCATATTTGTGCTCTTGTTGCCCACACTTAAAGCCGTAGATGAGAATGAGAGTGAATTGCAATTGCCAACGGTTCAATTGCTAAGGAAAAAAGTAAAGGAGAAAGTGGACAGCCCTGTCTAGTACCACATCGAATAGGCAAATACTGTTTTTTAATAAAAAATTCACACTTTATTGTGTGAACTTTTGGCCTAAAACATTGTATGCTAGTTAGGAAGAATGGCCTACAAACATCCTGGTAGTAAAGAGCTTAAAACAAGCTCACAGATGAAGCAGTAGCAGCCATGTATTGTTTCTTTCGCAGCCTCCCGGCTATCAATTAAAAGTGATCACTTTTACTGGTTTGTGAAGTGCCATACCTGCTCCTGCAGGGAGCCTAGGACCACAGTAAAAGCCAAAACGCACAATAAGAAAATCGGACAAAAAGTTTCATAAGAGGAACGATTGGTCAATTATCTGTTCGTTAGTATAGTGCCTTCGACAGCTGATTCCAACTGTTCGGATAAAAAAAGGTGCAAGCTAGAATTTTTTTCCCCATAACTGAATACAATGTCTACTTTTCTTGCAATGTGCACAGTAATCAAATTGAAAGTACAGAATAGAAAATACCATTCATGATTGGAAGCAAAGAACGACCCAGAAGACGCTAGTACCTAGCTACGCTTGCCTTTGTCGTTCAAGAATTATAGTACAAGTTAATCTCATTCTCGGTTACATCATGATAAGCATCTTTGTGGAAAATTGGTCGATCGTTCATCTAATTTTCTCATAGTGTGTACTAGTAGAGATGTCGTGAACATAAAATTTTCCGTTCGCGAACGCGAATTTCCGCAAATGTTCGCTAACGGGCGAACCGCCATAGACTTCAATAGGCAGGTGAATTTTAAAACCCACAGGGTCTCTTTCTGGCCACAATACCTGGACTGTGGCATGCCGGAGGGGGATCCATGGCAAAACTCCCATGGAAAATTATGTAGTTGACGCAGAGTCAGGTTTTAATCCAAAAAGGGCATAAATCACATAACATTCCTAAATTGTTTGGAATAACGTGCTTTAAAACATCCAGTGTGTGTATATGTTGTATCGATCAGGTAGTGTAAGGGTTACGCCCGCTTCACAGTGACAGACCAAACTCCCCATTTAACGCACCTCAAACAACCGCAAACAGTCCATTTGCACAACCGCAAATTCCCCATTTGCACAAGGTTGGATACCAAGCTAGCCATGTCCTGTTCCTTGTCCTCACTGATGTCATTGAAGGTCTCTTCCTCCACCCAGCCACGAACAACACCAAGGGTCCCCGAAAGGTGACAACAAGCCCCCTGGGACTCCTGCTGTGGTTGGTCTTCCACCTCCTCAAAGCCACCTTCCTCCTCTGACTCCTCTTCTTCAGACTCCTCTCTCTGCGTTGCTGCAGGTCCAGAAATTCGACGATGACCAGGCTGCTTCTGGTGGTCATGGTGACCACAACTCTTCCTCTTCATGCTCATCTATGGCCTGATACAGCACTCTTCGCAGGGCACGCTCCAGAAAAAACGCATATGGAATAAGGTCGATGATGTTGCCTTGGGTGTGACTGACCAGGTTTGTCACCTCCGCAAAAGGACACATGAGCCTACAGCCATTGTGCATGAGCGTTCAGTAACGCGGCCAAAAAATACCCAACTCCGCAGAGGCTGTCCTCTTTTTTTTTAAATTAAAAAAATCTGTTCTTACCAGTTTAATCTCTGTTTTGTCCCCTATCAGGGGCCGGTGTATGGAATAGATTTTAGTAACCGGGAGATAGAAAAAGATGGTTGGTCGTCCTCTTACTTCCAATTTGGGGCACTGCGTGTGCGCCGTGCAATGTACTGTGCCACCAGCAGTACCCAGAGCATTACCACCTGAAGTACCAGCCTGAGCCAGCAGTACCCAGAGCATTACCACCCAGAAGTACCAGCCTAGGTCAGCAGTACCCACAGCAGTGCCATCCATCATTACCCACAGAAGTACCAGCCTGAGCCAGCAGTACCCATAGCAGTACCATCAAGCAGTACCAGCCTGAGCCATCAGTACCTGCAGCATTACCACCTAGCAGTACCAGCCTGAGCCAGCAGTACCCACAGCAGTACCATCCAGCAGTACCAGCCAGCAGTGCCCACAGCAGTACCAGCCAGTAGTACCCACAGCACAGTACCAGTCAGCAGAACCAACCTGAGCCAGCAGTACCAGCCAGCAGTACCCACAGCCATACCCACAGCCGTACCAGCCAGCAGTGTACCAGCCTGAGCCAGCAGTACACACAGCAGTACCAGCCAGCAGTACCCACCGGCAGTACCAGCCAGCTGTACCCACCAACTTTGAGAAGACATGCATTAAAATATGCATCTGTGTTTGGAACAACTTACTGCTGTGAGCAGTTCTTTTTAAAACTTACCACCGCAAAGAGTCGACTGCGCTCCAGACTGACTGACGCAAACCTGGAAAACAGTTGCGAGTAGCAATCAATATCAGCTAACATCACACACCTCACCAAAGAGAAGCAGTTCCAGCTATCACATTAGGGGTGAGTTAATTAAATGTTTGTCCAAATATAACAGGCTAATTTTTAAGTTGATCATTTTGTACGGCCCCCGAATGATGTTACAAAAATCCAAATAGCCCTTGGCAGAAAAAAGATTCCCCACCCCTGCATTAAAGCCTTCAAAATGGTGACTTTTGATTTCTTTTGTTTGGCTCCCATTGTCACGTACCTGGGAGGAGTCTGAAATGACAAGGTCTGCGTCTCTTGTATTTCCAGCCCAGGCCCCACTGGGAGTGAAACAGAGGGCACTGAAGGACAGAAGGAACAGGAGTGCCTGCAGATGTAGATCGAGGATCTTGCAGCAGGAGATGCGGTTCCAAGGCAGCTAGAGAACCATGAGATAAGGAACAGTAGCCATGCACAATAGTTCAGCTGAGGTTAAGGAAGCACTCCATTTGTGCTGCGGGGCCAGGACATGTCGCTGGTCAGAGCTCTCATCAGACTTGCAGCAGGAACACTCAGCAGGGTGCAGAACTGCAGCAGCAGACAGCCAGGCAGACACCCGAACAGGGTGGTAAGCCAGGATCAGAGACAGAAGTGTGGTCATAGGATTAGCCAGGGTCATCAACAGGCGGGCAACGAGGTACCAAATGCGGAGCAGAGCTAGGTCAGGAACGTGCCAGGTCAGGAACGTGCCAGGTCAGGAACGAGCCAGGTCAGGAACGAGCCAGGTCAGGAACTAGCGACGAGACAGAAGCAAGATCTGAGATCGGGTCAGGAGTAAGCCGGGTCAGAAACCAAGGGAACACACTGGAGGTACACATGTCACAGGGAGCAGCTGAAGACCAGTCAGCATTAGAGCACAGGCAGAAGCATCCTTAAATAGTCTGGTGCCAACATACTGTACATTCCTTATAGCTTTTCTGCGGAGGTTCATGCACACATGCGCATTTCTATTAGCCAAACATCTTTGTGCATGTACATTTCTATTAGCCAAATGGCTGGTTGGTATTCTTTGACATTGCCCCCACCTAAAGAGCAGCCACTGAATGCCCACCAAAATCCATTTCCCACGGTTGAGTCGGAAGTAAGCTTGCACCAACTGTGGAGCATGAACATTAGAAGAAGGCTCTCAGGAATTATCCTTGGGACTGAAACCCTTCCATTTAATGAGGAACTGGGTTTGACCTCCCCTCTTCCTGCAGTCCAGGTTGGCTTCCACCTCATATTCCTCATTACCTTCTTTGAGCTGGGGGGCTGGAGACTCTGGTTCTCAGTCAGAAAATGGATTGTACAGTACATGGCTCATTTTAATAGAGATACGTGAAAAACAGGGTGAATCCTAAGATTGTTAGGCAGAGTTAACTCATTGGCTACTGTATTGGTCTTCCTGCTCACTGGAAAAGGCCCGATATATCTTGGACTCTTTGAGGGACAGGCCAGTTTCAAGTTTGCTGTGGATAACCATACTATCTTTCCAGGTTTTAGATCCAGGTTACCCCTCCTCCTCCTATCAAAAAATCTTTTGTTACTCATCTGATCCTTGGTGATTGCTTCCTGCAGAAACTGATTGTTGGATCTCCAGAAATCCAGACGATCCTGTACCGCTAGTACTGAAGATTCCTGAGGCACATTGAGCAGAAAAGAGGGGTGAAATCCATAGCTTGTGAAAAAAAGTACTTGTTTGGTGGCAGAATGCACTAAATTGTTGTATGCTAAAGGGAGAATATGCACCAATTCATCTTGCACAAAAGATGAAAAACATTGCAAATGCTGTTCTAATGTTTGGTTAGTCCTTTCGTTCTGACCGTTTGTCTGAGGATGGTACGCTGAGAACAGGCGATGTTCAATGCTCAAGACTTCACACAGGGCTCTCCAGAACCTGGACGTAAACTGTACACCACAATCAGAAATAATATTGCTGGGAATGCCATGTAAATGCACCACCTCACTGATAAAGGGAGTTGCCCCTTTAAGGGCACAAAGTGGGCCATCTTAGACAAGCGATCAATCACCACGAAGATAGTGTTGAACCCCTCAGATGGGAGTAACTCCACAATGAAGTCCATGGAAATCATGCTCCATAATTTGTTAGGTACAGGAAGTGGTTCAAGCAGACCCTAATTCTTGGCTCTATCAGATTTATTGCTCAGACAAACAACACATGATATGACCTAGTCTCTGCAATCTCGGGTCAGATTTGGCCACCAGAATGAATAAAGAATTAGATCAGAAGTCTTGTGAGCCCCAGAGTGACCTGCTGGAGGATGGTTATGACACACACGCAGTTGTGCGAAATTGCTCAGGAATAAAGATCTGTTTTCTGGCTGGTACAAGAAAGTAAAGGCCCTCTCTAAGTTGCAGATGTAGTTCCAAGGGCGGAGGGTGTTCTGCAACGCGTTTCGTCAGAGGCGTCTGACGTCAACAGGGGTCATGTGTCATGATGATGTCAGACGCCCATGACGAAACCCGTTGGGTTATGGGCTAATGTGATACATCCCTTCTGCCGATTGGAACGCAGGTGGATCGCAATCGGTGTCCCCGCGTATCCCGAAGAGCCAGAACCAATTTTATGCTTGTAAGTAGTTTTGATCTTTACGGGCCGGTTCACACTCTTGCGAGTGCGGCGATCGCATGTAATTCGGAGCGCACTGCTCCTTCATTACATGTGATCGAATGTGCGGATGCGAATTCAGCCATACACTTTGTATGGCTGAAATTCGCACTGCACCCGCACAAAAGACGTACAGGACCCTTTTTTCCAGCCGCATCAGGATCGGATCGCACAGTGGTTCACACTTGTGCGATCCGATCCTGTGCGAACTGTCAGATCGCACTGCGATATGCGATCAAACTTGGGGTGTCGATAACATTTAGTTGACACCCCCTGTGTATCGCATATGGCAGTGGGAACTGGCAGATGTGCGTTTGCGATGCGGGAACAGGCTGCGAATTCGCAGGCTTCCCGCATCGCACAAGTGTGAACCGGGACTCAAATATTTAATAAAAAAAAAACGGTATTATGCTATGGAAGCCTCTCTTTCTTATCTTCCTTGGATATTTACCCTTGAGATAATGTGATGGAGATCTGAAATAAAATAAATAAATAGTGCCGCGCAATAAAAAGTGCTATAATGGGGTGAGTATATGAATATGTTAAAAATAATCGCAGAATATATAATCAACATATATGCAGTATATAATACAGTGATAATCAACATATACATATAAAGTGCAAATATGTGCATAAGTGTTCCACAAATCTGTGGAACTAGACTATTGTGAAGATCTATTGTAAACAATATCCACTCTGTAAACGCATTAAATAAAGTGCAGAGCGTGCAAATGCGATCCACAAAACAATGCGAACATAATAAAAAATTAAGTGATAAAATCAATTGTGTACACTGAATAATACATAACATCCACTTATTAAAGTGATCAAGGATGCTAGTGATGTTTTCCCGTGATAAGAGAGTATTGCACTTTCCAGGTAAACACTATACAGTATAAAGTCCATTTTTTGTGATAAGGGATGGACTCCAATAGTGCTTATATCTCTTTAAAGCTTTATTTAGACAAAAGAACTGGTACTCACATTTAGAAGGTGCTATAGTGCATCAAGCATGTAAAAACCTTTGGCTAGCATGTGTGATGGCAACAGGTTTGGAGTGGGGAATCTGTGTAAACTGCTCTGTTGCTTCCTGGTCTCAGCAGAGCGCACAGAGCACCGCCCGGGCATCACTGTATTCTAAACTGTATATATATATATATATATATATATATATATATATATATATATATATATATAATCAATTTATATATGCAGTATTATATACTGCATATATAAATTGATTATATATTCTGCGATTATTTTTATCATATTCATATACTCACCCCATTATAGCACTTTTTATTGCACAGCACTATTTATTTATTTTATTTTTGTTCACACTTATGAGAGAGTGCTGTGTCCGCTGCATTACTTAGATAAGTGCTAGGCCTGATATGCTCGCAGGAATAACATTACATGATGGAGATCTGATTACCCTCCTACCTAGCATGGCGTGTGGAAAGTACCTTTCATGTGGTTTACATCTTTGATGGAGATATTCACGAGTCATTCACAAGTCATACACTTACCTCTGGTAAGTGAGTTGTTCTGTTGGTGGTGGATTTGATCACTTTAATGTGGAAGTCCCTCTGAAGAGCGATCCACAATTCTTCACATGTGAACCACATCCACAATAAGGACAATTTCTTCACTTTGCACAGTGCACATTCAATTTATCTGCACTAATTTGGAACTGCGGTAGTCCAACGGACATTTTTTTTTTTCATTTATTTATTAACCACTTTAAGACCGGAAGGGTTTGCCCCCTAATGACCAGGCCCTATTTTGTAAATCGGGACTGCTTTATTTAATGGACAATTGCGTGGTCGTGCGATGCTGTACCCAAATAAAATTGACGTCCTTTTTTCCCACAAATAGAGCTTTCTTTTGGTGGTATTTGATCACCTGTGCGATTTTTTTTATTTTTTGCGCTGTAAACAAAAAAAGAGCGACAATTTTGAAAAAAAAAAATATTTTTCGCATTCTGCTATATGACATTCTCAAAAAAAAATTAAAAAATCAAAATGTTTTAACATTTTAGGCCAATTTGTTTTCTGCTGCATATGTTTGGTAAAAAAAATCGCAATAAGTGTATTTTGATTGGTTTGCTCAAAAGTTATCGCGCCTACTAACTACGGGAAACATTTATGTCATTTTTATTGTTTTTTTTTACTAGTGATGGCGGCGATCTGTGATTTTTTGCGGGACTGCGACATTGTGGCGGACAGATCGGACCCATAACTGACATTTTTTACACTTTTGGGGGTACCAGTGATATTACTACAATAATCAGTGCTAAAAATATGCACTGTTACTGTAATAAGGGGTTAACCCTGTGGGTGATAAAGGGGTTAAATGTGAGCCTAGGGGAGTGATTCTAACTGTGGGGTGGGGGGGGGGTGGTGGCTTCTGAAATGACCATAGAAGGTCATATATAGAAGGATCACATGGGCTCTATGGTTATTGCAGGGTAAACACAGCCGACCGTCCTACTCTCTCAGCGGGGAACGATCGCGGGTGTCAGACGGCAATCGGAGCCACCTGACCCGTGCATCGGCTTCCCCACTGCCGAGTGGGGGTGGGAGCGCTCCAGCGGCGGCACGTGCTCGCCCCCTAGCTTCCCGCGCGCGACCGACGTAGACCTACGTCGGTTTGCGCAGGAGAGCTACCCTGCCGCAGTAAAAAGGCGGCGGGTGGTTGGAAATTGGTTAATATTGCACCTTTAGCACTTTATTGTTGCATGTAATATTCAATTACAATTTCATTATCATACTGCATTTTTTAGCATTATTTAACACTTTTGTTTATGCATATTTTGCAATATTTAGTAATCATGGTTTGCTAAAATTTATTTTAGGTGTACACCATTTTATGAATTTTTCACAAACTTTTATATTAATTGATGATTGATTATATGTATTTATTGGCACTATTTACTTTACACATAGGTTTGCCAAGGGAGTGATTGGATCATTTGACAATCGGTTCTTTGGAATTGTATATAATCTAGGACCTTCTGTCTTTATAACCTTCACAGTAGAGCACAGAGCACAGTACTATTCATCCAATTTGCACAGGTAGTGGTTATTCCACTTTTATATCTTAGATGCTCACTATATCCATGGGAAAGAGATCCGCAAGCTGCAGTTCAAAGTCATCAATTTAGAAGACCGTTCTCGTGGCAAAAACATTAAATTCCGGGGCATTCCCAAAACAGTATAAAACAAAGAGCTGGTACCATATCTTCATCAGCTGTTCCTCAAATTGCTCCCAAATCTTACGCCTAGAGACAGCCTGATTGACAGTGCACACAGGATCATGAAACCTAAGCACTTGCCTGACACGCTCCCCCGGGATGTATTGGCTCGCATACATTTTTCATATTAAGGACAGACTTCTCAAAGCCGCTAGAGGTGTACACACGCTCCCGGTACCATACGCTTCTATCTCACTCTTCCAAGATTTGTCAGCAGCAACCTCTCAGAGGCGTAAGGAATTTGCTCTGGTCACACCAGTCCTTAGAGACCGCAACATTCTATACTCCTGGGGGTTTCCAACCAAATTACTTGTAACCTTTCAAAACCAAATGGTCCCTATCACTTCCCTGAAGAAAGGTATGAATCAATTACACAACTGGGGACTTATTGCAACCCCTCCGTCTGCCCCCGCTGAATCTAAACCACCACCTAGCATCTCAGAACCGCGGAACACAGCTGGCATATAGAATATCATACAAGACCTTCACCCACAATCAGTTTATCTGCATTAAAGTAGTAAGGGTATAATATCTTCTTTTTCTTCTTCAATTGTTAATGACAACCAAGGAGTGTGACTCACTGACTGTTCTAACACACCTTGATTAGTTTGTGTTTGTTTGTTTGTTGTTTTTATTCTCCATTTCTTATTGTTTTTTGCTGCTTTCAGGTAAAAACAGTGTGTATCTGTTACTTGTTGTTCTTGTTATTATCTCTGATTCATTAAGTATGAGTATTCAGTCTTTGGACCTAAAACTATTCTATTGACGGCAATAGTCCTTCTCTAGCCGTTGCTCACGCTACCAGCCATGACCTACTCTGGTCTTAGTCAACACAACCATAAACGCTAAGGGGCTTAACAGCCCATTTAAAAGATCTAGGCTATGGAAAGAAGTGATTTCCCAAAAGTCGGATATCCTATGCGTGCAGGAGACCCATTTTGCACAACATAAAATGCCTAAGTTCTATCACAAAAGGTTTCCACATCTGTTTTTTGCTAATGCTAATCAAGAAACAAAAGTGAGGATAGCTGTAAAAGATTCAATAGCCCTTCAAATCTATCAGGTTGAGGTTGATCCCGCTAGTAGATACCTCATCCTATCAGCAACCTTTAATGACACCCACTGGTGGTAGCTAATATATATGCCCTCAACACAAATCAAAAGCAATTCTACCGATCTGTATTAGGAAAATGATGTAACTTCCCCAAAGACTGCATAATTAACTGCAGTGATTTAATAATGCTGCAGATCCCAAACTAGACTCTTCTAGCGCGAGCAGAAAATGACCAGCCTCTATTATTCAAACTGAAGACCTATATGACCCATGGCAGTGCCTGCATGGTTCAGAGAAGGACTACACCTTCTCAAATGCACAAAAGTCCTATTCTATATATTCTTGGCCTACAAATCTACACTACAACTCATCATTGCTGCCAACATTGGCATTATTATATGGTCAGATTACTACTCTGAATCCCACTACTCTATGGTACTTAAATAACTCCCTCTTGAATCACCCACGCTACCAGGAACAGTTCAAATCCGAGATTACGACTTATTTTCAAATGAACACTGACTCCGTCCTAGATGATTGTGTACTTTGGAATGCTCATAAATGCTATATGAGAGGCTTCTTTATCAAAATTGGTGCTCATGAGAAAGAACTACGAGCCGAGATCACTTCCAAACTTCTTGATAAAATCAGGACAGTGGAACAGAGCAACAAGTCCAAATCCCATTGACAGAGATCTAACCGAACTCCATCATCTTATAGAGGAATTACGGGTACATTTATAAATAATTTTTGATTTTCATATCAAATGACTATGCCTCAATGGGTATGCCTATGGCAATAAACCATGGGCTGAATTAGCCAAACAGCTTAAACGCAAAAATGCACTCTCCAGAATAGCCAATATGAAGACAACCCGTGGTCAACTAGTTAGCAACCCCAAAGATATTGCTAACTGTTTTAGCTAATTTTACTCCACACTAAATAATTTAAATGCATCCCATGTGGACCCTGCTCCCCATGCCCACGAGGAAGAGATCCATAAAGCCATCTCTAGTGTCCCCCCTTCACAAAGCTCTAGGCCCAGATGGATTTAGCAATGAATAATATAAACTCTTTCCTAATATCCTTGCCCCACAGTTATGTAAGTCTTTTAACCATTTTGCAACCACTGGAAAGATTCCTAGGGAATCTTTAGAGGCCCTTAGAGTTACCATCCCCAAACCTGGTAAATCACCAGATGATCACGCTAACTACAGACCTATTTCCCTTTTGAATGCAGACATAAAGCTTCATGCAAAAATCTTAGCTACTCAACTGTCTCCAATCTGGTACACCCGAACCAAGTCGGCTTCATTCCTAACCGACTGGCCTGTGACAGTACCAGAAGATTTATCGATTTAATACAATGAGGGGAACATCCCAAGATGCCTTTTCTGCTTCTATCCTTAGATACAGAGAAGGCGTTTGACAGAGTACACTGGGGATATCTGACAGCGGTCTATCGGGTACTATATTATAGGCTATTTTAGGCTTATACTCTACTCCTGCTAGAGTGTGGACCTCAGGAATGTTATCAGAACCCTATCGGATTACCAAAGGTACCTGACAGGGCTGCCCTCTCTCCCCACTTATCTTTGCACTAATTATGGAACCTCTGGCACAAGCTATAGGGCGCATCCCTATATCGCTGGCTTTTCGGTTGGAAAAGTCACTCACAAATACGGGCAATACGCAGATGATGTAGTAATAGCAATCTCTAAGCCAACCCAATCATTGCCTGCCCTCCAATTGTTATTAGAACATTTTTGGGCAGTCTCCTTATATAAGGCCAACTGCTCCAAATTCTCTCCGATTGGCATCCGCCTCAAATCTAGTACTAAGCTCGCAATCTTGGCTCTGTCTCCTTTCCCATGGGCACCAGCCTCTACATTAACGTACCTTGTGATCCAGCTGGTGACCCCATCTTCTACTCTCCTACAACTAAACCTGGAGAATCTCATAAAAAAAGTACAAGACCTGTCCTCACAACTACAATCAGTAAGGGCTTCATGGTCGAGTTTAAAGTGTTCCTTTTGCCGCACATCCTTTATACCCTCCACACAATCCCAGTCATTATTCTACCAAACCAATTACATAAATTACAACAGATAATCAAATCATTCATATGGTAGCAAAAACAGCCCCGTATATGGCAAACTACTATGTGCACACCATCCTGGAGATCAATCTCTCACCAGGCAAAAGGAATTTCCAAATTGGCTTTAAAGCTAATGCCCCTATCCACTTTGGAGCTTCTGAGTGAGGATCTATTACTCAATAACTGGACCTCAGCGGGAATAAGGACTATTATTATTTTATTCCTTCCAAACTCTCTGCCATGCCTTCCAAATCAAACACAAGGACTTTTACAAATACTTACGGATTCATCATCTAGCTGCTTCTCTCACCTGGTCAAAGTCTGCTGTCACACTAGAAATCTTGCGTCTTATTGAAGCTACTAGACATACGTCTAAAGGCCTTTCACACTTCTATTACCTGCTTACGCAATTTTATGAAGCACAGAAGCTATCATCAATAGCACATTGGGAGAAAATTCTTCACATTTCTCGCATTTTCTCGCTCACGCATTGGCAGCGTGCTCTCAATAATCTGCACACCTACTCAAAATGTATCAATCACTGGGAAACTGTACAAAATATCCTCCACAATTGGTATTATATGCCCACAAGGATTGCCTCTATATATCCTGAGGCTTCGCCTAAATGCTGGAGACAGTGTGGGCTGGAAGGAACCCCGCTACACATTTGGTGGAAATGTCCAAAATTGAAACCCTTTTGGTCAGGCATGAACACACTTCTTTCACCTGTACCCTTAATACAGACCACAATTTCAACACAAACAGCCCTAATGGGACTAGATCTTGACGCATGGCCTAAATGGATGCATAACATCCTGAGCCACATACTCATTGCGGCCCACCTAGCATTAGCAAACAACTGGAAATCTGCCTCTCCCCCCATCATTCTGCAACTGATCACTATCCTAAGTGATCATTTGATATTGGAATATATTTTTGCTAAGGCTCAACTCACAACATCAAGATTCCATTCCCTATGGACCCCGTGGATCAGAGACTCCAGAAGCACTCCCTTAGATTAGCTGAACGACATTAGGATCAGCTCTAACGCACTCCTGATATTCAGCTCACCAACAGATTTTTTCAGATGTTAATCTTAACACTAGGGAATAAAACATGGAAGGGGCCAAAGAAAAGCCTCTAAAGAACGGCTGCATAAAGGGATGCTCAGACCAACTTAGTATGAATAATCAAAAAATGCTTTATTAAGGATCAAAAGTGACACACTGTCTAAAAATTAACCCCATCGTAGGGGAACAGTTACAAAACATGAGAGGATACAGAAAATAAACTGACCACACACAAGACATAAAACCAAAAAGAGAAATCACACATACAAGGCCGGCCTTACACATACACTGGAAGATCAGACCAGCAATAACCGGAGTAAGCTGCATACATTCCAGCCGGGAATGTTTGAATGCTGCTATCTCATCGGTTTGCTGGTCGGCATGCCACAATGATGTAAAATACCTGGTATAATATATAACCAATATAGCTGCACCAATGGTTCAAAAGGTTGAGAACTTCAGACTTAAAACTCTAATTTTGTCAACCCTGAAATTCAAAATATACTGTGAACTGTTGCCATGCAATACAGATCTAAACCCATACACTTCTACTGTGGTTTGAGAAGCATATAGGCTTTAAATTATCAACACGATTCCACCATGAAAAGAGGGAGGCATCTAGAGGAATGTCTGCACACCGATTGGTATAAACTGTGAATAAAGCCAGTCCTTGACATGGATGATGGCTAGAATCTTGAAAAAGATGAAGTTCAAATCCTCAATGAACGTTTGGTTTGCATGATCGGGCCAACTTAGAACCCCTATGGCAGAGAGTCTCTTGCTGTAATGGTGAGTAGGGGTGCTGGAGCAAGGGAGAGACGCAGTATATGGGGAAGACTGCGCGGGCTCACACCAAACATAGGCTGTATCCCATACTGGTCAATTGTGCCATTGGCCAGGTGACGGCCATGAATTGATTGGCATATATCCACTGTATGGCTGGGTCAGCTCGGTGGTCACGGCCTTTTCTCTATCCCATTTATTGTAAATGCTTATGCTCACCATGCACTGGAAGTCTTGAATGAAGGGACATCTGCATAATTCCTTGGGGTAATTTTGAAGTAACGGCCCAGACATTAAATGTTCCACTCCGACATGCCACGAGGGGATGGCGTGTTCTCAAAATTGCAGGCGAACAACGCTCTAGACGGAGGCTGGAACGCAGCGGTGGCTCTTCCGGGTAGTGTGTTGCCGGCGTGTGACGTCAACGCGTTTCGCGTGCGTGACGCACGCTTCGTCAGGACGTCATTGGAACGCGAGGGAGGAAAATAAATAGGGAGATGGCCTGATTAAAGATTGCCATCAGGTGGCAGTGTTACAGCCATTCCTCTATTGCAGCCTCCCGCTTGATTAAAAACCGGATGGAATAACACCATCATGTGGTAAAAAATAGGTAATGCACAGTGTTAGGTATTCTTTTTTCATATTTTTTCATACGTGGCGTGGCTCCAATACGGTCAACTGCGGTTCAATACATAACCAGATGCCACTCAAAGGCTTAAGAAGAATAGCATATTTAAACAATGTAGGAATGTCGCATTCATCATGCAGTTTATTGATTACCCTTAATGCTAAATTAATCACATTATTATTAGTTATCTTGCGTCAACAGCACATACAACTTAGAGATACCGATGCATTATTTAGACAAATTCCCAAAACAAAGAATGGCATACAGAGGCCACTCTTGTTTCAAGGGAATTATCATTCTTTTTCAAAACTCCAACAGTTTTTCACTTCGAGCTAAATAGTAATTTAGCAATCAAGGCATAAGCAAATGTTATAATTATGGATCCTTTCAGAATTTCTTTCAAAAAAAGGAAAAGAAAAAACAACAATATGCCTTACATTATAAACTCTTAGATTGTACATGAAGGTGGCCAAATTACTGTACTGGGTGGCACTGTATTGTCCAGATTTCCCATAACCCGAGATCCATATCACTGTATATTGAAAAGTATGTAATATATATAGAGGATAATAATCCTATTTAATAAAAACATGTAAGATTCCAATCATATGGATATCAACTTAACGGGAATGTCATATGTATTAAAGGGTTAAAATGGAATGGACTGGTGAAGTATGATGTAGTGAAAAACATAACACCCTTTGTTTTATTGTTCTGCAGGTGAATGTCATATGATATAACCAGTCTTACTCCCTATCATCGGGCCATGTATTAGAACTGACAGTACTACGGCTCAAGAAATATACTGAGACTCATGTCAGTATTCAATCCCAAGGGTACCAAAGTTTGGAGACGAAAAATCCACGCCTTCTCTTCTTTTAAGAGGACTCTATCGAAGTCGCCTCTTCTGGGCGATATCTTTAAGGCCCTATATGCTTCTCAAACCACAGTAGAAGTGTATGGGTTTAGATCTGTATTGCATGGCAACAGTTCACAGTATATTTTGAATTTCAGGGTTGACAAAATTAGAGTTTTAAGTCTGAAGTTCTCAACCTTTTGAACCATTGGTGCAGCTATATTGGTTATATATTATACCAGGTATTTTACATCATTGTGGCATGCCGACCAGCAAACCGATGAGATAGCAGCATTCAAACATTCCCGGCTGGAATGTATGCAGCTTACTCCGGTTATTGCTGGTCTGATCTTCCAGTGTATGTGTAAGGCCGGCCTTGTATGTGTGATTTCTCTTTTTGGTTTTATGTCTTGTGTGTGGTCAGTTTATTTTCTGTATCCTCTCATGTTTTGTAACTGTTCCCCTACGATGGGGTTAATTTTTAGACAGTGTGTCACTTTTGATCCTTAATAAAGCATTTTTTGATTATTCATACTAAGTTGGTCTGAGCATCCCTTTATGCAGCCGTTCTTTAGAGGCTTTTCTTTGGCCCCTTCCATGTTTTATTCCCCAGTTACATTAGGCTGCGGTGGCTCCCCACTTATCATTTGAGACCCTCTTGGATTACCATTGGGTCTACTGACGGGTCTGTGCCCAGGCTAATTAGGACACAGCAGTCTCCAATTTTGGGTGCTCCTCTTATTTGTCCAGTAACTGAGATCCAATAGGGATCTTCTTTTCAAACCCAAGATACTGAGACACCGTCTTATATGTAGGATCATAAGTGACACATCGTCTGGTTGAATTTCCTTATGAAAATATGACATGGAACTTGATACAGTATCTTAACTGACGCATCATGCCAGACTAATAGGTAATTGCTTTGTTTTTGTTTCTCTTTTTTTTTATTATTTAATTGTAAAAATTTTTTTGACCATTGCACTATTGCTTGGTCGTTACTATTGGCTGTGAAAAAGGCGTGGCTCCGGTACCGTCAACTGCGGTTGTTTCTTGTGTTTATATACTCTGTACCTCTGCTGTTAAGCTTGTTTCCAGGATGGCCTTCATGATTGGGGACTCCCTGGACGCAGAAATTAGAGCTACATTTGACAACAGTAAAGATACAGAAGTCAATGGCGATTTGAAAAATCTGTTTCGGGACCACAAGAAGTTGCTTGTAAGGTCCCTTAACAGAAAATGGGATGTACTCTCACTGGAATCCTACATTTCACAAGGTATTATACCTAGGGGATTACGTGAGAGAGTCATCCCAGCAATGCACTTACATACAGAGCGTTTCTTAGAAAAGTGGAAAACTGAGTGCATTGCACATGGTATAAAAGTTATGGCTTTAATAGTAGAGGAGGAAAAAGCACAATTGGAGGAGATACAGGAAGAGACCAAAATTATATTGGAGAAACTGGAACCACATAAAGAATTGGAGCAATTCCAGAAGTTAAATGACTATCTTAAAAAGGAAATAGAGAGAACCCAAAAAAATCTAAAAAATGTTAAACAATCCAAATTCCAAAGAGACCTGGATGACTGGGCACGTGGGGAAATCTTTGATCTATCTTCAAAAAATAGGCGTAACAGGTCAAGGAGGAGAGGAGGTAGTTATAGAAATTATTCAAGTTACGAATCTATGCCTTCAGGTAGTGATGATGAAGATCGGTCGGTCACTTTTTTAAGGGAGAGTGCGGCGGAGGATGTCTCTCCGCCCACAACCCCAAAGGGGATCTTGAAAAAAGGACCCAAAAAAAACAAAGGAAGCAAAGACAAAGAAAGAGAAAAAACAGGAGGACAGGGAAATATGTGGGAACAGAGAACCAGACCACGCAATCGTCGGTAATGACTAATCTCCCACAGTTTCCAAATAGTGATAAAATTTCTCCTCAGACAATTATTGAAAGAACTGATGACCCCAAAATAATCAACCTTTCCAATTTTGTCCTAAATGAATCTCATATTTCTGTATTAACTAAAGGCCTTTCCTTCTCACCTACTTCAGGCATGGACCATTTTGAGGTTTACAAAGACTTATGTCTTTACCTCAGGAAAGTGTATTACAGATTGGCACATGCTGGAGATGGAAGTACTTCAAAGGAAGCACAAGTTAATGCTAAAGAAGCTGAAGCTTTGTCAGTGTTAGAGTCATTATTGGATGAAGCCGGCGAGTTCTCGGACGAGGATGAAGTCCCATTAGAAGATGACAGTCTGAGAAAGAGCAGTATTTATATACGCTCAACTAAGATGCCCAAGTTTTGTACTAACAAATGGTTAAATTCCTTCCTATTGTTGGTAGAGGAAGATCTTAAACGCGTCAACTGGGACTCACTCTCGTCCGACAATCTCACACGGGAGGAAAGAATCGCATTGCGAGATCTCAAAAAAGCTAGCGACCTTGTCATCAAAAAAAGTGACAAAGGGGGCAATGTTGTGTTACTAACAGCAGACAATTATGAAAGGGAAGTTAAACGTCTCTTATCAGACGAAAACACCTATAAAAAACTGCAACACAACCCACTCCCCGAGCTAGCAAAAAACATCAATGAGAAACTCCAGTTTGCTTTTGAAGCTGGACTCATCACCACCAAAGAGAAACACTACCTTCAGGTTTCTGATTACAATATACCCACAATATACATTATACCAAAAATACATAAAAACCCGGTTGACCCCCCGGGCAGACCTATAGTGTCTGCCTGTGGGGGCCCTTTGGACAGGATTGGTAAATACTTGGACTCATTGATCAAGGATCTTGTTTTCGACCTTCCCTCGTATGTGAGAGATACGGGGGACGTCTTGAGCAAGATCCGAGATCTTGAGTTCAATATGGAAGTATTACTTGTTGGAATAGACGTTGAGTCTCTCTATACCTCTATTCCCCACCCCTGGGGGCTTCTATCAGTATATCATTTTCTTGAACAGAAATATCCATTGCAGGGTTCACAAAATGAATTTCTTCTGGAATTGCTTGAATTTTCCCTTTTGAATAATGTTTTCCAATTCTCCAACTATTTTTACCAGCAAATTAGAGGGACGGCCATGGGTGCCCCGTGGGCACCGTCATATGCATGCCTACATCTTGGCATGTGGGAGGAAGAGGTGGTGTACACTTCGCCTATGTACCTCGGCCATGCATTGACCTGGCTGAGGTACATAGACGACGTGCTCATGGTATGGGCAGGTACGCCACTCGAGCTGGAGCAGTTTATGTTGGAACTCAACTCTAATCAGCGTAATATTCATCTGACTTATATAGTCGATAAGAAAACAATTTCTTTTCTAGACTTAAATATAGAGCTCAAAAATGGAAAATTAGTTACCACTACCTTTCGTAAACCAACGGCCGCCAATACCCTCCTTAGGGCAGACAGTCATCATCCAATCAGTCAAATCAGAGGGATCCCTGTGGGACAGTATATTCGCATAAAGCGTAATTGTTCATTTGGTGAAGATTATTTACAAGAATCAAAAGACCTGTATGCGAGATTCCGTGAGAGGGGATACTCTCACCGAATTATTAGGAGGGCAAGAAGACAGGCAGCAGCGAGAGATAGAAACGAGCTCTTGTCACAAAATAAGCCAAAACCTCAGAATTCAAATCTACCACGCCTAATTACCAAATATGGTAGCCAGTGGAATGAGGTGAGACAGATCCTTCAATCACACTGGCACATATTACAGAACAACGAACAACTTAAAAATATAGTTGGCCCGCGTCCACTATTAACGGCTAGAAGAGCTACAAATCTCGGTGACCATTTAGTACGATCTGAATTCACTCGTACCACCAAAACCAATTGGCTTACTGAATTACCACCCTTAAGGGGAATGTACCCCTGTGGTCACTGTCAGATTTGTAACCATGTGATAAAATCACAGGTTTATACAGATTCACAAGCAAAAGTGACATATAGTGTTGAGTCCTTCATAAACTGCTCCACCTCCCGTGTGCTGTACATCATACAGTGCCCATGTCATAAAATGTATGTTGGTAAGACCAAACGGCAGCTGCGTATTAGAATAGGGGAGCATTTAAAAAGTGTACGCCTTAAGGAGGAGACTCCTATCGGCCTACACTTTGCCGAAAAACACAACAGCGACCCCTCTGGTCTAAAAGTAATGGGCTTTTGGGCCTTAAAGATATCGCCCAGAAGAGGCGACTTCGATAGAGTCCTCTTAAAAGAAGAGAAGGCGTGGATTTTTCGTCTCCAAACTTTGGTACCCTTGGGATTGAATACTGACATGAGTCTCAGTATATTTCTTGAGCCGTAGTACTGTCAGTTCTAATACATGGCCCGATGATAGGGAGTAAGACTGGTTATATCATATGACATTCACCTGCAGAACAATAAAACAAAGGGTGTTATGTTTTTCACTACATCATACTTCACCAGTCCATTCCATTTTAACCCTTTAATACATATGACATTCCCGTTAAGTTGATATCCATATGATTGGAATCTTACATGTTTTTATTAAATAGGATTATTATCCTCTATATATATTACATACTTTTCAATATACAGTGATATGGATCTCGGGTTATGGGAAATCTGGACAATACAGTGCCACCCAGTACAGTAATTTGGCCACCTTCATGCACAATCTAAGAGTTTATAATGTAAGGCATATTGTTGTTTTTTCTTTTCCTTTTTTTGAAAGAAATTCTGAAAGGATCCATAATTATAACATTTGCTTATGCCTTGATTGCTAAATTACTATTTAGCTCGAAGTGAAAAACTGTTGGAGTTTTGAAAAAGAATGATAATTCCCTTGAAACAAGAGTGGCCTCTGTATGCCATTCTTTGTTTTGGGAATTTGTCTAAATAATGCATCGGTATCTCTAAGTTGTATGTGCTGTTGACGCAAGATAACTAATAATAATGTGATTAATTTAGCATTAAGGGTAATCAATAAACTGCATGATGAATGCGACATTCCTACATTGTTTAAATATGCTATTCTTCTTAAGCCTTTGAGTGGCATCTGGTTATGTATTGAACCGCAGTTGACCGTATTGGAGCCACGCCACGTATGAAAAAATATGAAAAAAGAATACCTAACACTGTGCATTACCTATTTTTTACCACATGATGGTGTTATTCCATCCGGTTTTTAATCAAGCGGGAGGCTGCAATAGAGGAATGGCTGTAACACTGCCACCTGATGGCAATCTTTAATCAGGCCATCTCCCTATTTATTTTCCTCCCTCGCGTTCCAATGACGTCCTGACGAAGCGTGCGTCACGCACGCGAAACGCGTTGACGTCACACGCCGGCAACACACTACCCGGAAGAGCCACCGCTGCGTTCCAGCCTCCGTCTAGAGCGTTGTTCGCCTGCAATTTTGAGAACACGCCATCCCCTCGTGGCATGTCGGAGTGGAACATTTAATGTCTGGGCCGTTACTTCAAAATTACCCCAAGGAATTATGCAGATGTCCCTTCATTCAAGACTTCCAGTGCATGGTGAGCATAAGCATTTACAATAAATGGGATAGAGAAAAGGCCGTGACCACCGAGCTGACCCAGCCATACAGTGGATATATGCCAATCAATTCATGGCCGTCACCTGGCCAATGGCACAATTGACCAGTATGGGATACAGCCTATGTTTGGTGTGAGCCCGCGCAGTCTTCCCCATATACTGCGTCTCTCCCTTGCTCCAGCACCCCTACTCACCATTACAGCAAGAGACTCTCTGCCATAGGGGTTCTAAGTTGGCCCGATCATGCAAACCAAACGTTCATTGAGGATTTGAACTTCATCTTTTTCAAGATTCTAGCCATCATCCATGTCAAGGACTGGCTTTATTCACAGTTTATACCAATCGGTGTGCAGACATTCCTCTAGATGCCTCCCTCTTTTCATGGTGGAATCGTGTTGATAATTTAAAGCCTATATGCTTCTCAAACCACAGTAGAAGTGTATGGGTTTAGATCTGTATTGCATGGCAACAGTTCACAGTATATTTTGAATTTCAGGGTTGACAAAATTAGAGTTTTAAGTCTGAAGTTCTCAACCTTTTGAACCATTGGTGCAGCTATATTGGTTATATATTATACCAGGTATTTTACATCATTGTGGCATGCCGACCAGCAAACCGATGAGATAGCAGCATTCAAACATTCCCGGCTGGAATGTATGCAGCTTACTCCGGTTATTGCTGGTCTGATCTTCCAGTGTATGTGTAAGGCCGGCCTTGTATGTGTGATTTCTCTTTTTGGTTTTATGTCTTGTGTGTGGTCAGTTTATTTTCTGTATCCTCTCATGTTTTGTAACTGTTCCCCTACGATGGGGTTAATTTTTAGACAGTGTGTCACTTTTGATCCTTAATAAAGCATTTTTTGATTATTCATACTAAGTTGGTCTGAGCATCCCTTTATGCAGCCGTTCTTTAGAGGCTTTTCTTTGGCCCCTTCCATGTTTTATTCCCCAGTTACATTAGGCTGCGGTGGCTCCCCACTTATCATTTGAGACCCTCTTGGATTACCATTGGGTCTACTGACGGGTCTGTGCCCAGGCTAATTAGGACACAGCAGTCTCCAATTTTGGGTGCTCCTCTTATTAATCTTAACACTACCCTCACTTTCTCTGGATACTCAATCTTAATGTCTTAATGTTAAGATGAAGACGCAACACAACATACCGTTATAGCAATCTTCATTAGACACTCAATATAAGTTTGTTTTCTTCTACATGCAGCAAATATTTGATATCCATTATTTACTCAATCTTTCCATTCTTTTCAAGTACGCATCCATATGCACCATTGTATATAGGATTGTACTTTTGACCTGCTGTAACTCAAAACATTTCTGAATAAAATCATGTTTAAAACAAAAAAGATGCTTCTCCAGTAGCACAATTGATATGAGGATTATGGGTTCTTAACCAGGGCTGACCCAGGATAACAGGGAACAGAGGAGACGTGATGACGTCCAAACAAAGAAACTCACGATGGCCAGATAACATGGAACATGGAATTGGAACAGTCTGTAAGGTGACGGGTCCAGATTTGATACCCAAATCCTCTGCCAGGTGAATTGAAAAGCTGTTTTCTTTGGTACTGAGAGGTAGTCCATGTTTGGTAGCAAAGAAGGAATCCACAAAACAGCTACAAGCCCTATAGTCTATAATGGCAGATACAGCAAGACTCTTTCCCGGAATCTGTAGGGTAGCAGGGAGGAGAGTATGCTCCTTTCCTGAGTTCATAGCAGCAACTGTGTGTGAAGTGCTAGCAGGTCTTCTTGGGCGTCTCACAGGGCGAGTTCGTAGGAAATAACCGCCATCCCCACAGGAAAGATAAAGATTGGCACGGCAGGGCCATGATCGTTCTTGCTTTGTTAATGGAGACCTTCTAAAACTAGGTCGTGGGGTGCTTTTCAGTGGCAGAAGAGTCCCTTGGCTTGGTGACAGTAGGTTGAGTCCTTGAAGCCCCAGGCTCATCTTGATCAAGACAGAAGTTAGCCTATCTTTCCAATTGTCGTTCACGTAGACAATGATTGATTTGAATAGTTAGTGTAATCAATTCCTCAAGGACAATTGGCACTGTCTGGGCAGACGAGCTTCTCGTTGCCAGAAAAACCAGGGAAGAGGAAACACCCGTCATAGTCTGTAACTGATTGTCCATTAGAATAAAGTCCTCGCACAACCTCTGCACGCCTTAGGAAAGTGCAGTAACCGTTTGTCGTGAGCAGAAAGGCCTCCTTTTCAGACTCTATCACTGGCTGACTGGTACTGTCATGTACCCTAGAGGACACTGAAATGACGAGGTCGGCCTCTCTTGTATCTCCAGCCCAGGCCCCACTGGGAGTTAAACAGAGGGCACCAAGGGACAGAAGGAACACGAGTGCCTGCAGATGTGGATTGGGGATCTTGCAGCAGGAGATGTTTCAAGGCAGCTGGAGAACCATCAGATCAGGATCAGTAGCCATGCACAGTAGTTCAGCTGAGGTTAAGGAAGCACTCTATCTGTGCTGCAGGGCTGGGGCGTATGGCTGGTCAGAGCTCTCAGCAGACTTGCAGAAGGAACACTCAGCAGGTGCAGAACTGGAACAGCAGACAGCCAGGCAGACACTTGAATGGGGCGGTAAGCCAGGATAAGAGGCATAATTGTGGTCATAGGATTAGCCAGGGTCATCAACAGGCGGGTAACAAGGTACCAAATCAGGTGCAGAGCCAGTGCAAAGCCAAGTCAGGAAGGAGCCAAGTCAGGAATTACAGGTAGCAACAAGACAAAAGCGGGATCTGAGATCAGGTCAGGAGTAAGCTGGGTCAGCAACCAAGGGAACACACTGGAGGTACCCAGGGAGCAGCTGAAGACCAGTCAGCATTAGAGCACAGGCAGAAGCTTCCTTAAATAGTCTGCGCCAACATACATTGTGCATGCGCCCGTTAGCAAGCATGCGTTTCTACTTGCATGTGCATTCCTGATAGCCGTCCTGTGGAGATTAATGCACGAATGCACATTTCTAATAGCCAAACATCTTCATGCATCCACATTTCTATTAGCCAAATGGCTGGTTGGTATTCTTTGACATTCATAGACTTCAACGAAGTTTGCGGTTTGGGGCAGAACTTTTCTCCTGTTTGTGAGTTCTGCTGCAAACCAAACAGGGGGTTTTGTTCGGCCCATCTCTACTTGACATTTTTGGTATCTATTTAATTGATGCAACCCTATATTTTATATTTTACCAAAATTGGGAATTATATTGTGTTTGTGTGCACTACAATTAATTTTAGTGGATTATTTCTGGAAATTATGGGTTTGATAAACAGTTACGCAAATCTTGTGCAACATAAAAAAATTGCAACTGTTATCTTTTTATTCTAGAGGGCCTCTGGTTTTAGAAAATATGCATTTGTTTGGGCATTTGAAGTAATTTTCTAACAAAAGAAAATGTAGACTGTGAAAAATTGCAGTGGAAGAGAAAAGTTGAAAAACAGTTTTTTTAAGTTTATGGAGTTAGTACAGTAATTATTTTTTTCACTGAAAATATATTCTTTATTGTTGATTTTTGGTCTATAAAGCTTCATTCCATGTGTAATTTAGCAAATGTGGCCCACAGCATAGTGTTTTGAGGAGACTCATCCTCCTTTCTGCATGTGGCACTACAGAAAATAGATAGGATTGGCACATTTTCCCAGATTAGAATCTACTAGAAGTTTCTGATCTTTTCATTTAGCCCTTCACAGCGCAAACCTGTTACGAATACCCTATTTTGCTGGGTTGACTAATTAAAATACCTTGGGATACGGGATGGTAGCTCTGTACCTACATCTTAATCTATCTCCTCTCAAATTTTTTTTCCAGAGAAGTGCATCTTGAAAATATCTCCTGCTTACTCCAGTTGGCAGGGTCAATCTCATTAAAATGGTTGACTTACCTAAATTCCTGAATTTCTTTAGGAACACGCTGGTCCCCCTACCAAAATCTTTCTTTACCAGGCTGGACAGTATTGAGCTCTCCTTTTTGTAGGCAAGGAAATCCCCACACCTCTTACATAGATGGTGGGGGCCTGACAGCCTGATGGCCTGACAGCCTGATGGCCTTCCCATAGAGTTTTATAAAACTCTCTGGCCCCACATCTACACTTAACTCTGACTGAAGCATTGGAAGTTGGATCCCTCCTTGCCTCTATGTCTGAAGTTGTATTTGTTGTTATCCCCAAACCCAGAAAGGATCCCAAACTATGCACCTCCTACCGCCCCATCTCCCTTCTTAATTCCAACGCTTAAGTGTTTGTAAAAAAATGAAGGAGAATCACTCCCACTCTAGTACATTAAAATCTATTATACTTATGTGATACGGATCCCTCCCTTCGCTCTGCCCTGATAATTATCAATACCTTTGGTGCCTTCTCTGGTTTCTGGGTTAATTAGGATCAGTTCCTGGTGTTTCCTCTCACTTTGAGACCTTTTTCCAAAATTCCTTTTGTTCAACTTGTTGGTTGTGACAAAGTTTCGTTACCAAGGTGTGGAGCTTGAACGTAATCTCCCCTGCTTTGTGACGGTCAATCTTCTTCCGCTGCTTAACACCTTTGCTAGAAAATGCTCCACATGGGCATCTCTTTCCTTTAGCACTGTCAGTCGAGTAAACCTTATAACGATAGTGTTCTTACCTATATTTAGTAATAGAGCAGCACGAAATGCCAGCAGAATGCTTGGATGTATAGGGAGAGGTATAAGCAGTAGAAAGAGAGAAGTGCTTATGCCGCTGTACAGAACACTGGTGAGACCTCACTTGGAGTATTGTGCGCAGTACTGGAGGCCGTATCTCCAGAAGGATATAGATACTCTAGAGAGAGTTCAGAGAAGAGCTACTAAACTAGTACATGGATTGCAGGAAAAAACTTCCCAGGATAGGTTAAAGGACCTTAACATGTATAGCTTGGAAGAAAGAAGAGACAGAGGGGATATGATAGAAACTTTTAAATACATAAAGGGAATCAACTCGGTAAAGGAGGAGAGCATATTTAAAAGAAGAAAAACTACCACAAGAGGACACAGTTTTAAATTAGAGGGGCAAAGGTTTAAAAGTAATATGAGGAAGTATTACTTTACTGAGAGAGTAGTGGATGCATGGAATAACCTTCCTGCAGAAGTGGTAGCTGCAAATACAGTGAAGGAGTTTAAGCATGCATGGGATAGGCATAAGGCTATCCTTCATATAAGATAGGGCCAGGGACTATTCATAGGATTCAGATATATTGGGCAGACTAGATGGGCCAAATGGTTCTTATCAGCCGACACATTCTATGTTTCTATATTTCTGTACTTTTTTTGACAAACCCCGGTACCTGCCCAGTCTACAGGTCTGGAAAAATCCATTTGTAAATGGATAGAAAACTGGCTAAAAGATTGTATTCAGAGAGTAGTGGTTAATGATTCATACTCTGAATGGTCTAAGGTTATCAGTGGTATACCCCAAGGTTCAGTGTTGGGACCCTTACTTTTTAATATATTGATAAATGATATAGGGGTTAAAAGTACCATTTCAGTGTTTGCAGATGACACCAAGCTATGCAATGGAATACTGTCCTTACAAGATTTCTCCAACTTACAAGCCGACCTCAATGCACTGTTTAATTGGGCAACTATGGTATATGGCAAATGAGATTTAACCACCTCCCGCCCACTGTATAGATATATGATGGCGGGGCGGGGTTGCTCTTGTTCTGGCGGTCATCCCACTCTTACAGTGCATTCTCGTGATCCAGGGTGCACAGCACGCCAATCTTGGTGTTGGCGTGTCCCCTGGGGATGCCTCACCGATTGTGGTAAACAGCCAATGACGGCGACTGTTTACCACATGATTGGCTGTGTCCATTCGCAGCTAAACACAAATGTAAACACAGAATGATAACTGGCTGTTAATGGCTCTTCTCCCCTCACATACAGTTTCCAGTGTGAGGAGAGGAGATCCAGGGATCAGTAAATTGCTCATCTGGGTATTGTCAGTGTACTGCACCAAGCATTACACAAGAGAACCTATCACAGTATAACAGCAGTGTACAGTCCTCATCAGTGCCCATCAGCAGTGTTACTGTTGCCCTCTCCACTGCACCTGTCACCCATCAGTGTCCAAAAAGTGCACCTGTCACCCATCACTGCCCAAACAAGTGCACCTTTCACCCATCAGTGCCCATAAAGTGCACCTGTCACCCCTCAGCTGTGTACCTGTTGCCCATCAGTAATTGTCAGCAGTGTACCTGTCAACCATCAGTGACCGTCAGCAGTGCACCTATCACACATTGCCTATCAATACCACTGCCCATCACCAGAATACCTGTCACACAGCTATGCATCTCAAGAGTACCCATCACACAGCACCAGAGTACCCGTCACAGAGCCACCATCACCAGAGTACCCATCACACAGCCACCATCACCAGAGTACCTGTCACACAGCCACCATCAGCAGTCTACCAGTCCCAGCCATGTCCAAAAAGGTTTACACCAGTGAGGAGGCATCTCAGATCCTAAGCATGAATGATGAGAGCAGTGGGGAATTCTCACAGTCCGATTCTGATTCAGTGTTTAACCCCTTCGAAAGCAGTGGATTAGCGACTGAATCAGAGAAAGAAAGGGTCCCTCCTAAAAGGATACGGCTCTCTGAAAACCAGGCAGCTGCCAGCGATAGACCCTAGGATGAAAGGCTCAGGCCCAGTACCAGCATTGGAGTATCACATCCCCCAAGTACCAGCACTAGAGTGCACTACCAGCACTGGAGGGTCACATCCCCCAAGAATAAGGGCCAATACATACTTCCCAGATGCTCTGACCAACCCAACATGCCTACCTTCCAACGCGGGATCAGGAAGCATTCACCCTATCACTGCACAGCCAGGTGTGCAGGCCAATACTAAAAGATTTTAAGAAATGTATTTTATTTTTTTATTTTTGCCCTACACTTTACTCCAATTTATTGTGAACCAGACAAATCGATTTGCTCAATAGTATATTGATAGCAACTCCAATTCATCCTATGCCTGTCCAATGGAGTGGAGATGTCTGACGTTGGAGGAGTTCAAATTGTTTATAGGCCTCACCCTTAACATGGGGCTTACAAAAAAATGAAGGACATGCCTTTTGGTTCACCCACCTCATCCATCACATGCCCATTTATTCTTCTGTCATGCCCAGGGCCCGCCGTGAAATGATCATGCGCTTCCTTCACTTTAGGTGCGAAACCCAATGCCCTCCCTGAGATCATCCCAACTATGACAAATTATACAAACTTCGCCCACTTACAAACTTTTTTTCCAAAAGATTTGCTGAACTTTATGTCCCTGATCAAAATATATCTGTGGATGAGTCCCTTGTACACTTTACTGGCCAGCTAGGAATCAAATAATATATTCTGAGCAAAAGGGCCAGATATGGAGTAAAATTCAACAAGATTTGTGAAAGATCCATGGCATATCTGTATGCACTCTGCATATATGAAGGAAAAGATTTCCAGCTCCAGCCCCCCGAGTGCCCGACCTACATCAACACTACTGGAAAAATCGTATGGTACCTGGCATACCCACTTCTGCAAAAAAGTTATCACATCTACCTGGATAACTTTTACACCAGCTTGCCCCTTTTCTGACACCTACACTGTGCGACAACTCTGGCCTGCGGCACCTCAAGAAAAAACAGGAAGAGCTTCCCACAATCTTTAGTGAGCACAAGGCTACAAAGGGGGGTAATCAGCAAGTCTGAGAAATGACAAAGTTCTGGCCTTGAAGTAGAAGGATAAGCGGGATGTATACATGCTGTCCACCATCCATAATGACACCTCCGTGGAGATTCCCGGAAGACACAGTCCCATTCAAGAGCCAAGATTATAATCTTTACATGGGAGGGTGGATTTCAATGATCAAATGCTTCAGCCTTATTTGGCAACAAGGAGATCCAGTTTCTGGTATAAGAAAGTTGTCATTTATCTTTTTCATTTTGCCATTTACAATGCCCTTTGTCACCTACACCAAATCCACAGAAATACCCACCCCCTTCCTAAAATTCATAGAAGAAATAGTCATGTCCCTCATTTACCAGCAAAGTCCCCCAGAAAACCTTTGCTCTGATGCTGTTAGTTGACTTCATGAGTGCCATTTCCCTGAGAGCATTCCACCATCAGAAGCAGGCCAAAGACGCAAAAAAAGATATTGTGTATGCAGCAAAGGAGGCGTTAGAAGAGATACTAGGTATCATTGTCTCCAGTGTCCCTCCCAACCCAGCCTATGCATTGGAGAATACGCAGGGCCGGCGCTAGACTATTTTGCCCCTTAGGCAAGGCCAGCTACTTGCGCCCCCCCCCCTTCCCAAAAAATAAAACATACAGGTACGGTACGTGATTTCATGCTGAAGGGCCGTCCTGCTGCAGTATATGTGCGTTGGGCAGTTCAGAAGCGGATATATACAAAAGCAACAGTCTTTTATTATAATAATAATATTATATTTTTTAAAATATAATATATTTACTGCTGATATAGAATATTGGGGATCACACAAGACTGCTGCTTTTGTATATATTGTATTTTACTGCTGATATAATATTGGGGAATGGCACACAAGACTGCTGCTTACTGTATATAATTTACTTCTGATATCACACACTGGTCCACCATCCATCCCAATTTCTTCTCTCATCTAGATCATCAATTCAGTATCCAATATTTGTCCATGATCATACTACAATAAATATGTACACAATACTGTACACAGGGAATTCCGAAAAGGATTTCTGCAGCTACATGCTGTGTTAATTCTGTTTGTCTACAGCTTGAGCCAGGCAGCAATTCTTACAGGCCACACTATCTGACTGACACACTGTATCTTCTCTTCCAATATCTTCTTAGTCTGAGCCACACTGTGTGGGACAGACAGCCAGGGGACTGCACGGGCTCCTCTGCTCTGCTGTGGGTGGGACTGGACTGGAGGAGCAAATGACGTCACGTTGAGGTGGGTGGCGCACCCGCGCTCATCGCCTTATTGGCTGGCCCGGCACCTGTCTCACATGTCTTGACAACCAACAAGATGGGAGTCGCATCCTCTGCCCGTGTATACGTCATACGTCGTTAGGAGGAGCCAACGACATGTGACGTATACATGGGCAGAGGACGCGGCGGCCATCTTGTTGGTTGTCAACCAGCGCTGTGGATGTGAGATGCCTGCATACCACGTCTGATATACTGTTTTAAATGTAAGTTGCTGCTATTATTTTTAATAAATCACTACAAGCATACTACACTATGAGAACATGAGAGGACATCATCTGGCACTTAGATAGGATCTACGGGGTGACTGTTGGGAGGACCTCATGACCATACCTGCTGCACATAGACGTTGCTGCCCTGTTTGATCAAATGTGATCTGGTAAGAGGCTTCATGATTGGGTGCTGGTGATGGTTCCTCCACTACTTGCAGAATATTTTTCAATTATTTGGACACCCTTTTTGGATATGGACACTGACTTTCTGTTATGTGTTTAGCGCTACACCTATTTTACCATAAGCAAAGGGTTACATAGTTACATAGTAGGTGAGGTTGAATAAAGACAATAGTCCATCCAGTTCAACCTGTGTAGGTGTGTGTGGCTGTAATCATCTCACATACCCCTGAATGTTCTGATCCTTGAGATGTACGTCTAAGAGTCTTTTGAAAGCCACCATACTTCCCGCAGAAACCACCTCTTGTGGTAGAGAATTCCACAATCTTGTAGCCCTAACAGTAAAGAATCCCCAACGTTGCCTGAGGTTAAAACGCTTCTCCTCTAATCGCATTGTATGCCCTCGAGTCCTCATGCAATCCCTTCGACTGAATAGCTGTTTTTCTATGCCGAGATCCACATTGAGATATTTATAAATTGCTATCATGTCCCCTCTCAGGCGTCTCTTCTCCAGGGAGAATAAATCAAGCAATTGCAGACGCTCTTCATAATTAAGGTCTTCCAATCCCCTAATCAGTTTAGTTGCCCTTCTCTGGACTCTCTCCAGCTCCAACACATCCCTCCTGAGGACCGGTGCCCAGAACTGGACAGAATACTCCATATGTGGTCGGACCAGAGTTTTATAAAGTGGAAGGATTATAGTCTTATCTCTGGAATACATCCCTTTCTTTATGCACGCTAATATTCTGCTGGCTTTGGCAGCTGCCGCTTGACATTGCATGCTATTGCCTAGTCTATCATCTACCAAGACTCCCAGATCTTTCTCCATTTTTGATTCCCCCAAGGGTTCCCCCCCTAACGTGTATTGTGCTTTTATGTTTTTAGTCCCCAAGTGCAAAACCTTACACTTCTCCACATTAAACCTCATTTGCCATGTCGTTGCCCACTCTGTTATTTTGTCCAGGTCATTCTGTAGGATATCTGCTTCATGCTGTGCAGTTATTGCCCTGCCCAATTTTGTGTCATCTGCAAAAACTGATATCGAACTACTGATCCCGTCCTCAATGCTGTTTATGAATAAATTTATTAAAAGTTCAGAAGACTGACAGTGAGGTAGATAAAAAGCACCTTAATCCGGATCAGTAAATAGCATCAACAGGTAGTAGCATGGACAGAAGTCAATCCAACGTGTTTCATCTGCTTAGACATTATCTGGGGTATGCTACTGTCAATGCTATTGAAGTTAAAATAGTGAATATGACCCCAATCAAGACAAACGACAAGTGACACCGTTTACCTGTGTCGGGAAATTGACTTCCTGTATCTTGCCAAGATGGCGCCCAGGTGTGTGTTCCAAGTCATGTGTTATCACCACATTCCGGAGGAGTGGAAACATTTATTTTGGGTAGTAATTTTTGGTATGTACATTAGGGATCGACCGATTTATCGGAAGGCCGATATGCACTTTCCCCGATATGTCAGAATCAGCCCCGGAAGTTACTGATATTGCTGGAGTTGTAACGCTCCTGCGTTTTTATTGTAAGCTGGATTTGCAGCTGCAGAATCTCCACTCAGTAGTCATGTAGAGATGTGTTAGAATACCAGATCCAACTCTCCAGACTCATCACTGTGGGCCTGTCTGCTTCAGCATACAGATATACACACACTCAATAAGATGTTCCTGGAGTGATAGGATGTATATGATAGTATGGAGGTGATCTGCTGAAGGGACAGGTGTGAGCAGTGACAGTAATGGTAAGCACTTGATAGTAATGTTCAGGAGAGTAGTAGATGGTAATAGGTAGAATGCAGATAGGTTAGTAATCATGTATGGTAACAGGTGGTAAGGACAGCAGATGACATATACAGGATAGACTAACCCAGTGCAAGGATAGATGGTAGTAGACTCAAGAGCTAGCAATCTATGTAACAGTGCAGATGGTAGAATTAGTATTCATAGATAGTAACAGTCCTTAATGTGCAGAAGATGATAGTGTAAGTTAGTTATGGAGGATTCCCCTGTGGGGTACTTATCACTAGTAAGGTTTAGTAAGTAGAGGGGTCCAGTAGTGAGGGAGTGATCCGGTAGCGAGATACGGGATCAGTAGCGAGGTTCCGGTCTGTTCCAGGTAAAGGCAAATAGCTGGAGGTTCCGACAGCAAGACAAGGCTTGTAAGCATGTAGGCACACATTGAACGAACAACGTGAGAGAGAATGCCGGCGATTGAAATAGCCGCTCAGTGGCGCTCAGCGATGACGTCATCCGTCTTAAAGGTGTATGCGTTCCACCTAACTAGAAAGGTGGGACGCAATGTTGAAAGGAAAATGGTAAATGGGAGTGTATCACAGCCATACACCCACAGCAGCCAATGCCAGCCAGCCACCCACACCCACAGGCCCTGTACCAGCCAGCCACCCACAGCCCCTGTGCCAGCCCCCCACCCACCCGAGGGTGCCAGCCAGCCAGCCATCCACTACAGGGTGCCAGTAAGCCAGCCACCCACCACAGGGTGCCAGACAGCCAGCCATCCACCACAGGGTGCCAGCCAGCCACCCACCACAGGGTGCCAGCAAGCCAGACACCCACCACAGGGTGCCAGACAGTCAGCCACCCACCACAGGGTGCCAGCCAGCCATCCACCACAGGGTGTCAGACAGCCACCCACCCACCACAGGGTGCCAGCCAGCCATCCACCACAGGGTGCCAGCCAGCCAGCCAGCCATCCACTACACCGTGCCAGCAAGCCAGCCACCCACCACAGGGTGCCAGCAAGCCAGCCACCCACCACAGGGTGCCAGCCAGCCACCCACCACAGGGTGCCAGCCAGCCATCCACCACAGGGTGCCAGACAGCCAGCCATCCACCACAGGGTGCCAGCCAGCCACCCACCACAGGGTGCCAGCCAGCCATCCACCACAGGGTGCCAGACAGCCACCCACCCACCCACCACAGGGTGCCAACCAGCCAGCCACCCACCACAGTGTGCCAGCAAGCGAGCCATTAAACATTTAACAAAAATTAAAATGTTCAGTACCAGATTTGTGTCAAAAATTGTCTTTATTTTTCAAAACTTTAAATGTAAAAAATATCGGCCGATACCAATATGTGATGGCCAAAATATCGGTATCGGCAATGAAAAACTGACATCGGTCGATCTCTAATGTACATGCTATGTGTAAGAAATATCTTATAAATGTACAACTTTGTGTAAAACAAATGCGTTTTTATTTTCTTTCACATTTTCCAAAAAGCTGTGTAAAAGTCTCACACATGTGGTATCTCCTTACTCAGGAGGAGAATGCAGAATGTATTTTGGGGTGTAACTTTTGGTATGTGCTTGCTATGTGTTAGAAATATATTATAAATAGACAACTTTGTGTAAAAAAAAAAATAAAAAAATGTTTTAATTTTTTTCCACAATTTCCAAAAACTTTTGAAAAAAAATATGTTCAAAAAAACTCATTCTGCCTCATAGAATATATGTTAAAGTGTTTGCTTTCCAAAATTGGGTAATTATATGGGAGTTTCCATTGTCCTGGTACTCCAGGGCCTTCAAAAATGTGATAGGCTGTCAGGAAAATAGATGTGTAATTTATGCTCCTAGAATGCCTGAAGGTGCTACTTGGATGTTGGGCCTCTGTATGTGGCCTGGCTGTGTAAAACTCTCACACATGTGATATCGCTGTACTTAGGAGGAGTAGCAAAATGTATTTCGGGGTGTAATTTTTGGTATGTACATGCTATGTGTTAAAAATATCTTATAAATGTATAACTTTGTGTAAAAAAAAAAAATAAGTTTTCATTTTTTTTCCATGTTTTCCAAAACCTTGTGGAAAAAAGTGACATGTTCAAAAGACTCATTAAGCCTTAAAGTGTATACATTGGGGTGTTTGCTTTCAAAAATGGGGTCAGTTTGTGGACGTTTTCATTGTCCTGGTGCTCCAGGCCTTCAAAAGTGTGATAGGTTGTCAGGAAATTATATATGCAATTTACTGTATGCTCCTAAAACGCCTGAAGGAGCTACTTGAATGTTGGGCCTCTGTATGTGGCTAGGGTGTGAAAAAGTCACACACATTTGCTATCTTCATTCTCAGGAGGAGTAGCAGAATATATTTTGGGGTGTAATTTTTGGCATTTGTACATGCTATGTGTTAGAAATATATTATAAATTTACAACTATGTGTGAAAAAAAAAAATGTGTTTTTATTTTTTTTACCACATTTTCCAAAAACTTGTGAAATAAAATTAGATGTTCAAAAGACTCATTATGCCTCATAGAATATACGTTGGGGGCGTTTCCATTGTCCTGGTGTTCCAGGGCCTTCAAAAGTGTGATAGGTTGTCAGGAAATTATATGTGTAATTTATGCTCCTAGAACACTTGAAGGTGCGACTTGGATGTTGGGCCTCTGTATGTGGCCAGGCTAAGTAAAAGTCTCACACATGTGATAACGCTGTACTCAGGAGGAGTAGCAAAATGTATTTTGTGGTGTAATTTTTGGTATGTACATGCTATGTGTTAGAAATATCTTATGAATGGATAACTTTTTTCCTCATTTTCCAAAAATTTGTGGAAAAAAATGACATGTTCAAAAGACTCATCATGCCTTGTAGAATATATGTTGGGGTGTTTAAATTGGGTCATTTTGTGGGCGTTTCCGTTGTCCTTGTGCTCCAGGGCCTTCAAAAGTATGATAGGTTTTCAGGAAATTAGATGTGTAAATTATATCCCTAGAACACCTGACGGTGCTCCCTGCATGTTGGGCCTCTCTATGTGGTTAGGCTGTGAAAATGTTTCACATGTGGTATGGCCACACTCAGGAGGTGTAGCAGAATGTGTCTTGGGGTGTCGTTGCAAGTATGCATATGCCATGTGAGAGAAATAGCCTGGTAATATGACAATTTTGTGGAAAAATATTCATTTTGCAAAGAATTGTGGGAAAAAAATACAACTTCAAAAAACTCACTATGCCTCTTACTCAAATTGGAATGTCTACTTTACAAAAAGGGTCATTTGGGGGCATTTGTACTGTCCTGGCTTGTTAGTGTCTTAATAATAACTTTTATAAAGATCAAATAATATACACTGATTTGTTTTGTTTTTTTACCAAAGATATGTAGTAGCATAAATTTTGGCCAACAAAAACTAAGAAAATGTTTTTTTTACAAAATGTACGTTCTTTTTTTATCTAGAACGCAAACAATTAAAAAACAAAACCCAGTGATGATTAAATACCACCAAAAGAAAGCTTTATTTGTGTGAAAAATGACACACATTTCATATGGGTACAGTGTTTCAAGACTGAGTGTCATTCAAAATGTGAGAGCACTGAAAGCGGAAACTTGGTATGGGCAGGAAGGGGGTATAGGTGCCCAGCAGGCAAGTAGTCAATGTTGATAAATGTAAAGTTATGCACTTGTAGGTTAAGAATATGCATGCATCATACATACTAGGAGGAGTACAACTGGGGGAATCTATGGTGGAGAAGGATATGGGTGTTTTGTTAGATCAAAAGCTTAGCAATAACATGCAATGCCAAGCTGTGGTTTCCAAAGCGAGCAAAGTCCTTTCTTGTATTAATCAATTTCCTACCTTCGGCGTGTTACAAACATCCATAAAATCTCCTGTGTACACAAGGTGTCTCCTGAACGCCCAGGAGACTGCCTGCAGTTTCTTATCTCCCCTGCTCCCTCCCGTGCACAGCCTCATAATACCCAGTGTGTGTAGAAAGATGAGTTCCAATACTATGATTGGGAGCCGTACTAAAAAAAGGGGGAAAGGAAGAGAAGAATTCTCCTTAAAGCGGAGTTCCACCCAGGGTATACCTTTTTTAATAAAAATACCCCCGGGACAGTCAGGGCTAGTACATTCCACAATGGCTAGCCTCTGATCTGTCCCGGGTTGCACTTACCTTTTAGGAGAAATACTTACCTTGAAAAAGTATTCTCCAGCGCTGCCATCTCAGGTGTGGGCAGCTTGAAGCCAGCGCGATCCTCTTCGGCGTCCTCTTCCTTCTTCTTCGGTCCCACGATGCACTGCACCGGCCCCGACGTCACTTCCGGTGCGCACGCGTCATCCCTCCACAGCTTCTGGGCATGCCCAGAAGCTGTTTAGAAGAGAATGACGCGCGCGCCCCGGAACTGACAAGGCCGGTGCAGGCGCAATGATTCCTGGGAGCGATGACGTTCAGCTCCCAGGAATCATTGCAAAGGCCAGGAAGTGACGAATCGCTGTGGCCGCCGAGGGGAGGAAGAAGGAAGTAAGGTAAGTATATGTTCTCTACAAGGTAAGTGTAAAAAAAAAAAAAAAAATTGCGATTATCCATTTGTTTCTCAGGTGACCCGGAGCGAGAAGATGGAGGTAAGTATCAATTTAGGGTGGAACTCCACTTTAAGGTCAACACAGGACAACTGGGTTTTCTGTGTTCTCCTCAGACTGCAGTTACTTGTGAACAGACAGTTCATCAGTATCCCTGAATCAAGTTGGCACCTACCTGGGCCTTGCTTCGGTATACTTCTGTATGCAGGAACCCCTACAGCAGGGGTCTTCAAACTACGGCCCTCCAGTTGTTCAGGAACTACAATTCCCATCATGCCGAGTCATGTCTGTGAATGTCAGAGTTTTACAATGCCTCATGGGATGTGTAGTTCCGCAACAGCTGGAGGGCCGTAGTTTGAGGATCCCTACCCTACAGGAACCAGGATACATATGTTGATTAACTGTTTCTTTTGGGCCATGCATGCACAGCTGTGTAATCCCCTTTAGTGTTGTTTTTAACAGAAAATGTTGGCTTTTTTAAAGGTGTTGGTTAGCTTTGGAACTGGTGTTCATTTAATTAATAAAGTGTACCTTGATATAATACCCAGTTGTCCTGTGTTGACCTTCTCCTCCTCCTCCTTTCCCCCTTTTTTTAGTATGGTTACAAGTCAACGGACTGCACCTTAGTCATTACTTTGGTACATGGGTTTAAAGGTCAGGGCACTGGTCAATAGACTTGCCCTTGTTCTATATGGGAATTTAGGTGTGATACCCTATTTAATATGTATGATTGGGAGCCGGTCAGAAATCTCCCTCATAGAATGATCTGTGTGACAGCCAATTACAGCGATCATTCCGTGTAACATTAGTAATCAATAACAAATGTAACACAGTAGCTGTCTTCTCTTCTCCATTCCCTGACAGACAGCATCTGTGAGTGAGAGCTGCAGCTAACACAGAAGAATGTTAATTGTGTGCACAGGGAATTAGTTAACTCATAATAAACCAGGACATGCCCTTATTTTACTAGTTAACCTAATCATTTCAGGAGATCACGCTGTATAAGAACTATTTAACAGTTTTATTTCCTGTTCCATGTTTCTATTTTAAATTATTTCTTGGGGAAAAAAATATATTATAGAGCACATTTATACATTATCTTTAAGGGTTTACTGTTTAAAAATTATGTGGTTTAGGGTACATCTGTTTTATTTTAAATCAGTAAGAACTTAAAATGACTGATGCATTATGAGAAAAATAAATATCTGCAAAAAAAAACAACTTTTTTTATTGTTTTGTAAATAATGGGGGGGTGGCCCGCCCCCGGGTGCCACGCACTGGGGGGGGGGGGGAGTGTCGGGCCGGCACCGCCGGTCTATCCCGCATCTCAGTGTGAAGGCAGCTGCAGTAGCTGAAGAAAGTGAGTGCCCAAGCAGCCTCCCTGTGTGCCTGGATAGGAGGAGCACGGGGGCAGCTGCATATAGAGGAATTGATTTTTCCATATTCCTCCTGCAGCCGCTGAATGCCTGATTCTCCTCCTCTCCCTTCTGCAGGAATTCAGTGGCTGCAGGAGAAATATAGAAAGATCAATTCCTCTATATGCAGCTGCCCTCCTATCCAACTTCTTTTGCTGGCCCCCCAGTGCTGTCCGGCTCCCCAGTGCTCTTCAGCCCCCACCCCCAGTGCTTTTTATCCCCCCCCCCCAGTGCTCTTTAGCACCCCCAGTGCTCTTCAGCTACCCACAGTGCTTTTCAGCTCCCCCCATGCTCTCTGGCTCCCCCCATGCTCTCCACCCCCCTGTGCTCCCTGGCTCCCCCTTCAGTGATCTCCAGTACCTCCCCCAGCGCTCTCCAGTTCCCCTCCCCAAGTGCTCTCCAGTCTCCCCATCCCCCCCGTGCTCTCTGTCTCCCTCTCCCCATGCTCTCCGTCCCCCTGCTTTTTCCTGCCCCCCCCCCTATTGCTGTCCACCCACCGCACTCTCCAACCCGCCCTGCAATGTATTACCCACTTGCTGTAAGTGACACCCGGGTAATACCACTCCGTCCGGCATGCGATGATGATCTCCAAGGTCACATGGTCACGACGGGCGTGACCACGCACGGGACCTCCGAGATTGTATGCCGGATGGAGCAGCATCACCCAGGTGTCTCTTATTATATCCTGTATCATGTCTGCAGTCTCTGACCATCTCCTGTATCATGTCTGCAGTCTCTGACTATATCCTGTATCATGTCCGCAGTCTCTGACCATCTTCTGTAGCATGTCTCCAATCTCTTACTCAAACTTAAACACATTGCTAATATTATTAGCTATCTGTTTATGCTGGAGGTAGGACTGTGCAGGGGAGGCAGAGAGTGTAAAAGGGGGCACAGTGATTAGAGTGACAAAGCGGGGGGGGGAGGGGTCAGACTGCAAGGGGCACTGTGATGCGGGGCTGTGAAATTTGTGCAATAGTCTTATAAATATTACACATTTTTGTGGGTGTTTTTACATTTTAAAGTTTGGGGGGTGCCAGATGCTCTAGGTATGCCACTGATATTGACTGCTCTTTCCCATGATCTTGTGACAGAAGGAGAACATTTCCTGCTGAAACCTATGGTTAGAATTTGTCAGCTAAAGATAGAGGAAGTGTTGTGATTTAGTTAGGATCAGTTAACAAGGCTGCACCTCTGACATTTTTCTAAAAGTACATGTATAATGTATTCTGAAATATTCATGCATTTTTTCAGCTGCTAGCAGTTAAATGTTGTTTTCATTGCCATGATTTTGTTTCTGCAAGATCTTTAAAAAATTGCCATTAAAGTAAAAAATTAGGTTGGCATGCCTGTTTTGTATCTGTTTTAAGTTTACTTAAACCCAGTAGATTTTATTGCACATGCTGTATACTGATAACTTTTTTGTACATAACATTAGGCAAATATCCAAGAAATAGTAACCTAGCGTAAGAATTTCATTTGTGTATACTGACAACCAGATTTATTGGACTTGTAACCTCTGGGAGAATGTAGAGCCAGAGCATAGCTCAAATGGCACTAGGTGAACATGAGGTAATTCCTCATATTTCTCTAGCTGCCCATTTTAAACTTGTTTTTTTTCATCCTAAAATACTAACCATTCACTATTAGCTGTCACCAATAAACTAACAGTTATAAAACTCTATAGAGAAAATGCTCACAAATGATGGTAAAATTTCTTGATATTCCCTGATATTTTATAAAGATGTATTAATCAACTGTCCCAAGTGAAGCATAAAATTCTCCTAGCAAGTAAACTATGCTCACATTTTAGATGAGTTATTTTTTATAAAGATGTAAAATTCCTATTGTTTACACATAAAAAGCATAGAGAGAGCCCCTATATACACTGTACATGTAATATGAGCATTGTGTAATGAACATTGAATGAGATCAACAAAATAATTCCTTCTATAGCAACCAAACACATGCCAACATACTGATGACATTTCACGTTTTAGGTGGCATAGCCATGTAAAATGAGCAAAAAAAGTACTTTGTATGTGAACTCTTTTATTGTTATATATGCTATTCTGCATTTTTTTTACACAATGCAGAGGATTAACCCTGTTAGTTTCCACAGTGAGTATAACAATCATGCTTTTCTGCAAATACTGACTGAATTTACTGTTGTGGGTTTAGTAACACTTTAAGGTGACCATACACATTGCAATCTTCTTTAGATCTCCCATTACCTATGCAGTGCAAGAGCCTGCCTGATTTGATAAAAATTGAATAGATTGTACAGATGGGTCCTCCTTTACATAGTTCTGGTAAATTAAACCCATTCCCCACGGGCGCATTGTAAAATGACGCCGGCAGGACCTTCCCTCCCTCCTGGCGGGCGTCATATGATGTCCACCCATTCTCACCACTCTTGCGCACCCCCAGGGGGCACGTAGGACATACCTCATCCCTGATCAGGGTAAAGAGCCAATGAAAATGGCTCTTTCCACGTGACCAGCTGAGTCCAATCACAGCCGCTCACATGTGTAGTCCCCAATTTGGCCGCTCGTGTGCGCCAATCGGCGATGAGGCATGTCACTCTGACACACCCCATAGGGGGTCAGGGTAAAGAGCCAATGAAATTGGCTCTTTACCACGTGACTGGCTGTGTCCAATCACAGCCGGTCACGTGTGTAGTCCCCAATCTCGCCGCTCATGCGCGTCAATCGGAGATGAGGTGTGTCACTTTGACAGAGCCCATAGGCGGTCAGGGTAAAGAGCCAATGAAGTTGGCTTTTTACCACGTGACTGGCTGTGTCCAATCACAGCCGGTCACAAATATCAACAGACCCGGTAACTACCTGTTATCAGGTTCTCCTTCTCACACACCGATCCTGTGTGAGCAGGAAATTGCAGTAACAGCTAGTTACCAAATAAAGTGCACAGCAAAACACACTGATTGTCCTAGTAATAAAGAGGACCTATCATCAGCCCATCAGAGTACCCGAGTACCTGTCTCTAATTCATCAGAGAACCAGAGTAACTGTCTCCAGCCCATCAGAGTACCCGAGTACCTGTCACCAGCCCATCAGAGTACCTGAGTACCTGTCCCCGGCCCAGAGTGCCCGAGTACCTGTCTCCAGCCCATCAGAGTATCCGAGTACCTGTCTCCAGCCCATCAGAGTACCCAAGTACTTGTGTCCAGCCCAGGGTACCTGAGTACCTATCTGCATCCCATCAGAGTACTTAAGTACCTGTCTCCAGGCTAAAGTACCTGAGTAGCTGTCTCCATGCCCATCAGAGTACCCGAGTACCTGTATCCAGCCCATCAGAGTACCCAAGTACCTGTCTCCTGCCCATCAGTGTACCCCAGTACCTGTCTGCAGCCCAGAGTACCTGTGTACCTAACTCCAGCCCAGAGTATTCGAGTACCTATTTTCAGCCCATCAGAAAACCCAAGTACCTGTCTCCAGCCCATCAGAGTACCCAAGTACCTGTCTCCTGCCCATCAGAGTACCCCAGTACCTGTCTACAGCCCAGAGTACCCGAGTACCTGTCTCCAGCCTAGAGTAAGCAAGTACATATCTGCAGCCCAAAATACCCAAGCACTTCTCTCCAGGCCGAAGTACCTGAGCACCTGTCTCCAGCCCATCAGAGTAACTGAGTACCTGTCTCCAGCCCATTGCAGTACCGAAGTACCTGTCTCTAGCCCATCGGAATACCCGAGTACCTGTCTCCAGCCCATCTGAGTATCTGAGTACCTGTCTCCAGCCCAGAGTGCCTAAATACCTGTCTGCAGACCATCAGAATACCAGAGTATCTGTCTCCAGCCCAGAGTACCTATCTGCAGCTCATCAGAGTACCCGAGTACCTTTCTCCAGCCCAGAGTACCCAAATACCTGTGGAGATGGAGTGGAGAGCGACTATCTATCAAAAAGAGTACCAGCACAATCCCCTATAAGTTAAATGCAAACAGTAGACCTAGTATCATAGAGAAGACCCTGTGGGCGAGGAAAGTTGGGATTTTAATGTGCTCAAAAACATCAATTGAGTAAGAAACCACTTATAAACAATATATATATATATATATATATATATAAAAATGTTATTAAAGACAATATGATAAAACCAACACATAAAGATACAATATCTAAAAGGTGTATTGCAGCACATCCTAATGCGATGGATCGACGCGTTTCACCCATAGTTTGGTCTTCCCCAGTATCCAGATGTGTAGCAAACTTTCTCAAAGAGTATAGATACAGCCTGAATAAAAACACCAACATATAATTCATCGGCCAAGTCACAAAACCTATATAGGTATACTCAAAGATATAGAATGCGTATACACAGGAAAAGGGAGCTCACAGGCTCCTGCAGAAAAAAGGAATAAATGCAAATGAGCATTGAGTGCAAATGCCACAGGGTTCAAAAAACATATAAATACCAATTATCACCTATGGCTTAAGCTACATGTCCAATCAAAGGAAAATATAAATTTCACAACTGAGGAGAGCAGCACTGACCAGCGTTCCTGCTAGCAGCATTCGCCTATTTTGCTGCTAGCAAATGCTGCTTGCATTTATTCCTGTTATTTCCTATGTATACACATTCTATATCTTTGAGTATACCATTATAGGTTTTGTGACCTGGCCGATGAATGATATTTTGGAGCTTTTATTCAGGGTGTATCTATACTCTTTAAGAAAGTTTTCTACACATCTGGATCCTGAGGAAGCCCAAACTATGGGTAAAATGTGTCAATCCTTCGCATTGTAGGATGTGCTGCAATACACCTTTTTATATATTGTATCTTTATGTGTTGGTTTTTATCATATTGTCTTTAATAAAATGTATATATATTTTTTATAATTGGTTTCTTACTCAATTGATGTTTTTGAGCACATTAAAATCCCCACTGTCCTCACCCACAGGGTCTTCCCTATGAGACTAGGTCTACTGTTTGCATACGCGTGTACCTACAGTATCTCACAAAAGTGAGTACACCCCTCACATTTTTGTAAATATTTTATTACCGTATTAATCGGCGTATAACACGCACTTTTTCCTCCTAAAAATGGAGGGAAAAGTAGCTGTGCGTGTTATACGCCGATATAAAAAAAAAAATGTCCAGAAAGCAGTGCCGAGAGTTAGAAGGGGGCGGGCGGCGCCGAGGAGAAGGAAGGACGTGCTGTCATCGGAAGTCCCGCCTCCTGTGCCGACGTCTAACTCTCGGTGCCGCCCGCCCCCTTCTACCTCTCGGCACTGCTTTCTGGAGATTTTTAGTGATGTGTATAGTGGCGCTGGCGAGGCTGCAATTATGGGCGCTGGCGAAGGCTGCATGTATGGGCACTGGCAAAGGCTGCATGTATGGGCACTGGCAAAGGCTGCGTGTATGGGAACTGGCGAAGGCTGCATATATGGGTACTGGCGAAGGCTCCAATTATGGGCACTGGCGAAGGCTGCATGTATGGGCACTGGCAAAGGCTGCATGTCTCACACATGTGGTATTGCCATACTCAGGAGGAGTAGCAGAATGTATTTTGGGGTGTAATTGCAGTTAAGTATGCATATACTGTGTGTGAGAAATAACTTGCTGACAATTTTGTGTAAAAAAAAAAATATACTGTATATTTATATTTCTTCCAAAGAACTGATGGAAAAAATTACAACTTCAAAAAACTCACCGTGCCTCTTACTAAATACCTTGGTCCTGACATTTCAAGGTCTCAAGAAATGAAAGAGGCTGTCAGTACATCAGGTGTGATCAATTTTCAATGATTGGCACCGAAACTTGTAGACTCTATACCAGTGGCGGCCCGTGCTTAGGGGGCGCCGGAGCGCCACCCCCCCTAAAAAAAAGAAAAAAAAAATAGAAAAAAAAAATGACAAAAAAATAATAACGTTTTGAAAAAAAAAAAATTGGGTTCGCAGGCCTATGCGCTCGGCCTGGTGGATATGGGGGGGGGGGGTGGTGTTTACGACCCAGAAGAGGCGCCGATTGGCTGCCTTCTGGGGGCGTAACCTGGGCGCAGCAAATAGCGCTGAGCCACCCCACCTTCGTGATATCCTGGCTGTGATTGGTCCAGTCTCCAGCCTGGACCAATCATCATCCAGGACATCGCTGACTCGCAATGGGGGCGGTGCCGGTGCGTGCGTCAGTCACGCACCGTCACCGCCCATCTCCTTCCCGCCGCCCGTTCCGGAACTGAAGACAGAAGACTGAAGACTGAAGAGGAGGACGTCCACGCCGCTGCTCGTCTCGGTTCCCGGAATCCCGCCATCCCGCCGCCGTCAGAAGGTAAGTGATTGAAGCCGGCCTGTACCATCACCTGTGCCATCCCTATGCCATCACCTGTGCCATGCCTATGCCATCACCTGTGCCATCACCTGTGCCATGCCTATGCCATCACCTATGCCATCACCTGTGCCATGCCTATGCCATCACCTGTGCCATGTCTATGCCATCACCTGTGCCATGCCTATGCCATCACCTGTGCCATGCCTATGCCATCACCTGTGCAATCACCTCTGCCATGCCTATGCCATCACCTGTGCCATGCCTATGCTATCACCTGTGCCATGCCTATGCCATCACCTGTGCCATGTCTATGCCATCACCTGTGCCATGCCTATGCCATCACCTGTGCCATGCCTGTGCCATGCCTATGCCATCACCTGTGCCATGCCTTTGCTATCACCTGTGCCATCACCTGTGCCATGCCTATGCCATCACCTGTGCCATGTCTATGCCATCACCTGTGCCATGCCTATGCCATCACCTGTGCCATCACCTGTGCCATGCCTATGCCATCACCTGTGCCATCACCTGTGCCATGCCTATTCCATCACCTGTGCCATGCCTATGCCATCACCTGTGCCATCACCTGTGCCATGCCTATGCCATCACCTGTGCCATGCCTATGCCACATCGCCTGTGCCATCACCTGCGCCATGCCTATGCCATTACCTGTGCCATCACCTGTGCCATGCCTATGCCATCACCTGTGCCATGCCTATGCCATCACCTGTGCCATCACCTGTGCCATGCCTATGCCATCACCTGTGCCATGCCTGTGCCATCACCTGTGCCATCACCTGTGCCATGCCATTGCCATAACCTGTGTCATCACCTGTGCCATGCCTATACCATCACATGTGCCATGCCTATGCCATGCCTATGCCATCACCTGTGCCATGCCTGTACCATTACCTCAAAGTCATGCAATTTTTTTACCGCGTTTTTTGCCGCGAAGCAATACCTATTACATTTTTCTTTTTGCGCCCCCCCCAAAAATTTTGAGCACCAGCCGCCACTGCTCTATACCTTTCACACAGACTAAACAATGTTCACTAATTTGGATTATTTTTACCAAAGAAATATTTTTTTGAGTACAGTGTTGCATGAGTAATTGTCATTCAAAGTGTGAGAGCACTGAAAGTTGGTCTGTGGGTGAAAGTGCCCTGTATTGAAGTGGTTAAAGGAAATTGTACAGAGATTGTACAATCAGATTGCATCATGTATGACCATCTTACATAGGAGGGAGTGGATGGAGACACTCAGCTGTCAAGCCCCGTTCTTCACATTCCCACAGTTTTTTCCTTTTCTTTGCATTAAGATAAAAAAAAAACTTTCTGAGAGCAGCAGCCCCCCTACCTGAAACCCATGTCAATCCAGCGATATGCACGAGTGTCTTGGCCATCTAGGACTCTCCCTCCTGATTGGCTAAGACACAGCAGCAGTGCCATTGGCTCCCTCTGCTGTCAATCAAAGTCAGTTAGCCAATGAAGAGAGGGTGGACCACGACTCCATGTCTGAATGGACACACAGAGCTGTGGCTTGGCTAAGGTGCCCCTATAGCAAGCTGCTTGCTGTAGGAGCACTCAACAAGAGGGAGGGGCCAGGAGCGCCGGCGAGGGACACCATAAGGCAGGTAAGTATGACAAGTTTGTTATTTTTAAAGAAAAAAAAACTGGGTTTAATCCTTTTCATTGTGTAAAAAGGCTGTTTAATCCTGTCTTCTCTGATCCTGCCCTTCTTTTAATGTCCTCAATCCATGTACTGATAGTACAGAGCCTTAGAGGTACTCTGCACATGATAAGTTTGGTGTGTATTGCTAGAGAGTTTTTTTGTGGGAGGGTGCATGTGATCAGCACAGGGCCAATCAGCACTGTCCAGACAGAGGGTCAGGGGTCATGCAGCCTCATAGGAAAGTCAGAGAAGAATGAAAACTCCTCCTACAAGCTTTAACTAGCTCTTAGCCAGACACAGATAGAAGTCACAAGACTGCGATATACGCTGATGAAAAAAGGTATGTAGCAGTTTACTAAAACAATTGCATTTCCATGTTCTGTGTACTGCAAGGTCCTGGGTTTAGTAACACTCTAAGGCCTTATGCACACAGGGCATTTTTGCAGCTGCTTCTAGGAGCATCAGACGTTTTTGTTGCAGCCTAAAAATGCGCCTCCATGTTATCTTATGGCCTCATGCACACACAGACGTTTTGCAGCTGTAAGTGGCATAGGCGTTTTCAAGCTGCAAAAAAAAAATCCAGGCCGGTGTGTACTGAGGACCAGCGTTAGAGCTGTAAAAACGTCTGATGCTGCTAAAGGCTGCTTAAAGTTGCTTAACGTAGCTTGTACGGTGTTAAGCCACGTTATACGTTTTTTATTTTTTATGTGAAAATCAATGGTTCCCTATGGCAGCCTATTGATTTGAATGGAAGTCGCATCACAAGTCGGATCAGGATGATCCGACTTGTTGTGCGACTTGCGCTCTGAGGATCTTGAGGGGGAACTCCACACCAAAATGGGGAAAAAAACCGGAGTGGGGGCCCCCCCAGGTTCCAGACCAGGCCCTTTGGGTCTGGTATGGATTTTGAGGGGAGCCCCACGCAGAAAAAACAGCGTTAGGCCCCCCAAAATACATACCAGACCCTTATCCGAGCATGCAGCCCAGCATGTCAGGAAAGGGGAGGGGACAAGGGAGCGGCCCCACCCCCTCCTGGACCACATAGGACACACGCCCTCAACATGGGGGCTCTGTACCCCTCACCCCAAAGCACCTTGTCCCCATGTTGATGAGGACAAGGGCCTCTTCCCGACACCCTGGGCAGTGGTTGCGGGGGTCTGCGGGCAGGGGTTTTATCGGAATCTGGATGCCACCTGTAACAAGGGGGGCCCCCAGATCCCTAACCCCCTCTCTATGTGAAAAAGTATGGGGTACATTGTACCCCTACCCATTCACCCCTAAAAAGGCAGTGTGGTGTAAATAATGACAAGAGACGGTTTTGAGAAGTCCTTCATTAAAAATCTTCCTCTGGTCTTCTTCCTCCCATCTTCTTCTCTGGTCTTCTCCCTCTGGTTTCGATGTCTAAAAGAAAACCAAGATCAATTAAGTTTATGATTGCATGCTAATTTGCCTAAATGCCTTAAAGCTGAACTATAGCTAAAATATTTAAAACAAAAATTATCTTACTAATATTTAAGTAAAACAACAGCTTTTGCTGCATTACTTACCGTCAGCCCAGAGCTGTGTGTAACTTCTTTTCTGCCAAAATATCTCCGCAGTCTTCTGGAAAAAATGATGGCCAGCATCATTCAACCCATTTCTTTTAAGCCTAGGCTGTTGTGGACAGTCATCAGTGGCTCAGAGTATTGCTGCACTGCATGGTGTTCACACATCATTGCATGAATACCATTTAGTGCACCTGTAAGAAATCCCACTCCCGAAGAGGAGAGGCCGGTTTTGTCATTGGACCAACCAGAAGATATACAGTATATCATCAGCTTTAAACCAGCTGGATCTATATACAGTATCTCACAAAAAAGAGTACACCCCTCACATTTTTGTAAATATTTTATTATATCTTTTCATGTGACAACACTGAAGAAATAAAACTTTGCTCCAATGTAAAGTAGTAAATGTACAGCTCGTATAACAGTGTACATTTTCTTTCCCCTCAAAATAACTCAATACACAGCCATTAATATCTAAACCGCTGACAAAAAAAGTGAGTACACCCCTAAGTGACAATGTCCAAATTGGGCCCAAAGTGTCAATATTTTGTGTGGCCACCAATATTTTCTAGCACTGCCTTAACCCTCTTGGACTTGAAGTTCACCAGAGCTCCACAGGTTGCCACTGGAGTCCTCTTCCACTCCTCCATGACAACATCATGGAGCTGGTGGATGTTAGAGACCTTGCGCTCCTCCGCCTTCCATGTTAGGATGCCCCACAGATGCTTAATAGGGTTTAGGTCTGGAGACATGCTTGGCCAGTCCATCATCTTTACCCTCAGCTAAGTGTGCTCACAGAATGTATACTGTCTCCCAGAATGCCATCAGAGCCTGCCTCTCTGGGATAGGCCAGTGCTGTATCAATATCCATACTGCCATCTGCATAGCTCCACACCTATAATCCAGAAACGAATCCAGAGGAAGCTATAGACCAAAATGGCAGCAGCTGAACACAGTGAGTACAGTGAACTGACTATGCTTTTACCTAATGAATCAATACAGCCACGCTGACTGCAGTGTGGCAAATAGGTGTTACAGGGATTTGTCATTGAGCAATTGAAGACTATTTGTCATGCAATTTCTCCTTTTGGCTAAAAGATGGAGATAGAGAGATGCTGACTTGTCCTACCAGAAAACTCAGAGACACAGAAGACACTGGGGGCGAAATAAAAGGGAGTTTCAGGAAGTGCTTAGGAGACTGAGGTGATTTCAGAGGAAGAGAGAGAGAGCCTAGGATCCAAAAAATAGAAAAGAAAGGAAAGGATCTGACAGGACATTGTAGAGACAATGTGAGGAGAGAACAACTGTGCCCACTATTGTCAGCCAGAGGAAGAGAGACCCTGAGTCGGCAGAAACCTCCAGCTATTTAGGGGATCCTCCTGAGTCTGCAGCGAGTTATCGGGCCATTGTGGTGAGAGGACGAGGTGTGGGGTGTCCAGAGACGGAGGGAGGCCATACTATCGGAAGCTACTACAGTGTGGGGAAGCAGTTCTGGGCCCAGAAAACTCAGATAGACAGAGCCACTGCCGGGACACTGTCTTTCCTGTAGGACAATTTCTTCGAGTTCGTAGGATATGTAGTAGTACACAAGAATTCAAAAAACAAGCATCTCTATTATACCATCGATTCTTGGAAAGGGGATATCCCAAATGGATGCTAAATAGGGCATACTCTATTGCTATACATAAGGATCGTTCAGAACTTTTAGCACTTGATAGCTCAAGAGACCCATATCATACACAACACGATATTGTCCCCCGGAATAACCACAGAAACACAACCTGGCAAAACGCCAGGAGACCGAAGAGCCCTAAAAAAACGATCCCTTCAACTACATTATCTTTGCCCTATAGCCTTGAGTTTAACAAGATAAAAAAGATCATTTTAAAACATCTACCTACATTATACACAGACGATATCTGTGCAAGTGTCCTTGAAGATGGGGTGAACATAGTGGCTAAAAGGGCAGCCACTTTGGGCTATTCCCTGTCTCCTAGTCTTTACACCTCTGTAAAACCTAATGCATCTAGGACATGGCTTTATTGTAGAGGGAATTTCAAATGTGGCGTGTCAGACTGTGTCACCTGCCCACACATCATTAATGGGAATAATTTTGTTTCCACTTATAATGAAAAGGTGTATACTATTAAAGATTTTTTTAATTGCAACACAAAATACCTCATTTATCTAATTTCATGTAAATCATGCTCTATGCAATATGTGGGCAGAACCACTCGTAGGTTAAAAGATCGGTTTAGAGAGCACCTTAGCGATATTCGCACCTCAAAATCTACTAATATAGCCAAGCACTTTAACAACATACATAAAGGAGATATGTCTTTAGTACAGGTCCAAATCATCGACCGTGTCACCAGACCCCTTAGAGGTGGTGACATTTTTAAATCACTTTGCAAAAAGGAGGTGTTTTGGATCTTTAAGTTACACACACGGATACCTCATGGGTTAAACTGGGAATGGGATGTCACCCATTTTTATGAGTGACTCCCTTCCCTTGATGTTTACCAAACATCCATTAATCATCCTTTCAGTGTTTATTATTTCTTTCCCTCTCCCAGTTTGAGCTCAACTTCTCATAAAACATTGATATGCCAAGTCCTTGTCACAACAGCGAACACACACATTTATTTATTTCATTTAATCACAGTGTCTTCGCTTGGGGGTTCTTTGTAATAGGTGACCACATCGTTATACTTTACAATTTATATGAAATTAATTACATACGGCCACTGATTATTCTGATCACTTGTTCTCATTACAGCTATGAGGGTCCTCCATTCAACTTTTTCCCGTTGGTTCTTGGTCCCATGAACTCGTTGCTTCGTTGGCATTAAACAATTATTTATTTAGTTATATTTCTATTTTTTGCGTTTGCCTTCGATGAACATTGTTGTCCTTTATCAGTGTAGCACATGTAGATATCATTATCTCTGTCTGCAATGGTCCATGGACCTTTGATTGTCCTTTTTTCCTTTTCCAACGGGTATATGTACATTGTGTATATGGGACATATCCATCTCGACCATGATCTTGCGTCTCCAGACATGCTCTATTATAATTTCATTTTTAACTTTGTCCTTTTTGTCCTTTTTATGCATACACATATATATTCTTTTATTAAAATATTCAAACATTTATCACAATTTTTTGACCATCACATATTAACTACTACATACACATTTTTCTCATTAGTTCATTTGCACCACATTTGGGTTTTATTGGTCATTTTTGCACACTTCACATTATGTATTGTCGTTTATCACTGTTTACGCTTTTATTCTATATTTATTCTTATATTCGTCACTTTATTGACACTTTTATAGTTGGCATAAATATTGTTTTTTATATATATAATTTTATTCATTCACAATTTTCATTAAACAACTTTTTTTGCCAACTTGAGCAATCTCACATAACATTCACTTTCACTTTCTATCACTTTTAGGGTTTGACAGCCGTACACATTTATATGTATATGCACGATTTTGTATAGGACAATTTTTGTTTTATATATGCAATTTTTTCTGCATGTACATATATGTCATTATTATTATTTTTTACGTTTTCACATACTTTACCTATGCAAGTGCGGATATGTGCTCGTATGCTACTATGTTGCATTTGATTTTCTTGTACACATGCATACATTATGCACTTTCCGTACATATTTTACACATGCACATTCAAAGAAAAATAGTTTTTTTGGTACTTATTTAGGAATAAACCGAATCATTTAAATTAAACTGTTTACATTCCTAAAAAGATTTTTTCCTAACATTATTCAATTTTTTATATTTTTTATTCAATATTTTTCTTTTTCCATTGTATTTACATGCAGGCATGTCTGGAGACTCAACATCTACATATGATAACAGAGGAAATCAATGCAATAATTATGTATTTATATATATATCCTGTCTTGATATTTATATTTTGTTGTATATATTTTTCTTCCTCTGCATTATGTCGATATGGATTTTTTCCCTTGCATAACATGATTTTATTATTATAGTCAGAATTATTCATGTTACACACTTTTTCAACTTTAAACCTTTTATGTTCATTGTTATGTTTGTTTTGTTCCGCAATGGAGCATCTCTATATGTATGTTTAAATAATCCCAGGTGCTGAATCACGGTTCTGTCGGTTGTTCAATTGAGAAACACCAAGTTGATGATACAAACCTGCAATTAATCATCAGTTTGAATTTGTATATCAAACCGACTTCCGTGATCCACCACTACGGTTATGAGTAAGCGGCTGTGTGCGCCGTGAAACGTGTTAACCTGGATTACCTGTTCCCTGCACTGTCTGTTCACATTTTGATTTGAAGAATAAAGTATTCCAATTGTTTTCATCTACCTGGGTGCGGTTCCACTACTTCTTTTGCATTTGCTGTGCTGACTGCCAAAGTCAACCTAAGTGAGTGGACGCCTGATCGGAGGGGCAACTAACACAACTGACCCGGATATCCATATCCACAACTTATTGGGGAATCTTTTTAGAGGAATAACCTCTAGTGAGTGGCATACACCACTCAGCACCTTTTATCACCTGTATACTTGAATATTAAGAACATCACTTGGATATCCTTTAATTCTTTGTCATAGTGGTTGTATTATTTATTGCACGAGTCACTTTAATTTTTTACCTTTATAATATTCACTTGATTATTACATGAATTGTTTGCACCTATTTACTGTTTATAGTTTTTCAAAGCTATATATTTTTATCAATTTTACATCAATTATTTACCAGTGTCAATTGTTTACCATTAATTATCTGTGACATATTTGTGGCTTATTATTGGAAACATTTGGTGTTTATAAGGACCATTATTTCTCTCACGTATTTGTACCATTGATTGGGCTAACATACATTATAACCATTCACCATTCATATTTTGTTCTGTATTATCAGATATATTTTTCTCCCATACATTCAGTATAAAGACTGGCAGCGCCAACATACCCTACTTATTCCTATTTTCTAGATATAGTTTACCTATATTTTGGGTAGGCTGCAGCCAACAACTAGCTTAATTACATCCATTTGCGCGGAATTCTCCATATTACATAAATAAAATACAGCAGCTATGTAGCACCTCCTTCACTAATGGGAGAAATGAACCATAGACAAATATGTATACAGCGCTATATAAAATCAAATAAAGTGACAATGTGCATCATATAAATCAATAAACTCACTTACAGTGCAATATATATTCCTCTTAGGTGCAATATATAATGTCCATAAAGTGCATTCAAAGTAAAGTGCATAAGAGTCCACTAAAATATAAATATAACCGTTGTTTAAAATTCAATAAAGTGCTTGATAGATGTTTCCATATAAAAGTGCAAGTGACACCACCACCGTTTAGCCACCAGATGGCCTCTCACCTCACTGAAGCATTAAACCAGCATTGAATCCTCAATAAAAAATGCCACTTCCTGGATCGATCTCTCACCATCCCATGGACATGATATGTGAATAAAGATAATGAGGCATCTAAGTGTACACTGCTATTATCCTTTAATTGATTCACATTCAAAGTAGAATTGCACTCACATGAATCGGCACAATGGGCTTGTGCGGACCGTACACGCCAAAAACAGTAGCTGTCGGGAGCCGTGCTGGTGGGTCACCGCTCGTCCGTCCAGGTCTCCGCCCCCTATACGCGTGGCGTCTTATGCTTTCGCATCATGACTTCCTCAGTAGGGGGTGTTTTTTCTACTGGCAATACCTCACAGCTAAGTGAAGGGTATTTTACATTTGTGGTGTTACTTGTGTTCACAAAAGGTGTGTCAGAGGGGCTGAGATTGTTCTTGGAGTCGAGGCATGGAACAAGGAACCCAAAATTACCAAGCAGTTTCTTCGGGGGTGGCGTTACACGTAGGGGAACTCATCTAGGGTCCTCTTTTCTACTAGCAAACCTCCAAGAAAACGCCCCAGAGAGTATCAAGATGGACCCGGTCACTGCAACCCAGTGGTGTGAGGAGGGAAATGGCCAATGGGAGTTAAGTGTTAAGTGTAATCGACATCCCTAGGTTGGCCCGGACCGAGGAAAAGATCAGGCAAGCTTTGAAGACACTAGTCCCAGATCAGATGTGGGTGTTAGATGTCAAGCCCAATCGAGAAAACTCCCACACTTATGCCCTAATAGAGTGGAGGAAAGGGATTCAGAAAGTCAAGTTCAAGCCGAGGTGGCACTCAGTTGGTGATGGCGATTATTATATGACAGACCCTATACCATTGACAGATATATTACCTGGCTGTTGATTATAGAGATGTTATATCCATCCTCTGGGTCACTGTGATATAACTCTGCTCCCTTTGGGACTGATGCCCAGATACACCTAGAGGTCTCCCTTTTGTGTGTTCCTATTCGGCAATACTTTGTATACAACTATGATGTGCAATGCAATTGTCAAACTTTAAATTATCAGTACCCACCGCTGCACCTCTGAAGAAGGACATGTTAGGTGGTTAGAAACCTGTGCTCGACAATCCATCTATTAGACAGTTCAGGTGGTATGAGTATTGTCAAATATTAGGGATAGACCATATGTTTTTTTCAGGGCCGATACTGACATTTTGGTCACAACGTCTCGGTATCGGCCGATATGGGCCGATATTTTGTACATTAAAAGTTTTGGAAAATAAAGACAATTTTTAACACAAATCTGGTGCTGAACATGTTCATTTTTGTTTAATGCTTAATGGCTGGCTTGCTGGCACCCTGTGGTGGGTGGGTGGCTGGCTGGTACAGGGCCTTGTGAGTGGCTGGCTGGCTGGTACAGTGCTTGTGGATGGCTGGTACAGAGCCTGTGGGTGGCTGGCTGGCACCCTGTGGTGGGTGGCTGGCTGGCTGGCACCCTGTGGTAGGTGGGTGGCTGGCACAGGGGCTGTGGGTGGCTGGCTGGTACAGGGCCTGTGGGAGGTTGGCTGGTACAGTGCCTGTGGCTGGCTGGTACAGGGCCTGTGGGTGGCTGGCTGGCCAGTACAGGGCCTGCGGGTGGCTGGCTGGCTCGCTGGTACAGTGCCTGTGGCTGGCTGGTACAGGGCCTGTAGATGTGGGAGGCTGGCTGCTACCGGGCTGCTGTCGGTGTGTGTATGGCTGTGATACACTCCCGCGAGACTAGTCCCGACTCCAGACGAGGCTGTCCAATGCGAGGGAGGCGGCCTAAGAAGGCAGAATGACGTCACATAAATATCGGCCAGTTCCAGGGCCGATACCGATATATCGGGGAAAGTGCATATCGGCCCCCGATATAAGGGCCTTTCCGATAATCAGTCTATCCCTATCAAATACCTTATGCATGGTATCCAGGGCACTAGCGAATGTTTTATTGTTTGTTGCTTGGTCTCAAGGATTTATTTGTGTTTTTTTTTTTACATTTTTTAAATTGGTACAACAATAAAAATATATATTTTACACATCGGTCTGGTTCCAAATAAACCATGAGGGGTAGAGCAGCAGTTTTATCTGCGCACTATTTGTGACTTCAGAAAGTCAGTGCATACCAGCCCTCTGGGGCCCCACTGAGACACAAACAAAACTGGAAGAGGATCAAGAAAGGGACACAAATACAAATAACAGGACAGACTAGCCCCACTACTCCTGGTAAATTCCCTGACAGACTAGTGGGACCTTCTCCCATTGTGCCAATCCTAGGAGAAGGCATCTATACAAAGGCTCTTCTGGACACGGGGATGCAAGTGACTCTGCTATATCAAGACTTTTACAACAGGCATCTCAAACCCTTACCCCTGTAGAAATTGGAGGAACTAGAGATATGGGGTATTGGAACCCAGAATTTCCCATATGATGGATACTTATCGGTCAAATTGACTTTTGATCCCTCCATGGCCAGACAAACAGAAACATTTGATACCCTAGCTGTTGTATGTCCTTGCCCATCAGGAGTCAACAGAGTTCTCTGATATTAGGAACTAACACTAATCTCGTCAGAAGGCTAATTACTCCTCAAAATCTGATACCCCAACCAAGAGAATAAACCCTATGCTGAGACAAGTGTGTCAGCACCTAGTTCAAGAACAGACAGCCCCAGCTGAAGGAGTAGGAAAGATTTGGCGATTAGACAGAAGTGATAATATACTACAGTCTGGAGAGGTGGCGTGTCTACAAGCTTCAGCCAAATTCAATTAGGAACAACCCGGCCGTTTGTTGTCCTTGAAGCTGACTGCCAGAAAGAGGACATGTGAGTAGAGGTAATCCCAGAAGTGATATCAACTAGAGCTCTGCAAGGGAGTCGTGGGAAGATCCCTGTCAAGGTCCGAAATGTTATGGCCTAACCCTTGAAACTGTGGGCCTGAATGCAGTTAGGACAAGTGAATCCAGCTACCCCAGTCTCTCCATCTGATTTGAGGAAGAGAGAGAAGGAAAAAACCTCCATAGAACAGTTTTACCCACAAAACACCCCACTATCACCTGAGTGGAAAGGAAAGGTCAAAACCCAGCTCCTGAGATGGCAGGATATGTTTTCGAAAAATGAGTTTGATGTGGGATGTGTGAAAAGTGCCCAGCACTGGATTCTCCTTCAGGAAGACAAGCCATCAAGGAAAAGAGTCAGACGGATCCCTTTGGGGGACCAAGAAGATTTACATGCGCAGCTGGTAGAATTGAAGATATCAGGCATCATCAGAGAGTCTAGGAGCCCTTATGTCTCCCCCATAGTTGTGGTGTGGAAGAAGAATGGTTCTCTAAGTCTGTGCATTGATTATCAGACACTCAACAGGAGGACCATTCCTGATCAGTACACCCTTTCAAGGATAGAAGATGCCCTGCAGAGCCTTTTGGGGTGAAAAGGTTCAGCGTTCTGGATCTGATTAGTATCATATCCCTATGCACCCTGGAAATAGGGAGAAGACAGCGTTTATCACCCCAGTTTGAGTTGAGTTTGACAGGGTGCCTCAGGGTCTGTCTGGCGCTCCGGCAATATTTCAGAGGCTGATGGAGAAGACATTAGGGGACATGAACCTGATCAAAGTGCTGGTATACATAGACTATATCATCATCTTTGGCAAAACCCTCGAAGAGCATGAAGACGGTCTGGAGATAGTCCTAAAGAGACTCTATGATGAGGGGTTGCTGTCCAAGCTGTCCCTGGAAAAAATGTCAGTTTTACCAGCCTTCTGTTAATTACCTTGTCCATGTTGTCTCCGATAAAGGAATAGCTGGAGAAGCTGGAAGCTGTCACCTCTTGGCCAAGGCCTACCAATGTGACTGAGCTTAGGTCATTCCTGGGATTTTGCTCATGTTATAGGTTTGTGGAAGGATTTGCTAAAATAACTCATCCCCTTAATGAGTTGTTTAAAAATGAGAATGATGATGATCCTGATTCAACAAAACCCGTGTCACGGAACCATGAACCAGACGTACAACAACAGATAAGTGAAAATAAGAAAGCTTTATTGAAAAACAAGCTGTAAAGCAAAAGTCCAAACGGATGGCGAAACTGATGCAGAGTCTTTTGCGAAGCCAGGGGTCAGGAACCAGCAGGGTAGTCAGACGAAGCCAGGATCAGGAACCAGCAGGGTAGTCAGACGAAGCCAGGAACAGGAACCAGAAGCAGCAGCAGTCTTAGAAGCATGTGAACACAGGAGGACCAAGCAGGGAACTGAAGCCACAGACCTCCTATATATATGAGCTAGGCATCCAGCTCCTCCCAGTGGGAAGGAGGAGCCGCAGGGTGGGAGGCTACAAGAAACCCAGAAACCAAGATGGCCGCCAGCACATGTCAAACGAAGGAGAACAGCAAGAAGGTAAGACCATGAAAGTACCTCCCCCTCAAGGGCCCCTCCTCCGCGGAGTAAAGAACGGTTTCTGAGGGAAGCGTGCGTGGAAGGCTCGGAGCAAGGCAGGAGCATGGACATCTGCGGAGGGAACCCAGGAACGCTCCTCTGGACCATAACCACGCCAATGAACCAAAAACTGCACCCGACCGCGGACCAGGCGTGAGTCCAGGATATTGCTCACCTCATACTCCTCACGATTGCCCACTCGGACCGAACGAGGCCGAGGAACCGAGGAAATGAAACGATTACACACCAGTGGCTTCAACAGGGAGACATGAAACACGTTGGAGATCCGCATGCCAGGAGGAAGCGCAAGGGCATAGGCTACCGGGTTTACCCTGCGAAGCACTCGGAAGGGACCAACAAAGCGAGGCGCCAGCTTGGGAGTGGGCACTCGAAGGTTGAGGTTGCGGGTGGACAACCATACACGGTCTCCGGCCTGGTAGGAAGGAGCAGGCGCTCGTCTGCGATCAGCCTGGAGTCTCTGGCGCTGCGCAGAGACCTCAAGGGACCTCTGGATCTGTACCCAAGAAGCACGTAGGACGGAAAGGTGATCCTCCACAGCTGGAATATCCTGGGGAGAGAATACCTCCGGTAACACGGCAGGTTGGAACCCATAGTTGGCCATGAAGGGAGACGTCCCAGAGGAAGAGTTCACCGCCGTGTTCCTGGCAAACTCAGCCCAAGGCAGGAGGTCAACCCAATTGTCTTGGTGATCGGAGACATAGCAACGAAGGAATTGCTCCAAGGCCTGATTGGATCGTTCTGCGGCCCCATTGGACTGAGGGTGGTAGGCCGAGGAGAAGGAGAGGTGAATCCCCAACTGGGAGCAAAAGGCGCGCCAGAACCTGGACACAAACTGACTCCCCCGATCCGACACAATCTCCTTGGGCAAACCGTGCAACCGGAAGACCTCCCTGGCAAAAATCGTGGCCAACTCCTGTGCAGAGGGTAACTTCTTGAGAGGAACACAGTGGCACATTTTGGAAAACCGATCCACAATCATGAGAATGACCGTATGGCCTCGGGATGCAGGGAGGTCCACAATGAAATCCATCCCCAGGTGTGACCATGGGCGCTCCCCGGTGGCTAAGGGTTGCAGAAGGCCCAACGGAAGGTGCCGAGGAGACTTAATCTGGGCACAAACGGAGCATGCCGCTACATATGCGGCGATGTCGGAACGTAGGGAAGGCCACCAGAACAGACGTGAAACAGCCCAGGACAGCTGATTCTTTCCAGGATGCCCCGCGGTCTTGGAGTTATGGTAGGTTCGCAACAACCGAGTGCGCAACTCCTCAGGCACAAAACATCTGCCGTTGGGTCTCCCAGAGGGAGCACCAGATTGAGCCGCCAAAATCTGCTCACCCAGGGGAGAGGTCAGGCTGGTGCGAATGGCGGCCAGGATCTGATTCGGAGGTATGACCGAAGTCGGAATCGACTCCTCCCTGGACAGGTCGGAGTACTGCCGTGATAAGGCATCCGCCCTGATGTTCTTGGAACCGGGTAGGTAGGAGATCACGTAATTAAAACGTGACAAGAACAGAGCCCATCTGGCCTGACGTGGTGTCAATCTCTTGGCCTCAGAGAGGTAGGTCAGATTCTTGTGGTCCGTCAGGATGAGGACCGGAACCACCGAACCCTCAAGCAAGTGCCTCCATTCTTTAAGAGCCTGCACGATGGCCAATAACTCCCTGTCACCAATCTGGTAGTTGCACTCCGCGGAAGACAGTTTCCGGGAGTAAAACCCACAAGGAAGCAGAGGACCCTCTGGTGTTCTACGCTGAGACAGAAGGGCGCCTACTCCCGTCTCAGACGCGTCCACCTCGAGGACAAAGGGCAACCCAGGGTTGAGATGCGACAGAATCGGAGCTGACACAAAGGCGGACTTTAGAGCCTCAAAAGCTCGGATGGCCTCGGGCGGCCAGACCTGGGAATTACTGCCCTTCCTGGTCAGATCCGTGAGAGGCTTGGCTAGCATGGAAAAGTCCCTGATGAACTTCCGATAATAATTGGCGAAGCCCAAAAAGCGCTGCAGGGAGCGAAGACCACTGGGCTGGGGCCACTGTAAGACAGCCGAAACCTTCTCAGGATCCATGGAGAACCCCTCAGCGGAAATGATGTAACCTAAGAAGGTTACCTGGGATCGGTGAAATTCGCATTTCTCAAGCTTACCGAACAGCTTGTTCTCTCGTAACCGTTGCAACACTCGTTTGACATCCAGAATGTGGGTCTCCATGGACTCAGAATATACCAAGATGTCATCCAAATAGACCACCACACACTGCTGCAACAGGTCACGGAAAACATCGTTGATGAATTCCTGAAAGACTGCGGGCGCATTGCACAGCCCAAAGGGCATAACCAAGGATTCATAATGACCGGTCCTGGTGTTAAACGCGGTCTTCCACTCATCACCCGCCTTGATCCTTACGAGGTTATATGCCGCCCTCAGGTCGAGTTTGGTAAAAACCGTGGCCCCTTTAAGGCGATCGAACAGCTCGGAAATCAAGGGTATCGGGTAAGCGTTCTTGATCGTGATGCGATTGAGACCCCTGTAATCGATGCAAGGCCTCAACTCACCGCCCTTCTTTTTCACAAAGAAAAATCCAGCCCCTGCCGGGGACGAGGATTTGCGAATGTGTCCGCGTGAAAGCGCCTCCCTCACGTACTCCTCCATGGCCTCATTCTCCGCTACCGACAGTGGATAGACTTTGCCACGAGGAGGAACGGCACCAGATTGTAACTCGATGGCACAATCGTATGGGCGGTGCGGAGGTAGGGCAACCGCGCGCACCTTATCGAATACATCCCGGTACTCCTCGTATTCAGGGGGCAACAGAGAGTCCGAGGAAGTACACAGCAACTTGACAGGCCCATGGATGCAACTAGCCCCACACTGCGGTGACCACGAGAGGATCTCGGCCGATCTACAATCGAAAATCGGATTATGCTTCTGGAGCCAGGGGTACCCCAAGACCACCGAGTAGTGTGGAGACGAAATAACCTGGAAGCAGACCGACTCTCTGTGGACGGCACCAATGGCTAACCCCACTGGAAGGGTCTCATGAGTCACGTGTGGCGGCAGAAGGGGTCTGCCGTCTATCGCCTCAAGAGCCAGAGGAGAACCTCGAGCCTGCAGAGGAATGGAATTGGCGGCAGCGAACACACTATCAATGAACAAACCACCAGCACCAGAGTCCACCAATGCCTGGGTCGTCACTGAGCCCCCGACCCAGGAGAGGACAACAGTGATCAGTGGTTTGTCAACACGGGAAACCGGGGACGAGGAGACTCCACCCAAGATCTGCCCCCGACAGGATCTCAGGTGCGAGCGTTTCCCGGACGGTTCGGACATGCCAACCGAAAATGCCCACCGAGACCACAGTAAATGCATCGGCCCTCGCGTCTCCGGAGTACCCTCTCCCCCTCGGACAGGCGAGCAAACCCCAGCTGCATGGGTTCACCCCCAGACAAGTCATCCCCAGGAGGCGTGGGAGGAGAGGGAGGCACGGGTGGGACAACAAAGGTAGGCGCCAATCTGTTAGGAGGCCTCCGCAGACTCTCCTTAAAGGAAGGTCTCTCCCTGAGTCTGGTGTCAATCAAAATCAGGAAAGAAATAAGAGACTCGAGCTCCACTGGTAGGTCCTTAGCTGCAACCTCATCCTTCAAGGCATCCGAGAGACCATGAGAGAAAGCAGCGACCAGAGCCTCATTATTCCAGCCCACCTCTGCTGTCAGGGTACGAAACTCAATGGCGTATTCAGCTACGGATCGTGAACCCTGTCTGATGGACATAAGGAGCTTCGCAGCAGAGGCAGCACGAGCCGGCACATCGAATACCCTCCGAAGAGAAGCAACAAAACCGGAAAACTCGGCAACCACCGGACTGTTGTTCTCCCATAAAGGGCTGGCCTAGGCCAAGGCCTTGTCCGAGAGCAGCGAGATTAAGAAGCCCACCTTTGATCTCTCAGTAGGAAAGGCATGTGGCAGCAACTCGAAATAAATGCCCACCTGGTTAAGGAAACCTCGGCACTGAGTTGGCTCTCCCCCAAAGCGCTGTGGAAGGGGGGCAGAACCGGACATACCCCGAAACACCGCAGGCGCAACAACAGGTGTCGGGGTAGACTCTGGCGCAACAACCGGAGCGGCAGTAGGAGCGGGCCCAGGAGCGACAACCGACCCATCGGCAATGGGAGCGAAATGAGCCGTGCTTTCAAGCAGGGTTTGCAACGCCACGGCGAACTGACCCAACAGGTGATCCTGCTGATCAAGTCTGGCAACCAGCGAGGGTAGTGAGGATGGCCCTGTACCGTCAGAATTCATGGCCTGTGGTACCGTGCGTTCAAGCAGGGTTTGCAACGCCACGGCGAACCGACCCAACAGGTGATCCTGCTGATCAAGTCTGGCAACCAGCGTGGGTAGCGAGGATGGCCCTGTACCGTCAGAATTCATGGCTTGGTCCTAATGTCACGGAACCATGAACCAGACGTACAACAACAGATAAGTGAAAATAAGAAAGCTTTATTGAAAAACAAGCTGTAAAGCAAAAGTCCAAACGGATGGCGAAACTGATGCAGAGTCTTTTGCGAAGCCAGGGGTCAGGAACCAGCAGGGTAGTCAGACGAAGCCAGGATCAGAAACCAGCAGGGTAGTCAGACGAAGCCAGGAACAGGAACCAGAAGCAGCAGCAGTCTTAGAAGCATGTGAACACAGGAGGACCAAGCAGGGAACTGAAGCCACAGACCTCCTATATATATGAGCTAGGCATCCAGCTCCTCCCAGTGGGAAGGAGGAGCCGCAGGGTGGGAGGCTACAAGAAACCCAGAAACCAAGATGGCCGCCAGCACATGTCAAACGAAGGAGAACAGCAAGAAGGTAAGACCATGACAACCCGTCAAGCAAATCAGAGGACCCAAGAAGCCTTGAGAATCAATCCAAGACCAAACAGAAATAAAATTAAACACTATGCAATATCAACTTCCACTAAACTAAGAGGGATATATGCCAATGCCAGGAGCCTAGCTAATAAAATGGATGAGTTGGAAATGTTAGTACATGAGGAGGACATAGACCTTGTGGGAATAACAGAAACTTGGTTTGACTCTTCACACGACTGGCTGGCCAATAT